>NC_072790.1:243919896-244544896 GCF_028583425.1 Eublepharis macularius
ACTGGACTCTTTTCTATGTTTCCTTTGATGACATGCAATTCATACCTACCTTTGCAAGATTTCTGTGGGTGATATTCTTCAGGTCAACGGAGATCCCAAACTGCTACACAAAGAGGAGTAAATAAAATCTGAAAAGGAACTGTGTACAGGGATGTCAAATCTAAACTGAGGGCCAAGCTACAAGTGACGAATGACACTTGAATGGCAAGTGTATTTCTCCCTGTTCACTTGCTCTCCACTCAATCCACTTGCCATTCAAGTGTCATTCGTCATGTGTAGCTTGGCCCTAAGACAGGATAACGTAACAGAAAATTGCAAGAAAAATTAGAAAATGGAGAGTCTGGGAAAGAAAGAGAGAGCAGAAAACGATGGAAACGTCACCAATAGTTGTTTTTCACAGAGAAGAAGCTATCTGACTTTATCCACAGAAGACCTTTTCTATACTTTTTGACTAGATCAAGAATGCTATCTCAGAGGCAAAAAAAAGCACGTGGTGAAAGAAAACAAAAAGTGCATGCCCACTTAACTTTGACCCAACATTTTTTTAAAAACTCTCAATTTACGTGTTCCGTAAATAAATATTGAACATGAGATCACTTCGATCCTAATCCTTCATAGCATTTTCCTGAACGTTGCCATAATTCTGATGGGAATTGGCATGATCTAAATTCTGGTGATTATAGGGTTAACACATTTGTTTTCATCCTGCGAGACCTAACCCAGAAGTATAACCATGGCTTAGAGTCAATCCTGTTTAGAAACTATAGAAGGGTTAATTACCAGCTAGACGCTGTTTGCAGGAGCAGATGTAAATGCACAGCCTCGCTACTGCACAGCCTCGCTACTGTAGAGCTTTGTTACTTTCGTTATCTGATAGCTAGCTACTTGTTGTATGTATGAATTCACTTGTTTATTGACTTACTTAATTTTACCACTATAGATAAAGATTCCATTAAACTGTTCCTATTTCTATGCCTCTTCCTTTTATCCAAAAATTTTACTTTGCAAATCCACAAACTAGGGCTGTCACGGTTATTTGCGACTAACCAAAAGAAAACAAGTCCCTGAAAAATACAGTAAAGAAATTCATTTTTTTAAAATATATTTTAAATACTTTAAAGTTCAAAGTGCACATACGTGAATGGCAGTGAATATTGACTAAATACTATGAGAAAAACAATTGTCACTATTGTCAGCCACCGGCACACAGAAATTGATTGTTGCTTTTCACAGAAATACAATTCATAAGTCTACACTGACTGGCCATTTATAAATATTATACACAGGTATAATCAACATTAATTCTCTGTGACCACAACTATACCAATAAAGATATAAATATTGTCGAAGGCTTTCACGGCCGGAGAACGATGGTTGTTCTGGGTTTTCCGGGCTGTATTGCCGTGGTCTTGGCATTGTAGTTCCTGATGTTTCGCCAGCAGCTGTGGCTGGCAACTTCAGAGGTGTAGCACCAAAAGACAGAGATCTCTCAGTGTCACAGTGTGGAAAAGATGTAGGTCTTTTGTATCTACTCAACCCCACCCCTCCTGAGTAGATACAAATGACCTACATCTTTTCCACACTGTGACACTGAGAGATCTCTGTCTTTTGGTGCTACACCTCTGAAGATGCCAGCCACAGCTGCTGGCGAAACGTCAGGAACTACAATGCCAAGACCACGGCAATACAGCCCGGTAAACCCACAACAACCAAAGATATAAATAGTTTGGTAAATATTACAATATTACAATAAATTTTACAAATATCAATCCATAAAAATTAGTTAATAAATATAAGCCATTGCGCTGTAAATTTCTGTGGGTAAAATTATGGGGATGGTGATCCAAAGGTTCCTGGTAGTATATAGCAAAGTGAGCCGCACTCAGCCAGATTCTTGGAAGCTAAGTACAATATGACTTAATTCCTCACTGGATAACTGATTCAGTTCTTATGTATCTTTCTGGGTCAATCAACAAAATGCTTACATTCAGCTTGTCTTCTTGTACCAGCTTCTCTATTTGTCACCACAGGCTGCTATTTTATTTTTTGTTTTCTAAATCTATCTCAAGGAACAATCTTCATATCCTGATGTATATAAGCACTAATAGTCTCTTGACTGTTTACTGATGCCACTGGCCACATGCATATAGTCCACCACCCACCTAAGGGTACTGTCATTTTTGTTCTTTACACTGAAACAGTTCATTCTTATTGATCCGTGCAGCCCATGTTACTGCACTAGTGATGCCAATCTCAGGGTATCCCCGTTCTGTAAAATCTTTCCTCAGTGGATTGCATTCCCTTTCAAAATCAAGTTCTCTGGAAGAATTCTTACGTAGGTTGGTTGTTGTGGGTTTTCCGGGCTGTATTGCCATGGTCCTTGCATTGTAGTTCCTCAATTTAGTTCCTCAATTCTTACGTAGCCTCAAATATTATCCATACTGTATATTATGACATAAATGGTGTGGGTGGTGTGACATGAAATATAAGCATGAATTTCAATCACTCTGCTTCCTCATTTTACTTTGCTCAATTCTTTCTCTGGGAGAGACATAGAAGCTTCTTTTTTCCTTCCTCAAGTAAGGTGGGTTCCCCAAAACTCCATCTTACTACATAATTGAGTAAGCGTATTTCAGACAACTCACTTTATACCCTGGGGCCCCACCAGAGGGCACTGTCATGGAGGGAAGCCTAGGCAAGGCACCATGTCCCTGTGGAAAACATGCGATGGTGGGAAGCTCAGGCCAGGAGCAGGATGGGAGCAGGTGGCAATGCCCGTCTCCTGCCTTCACCCAGCTGGTCTTAGGAGAGTGGCAGGTGGCAATGCCCACCACCCAACTTAGCCTAGCTGATATTAGAAGTGGAGCAGGTGGCAATGCCCATCCCTGCCTTCACCCAGCTGGGATCGGGAGAGGAGCAGATGGCAATGCCCATACACCCACACCTTAACCCAGTTGGATTAGGAGCAGAGCAGGTGGCAATGCTATCTCCCCGCCTTATCCCAGTTGATATTAGTGGTGGAGGAGGTGGCAATACCCATCCTCACCTTAACCCAGAAGCTTTAAGTAGAGGAGCAAGTGGCAATGTCCACCCCTTGCCTTAAACGAGTTAATATTAGGAGAGAAGTAAGTGGCAATGCCCTCTGCCTGCCTTAATCCAGTAGCTATTAAGAGGGAACCAGGTGGCAATGCCCTCTCCCTGCCATAACCCAGCTGGTATTAGAAGAGAAGCAGGTGTTAATGCCTAACCCCAGCCTTAACCCAGCTGGTATCAGTAGTTGCAAGCCACAAGAGGGATAAACCCGCAGGAAATACACGCACGTTAAAGCATTCACAATTTATCAGTTAAAGTGCAAGTGCTACTCAGTTAATCAGTGCATACAACAATCAAATAAAGCAAGTATTTCATCACAATGTACTTCCTATGCAATAATAGCGGCAATAAATACAAGGAGCAGAAAACAGTTCATAACATCCTCTGTAAATCCAGGTATATAGCAAGAGTCCTTTCTAATGCAGTTCCTTATAATTGAAATCCAATCCATTAAAGCAATCTTCCTTGGTTCCTTCAGCGTGTAGGAGAGACGTAGAGATGAGGGTGATAACAAACCTCCTCCCGCTCAATCTGGGGCTGGCTATAGTCCTCAGATTTCGTTGTTCCTTCCTCAGGAGCGAGTTCTCTACCATGGACATACATTCATTAATTCTTCTAACCACCATAATTAGTCCCCCATCCACAATTGCTCAAATTATACAAATTACACTCACACACAAGCCTCACGCAAGGAAGAATGAACCGGACCAAAACCCGGACGGGCGGCAGTGCTTTCTAGCGCGCGCCCTCCTCACACACGTTTGTTCTTCAAATAGTCAGACTCATTACTGTGTGACCCATCTCTTAAAGGGACCCTCCCCATTTGATACGTTCTTCATAGGTAACTATTCAAAGACAGCTCACTGTTTAGACCTTTTGGCTTAACTGTGTCTAACCTAAAAATCCAAAGTGCCTCGCGACGAAGGAGATGCCCATGTGCCCACTCACTACTGTTTCGTACCACCTCCAACACAAACACCCTAAGGGCGCTCTCTTGATGTCTTTTTTCCCTGTAGTGCAATGTTAATGGTGCCTCCAGAATATTCTTCCTGATCCTTGAGATGTGTTCCATAACCCTGACCTTAATTGGTCTCGAGGTACAACCAACATACAGCAACTTACAGGGACATTCTAATGCATAGATAACGCCCTTGGTCTGGCAATTAGCGAAGTGTCGAAGAGTGTATTTCTTATCCTTGAAAATAACTTCCTTGCCTTCACAGAACTTGTTGCAGATCTGACAATGACCGCATTTAAAATTACCAACCGGTAACTGCAGTGAACTCTCCCTGATACGTATGTCAGCATTCCCCAACTGGTCTTTCAAATTCCTAGTCCTCCGGTGACTGAATATTGGCTGATGTTCACAACCTCTTATATCTGAAACAAAACTCCAGTGCTTCGAGACTATCTTTTTAATATCATAAGCCCGTGGGGTATAGTCCAAGGCCCATACAATCCTGTTGGAACGTTCCTTCGCAACACCATTAAAGAGAGATTCCCTATTCCTAGAGCTGGTGCGTTCCCAAGCCGAACGCAACACATTCTCTGGGTAATTTCTCCTTACAAAGCTCCTGCATAACTCACGGCCATCTCTCTCAAAATCTTCCCTGGCTGATGAATTTCTCTTAATTCTTAAGAGTTGACTAAAAGGAATATTTACCCTGAGGTGCCGTGGGTGAAAAGATCCAAACGCTAGGTAAGAATTTTTGTCTGTTTCTTTGTGATATGTTTTGACCATAATCTTATTGCCTGCCCTTCTGTAAGATATAACGTCCAAATAGTTGATCTCCTGATTACTATGTTTCCAAGTGTACCGGACATTCGGATCTCTACTATCTAGCCAGCAGCAGAATTGTTCCCCATTATCCATATCTCTATAAACAAAATAGAGATCATCAATGTACCAAAAGTAAAGGGCTATCTTATCATGAAAGGGATTTAAAGGATTCAGAATGTATTCACTTTCCCATCTACCCATAAAGAGGTTTGCTATGGCCGGTGCTGCAGAGCACCCCATAGCAACACCCTTCAGCTGGAAATAAAAAGAATCATCAAACCGGAAATAGTTTTTTTCCAGTATCAGATCTATTAACTGGAGCAAAAAATGAGAGGGCAGTCGATTCTCAGGACTATTGCTAAGAGCTTCTTCCACCACTGCCCTAGCAGTTTCATGTGGTATGATCGTATAGAGGGAAGTGACATCCATGGTGAGGAAGCCACTACCCTTGTCCATAATGAATCCCTCCACTCTTTTGATGAAATCCCGAGTATCGTGAATTAAAGGTCTAATTTTGGCTACTGCTGGCTGCAAAATCAAATCAAGAAGGATGGCTAATGGTTCAAGAATCAAACCGCAGCCCGATACGATCGGGCGCCCAGGGGGAGGAAAAACTTGTTTGTGCACCTTCGACAGCACGTAAAATAAAGGGATCCGTGGTGCTTTTGCTTGCAGGGATTTATGGAGTCGATCGTCTATCTCACCTAATTCCCTAGCCTCATCTAGCACTATTTTGATCATGTCTCTAATATGAGTTGCAGGATCTGCTGGAATGCGTAAATAACACGTGTTGTCACCTAATTGTCTCAGCACTTCCTCAACATACATACCATGGTCCATGACCACAATCCCTCCCCCCTTGTCTGCTGGTTTTATAACAATTGTTCTATCGTCCCGCAAGGATTTAATCGCTCTCCTCTCAGCTGTAGACAAATTTTGCCGAACCCGAAGGGGTCTATGTTCAAGTTCTGCAACATCCTTCAACACCATATGTTCGATTGCTTCTATCCTATAATCCAGAGTAGGTGGCATGAATGAAGATGCCTGTCTAAGGCACTTGGGCAATTCAAAGTCCGATCTAGTATCACCTTCCTCAGCTTTACTGAAATAGGCTTTCAATTTGATCTGATGAAACAATTTGAATAAATCCAATCTTGTCTGAAAGGAAAAATACCTAGGTGTCGGCACAAAACCTAAGCCCCTATTCAAGACTGATAACTCCGTCTGGTTTAAGGGGCGCGCAGACAAATTAAACACTAAGGTCTCTGTCGTGTCTTGTGATACGGCTTCTTTCTGCCTCGTTCTAAAAAAGACTGCCTATGCCCCACAGGCACCATTCTATTCCGGAGGTGTCGGGTACTAGTACCCTCATCGCCCGAGCTATCAGACACTCCTGATGTTTCCAGATCAGAAAAGGATCTAATAGGATCAGCCCAAGTCACCCTACGGTTAGAGTCCCTATTACTGCTAGACATATCCTACCAACTGTATACCCTATTGTTTGCATAGTCTAAAGTATCCCACTTATACTTCTTTATTTTCACCTCCTTGGTGCAATTCTCAAAGAGTCGCACCTCCTGTTCCAACTCCTTTAGACGTGCTTCAAATTCCATGGAAGGCATGCTAGTCTGAACAGTTTCCATAGTTTTTTCTATATCCTTCAGTACCTCAGCACTCTCCTTTTTGCATCTCCTAATGATGAGCAACATGAGATCCAAACTAAATTTATTCAGTATAGCTGTCCAATCAGACTTAAACTCTTGGTCGGATCCAAACATCCCAGGTGGTTTCTGGACCCTAAGTCCCCGCGGAATACATCCTTTCTAATGCAGGACATCAAGAGAGCGCCCTTAGGGTGTTTGTGTTGGAGGTGGTACGAAACAGTAGTGAGTGGGCACATGGGCATCTCCTTCGTCGCGAGGCACTTTGGATTTTTAGGTTAGACACAGTTAAGCCAAAAGGTCTAAACAGTGAGCTGTCTTTGAATAGTTACCTATGAAGAACGTATCAAATGGGGAGGGTCCCTTTAAGAGATGGGTCACACAGTAATGAGTCTGACTATTTGAAGAACAAACGTGTGTGAGGAGGGCGCGAGCTAGAAAGCACTGCCACCCGTCCGGGTTTTGGTCCGGTTCATTCTTCCTTGCGTGAGGCTTGTGTGTGAGTATAATTTGTATAATTTGAGCAATTGTGGATGGGGGACTAATTATGGTGGTTAGAAGAATTAATGAATGTATGTCCATGGTAGAGAACTCGCTCCTGAGGAAGGAACAACGAAATCTGAGGACTATAGCCAGCCCCAGATTGAGCGGGAGGAGGTTTGTTATCACCCTCATCTCTATGTCTCTCCTACACGCTGAAGGAACCGAGGAAGATTGCTTTAACGGATTGGATTTCAATTATAAGGAACTGCATTAGAAAGGACTCTTGCTATATACCTGGATTTACAGAGGATGTTATGAACTGTTTTCTGCTCCTTGTATTTATTGCTGCTATTATTGCATAGGAAGTACATTGTAAGGAAATACTTGCTATATTTGATTGTTGTATGCACTGATTAACTGAGTAGCACTTACACTTTAACTGATAAATTGTGAATGCTTTAACGTGCGTGTATTTCCTGCGGGTTTATCCCTCTTGTGGCTTGTGAGTTTTTGCAGGAACAGCCATTCATCTGTACCACTTTTGGTATCAGTAGTTGAGCAGGTGACAATGCACGCCCCCTTGAACCAGTTGAGATCAGGAGTGGAGCAGTTGTCAATGATTGCCCTTGCCTTTACTCAGCTGGTATTAGGAGTGTAGCAGGTGGCAATGCCCAGCCTGTGCCTTAACCCAGCTGATAATAGGAGTCGAGCAGATGGCAATGACCATACCCCTTCAGGCAGCTGGAATCAGGAGCAGACCAGGTGGCAATGCCTGCTCCCTGCCTTAAACCAACTGGTATTAGGAGCAGGGCAGATGGCAATGCCCATACCCCACATTAACCCAGCTGGTATTAGGAGTGGAGCAGTTAACAATGCCCACCTCCCACCTTAACCCAGCTGGTATAAGGACTGGAGGAGGTGGAAATGCCCACCCACGCCTTAGCCAAGTTGGTATTAGGAGAAGAGCTGGTGGAACTTTCCCTCCCATCTTAACACAGTTGTTATTAGGAGCAGAGCAGGCGGTAATGACATCCCTGGCCTTAACCCAGCTGATATTAGGAGAAAAACACATGGCTATGCCCACCCCATTTCACTCAGCAGGGATCAGAAGAAGAGCAGGTGGCTTTGCTCACCCACTGCTTTAACCCAGCAGGTATTAGGAGCAGAGAAGATGGCAATGCCCACCCCCCACCCCTTAACTCAACTGGTCTTAGGAGTGGAACAGGTGGCATTACCCATCCTCCACCTTAACCCAGCTGGTATTATTGGTGGAGCAGGTGGCAATGCCCTCCCCTGCCTTAATCCAGGTTTTATTAGTGGTGGAGTAGTTGGCAAGGCCCACCCTACACCAATACTCATTTGGGATCAGGAGTGGAGAAGGTGGCAATGTCCACCTCACACCTTCACCTAGTTGGGATCAGGCGCAAAGCAGGAGGCAATGTCCTTCTACCCTTCACCCAGCCAGGATAAGGAGCAGAGCAAGTGGCAATGCCCATCCTCTTCAACCTACTGGAATAAGCCACTGAGCAGGCAGCAATGCCCCCCCCCCTGTCTTCACCCTGCCAGAGTCTGGAGCAGAGCATTTGGCAATGGCCATACCCCCTTCACCCAGCTGGGATCAGGAGCAGAGCAGGTACTAAAGCCTGTCACCCACCTTAACACATCAGGATCAGGCAGAGAGCAGGAGGCAATGCCTGTTCCTCCCTTCACCCAGCGGGGAGCAGGTGGCAATGCTCACCTCCCTTTACCCAGCTGAGATGAAACTCAGAGCAGGTGGCAACGCCTGCCCCCTTTCATCCAGCCGTAGTTAGGCACAGAACAGGAGGCAATGTCCCCCATTTCCCAGCAAGAATCACTCATGGAGCAGGTAAAAAAGCCCACCACCCATTCACAAGGTCGAGATCAGGCAGATCAGGCATGGAGCCGATGACAATGCCCCCCCTCCTAAACCAGTGACAGAGGAGGAGCGAATGCCTGCCCGCCTGCCATCCCCTTTCTAGAGCCCATTGTATTTTTTCCCCACAACGGGGTTTGTTACTAGTTTTTAATATTAGTCACAGCATCTCTGGCCAGGACCAAACACCATATTCCAGCCCTTTACACATTTTCCTTCTGCCTTCCTTAGATGGTCTTCCTCCTCAACAGAGTGGCCTCTACTTCCTCTATCCAGAGAAACTTCCAGAGAGTATCACCGAAGTAAAATGTTGGTAAATGTCTGGTTACAGGAAGTAATGGAGTATTCTGAATTGGAATTCTCAATGATTAGAAATAATTGGGAGGAAATGAGACCATGTGAATTATAATATTTGGCGGATGTCTTCCAAGAAATTCTGCTCATCTTCAAATGTATACAGAATATGCTTTACTCAGCTGTGTCGTCTTCAGAATGGAATGAAGTAATTCCTTAAATAATAAAAAATGATTAGTAAAACTTCTGAACAAGGGGTATAATCTTATAAAATGAAAGAGGACTACAAGAGCAAAGGTCACATTCTGTTCTATGGGGAAGGGAATGAACACTTACATAAATGATGTTTTAATAAAAGCAAGCTAAAAGGCCTCCAGCATCAGAAGGATATTTGATGTTCTGATTATGAATCATAGGTCTCCTTACCCTTTGAAATATCGTATAAAAGCACCCTCAGTACAAGACTCCGCACCAAGTTTCATTCATCATCACTTCATTGAGGCCTTCGGAAAGGTTGGTAAGTATTGCAAACAAACCTTAGAAGGACAATGTAGGTGGCTGGAAAAGGCAAAATTGGGGCTGCGGAAGAAAAGAGTAAGGAGGGGGCTGAAGAGTGCTCTTCATATACAGACAGGGTTGTCATGGGAAGACATTTTTTCTTCTGCAGCAGTAGCCTATGTTAGACATAGTGGGTTTAAGTCATCATGAGGCAATAGACTTCAGTGGAATCTTAAGAGAAAATGACAAATGGGAAGAGAGGTTCAAGAACTATATACTACCTGTGCTTCATGTTGTTTAATATAAGGCCTTGAATTGATTATGTTCTGTTTCAGCAGTTCTTCAACCCTATACTGGATTCTTGCTAATACTATGTCTTTGTAAAGTTGTATTCATATACCATGACATTGTTTATGGAAATGTTCTTGACACTGCATGGAAATGCCTGGCTTTTTCCTTGCCACTGATTGTGTTAATCTCACACTATGTAATCTGCCTTGAGTCTCAGTGAGAAAGGTGGGATAGAAATGATATAAATAAATAAATAAATAAATAAATAAATAAATAAATAAATAAATAAATAAAGAGAACCCAATATTTTTGTGGAAAGGAGACTCTCTCTCATTGGAGGACTCCAGAAAGACACTGAACAGCCATCTATACGGGATGTATTGAGGAGATGATTGAAGCAGGTGGACTGCCAAGCTCGCCCAGGCTCAGAGATTGCAAATTCAATGAATTTAATACTTCTTCACCTGTAACAACAAAGCACTTCTTTTCCTCTGCGAGCTCCTCATTGGCATGATCTTGCCATGGGATATGTAGCAACTTGACTATGTGGTGCAGATGGTAGGAGCCACAGCCACAGCTCTCCAGCTATATTGTGGGGATGATAATAAGAATGACTTCCTTCACTGCTCTGGGTGGGCACTAAACTGTCAAGAAGAGTGGTATATAAGCATACTTCTTGCTCTTGTTATTCTTGATGTTGTTATTGCTATATGACATGGTCTTAACTGGCATGAGCCAAACCTATGCACCTATAGCTTAAGGCAGAACACTTGGTATCCACTAGAGCCTGTGTCTTCTCTTTTGTAGTAATTGTTCTGTGGAACGGTCTCCCAAAGGTTGGGAGGGGCTTACCATCTCTATAAAAGTTTTGGACATGTTGCAAGGCCATTTCATTGGGCACAACATTAAATGGGGTGCAGACTACATGCATTTGCATGCTTCTGTGTGACATGAAGATGGGTGTTATATAAATGTTTTAATTAATACAGAGCAAATTTTTTATAAAGGATCGGGGAGTCAGACCCAAATATAAACCAAGAATAATGTAATTACAGCCAGATGTCCTGACTCCTGAGTACGGCTTACATGATGATTAACATGTATGTTGCCATTCCATTTTAATTATCGTGACCATCAGAGGTACAATCCCTCTGATCATGGAGGCTCAGTCCACAACTTCTGTAAGAAAGAGTCATTCATTATGGATGATGGACTAGACCTTTCCCTCCTACACAAGCACACTGAACTGGGTGTTTTCCTTCTAGATCAGCAGCCAACTCAAGATGTCTCTGACTCCACTGGAATCAGCCTTGCAAACTATTGCCAACATTTCCAAAGAATACAATGTGGAAGCCAAAAATCCTACCATGCTCACCAAGAAAGAACTAGAGATGCTAACCAAGGAGCAGCTCCCAAACTTCATACAGGTGAAAAGGGGTGGGGTGGCTCATTGCATAAAAGGAATTGCTTAAATGGGCTCTTTGATGTGTGGTTGTTTTGGGGTGGGGAGAAAAATCATAATCCTTATTGGAATTCCATCTCCTGTCCCCAAAGATACAAAGCAGTACACAGTGTGCTAGCTTGGTGAACATGGATGGAATAAGGTCATGAGATGCATGACTGGTTCCTGAGAGTCCTTTGCAGGTATAGTCATCTTCTGTAAAAATCTAAGAGAGACCAGTTTCACGTGGAGGAGACAGATGTATGTTACCTTCCTTACACTCTCCCCTCTTGCAGCCTCTGGTTAATAGGCTAGTAAGGAAAATATCAAGAGACTCTAGGAGCTGCATTACTTCCTACCCAGTATGTTCCATAGAAAGCCTTTCCATTGGGTACCAAAACCCCTTCCCACATGAACAGGTCAGGACAGGAGGCCTTCTCACCAGTTCTGTGCTCAATCAAGTCTCCCTGCTCTTTTTTCCATTCCTTGGCAGCCAGGTTGTTACCTGCCAGTATACCACTGCATCCCTCTACCTCAGTTTGGGAATGATATCTCAGAGGGTCGTTGTGTAGAGCAAACAGGGAATAAAAGAGCCCTCTATGTCAGGAAGAAGTGGAAAACCCAATTACATTGGATGAGCAAGTGAATAATGACTGGAGAGTCTGCTTTATATTATATGTCAATGCAATACTGTTGCTGGTACAGAAACAGAGTTGCCATCTCGGTTGGATGCAGAATCAGATCTCTGACTTTTGCTATGAAATCCATCGTTGCTGGTAGGAAAGCTCTGTTTGATTGGGTGGCAATTTGTAAGCAAAGGAACACCAAATACCCAAGGGATGAATGATAAAATTATCCTTGCGTACAATGATCTGCAGCTGATCTTCAGAAAATGGTCTATGTTGCAATATATGGAAATAAGTTACTTACACCATTTGCCTTATACCTCCACAATGCAAAGGGCTGGAGTCTTACTTAAAACCAAAATGTAAGCTGGGACTTCAGTGATCATAGCAATATATTGTTAGAATCTTAGAATGTAATTACTCTGGTTTTTTTAATGAATCCTTTCCCTGTGAATGGCAGAGATAAAGACCAGTTGCCCCGTGCTGTACCGCACTGTTACAATATGCTGAAACATCTGTCACCAACCACAAATCTATCAGCGAACTGTCAAACTGATCATTGAGAAATCAGCTTCTTTTTCATGAGTGGCAAAGAGGATGTGAGCTGAATCTCTCGGTGTTTGGTCTTCCGTGACTCAAACATGGCCCATTCGACCATGCCTATAATCTTCGAAGCTTTATGTCTCTGTGATTTACTAAGATGGGGCAACTTAGTTAGCTATTAGGGTTTTAACAACTGGAATATTCTGTGCTAGAAGCATTGCACTGAAGGCTTTAGGAGCAGCAGGCACATATTGGTTACCTCGATCAGAAAAATAAAAGTGGGATATTGCTGCAGCATTAACTTTGTCTGTATTGATAACCATCCTACGGTGGAAGGTCCATGAAGCATTAGATTGGAAACAGACACCCAGGTATTTAAAGTGCTTAATTTGTTCAAGTCTATTACCATTGACAATCCAGTTATGCAGTTTCCGGGAACTGGGGAGAACCAACACTTTAGAATTTTCATAGTTTAACTCCAGTCTGTTGGTCACACAGTATTCAAGGCAACGGTTCAATAAACTATTCAATCCAACACGGGAAGAAGACAGAAGAACCGCGTCCTCCGCATATAATAACAAAGGGATAGAAACGGAGCCCAATCTAGGACTGTGACCATCAACCAGTGACAAAAAGGGGGCAAGATCATTTAAAAAAAGATTAAACAGATGGGGGGCTAAAATGCACCCCTGCTTAACCCCCTTCTTAATAAGAATCCTGGGTGAGAGTCTCCCGAGGGAAGAACATCTGACCTGGCAAGACGTTGCTGAGTAAAGTCTTTGGATAAGAGATAATAACCTCTTATCTAGTGACATCCCCTCGAGCTTTGCCCAGAGAAGTTCTCTTGAGACAGAGTCAAAGGCTCCCTTAAGGTCCAGAAAGGCAATATACAGTTTAGATCTTTTTCTGCTCGTGTATTTATTAATCAAATGAGCGAGGACTAAACAATTATCCAAAGCTGACTTCCCCTGGCAACACCCCACCTGTTCTGGGCCTAATATTTTACTAGATGACATCCAAGTGCTGAGCTTGATTTGCAAGAATTTAGCGTAGAGTTTCCCAATAACGGATAGAAGGCTGATTGGTCTAAAGGTAGAGGGGTTAAGATAACAACCCTTCTTATAAATGGGAACAATAATCGCATTGGTCCAGGCCTCTGGCATCTGGCCAGTCTTGTTTACCATAGTGAAGAGAGAAGCAAGCAGAGGGGCCCACCACTCTGGATCAGCTTTCAGCACCTCTGGGATTATCGCATCTGGACCAGGAGTTTTACCTGATTTGAGCTGATTTATAAGAGTTGTTATTTCCTCCGGAGTGACAGGAGGCCACTCTGGGAGACCATCCAGGGGAGAATAAACCAGTTGCATTCCATTAGGGGGAACTTCACAGAATAGGTCCGAAAAATACTGAAACCATGTATCGGGGGAAATGGCTGATATATAAGGGATCTCAGAGCGAATAGCACCATTGATTATAGCCCAGAATTGACTGGAATCATTCAGGGTAATGGTGCATCAGAGTTGTTCCCATTGTTTATTAATAAAGGTCAGCCTCTTAATCCTTGTAACCTGGTGTAAATGATTTTTAGTTATCTGATACTCCACTGGCAAGCAGGTAGCTGCAGAATGACGAAAATTACAGTAAATAGTACGTAGATGGGCTTTTATATTCCTGCATTCCCCATCAAACCATACGGCCGTCTGAGAACTCGCTACTTGCTTTGGTACAGCCCTTCTGGAATCCTGTTTTAAGGATTCTGTAATGATATTTAATAAGTTCCCATAGGTTTGTGTCACCTCTAAGGGATCAGAAGAATTTATTAATGCAGATGTAAGGTCTAAACTAATGTTTGATTTCAGTACCTCCAGAGTCTTATGTCCAAGATCCGGAGATCGTGGAATCCTGGACAGAAATTCCACATCCTGAGGAATTCCCCTTAATGTCAAAGACCCAAATCAGGGGTAAATGATCACTAAGAATCTGATCTCCAACTGTAAAGCCAGAGACATGTGACCTAAAAGAAGGGGAGACTAAAATATAGTCAATAACCCTGCAGCCCCTTGTAGAAATATATGTGTACTCATATGATTTGTCAAAACCTGTCAGGCCATTCAGCCAGATTTTGCAGAATTGGAAGCAAAACTCTGCTAGCTTCAAGCCTGCTGGATTTGACAAAGTGTCCTTAGAGCGTCTCATTGGGGGAGTAAATAAAAATAGCAAGGCATCCTGATCAAGACCCAAATTACTAAAAAGAGATGGAATATTATTACCAACTCTTGCATTAAAATCTCCAGCTAAGATTATTTCTACACAGGGGAATTCTTGTTCTAGCTGTTCAAGATAGGCAGCCAGACTGCTCCAATAGGAGGACAAAATAGATCTATCAGAGGAAGGTGGAATATAAATATTTAGTTTTATTAAAGGAGAACTTCCACAATTTATCATAATGGCTTGAGCAATAGGAGGGCAGCCTGGGAGATTAGTAGAGTTTAAATCAAGACTAGAGGACACAAGGATGGTTAGGCCTGCATGAGGGCATCCACTACTACTAGTCCTAGATGCTGGAAGGGAGTCGGATCTAAATCCCTCAAGAAATAAGGGAGTTTGGGCTCAAGTCTCCTGGAGAAGGACAATATCAAAGGTTTTAAGATATTCTATGAAGTCCTGGTCTTTGGCCTTATTCCTCCACCCTGCTATGTTCCAAGAGACAAATTTAATTGACATGGGTGAAGGTCTCTCTGGGCATCAGTCCATCTCAACAAGCTGATCTAAAGAATTGTTCTCATCGAGAATAACACATCCATTACTGATAGAGCCAGCCGACCGGGAAGAGTTCTCTGTGCCTGGAGACTTAGAGCTAGAAGCCCCGCCCTCCCTTTGCACAATTGAAGAGAGGAATCCGGAAGGCTTAAGTCGGTGGACAACTGCTTGGACTTGAATCCCAGTACACTCGGCGTTCACTGATGGTGCTGATGTTGCTGGTGGTGCTTCCACTCCTGCCATTGAACTGATAGAGGGACCAGAATTGTCCAGCATATTCTTTAAAAATTTAGTTCTCACGGCTTCCAGGCTATCCGTGACCATCCTTTGCTCGTCTAAAGGCAGGGCCTTAAAGGATTCCAGAACTTCCTCATCCAATGTGGTATTATCCAGAGGGGTGAAGAAAGGAGGCATTATGTCTAGTACGGGTAGGGCATCATTAGTTACACTGGTGACAAGTCTCAGCTCTTGCTCTGTAGAAGCCAATAACTGCTGTCCCCAAATATCCTCTCTTCTATGATTTATGCTTTTGCATGAGACAGTGCAGTCACAATAGGTGAAACAATGGGGTGTATTCTTGAGTGAAGGGTGTGCCTCCACAACTGGGAAACAGGTTGTGAGTTGAACTGATGGGTGCTTGACCATCCTTCATTAAAACATGGCCTATTAGAACCTCAAGCACATTTGACATGATATTTGCAGCATCCTTGGTGAAGAGACTCCCAATGCTGTCTAGATCTTGTGACAAACAACAACAGTTTATTTTTTTATATCTGTACCCCTACAACAACCCATTCATGAGGGCCAGATTAAGAGTCAACACAACTGTTTAGTAGGGGTGTGCACTAGGGAAATATTTGGGTTTACTCGAAGCAGGAAAAAGATTCGGAATAATCCAATACCCGAAGTGGCAAGCCGCTTTGGGTTTGGGTTATCGGAATCACTTCGGTATGCTTCTTAATGATTCAGAGCATAACAAGTGAGAAACCCACCTCCCCCCGAGCCCCCTTCCCCTCACCCCAAACCCACTTACCATTCCTGAAGGTCGGAGCAGGCACCTCCTCCACCGTAGCATCCAGCAGGGCATTGGGGAAGGCTGCAGCCAGCAGCTGCGCCACCCGCACTACCGGTTCAGCCGCCGCAACAGCCAGCAGGGTTGCCACTTCACCTGTCACCACAATGTCCCAGATAAGTGGGGTGGTGGTGGGAGGGAGCCATTTAAAAGGCCCCAAACTTTCCCGAAGTGACCCAAATCGTTTTGGGAAGCTTTGATTTAGTATTTTTGAATCGGGGCCATCATACTGTCCCCAATTCAGAAATATTGGATCTTTACGAATCGTGCCCCTACTGTTTAGCTTTTCTTGAATGAAACCGGAGTTTATGAGGGATGGAAGAAAACACAGAGAGAATATCCAGAGAAATGGACAAATCCCTCCCCCAAAAAATCTGTCAGCTGAAATGATCGACAAGCTCCATGAAAGAGGCCTACTACTTTCCAAAAACCTATTACTGCAGTTGTGCACCAATTCCTTTTTTTTCAAAAATAGTCCCCAAAACATGTTATCTTTCAAGAGATCTAAGAGACACACACAAATCCAGAAATAATAAATCTATTTCAGAAACACATGGCAAGGTGGGTCATGATCCAGCAACAAAAATAAAAGAGAAACAGAAGATACATAGTACTTTAACACCCTCAACCATGCTCCTCCAGTGAGGCTCAAGATACTTGGTAGACCACCACTCATAAAGCAGGCAGAGAAGAGTTTTAGCCGTGCATTATTTGAATGGTTAATAGAAGTGCTCTGTCAGTGATGGTGGGTGCCAAAATTTGAAGAGTAAGAAATACAAAAAAAGTTCCGTTCTCAAATGCAAAACAATGAAAGTTATTTAAATGAGTATGAATACAACAATAATTATAAGAACATTCTTTTTAATTCTTTTTTTTTCAAATACAGGCTGAAAATACCTCTCGAGATACTTTGATAGCAAGTTTCAGGACTCATCTCAGCGATATAGCTAACAAGAATACACTATCATTTAATATTACTGTTTCACATATGTTGTATAGGTAAATTTAATGAGGCCACCATGCACTCAAAGACAAATGAGATCCCAAAAGCCTGATATACGGATTTTTTTCGCACTCTTGTTTCAAGACACTACCAGTCAATAAAAATCTGACTAATATACCTTAGGGGATTGTTTGATATCTTTAATCTGGGATTCTTGGGAGTCAAGTACTGTGAGATTTATTGTTTTGATATCCATCTAATCCTACCGTTACACAAATGAGGGGGTCTCAATATGAGTTGGGGGAATTGACATAAAAGGGCCACAGAGAGAGGGGGAAACTACGAGATCTCCACCAATCGATACATGGATTATACCTGAAGAGAAGTCTCTGAATGAACCAGGAGAATGTTCAACAGGAAGCGGTAAAAAGAACAATTGTATAGAATGCATACAAGGCATGCACATAACGCTAACTAGGAAATCAACGAGGAAGAGGGAGAAAGGGTAGGGCGTTATGTACCAGTCTAGGAGAGGAAGGATGTCTGTAAATGCAGCAGCATGAATAACGAGTGTTTTGTGGGAAGAAGGCTCAGGGCCAAGCTACACATGACGAATGACACTTGAACGGCAAGTGGATTGAGTGGAGGGCAAGTGAACAGGGAGAAATACACTTGCTGTTCAAGTGTCATTCGTCATGTGTAGCTTGGCCCTCAGACACGTTTCTGATGGTGTACATGTGGATCCAAGGAACACACACACTGAGCTCTTGGCTGAAAAGCCCAGGATAGAAATCCATCTTCTGCCCCTGAAGCAATAACTTAATGGCTTGTTTAAAGGTGAAACAATGAATTTGGAAATGCTTGTTTGTGCACATCTGGGTGAAACTAAAGATGAAGAGGGTGCTTGACGTACTGCAATTGCCAGATGGGAAGGGCTTGTCATATCCCAGGAAACCTCCGATGGGAAAGGTGGGTGAGGGAAAGTACAGAAGAGCTTTGATTAGATGAAGCAGGACCTTCTGGAAGAGGTCTTAGTTTCATTTAAGTGCTTCTCTGAGGCATGGAGTGTTGCCTGGACACCCCCCCCCCCCGGAATCTGGACATAGACTTTGTGGACTGCACATAACTTGGTACTGAGGCCAATATGATGCATAAAGAAGGAATGTCATGGGACTGGCAGGGCAGCCCCCTGATCAGCACCCACAAGCCACCCTTTCTGCAAACACTCTGCCCACACTGCACCCAAATAAGTGGGCCTTCTTGCCAAGATGCCAGCCCCTGCTGAGATTCTTGCAGGAACTAGGACTAGCAGTGAAAGAGAGAGAAGCCATTTTCCCAGAGTCAGTTTTAAAACGACAACTATTTTTACTGTGGATGCCCTGGCATGTCTGTGTCTCAGCTGGGCCTCTTGATACGGAGATGCCAGGAGCAAAAGGCGCTTCAGGATCTCCAAGTAATCCCACAATCAAGATAATCGCTTCCAGCCATCAAGCGATGGATGATCCTAAAATGCAGATCACTTCGCATCCGCCCTTCCCTTCTGCCCTTTCTTCCCTCTGGAAGTGTCGCCATGGACCATCATAAAAATCAATCGCCCCTCACCCACTCTTCCTCCTGTCCCTTTGTTATTCTTGAGGTGTCACAAACACAAACATTAGGCTCCTAAGTACCCAGTCTGGACCTCCTTTATCCCACCTGAGTGGCACTTCATTTACTTTTCTTAAATTTATGGAGGACCATTTGATAGGGCATAAGCCCACCCCAGGTCGAGCCTAGGGGCTGAAATGGACTATATAAGGGAGATGCTCGAACTCGCCAGGGCTCCTCCTACCCTACCCCACCTAGTGCCTTGCTGGCATCTCACTAGGCATGCTGCCCTTTGCTGCTGGATCTCTGCTCTCGCCAGGACAGGTGTGTATTGCCCACCAACGATTCCTGCTAGTGCAACAGTCTCTATTTTTCTCACCTTTTATTCCCTAGTCTTGTAATGAATGTGTGTGATTCTCATGTACTTTTCACTCAAGGTTTTAAGTAACGTCTTTGAAGCTTTGAAATATTAGTCTCCTCTCTCTTATTGGGCGAAATCCAGGATTACTGACCTTAGTATACACCGGTCTTGATCCCTTAATACTAGCTGACTGCTTATTAATTCCCCATCTTTAAGACAGATTAGCTAACAGAGGGTCAGCTAGTCAATCTGACACACCTTCTGGTAACTTTCCAAGTCCTGCCAGGATTGGCATCAGTTCTGCCTTGCCAGACAATGTTTTGTGCTTCAGAGTACACATGATGAAAAAGGAGTTATGATATTCCATATATATAAACTGTTCTTCCAGTATGGAGAAGGGGTCTGAACATTAACAACCCTTCCCCCACTCCAATGAAGCAAATGTGACTTAGCATATGACTTCATTCCAGTTTCATGGAGGGGCAATGGGATGGAGGCTCCAAGCAGAGAGGAAGGAAGAGGAAGGTTTGAGGGGATAGTATTAGGAGAACTGTGTTTGATTCTCCACTACCCGTGTTTCCCAATGACTAGGGTGCGTAAGAAACTCCTCTTTGTTATGCAAGATAGTGTCTGAGGAAGCATTGGTGGCTAGCTGCATCTGCCAGGGCATGGTCAGGCAAAGGAGTGCTTGGGATGGAACACTGGCCTTGAAGCAGGGAGCAGGCGGAGCAGCAGGTGAGCCTAGAGCTCTGGGAATGCTAATGAGGTTCAGTTAGGTGTCTGCAGGGGTTAACTGAGAAAGGGTTAATGGTGAAGTTTGTGCAGTTACTACTGCACAGTTTGGTGAAGAGAGGGCCATCTGTAACCTTCCGTTTTTAGAGAAGGTGATTGAGCGGGCGGCAGAGGAGCAACTGCAGAATTTCCTGAAGGAGACCTCGGCCCTAGACCCCTTCCAGTCTGGTTTCCGCCCGGGACATGGGGTCGAGACATTGCTGGTCACCCTCACAGACGATCTCCGCAGACATCTGGATCAGGGCGGATCAGCACTGCTGATTTTGCTGGATCTATCAGCAGCATTTGATACGGTCGATCATGAGCTTTTGACCCACTGCCTTGCCAATGTGAGGTTTCAGGGGACAGCACTGCAGTGACTGGTCTCCTTTCTCCATGATCGGGGACAGAGGGTGGCACTTGGGGAGAGAGTGTCATCTGGTAGGCCACTGGTATGTGGTGTGCCACAGGGAGCGATACTCTCTCCATTATTATTTAATATCTATATGTGCCCCCTCACCCGGCTGGTGCGGAGTTTCGGGCTTGGGTGTCAGCAATACGCAGATGACACCCAGCTTTATCTGTTGTTGGACGGGTGGCCTGGATCGGCCCCTGATGCCCTGGAGCGTGCTTTTGAGGCTGTGGCTGGTTGGTTGAGACAAAGTCGGCTGAAATTGAATCCCACAAAGACGGAGGTCCTGTATGTGGGTCGTGGGGAGATGGCTTTGGGACCCCGGCTTCCTACACTTGATGGGGCAGCACTTACACTGGCCCCAAGAGTTAGGAGCCTGGGGTTGATTCTGGATTCCTCCCTGAAGATGGAGGAACAGATCACTGCAGTTGCCAGGTCTTCCTTTTATTATCTTCGGCAGGCCAGGCAGCTTGCCCCTTATTTGTCTCCCTGTGACTTGACTACAGTGGTCCAAGCAATGGTCACCTCTAGGCTGGATTACTGTAACACACTCTATGGTGGGCTTCCCATGGGCCTGATCCGGCAGTTACAGCTGGTACAGAATGCAGCAGCGCGGGTCATTCCTGGAGCACCGGTGTGGGAGCATATTACACCAGTGCTACGCCAGCTGCATTGGCTGCCAGTGGAGTACCGAATCAGGGTAAAGGTTTTGGTGTTAACCTACAAAGCTCTACGCAGACTGGGACCGACGTATCTGAGGGACCGTCTCTCACTGTATGAGCCCCAGAGGACTCTCCGCTCTGGTGGAAAACATCTTTTAAGTGTCCCTGGCCCTAGGGAGGCCTGCCTGGCATCGACCAGGGCCAGGGCCTTTTTGGTCCTGGCCCCGACCTGGTAGAATGCTCTGTCTTGCGAGGCAAGATTTGCTTGCATTTCGCCAGGCCTGTAAGACAGAGCTATTCCGCCAGGCATATGGCTGACGCCGGGCAGTGCCCCCCCTGTGAAGGGGGGGGGGTTAAACCATCGCCCCTATGTGAACACAGAGGCATATATGAACCACTATGCAGCATGAATAGGTTAATGCAGCAGAATATTTAATGTTTTTAAATGTTTTTAAATGAATTATTTAATGTTTTTAAATGTTTTTAATGGTGTTTGTACTTGTTATCTGCCCTGAGCCTGCGAAAGTGGGGAGGGCAGAATATAAATATAATAAATTAAATTAAATTAAAATTAAGAGCTCTAGATCTGTGCAGATAAGGAATTCAACAGTGGGATGTAGGACAGCAGTTTTTTTCCTTAGCCACGGGAATTGAATTTATTGTGCTTTCTTCCACATAGAAAAAAGGGCCTGCACTGTGGTTGTGAAGGTGCACTGTAGCCTTCTGTCTCATTTGTTTCTGGGCACTGTGCCTCTATGGAGTCCTGGGGGGAGCAGAGAGGGCAAGGCACCTATGTTGATTCACGCTGGCTGTATCGTGCCACTTCAGTCCGGGCCTCCAACTGGCAGGTTGGATTCACTTACCGGGTGAGAAAAATTTAAACAACTAAACAACTAAAAATCAAAACTCAGAAAAGCTTATAGAATGACCCTCAGTCTTCTGAAACAAACAAGCAAAAAATTAGAAGGGGTATGGCACTCCCTCCAACCCCAGTTCAGAAGGCAGGTGGGAGTCAGATAAAGGACGGCGTCCTTGCTCAGCTTAATGGCCCGTAGATGTGTCAGATAAGTCAATCAGTGGCTGGGGAAAGATGGGGATAAGAGAGATCTGTTGAACCACAACGGAGGAGCCCTTGGAACTAGCCCTCTGAGCTGGTGTCAGGTGGGCAGGAGGAGCAGGATCTTCTCGGTCTGGTTGTCACTCTGCCCTATCAATCTTTCATTTGCTAGAAGTGGAAGTATATCAGCCAAAAGCCTGCCTTCTTGGGGAGTAGAATCTTATATGGTAAAGGTAGTCCCCTGTGCAAGCACCAAGTCATTACTGACCCATGGGGGAGACGTCGCATCACAAGGTTTTCATGGCAGACTTTTTATAGGGTGGTTTGCCATTGCCTTCCCCAGTCATCCACACTTTACCCCCAGGAAACTGGCTTCTCGTTTTACCGACCTCAGAAGGCTAGAAGGCGGAGTCAACCCTGAGCCAGCTACCTGAACCCAGCTTCCGCAACGATTCAACTCATGTCGCGAGCAGAGCTCGGGCTGCAGTACTGCAGCTTACCACTCTGCATCACAGGGTCTCACAGGGTTATGACAACAATAAAACGAGAAGGGGAAGAACCCCATGCATTAGCCCAAACTCTTCAAGTGAACACTAGGATTTTTTTAAAATGTATTATTTGTGTGACTATCCTTTCTAGTGGTAGGGGCAGGACTTTGCCCTTTGGATGTGAGGGCATATACGGTTGCAGACATTTTTCTGAACATGCAGTTGGCCTTCTTCCCATTAATGGAGGTTCCTGACCCAAGAGAGCCATTTATCTACAGAGGGCTGAATGACACCAAGCTGAAGGACAACTCTTTTATGGATGGAGGAGACCTCAGTGATGACAGGGCGCACCGCCTCAATATTTACAACTACCGTTTCGAGGCCTGAGGGAAGGTGAGTGCCAATAAATCACAGTCCAGACAAATGTGTCCTTTGCTGAAACCCAGGCAAGCTAGTCTGTTCCCTTGGGAAACTGCGCACTCCCCCACCTACCCCTCAACCCCCCACTGCCCAGTTCTGCAAGGTCCCCAATCTAACTCAGGAGAATGTTTAGTGTGTAGGCAATAGGCATCCATGATCTGAATTAAATTTGCCACAAACACCCAAACTTTAAGAGGCATATCTCATCACCAGCTTTTGGGGAAGCTGATGAGCCTCTGAGTGTGAACAGAGTTCTAGAAATGGCCCAAGCAGGAGTCCCATGAGTGAACGCCAAAGAAAGGTTTTTACTGAACTACAGAGGATATAAAATACAGAAAGCACAGAGCATATAAAAAGTTGCCTTGCGCTAGGCTTTCAGCTAAGGAAAAGATAAGAAAGAACAGAAAGTTGCTACTGTCTAGCTAGCACATCAAGAGTTTCCAAATAGTACCTGAGACATCCTCCTTCTGGGATGGGCATTCTGTGCTTGGGGAATGAGAAGGCAAACCCATCCTTTTGAACCCTCCATTCTCCATTCCCTTCTGAGCTACCGAAGTGGCTAAATGATGGACTAGTATTTGCGTGACCCAGGTTCAATTCCCTGCTCTGCCTTGGAAGCTTGCTGGCTGACCTTGAGCCATTCCCATACTCTCAGCCTAACCAACCTCCCAGGGTTCTTGTGAGGACAAAATGGAGGAATGAAGAATGATATAAGCCACTGTGGGTCTCCTTTGAGGATAGTGGCTGGATATAAATGAGGGAAGTAAAAATAACCTTAACATTGAATATTGGGTGTGTTTCAGATCTGATTAGCTTAATTGGTTGGTTCCATAAAAACAAAGGCAGGTTTGCTTTGCAAGTATGTGAAGCCTCAAGATAAGAGTTGGTGCACAAGTGTAGGAATAGGCTTTTGGAAGATAGGAGACTCCTTTCTTGGAGGTTGTCATCCATTTCATCTCACACTTAGGACTAGATTTTTTTTTCCAGTGAGGGACAGTCTCATCCTTACAGAAATATTTGGTTCTGTTCCTGAACTGCTTTCCAGTTGGAAATTTATTCTAAAATTTCATTGAAACTTAATCCCAGTGTGTCTAATCTGGGCTACTGGAGCAGATGAAAAAATGTTTTCCTAGGATACCCCACTGGGTATATTAAAAGTACTCTCATGTCCCGTCTCTCCTCTTCTCCAGAGCCAATATTGCCAGTTCCTGGTATCTAATCTGTCCTTCTAAGCTTCATCCTCAGTACTTACCAAACGCTCTGAAGGTGTTGATGAAGAGACGATGGATGAAACTGGGTATAGAGTCTTGTACTGAGGGTGCTTTTATACGGGATTTGGAAGGATGAGGAGACAAATGGGTCATATCCAGAACACCCAATATCCTTCTGATGCTGGAGGCCTTTTCGCTTGTTTTCTTAAAACATCACTTATGGATGTATTTATTTCCTTCGCCAAGTAACACAATGTGTACTTTGCTGCAGCCGTCGTCTTTCATTTTAGATGATTATAGCCCTTGTTCAGAAGTTTTACTAATCACTTTTTATTATTTAAGGTATTACTTTATTCCAATCTGAAGACAACACAGCTGAGTAAAGCATATTCTGTACTCATTTGAAGATGAGCAGAATTTCTTGGAAGATGTCCACCAAATATGATAATTCACGTGGTCTCATTTCCTCCCAATTATTCCTAATCATGGAGAATTCCCCATGCCTCCCTGTAGCCAGATAATTACCATTTCCATGCCTCTTCCTTTTCTCCACAAATTTTACTTTGAAAATCCACAAACTAGGCTCTCATGGTTACGTGCAACTAACGAAAAGACAACTAGTCCCTGCAAAATACAGTAAACAAATCCCATTTTTAAAATATATTTTAAATACTTTAAAGTACAAAGTGTTCATACATGAATGACAGTGAATATTGAGCAAATGCTATAAGAAAAACAATTGTCACTATTGTCAGCCACCGGCACACAGACATTGATTGTTGCTTTTCACAGAAATACCATTCATAAGTCTACACGGACTGGCCATTCATAAATATTATATATAGGTTCAACATTAATCCTCATTGACCACAACTATACCAATAAAGATATAATAAATAGTGTGGTAAATATTACAATAATTTTTACAAATATCAATCCATAATAATTAGTTAATAAATATAAGCCATTGTGCTGTAAATTTCTGTTGGTAAAATTATGGGGATGGTGATCCAAAGGTTCCTGGTGGTATATAGCAAAGTGGGCGGCTTTTAGCCAGATTCTTGGAAGGTAAGTACAATATGACTTAATTCCTCACTGGATAACAGATCTTATGTGCCGGGTTTGATTCCCCACTCCTCCACTTGAAGCCAGCTGGGTGACCTTGGGCGAATAACAGTTATCTGTAGCTCTCTCAGCCCCACCCACCTCACAGGGTGATTGTTATGGGGAAATAATGGCATACTTTTTAAAGCGATCTGAGTGGGCATTAAGTAGTCCAGAAGGGCAGTATATAAATGGAATGTTATTACCACAAGTAAGACTACTAATAGTCTCTTGACTATTTTACTGATGCCACTGACCATGTGCATATAGTCCACTGCCCACCTAAAGGTACTGTCATTGTTGTTCTTTACACTGAAACAGTTGATTGCTATTGATCCTTGCAGCCCATGTTACTGCACTAGTGATGACACTCTCAGGGTATCCCCGTTCTGTAAAATCTTTCCTCAGTGGATTGCATTCCCTTTCATAATCAAGTTATCTGGAAGAATTCTTACATAGCCTCAAATACTGTTCATATGGTATATTATGATGTCAATGGTGTGGGTGGTGTGACATGAAATATAAGCATGAATTTCGATCACTCTGCTTCTTAATTTTACTTTGCCCAATTCTTTCTCTGGGAGAGACATAGAAGCTTTTTTTTCCCCTTCCTCAAGTAAGGTGGGTTCCCCAAAACACCATTTTTAATATTAGTCACAGGCTCACAGCATCTCTGGCCAGTACCAGACACCATATTCCAGCCCTTTACCCATTTTCTCTCTGCCCTCCTCAGATGATCTTCCTTCTCAACAGAGTGGCCTCTACTCCCTCTATCCAGAGAAACTTCCAGAGAGTATAACCGAAGTAAAATGTTGGTAAGTGTCTGGTTACAGGAAGTAATGGAGTATTCTGAACTGGAATTCTCAATGATTAGGAATAATTGGGAGGAAATGAGACCATGTGAATTATAATATTTGGCAGATGTCTTCCGAGAAATTCTGCTCATCTTCAAATGAGTACAGAATATGCTTTACTCAGCTGTGTCATCTTCAGAATGGAATGAAGTAATTCCTTAAATAATAAAAAAATAAAAAAATTAGTAAAACTTCTGAACAAGGGGTATAATCTTATAAAATGAAAGAGGACTACAAGAGCAAAGGTCACAATCTGTTCTATGGGGAAGGGAATGAACACTTACATAAATGATGTTTTAATAAAAGCAAGCTAAAAGGCCTCCAGCATCAGAAAAATATTTGCTGTTCTGATTATGAATCATAGGTCTCCTTACTCTTCGAAATCCTGTATAAAAGCACCCTCAGTACAAGACTCCGCACCAAGTTTCATTCATCATCACTTCATCAAGGCCTTCTGAAAAGTCGGTAAGTATTGCAAACAAAGCTTAGAAAGACAATGTAGGTGGCAGGAAAAGGCAAAATTGGGGCTGCAGAAGAGAAGAGTAAGGAGGGGGCAGTAGAGTGCTCTTCATATACAGACAGGGTTGTCATGTGAAGACATTTTTTCTTCTGCAGCAGTAGCCTATATTAGACATAGTGGGTTTAAGTCATGAGGCAATAGACTTCAGTGGAATCTTAAGAGAAAATGACAAATGGGAAGAGAGGTTCAAGAACTATATACTACCTGTGCTTCATGTTGTTTAATATAAGTCTTTGAATTGGTTATGTTCTGTTTCAGCAGTTCTTCAACCCCATATTGGATTCTTGCTAATACTATGTCTTTGTAAACTTGTATTCATATACCATGACATTGTGTATGGAAATGTTCTTGAGAATGCATGGAAATGCCTGGCCTTGTCCTTGCCACTGATTGTGTTAATCTCACACTATGCAATCTGCCTTGAGTCTCATTGAGAAAGGTGGAATAGAAATGATATAAATAAATAAATAAATAGGACCTAATATTTTTGTGGAAAGGAGACTCTCTCTCATTGGAGGACTCCAGAAAGACACTGAACAGCCATCTACACGGGATGTATTGAGGAGGTGATTGAAGCAGGTGGACTGCCAAGCTCCCCCAGGCTCCGAGACTGCAAAATTCAATGAATTTAATACTTCTTCACCTGTAACGACAAAATACTTCCTCCCTTTCTTAAAGATTGGGATAACATTTGCTCTTCTCCAATCTTGTGGCACATCCCCAGTCCTCGAGGAGGCCTTGAAGATGATGGACAGGGTTCTGCAAGTTCTCTGGAAAGTTCTTTCAGCACTCTTTGGTGCACCCCATCCGGCCCAGGGGATTTGTATTCATTCTGTGCAGCCAGATGCTGCACTGCCCTTTCTCTCTGCCCTCCTCAGACGGTCTTCCTGCTTAACAGAGCAGCCTCTACTTCCTCCATATAGAGAAACTTCCAGAGAGTATCACCTAAGTAATATGGTGGTAAATGTCTGGCTACAGGAAGTAATGGAGTATTCTGAATTGGAATTCTCAATGATTAAGAATAGTTGGGGGAAAATGAGACAATGTGAATTATAATATTTGGCGGATGTCTTCCGAGAAATTCTGCTCATCTTCAAATGAGTACAAAATATGCTTTACTCAGCTGTGTCGTCTTCAGAATGGAATAAAGTAATACCTTAAATAATAAAAAAGAATTAGTAAAACTTCCTAACAAGGACTATAATCTTATAAAAAGAAAGAGGACTACAAGAGCAAAGGTCACATTCTGTTATATGGGAAAGGAAATGAACACTTACATAAATGATATTTTAATAAAAGCAAGCTAAAAGGCCACCAGCATCAGAAGGATATTTCATGTTCTGATTCTAAATAATAGGTCTCCTTACCCTTCGAAATCCCATATAAAAGCACCCTCCATACAAGACTCTGCACCAAGTTTCATCCATCATCTCTTCATCAAAGACTTCAGAAAGGTCAGTAAGTATTTGCTTTCTGGTTTGGGATTAATGGTGATCTGAAGGAGCCTTAGATCTGGGCTGTCCAAGGCACTGTTATTTCTGGTAAGCGGGGCGCTCTAACACCCGCTTCCAACCCAACTTCAGGGAGAGGTTTGGCTTGAACACTTTGCACCCTGAGAGAGTGTGATCTCGGTGAGGGGGGTTCTGAGTCAAGGATTCTCCCCACCATCTTGAGGTCCCCTCAGAGAAGGGCAAGCTATCAACTCTGCAGTGCCCCAGGAGTCATTTAATTGGGATAAGATCATGAAAAAGCCAAGCTTCAGCAACAGCTTTTACCAACTAATAAGCAAAGGAAACAACACAGACAACCCGCAAATCGTCAAAAGGTAAAGATCATTATCGGACTTTGTTAATTAAAATGGCAGTGAAAAGATCAAGATAAAAAATTTAAAAGGACAGAATTTAACTGAGTAAACGCTAAGGAACAGGCAAAGTGCTAAACTTGGGCACTGGTGAAGCTTTTAAGGACTAAAAAAGTGAAAGGAAATATTGTTTATACTTACTTGTGGTCAGAAAACTGATAACCAGTGTGAGAAAGGAGGTGTGGACTAGTGAAAACATTGCGAGATGGGAAGTTAGCAGGAGAGGAGACAACACGGTGCTTAGAGTGGACAGTAAAAGGCAGGAAGCAAGAAGACTGTTTGGTAAAGTAAGACCCAGAAGCAAAACAAAGGGAGTACTGGAGAGACTACAAAGACTACAGGAACAGGAAGTGCACCATCTTAACTAAGGTATGAAGCAAAGCCAGTAATCATAGAGAAGCAGCAAAAGAACCATAGAGAAAAAATGCCCAACATTTTGGAACTACAAAGATTTATTTTTTAACTGAATGACAAAAGATTTTTAAAAATACTAAGAGAAGAGAAGGGTAAAGCAATTCAAAACAGATTTAAGGAAGAGAGCAGACACGTGGGGAGGCTCGAAACCGAGTCCCACAATGGCAGGAAAAAAAGGAGTAGATAAGGAGTGGCAAGCCTCGGTGGATACAGCGATCCTGGGGCTGGAGAAAAGAGTGGTGGAGAATCATAAAGAACTGCTGCAAAAAATGCAAGAGATGCTTACAAAAGATTTAAAAGAGATGAAAGATGCTATCAAGGCTGAAGTGAAAGATGCTATTAAAGCAGAAGTAGCGGTACTGGCTAAAAATATGGAAGGAATAAAATAGGAATTACAAGCAACCAGCAACAAAGTAGAGCAGATAGAACAAAAGATGAAGTATTTAACAATGGATATGAAGCAAGAAAACCAAGGGATGCAAGCAAGAATGGCAATGATGGAGTGCAAAGCGATGGAACGGCAGTTACGATTTCGTGGCATGCAGGAACTGGAAACCCAAAATGCACAAGAACAGATGACAGAAATTTTGGCAAAATTTCTAGGCAAAGAAACAGTGGGAATAGCAGCTAATATGGATCTGGCATACAGAATTAATTCAGCTTATGCAAAACAAAAGAAGGTACCAAGAGATATTATCGTGCAACTAGTTACAAAGAGAATGAAAGAAGAAATTATCAAAAGGCATTTTGAAAATCCCTTAATAGTGGCGGGGAGCAGAATTAAGGTCATGAAAGAGATGCCAAAACGGATTCTCCAAGAGGGGAAAAAATACAAAGAATTGACCCAGAAACTAAGAGATAAGGACATTAGATATAGATGAGAAATACCAGAAGGATTAAGTTTTCATTACAAAGCTCTAAAAATTACTATTAAAACAAGAGAACAGATGGAAAAGTTCTTGGAGGAGAACATAGAGGACTTTCCTGGAGCATTAAGAATGTAACACCATGGAATACAAATTAATATCGTGGAATGTAAATGGACTAAACTCACCCCAAAAGAGAAAAACAATTTTTCTTTGGCTAAAGAGACAAAATTGTAATATAATTTGTTTACAAGAGACACATATCAAAGATAAAGACATAAAGTACTTAAAAATAAACAATTGGGAAAAGAATATATAATATCATCCAAGCAAAAAAAAAAGGGAGTAGTAATTTATATAAATGAAGCCATAGACTCTAAATTAATTTTTCAAGATCAGGATGGAAGATATGTGGCTGTGGAAATCAATTTAAATGCCAAAAGGACATTGATATTAGGACTTTATGCACCTAATGGTGCAAAAGACCAATTTTTTAAAGAAATAATGGACACATTAGATCAAGATTCATATGACAAGATGATAATGGCTGGAGATTTTAACGGTGTAGTGGATTTGCAATTAGACAGGAAGACAAAGGGAGGCAACAAAAAATCTGGGAAGTTACCGAAAATATTTTTTGAACTAGTTCAACAAGAATACCTATGGAGAAAGGAAAATCCGAAAGGAAGAAACTTTACATACTACTCAGCAAGACATTCATCATTTTCATGGATTGATATGATTTGGACGTCAAAGGAATTATCTTTATTGACAAAAAAAGTGGAAATTATGCCAAGGGTGAGTGCAGACCACAATCCAATACTATGGAAAGCGACTATGGGTCGAAGAAAAGTAAGATGGAGAATAAATGAAGATCTATTACAAAATCAAGAAAATTTGAAGTATCTGAGAGAGGAGACTAAGCAATTTTTTTCGATTAAACAATAACAATGAAGTCTCAATTCAGATGGTATGGGACACGTATAAGGCAGTAATAAGAGATCATTTAATCTCATTAAACAATAAGGACAAGAAAAGAAAACAGCAGAAATGGCAGGAAATACAGGAGAAATTATATAAAAAAGAACAACAATTAAAGAAAAAACCTGGAAAAAAATCAATAAGACAAGAAATCAAAATACTGCAGGACCAAATAAGAGCCATTAGTAACAAGGAATTAGAATGGAAATTAAAGACATTAAAGCAGAAGTCATTTGAAGGAGCAAATAAACCAGGAAAGTATCTAGCCTGGCAATTGAAGAAGAAAAAGGAGAAGAAAATCATTACAAGAATAATGGAGGAAGGCAAAGAACTGAAAGATCAACAAGCAATTAAGCATGCCTTCTATAAATATTATGCGAAATTATTTCAAAGGAATTCTGTTAATCTGCAAGAAATAGATGGGTATTTGCAAAATACCCATTTACCAATGATATCAGAAAGAATGAAGCAGAGACGAAATGCTCCAGTGACAGAGGAAGAAGTTATACAGGCAATTGAAACAGCTAAGATTGGGAAAGCACCAGGACCGGACGGGATCACAGCTAAATTTTACAAGGTAATGAAGGAAGACCTAGTACCGATATTAAAAAATATAATGAATGATATACTTCAAGGAAAGGGTCTTCCAGATACATGGAATGAAGCAAGTATCACCTTGATCCCAAAAGAATGTCAAGATTTGACAGATGTGAAAAATTATAGACCAATATCGCTTATAAATAATGATTATAAAATAATGGCAAGAATATTAGCAGACAGGCTTAAAATTTGGCTGATGGACTTTGTGGGAGAGGATCAGGCTGGATTCCTACCAAATAGACAACTAAAAGATAACTTGAGAGTGGTGATAAATGCCATTGAATACTATGATAAGTGACCAGACAAAGAAGTTGGCTATTCTTTGCTGACGCAGAGAAGGCCTTTGACAACTTGAACTGGGATTTCATGTTTGCAACTATGGAAAAGATGGATTTAGGCAAGAAATTTATAGAAGCAGTGAAAACAATATATAAGGTACAAAGAGTGACAATTTGTGTCAACGACGACCTGACAGAGAAGTTTGAAATAAGGAAAGGTACAAGGCAAGGATGTCCACTATCACCGTTGTTTTTTGTGATGGTTCTGGAAATACTATTGAGACAGATTAGAGAAGATGACAGTATAAAAGGAATAAAAATAAAGGGATCTTCTTATAATCGTTGCTGGTAGGAAAGCTCTGTTTGATTGGGTGGCAATTTGTAAGCAAAGGAACACCAAATACCCAAGGGATGAATGATAAAATTATACTTGCGTACAATGATCTGCAGCTGATCTTCAGAAAAGGGTCTATGATGCAATAAATGGAAAAAAGTTACTTACACCGTTTGCCTTATACCTCCACAATGCAAAGGGCTGGAGTCTTACTTAAAACCAAAATGTAAGCTGGGACTTCAGTGATCATAGCAATATATTGTTAGAATCTTAGAATGTAATTACTCTGGTTTTTTTAATGAATCCTTTCCCGGCAAATGGCAGAGATAAAGACCAGTTGCCCCGTGCTGTACGGCACTGTTACAATATGCTGAAACGTCTGTCACCAACCACAAATCTATCAGCGAACTGTCAAACTGATCATTGAGAAATCAGCTTCTTTTTCATGAGTGGCAAAGAGGATGTGAGCTGAATCTCTAGGTGTTTGGTCTTCCGTGACTCAAACATGGCCCATTTGACCATGCCTATAATCTTCCAAGCTTTATGTCTCTGTGATTTACTAAGATGGGGCAACTTAGTTAGCTATTAGGGTTTTAACAACTGGAATATTCTGTGCTAGAAGCATTGCATTGAAGGCTTTAAGAGCAGCAGGCACATATTGGTTACCTCGAACAGAAAAATAAAAGTGGGATATTGCTGCAGCATTAACTTTGTCTGTATTGATAACCATCCTACGGTGGAAGGTCCATGAAGCATTAGATTGGAAATAGACACCCAGGTATTTAAAGTGCTTAATTTGTTCAAGTCTATTACCATTGACAATCCAGTTATGCAGTTTCCGGGAACTGGGGAGAACCAACACTTTAGATTTTTCATAGTTTAACTCCAGTCTGTTGGTCACACAATATTCAAGACAACAGTTCAATAAACTATTCAATCCAACACGGGAAGAAGACAGAGGAACCGCGTCCTCCGCATATAATAACAAAGGGATAGAAACGGAGCCAAGTCTAGGACTGTGACCATCAACCAGTGACAAAAAGGGGGCAAGATCATTTAAAAAAAGATTAAACAGATGGGGGGCTAAAATGCACCCCTGCTTAACCCCCTTCTTAATAAGAATCCTGGGTGAGAGTCTCCCGAGGGAAGAACATCTGACCTGGCAAGACGTTGCTGAGTAAAGTCTTTGGATAAGAGATAATAACCTCTTATCTAGTGACATCCCCTCGAGCTTTGCCCAGAGAAGTTCTCTTGAGACAGAGTCAAAGGCTCCCTTAAGGTCCTGAAAGGCAATGTACAGTTTAGATCTTTTCCTGCTCGTGTATTTATTAATCAAATGAGCGAGGACTAAACAATTATCCAAAGCTGACTTCCCCTGGCAAAACCCCACCTGTTCTGGGCCTAATATTTTACTAGATGACATCCAAATGCTGAGCTTGATTTGCAAGAATTTAGCGTAGAGTTTCCCAATAACGGATAGAAGGCTGATTGGTCTAAAGTTAGAGGGGTTAAGATAACAACCCTTCTTATAAATGGGAACAATAATCGCATTGGTCCAGGCATCTGGCATCTGGCCAGTCTTATTTACCATAGTGAAGAGAGAAGCAAGCAGAGGGGCCCACCACTCTGGATCAGCTTTCAGCACCTCTGGGATTATCGCATCTGGACCAGGAGTTTTACCTGATTTGAGCTGATCTATAAGAGTTGTTATTTCCTCCGGAGTGACAGGAGGCCACTCTGGGAGACCATCCAGGGGAGAATAAACCAGTTGCATTCCATTAGGGGGATCTTCACAGAATAGGTCCGAAAAATACTGAAACCATGTATCGGGGGAAATGGCTGATATATAAGGGATCTCAGAGCGAATAGCACCATTGATTATAGCCCAGAATTGCCTGGAATCATTCAGGGTAATGGCGCATAAGAGTTGTTCCCATTGTTTATTAATAAAGGTCAGCCTCTTAATCCTTGTAACCTGGTGTAAATGACTTTTAGTTATCTGATACTCCACTGGCAAGCAGGTAGCTGCAGAATCACGGAAATTGCAGTAAATAGTACGTAGATGGGCTTTTATATTCCTGCATTCCCCATCAAACCATACGGCCGTCTGAGAACTCGCTACTTGCTTTGGTACAGCCCTTCTGGAATCCTGTTTTAAGGATTCTGTAATGATATTTAATAAGTTCCCATAGGTTTGTGTCACCTCTAAGGGATCAGAAGAATTCATTAATGCAGATGTAAGGTCTAAACTAATGTGTGATTTCAGTACCTCCAGAGTCTTATGTCCAAGATCCGGAGATCGTGGAATCCTGGACAGAAATTCCACATCCTGAGGAATTCCCCTTAATGTCAAAGACCCAAATCAGGGGTAAATGATCACTAAGAATCTGATCTCCAACTGTAAAGCCAGAGACATGTGACCTAAAAGAAGGGGAGACTAAAATATAGTCAATAACCCTGCAGCCCCTTGTAGAAATATATGTGTACTCATATGATTTGTCAAAACCTGTCAGACCATTCAGCCAGATTTTGCAGAATTGGAAGCAAAACTCTGCTAGCTTCAAGCCTGCTGGATTTGACAAAGGGTCCTTAGAGCGTCTCATTGGGGGAGTAAATAAAAACAGCAAGGCATCCTGATCAAGACCCAAATTACTAAAAAGAGATGGAATATTATTACCAACTCTTGCATTAAAATCTCCAGCTAAGATTATTTCTACACAGGGGAATTCTTGTTCTAGCTGTTCAAGATAGGCAGCCCAGACTGCTCCAATAGGAGGACAAAATAGATCTATCAGAGGAAGGTGGAATATAAATATTTAGTTTTATTAAAGGAGAACTTCCACAATTTATCATAATGGCTTGAGCAATAGGAGGGCAGCCTGGGAGATTAGTAGAGTTTAAATCAAGACTAGAGGACACAAGGATGGTTAGGCCTGCATGAGGGCGCCCACTACTACTAGTTCTAGATGCTGGAAGGGAGTCAGATCTAAATCCCTCAAGAGATAAAGGAGTTTGGGCCCAAGTCTCCTGGAGAAGGAGAATATCAAAGGTTTTAAGATATTCTATGAAGTCCTGGTCTTTGGCCTTATTCCTCCACCCTGCTATATTCCAAGAGACAAATTTAATTGACATGGGTGAAGGTCTCTCTGGGCGTCAGTCCATCTCAACAAGTTGATCTAAAGAATTGTTCTCATCAAGAATAACACATCCATTACTGATAGAGCCAGCCGACCGGGAAGAGTTCTCTGTGCCTGGAGACTTAGAGCTAGAAGCCCCGCCCTCCCTTTGCACAATTGAAGAGAGGAATCTGGAAGGGTTAAGTCGGTGGACAACTGCTTGGACTTGAATCCCAGTACACTCGGCGTTCACTGATGGTGCTGATGGTGCTGGTGGTGCTTCCACTCCTGCCATTGAACTGATAGAGGGACCAGAATTGTCCAGCATATTCTTTAAAAATTTAGTTCTCTCGGCTTCCAGTCTATCCGTGACCATCCTTTGCTCGTCTAAAGGCAGGGCCTTAAAGGATTCCAGAACTTCCTCATCCAATGCGGTATTATCCCGAGGGGTGAATAAAGGAGGCATTATGTCTAGTACGGGTAGGGCATCATTAGTTACACTGGTGACAAGTCTCAGCTCTTGCTCTGTAGAAGCCAATAACTGCTGTCCCCAAATATCCTCTCTTCTATCATTTATGCTTTTGCATGAGACAGTGCAGTCACAATAGGTGAAACAATGGGGTGTATTCTTGAGTGAAGGGTGTGCCTCCTCAACTGGGAAACAGGTTGTGAGTAGGGGTGTGCAAGGAAAAAACTTTCGGCTTTCTTGTTTCGGCATTAGCCGAAACAAGAATCTCTATCGTTAAAGCCGAAAGCCGAAACAAGAATCTCTTTCGGGTTTCGGGTTTCGGCTTTCGGGTTTCGGCTTTCGGGTTTCGGCTTTCTTTCGGCTTTCTTTCGGCTTTTTCTATGGGAAAATGTCTCCGTCTTCCAGGACGCCTGGAGGAGGCATTTTCCCACCGAATAAGCCCAAAATTGGTGGGGACCTTCCTCTAACCCTTCTCTAACAACCACCCAAGTTTCAGACAGATTGGACTTGGGGGGGCATGTTATGGCCCCCCAAAGCAGGTCCCCCATCCTCCCATAAGAAAGCGAAGGAGCAGCATATTGTTAGCATGCTGCTACTCATCTTTCTTCATTATTTCCTATGGGGAAAAAATGAAGAGGCAGGCTTCCTTTGCCAGGGGTGGCATTTTGCATGCAAAATGCCCCCTTACCCTCAGGGGCCCTTCTCCCACCCCTCCTCCCACCCCCCACCAAGGCTCAGCCTGCTCCCACTTGGGGGGGCCATTTCATGGCCTCCCCAAGTAGGTCCCCTCAGCCCCCAAAGTCCACCCCTCACAGCCCCACACAAACCCAATTCCCCCCCAGCTGCCACACACAGACCCAAATCCCCCCAGTAGCCCCTCACAGACCCAAATCAACCCCCACCTGCCCCACACCCACCATAACCCCAGGAACAGGCTGGCCTGCCCTCCCCTTTTGGGAACCCCTAAACTCTTTTTCCCAGGGCAATTCCGCACATTTCCACAGGTTACATAGTAAGCGGGCACAACAGGGCATGGAAACAGAAGCCCACACTAGACAAGATGATCATAATAACTACCAGCCTAATACAACTCTCCCTCCATAAAACGACTTAATGGGGGGGGAACCACTGCAACAAAATCCCCCCCAACCCTCTGGGGCCCTTCTCCCACCCTTCCTCCCACCCCCCACCAAGGCTCAGCCTGCTCCCACTTGGGGGGGGCATTTCATGGCCTCCCCAAGTAGGTGCTCTGCTCTCATCTCTACCACTGACAGCTGGGGGAGGCTTGTCTTGCCAGGGGTGGCATTTTGCATGCCAAATGCCACCCTTACCCTCAGGGGCCCTTCTCCCACCCTTCCTACCACTCCCCACCACATGCATTCCTTGACAATCAAGAAATCTGGAGTTAAATATAATGTGCATGTAAGTCCCTCAAAGACAGAAGCAATATGGAGGTAATGATGACCCATTTGATTTCCACAACCTCAGACACAATTAGGGATCCGTTTCCCCTTGGTGGGGGATCCCCCACTCTCACCTATCACCTCCTGTCACTGCTTACCTGGCTGGAAGGGGGAAAGTCAGGGAATGAGCCTTCAAGGTACACTTCTGGGGCTGCTGCCGTGATGTCACTGATGCAAAAAGGAGGGAGGTGAATCCCACAGGGAACAAAAAAATCAATTTCATACCATTTATAATACAATGAGTCAATTTATAAGTGCAATTGAAAGTGCAAAGTGCTGACAATTCATAAATATTACCACAGTATAACAAATTCATAAATATCCATTCACAAATGTCCATACAAGTCCATGCAAGGCAACATTTCATATATGAGCATTCTCCAAATAGTCCATAGCTTCCGGGTAAATCCTTGATGAAACAGTTTTTTACTTTCTTTCCAGATCTTCTTTCTTATGCATTCATAAATGTAAAGTAGAAAGGCTTTCCTGCCATGAGGTAAGTTATAAAAACAACAGTCGACCTCACCCCTGCAAAACACTCGTGGGGTGAGTTGTAAAGGCAGCAGTAAATCTCATTTCTGAGTAACCTTCTCCTGTATAGCAATAATGAGGTCAGTTGTAAAAGCAGCAGTAAACCTCATTCCTGCATAACCCTCAATCTGTGGTCGGCTGCAAGCAGATTTCGCGCTTGCTTCTTCAGGAGTCTTTTTCCTAAATAGAACATAAGTCCCATCAGTTTACCAATCAAATGGATTTTACAAAAATTCTTCAAAATATTTTCTTTAAGGTGCATTTATACTCACAAAGCCCCCATGGGGAACACCCCTAAGCACTTAAATCACTCAACCCGGACAAGGCGGCGATGTTTCTTCACGCACGCCTAACAAAAAGGGCGGTTCTCTTAAATAAACAAACTTCATCTGTCTCTTAAAGATATACTGTCACATTACAGCCATACGGTTTCCTCCACCCTATTACAAATAGCAGCTCAAAGACAATTCATTATTCAGCCCTTTAGGTTTAACTGATCCCAATCTAAAAATCCAGAATGCTTCTCTTTGAAGTAGTGCTGTTTGTGCAGATTCACGATCTTTCCTATGCATAACCTCCACAATCGTCACCTTAAAGTCATTTTCTGCATGTCCCTGCTCCCTAAAATGCTGAGTCAGGGGTGCCTCCTGGATGTTGTTACGTATACGCGATATGTGTTCTAAAATGCGTACCTTGATGGGTCTTAACGTACAACCTACGTATAGCAGTTTGCATGGGCATTCCAAGACATAAACAACCCCCTTTGTTTGACAGTTTGCAAAATGTCTGATAACACATTTATTCTCACCAAACCTAAACTCTTTCCCTTCTTGGAACAGTTTACAAATTTGGCAGTGGGCACATTTGTGGTTTCCAGATGGTAAGCTGTGCCCTCCGCTAGTGTCCCATATATCAGCCCATATATATGGTACCTCATCCCAGACGTGGAGAGATGCCGCACATCTTTGCCACGGCTGACGCGCTGCCTACAATGCAGGCACAGGGCTGCTCGGGGATCCTCCGCTGTCTGGAAGTGCTTCCAGATTTCGGAGGAAAAGGGCATCCCACGCTTCCAAGGAGAAGCGCTTTCTGGATCACCCTGAGGCACCTCCTGTGAGGTGCTCTGGCCGGACACACCGTGTCCCACTCTCAGCCGGGCAGGTGGGGATGGATGAGGCTGAAGGGGCAGAGATGTGGGCTCTTCCACCACAGTCTCTGCCTCTTCCTCCCGCATCCTCTCCTCCTGCACAGCCGCGAGAGGCCTGCTGCTGGCCTCAGAGGAAACTGGGGTGGACCGCCCCAGGGGGGGTCTCACGGGCAGTTCCTCCAACATCCTCCGGGTTCCTGGGGTGATCGTGAGGGATGGAAAAGTCACATGCCCCACGTCCATCCCAGGGGACACCACATGCTGCCCCTCCTCCAGCAGCTGGCTCGCAACCACTGGAGGAAGAGGAGCCTCAGCAGCAGGCCCCCGCCCAGTGCCAGCACCTGCCTCACGCCTCTGGGTTGGGGGTGGCCCTCCAGCAGCTGCCTCAGGAAAGAGAGTCTTGCGAACCCTCTTCCTGTCACCAGAAGCCAGGCTGGTGAACAGCAGCAGCGCAGGGGAGGGCCTCCTCCGCTCAGATGGGGGGGCTGCCGCAGCAGTCCCCCTCCCCCTCCCCTCCTCCCCTCTAGATTTCTCCCTAGCCTTTCCCCCGGGGCCCCTCTCTGCTTTCCTCTCTGACATACTTTCCCCTCCCGAAATCTACCCTAACTAATCAGAAAAGATTTGGAAAACAAAGATCAACTTTGTTTTCAAGACCTAACTAACCTGCTCTAAATCTGTGCTTCTAGTGGCTCTGTGACTTGGAGATGAACAATCAAGTGCCTTTTTAAGCAACCCTATTTATGTCAGGGAACCTGAGCCTGCCAATCAGCTGAATTCCTCTGGAATTGAGCTGGCCCTAAACCCCAATAACAGAGGTGACTAAGCCTTAAACACTCACACACTAGTATGCCCGGGCCGGCCTGGCACCACCACGGGTGCCAGAGATGGGCAGTGGAACCCTAGTTATGGGGGCACTAATGGGAAGCCTATTGACAGCTATTACAAATTTTTTTTAATATATATATATATATATATATATATATATATATATATATATATATATATATATATATATATATATATATATATATATAATTCAAACCTAACACTCACTCACTAATGCTTTCCCTGCTGAGTCCCTATTTAGTTTTTTTAAAAAAACTAGGCTTGGTTTCCCTAATAATTATGTTGAGGGCAATTATCCACTGATCACCTAGCAACTGGCCTACCTACCTAAGAGACACTATTTAGCGGGACCAATGTATCTGTGGTATGTAGGTGTGGGGTGTGGATGTGGTGTTTTGAAGATGAGCCTCCCCCCTCCCAAGCTAGCAAGAACCCACCCCCAAGCCCACCCAAATATGAACCCGGACTCGCTCACTAACACCAGTCCTGCAGTCCAGCGATGTTCAGGCGGTCTTGCAGCTGGTCCTCCTCTCCTCCGCAATGCTGTCAAGAAAATTGGAAATGTTAACAGAGTCAACACCACACGCCGCACACGCAACCCCCAAAATTCAAGGCCCCGTTGCACAAGCCAAGTCAGCCCCCCCCTGAAAGGCTAGGGCCAACCAGCAGCAAAACAAAACACATCCACCCAGCAGAGCTTCTGGCCTGTGCAGGCCAAAAGCTGGCACACTCATTTTTAAGTCCTGTGAAACAGTAGTTCAAGCCCACCCCACACTCAAACTTGACAAATGAAACATGAAAGAAAGCAGGCACTGCAATCAATGCTGGCCCCCCCTAACCCCCAAACAATGTCCTCTTGCCCAACCAGAAAATGCCCCCCCTAGCCCAAGCCATAAAGACCGAGCCAAAGCATATGCTCGCAGGTAGGCACAGCAGCAGACATAAGCTCAAAAAACAAATTTTACAACAACCCTACCAGTCCACCACTACAGATGTCCAGCAATGTTGATCCTCCACGCAGAGATCTGCAGGCCGATGTCCACCAAGTGCAGTCCAGTCCAGAAGAGGTCCACCAACGATAAACAACCTGATTGTGAAGCAAAACAGTGAGTGCCAGGCCAGCAAACGGGAAGGGTTACCAAAGCCAGAGCAACAGGCCTGTGTGTGGGCCACAGGCTGGCACAGTTGTTCAGGACGGAGCCTGTTGGAAAGCCTTGGAAGCAGGGGGCCAGACACAGGAAAAAAAGCCCACACCATTCCAGTTTGTGAAGCACAACTGTGAGTGCCAGGCCAGCAACCAAAAAGGGTTACCAAAGCCGGAGCAGCAGACCTGTGTGTGGGCCACAGGCTGGCACAGTTGTTCAGGAGCCTGTTGGGAAGCCTTGCAAGCAGGGGGCCAGACACAGGAAAAAAGCCCACACCATTCCAGTTTGTGAAGCGAAACTGTGAGTGCCAGGCCAGCAACCAAAAAGGGTTACCAAAGCCAGAGCAACAGGCCTGTGTGTGGGCCACAGGCTGGCACAGTTGTTCAGGACGGAGCCTGTTGGAAAGCCTTGGAAGCAGGGGGCCAGACACAGGAAAAAAAGCCCACACCATTCCAGTTTGTGAAGCACAACTGTGAGTGCCAGGCCAGCAACCAAAAAGGGTTACCAAAGCCGGAGCAGCAGACCTGTGTGTGGGCCACAGGCTGGCACAGTTGTTCAGGAGCCTGTTGGGAAGCCTTGCAAGCAGGGGGCCAGACACAGGAAAAAAGCCCACACCATTCCAGTTTGTGAAGCGAAACTGTGAGTGCCAGGCCAGCAACCAAAAAGGGTTACCAAAGCCAGAGCAACAGGCCTGTGTGTGGGCCACAGGCTGGCACAGTTGTTCAGGACGGAGCCTGTTGGAAAGCCTTGGAAGCAGGGGGCCAGACACAGGAAAAAAAGCCCACACCATTCCAGTTTGTGAAGCACAACTGTGAGTGCCAGGCCAGCAACCAAAAAGGGTTACCAAAGCCGGAGCAGCAGACCTGTGTGTGGGCCACAGGCTGGCACAGTTGTTCAGGAGCCTGTTGGGAAGCCTTGCAAGCAGGGGGCCAGACACAGGAAAAAAGCCCACACCATTCCAGTTTGTGAAGCGAAACTGTGAGTGCCAGGCCAGCAACCAAAAATGGTTACCAAAGCCAGAGCAACAGACCTGTGTGTGGGCCACAGGCTGGCACAGTTGTTCAGGACGGAGCCTGTTGGGAAGCCTTGGAAGCAGGGGACCAGACACAGGAAAAAAGCCCACACCATTCCAGTTTGTGAAGCAAAACTGTGAGTGCCAGGCCAGCAACCAAAAAGGGTTACCAAAGCCAGAGCAACAGACCTGTGTGTGGGCCACAGGCTGGCACAGTTGTTTAGGACAGAGCCTGTTGGGAAGCCTTGGAAGCAGGGGGACCAGACACAGGAAAAAAGCCCACACTATTCCAGTTTGTGAAGCAAAACTGTGAGTGCCAGGCCAGCAACCAAAAAGGGTTACCAAAGCCAGAGCAACAGACCTGTGTGTGGACCACAGGCTGGCACAGTTGTTCAGGACGGAGCCTGTTGGGAAGCCTTGGAAGTTGGAAGCAGGGGACCAGACACAGGAAAAAAGCCCACACCATTCCAGTTTGTGAAGCAAAACTGTGAGTGCCAGGCCAGCAACCAAAAAGGGTTACCAAAGCCAGAGCAACAGACCTGTGTGTGGGCCACAGGCTGGCACAGTTGTTCAGGATGGAGCCTGTTGGGAATCCTTGCAAGCAGGGGGCCAGACACAGGAAAAAAGCCCACACCATTCCAGTTTGTGAAGCAAAACTGTGAGTGCCAGGCCAGCAACCAAAAAGGGTTACCTTAGCCAAAGCAGCATACCTGTCTGTGGGCCACAGGCTGGCACAGTTGATCAGGACGGAGCCTGTTGGGAATCCTTGCAAGCAGGGGACCAGACACAGAAAAACAAGCCACACCATTCCAGATTGTGAAGCATAACTGTGAGAGCCAGCCAGAAGAAAGGCACCAAATACACCCAGCAGAGCTTCTGGCCTGTGTAGGCCCAAAGCTGGCACACTCTTGTTTTAATCTTAAAACAGTAGATCAAGCTTAAAGAAGGCAAGCACAACAGCCAATGCTGAACCCCCCCCCCACCATCAAACATTGTCTGCCCAACCTGTCCCCCAGGCCATGCCAAGAATAAACTGAAACACCTTTTTGCAGAGGCAGGCCACAGCAGCACATTGCCCAGCATCAAAAAATTTTTCAAAAATTTTAAAAAGGCCTACCAGGTGTCCTCTCAGGATGTCCAGCAGCACAGTTGATCCTCCAGGCAGATGTCCTCCAGGCTCCAGGTGCAGTGCAGTCTCTCTTCTTCTCTCTCGGTCAGCAGCAGCAGCAACAGAGGTGCTCCAGACAGTCTAGCTCCAAATTTAAACCCCCTGCTGCAGCTTCAGCCAAAGATTTAAATCTATTGGCTGGCATGAAAATACAGCAGAGGGATTGGTGACTCCTAAAGTCCCCCCTCCCCTGCCTTTCCCCACCCACACTCCAAGAGTCACCCTCCTCCTGCTCCCCCTCCCCTACCTGTTAGTTTTGGCGGGAATCTCTGCTGCTTTGCAAATGCAAAGTGCAATGCAATGCTTGCACCTTGCATTTGCAAGGCAAAGCAGGATTCCCTATCCTCCTTTGCAAGAGGGGTGAGGGGTGACAGAAGGAGTGAGTGATTCACTCCTTCTCCCCCCTCCCCTCTTCTAAGAGCCTGCAGGAAGCCTTTGCTTCCAGCAGGATTTTGCTAGCCGCTTGCTAAGGCAAAGGGCTAGCAAAAACAAAATGGCGATTCTCGAATGCCGAAAGAAAGCCGAAAGAAGCCGAAACGTTTCGGCTTTTTTTCTTTCGGCTAAGCCGAAACGTTTCGGCTTCCTCCGAAACGTTTCGGCTTATCCGAAAGAAGCCGAAACACTTTTGTTTTGGCTTTCTTTCGGCATTCGGAAAGCTGAAACGCACATCCCTAGTTGTGAGTTGAACTGATGGGTGCTTGACCATCCTTCATTAAAACATTGCCTATTAGAACTTCAAGCACATTTGACATGATATTTGCAGCATCCTTGGCGAAGAGACTCCCAATGCTGTCTAGATCTTGTGACAAACAACAACAGTTTATTTTTTTATATCTCTACCCTTACAACAACCCAGTCATGAGGGCCAGATTAAGAGTCAACACAACTGTTTAGTAGGGGTGTGCACTAGGGAAATATTTGGGTTTACTCGAAGCAGGAAAAAGATTCGGAATAATCCAATACCTGAAGTGGCAAGCCGCTTCGGGTTTGGGTTATCGGAATCACTTCGGTATGCTTCTTAATGATTCAGAGCATACCAAAGTGAGAAACCCACCTCCCCCTGAGCCCCCTTCCCCTCACCCCAAGCCCACTTACCTTTCCTGAAGGTTGGGGCAGGCACCTCCTCCACTGTAGCATCCAGCAGGGCATTGGGGAAGGCTGCAGCCAGCAGCTGCGCCACCCACACTACCGGTTCAGCCGCCGCAGCAGCCAGCAGGGTTGCCACTTCACCTGTCACCAAAATGTCCCAGGTAAATGCGGAGGTGGTGGGAGGGAGCCCTTTAAAAAGGCCCCGAACCTTCCCGAAGTGACCCACATCATTTCGGGAAGCTTTGATTTGGTATTTTTGAATCGGGTCCATCATACTGTCCCCAATTCAGAAATATTGGATCTTTACGAATAGGGCCTGGTTTATTTTTTTCTGAACCAGGAACCCAAATCATGCACCCCTACTGTTTAGCTTTTCTTGAATGAAACCGTAGTTTATGAGGGATGGAAGAAAACACAGAGAGAATATCCAGAGAAATGGACAAATCCCTCCCCCCAAAAATCTGTCAGGTGAAATGATCGACAAGCTCCATGAAAGAGGCCTACTACTTTCCAAAAACCTGTTACTGCAGTTGTGCACCAATTCCATGTTTTTGAAAAAAAGTCCCCAAAACATGTTATCTTTCAAGAGATCTAAGAGACACACACAAATCCAGAAATAATAAATCTATTTCAGAAACACATGGCAAGGTGGGTCATGATCCAGCAACAAAAATAAAAGAGAAACAGAGGCTAGATAGTACTTTAACACCCTCAACCATGCTCCTCCAGTGAGGCTCAAGATACTTGGTAGACCACCACTCATAAAGCAGGCAGAGAAGAGGTTTAGCCGTGCATTGTTTGAAGGGTTAATAGAAGTGCTCTGTCAGTGATGGTGGGTGCCAAATTTTGAAGAGTAAGAAATACAAAAAAAGTTCCGTTCTCAAATGCAAAACAATGAAAGTTATTTAAATGAGTATGAATACAACAATAATTATAAGAACATTCTTTTTCTTTTTCTTTTTCAAATACAGGCTGAAAATACCTCTCGAGATACTTTGATAGCAAGTTTCAGGACTCAGATCAGCGATATACTTAACAAGAATTCAATATCTTTTGAAATTACTGTTCCAAATATGTTGGATAGGTAAATTTAATGAGGCCACCATGCCCTCAAAGACAAATGAGATCCCAAAAGCCTGATAAATGGATTTTTTTTTGCACTCTTGTTTCAAGACACGACCAGTCAATAAAAATCTGACTAATATACCTTAGGGGATTGTTTGATATCTTTAATCTGGGATTCTTGGGAGTCATGTACTGTGAGATTTATTGTTTTGATATCCATCTAATCCTACCGTTACACAAATGAGGGGGTCTCAATATGAGTTGGGGGAATTGACATAAAAGGGCCACAGAGAGAGGGGGAAACTACGAGATCTCCACCAATCGATACATGGATTATACCTGAAGAGAAGTCTCTGAATGAACCAGGTGAATGTTCAAAAGGAAGTGGTAAAAAGAACAATTGTATAGAATGCATACAAGGCATGCACACAACGCTAAGGAATTGTATAGAATGCATTGTATAGAATGCATACAAGGCATAACACAACGTGAGGAAGAGGAAGAAAGGATAGGGCGTTATGTACCAGTCTAGGAGAGGAAGGATGTCTGTAAATGCAGCAGCATGAATAACGAGCGTTTTGTAGGAAGATGGCTCAGACACATGTCTGATAGTGTACATGTGGATCCAAGGAACACACACATTGAGCTCTTGGCTGAAAAGCCCAGGATAGAAATCCATCTTCTGCCCCTGAAGCAATAGCTTAATAGATTGTTTAAAGGTGAAACAATGAATTTGGAAATGCTTGTTTGTGCACATCTGGGTGAAACTAAAGATGAAGAGGGTGCTTGACGTCCTGCAATTGCCAGATGGGAAGGGCTTGTCATATCCCGGAAAACCTCAGATGGGAAAGGTGGGTGAGGGAAAGTACAGAAGAGCTTTGATTAGATGAAGCAGGACCTTCTGGAAGAGGTCTTAGTTTCATTTAAGTGCTTCTCTGAGGCATGGAGGTGTAGCCTGGACCCCCCCCCCCCGGAATCTGGACATAGACTTTGTGGACTGCGCATCATTTGGTACTGAGGCCAATATGATGCATAAAGAAGGAATGTCATGGGACTGGCAGGGCAGCCCCCTGATCAGCACCCACAAGCCACCCTTTCTGCAAACATTCTGCCCACACTGCACCCAAATAAATGGGCCTGCTTGCCAAGATGCCAGCCCCTGCTGAGATTCTTGCAGGAACTAGGACTAGCAGTGAAAGAGAGAGAAGCCATTTTCCCAGAGACAGTTTTAAAACGACAACTATTTTTGCTGTGGAAGCCCTGGCATGTCTGTGTCTCATCTGGGCCTCTTGATACGGAGATGCCAGGAGCAAAAGGCGCTTCAGGATCTCCTAGTAATCCCACAATCAAGATAATCGCTTCCAGCCATCAAGCAATGGATGATCCTAAAATGCAGATCACTTTTCAGCCACCCTTCCCTTCTGTCCTTTCTTCCCTTTGGAAGTGTCGCCATGGACCATCATAAAAATCAATCGCCTCTCACCCGCTCTTCCTCCTGTCCCTTTGTTATTCTTGAGGTGTCACAAACACAAACATTAGGCTCCTAAGTACCCAGTCTGGACCTCCTTTATCCCACCTGAGTGGCACTTCATTTACTTTTTGTAAATTTCCGGAGGACCATTTGATAGGGCATAAGCCTACCCCAGGTCAAGCCTAGGGGCTGAAATGGGACTATATAAGGGAGATGCTCGAACTCCCCAGGGCTCCTCCTACCCCACCCCACCCCCAGTGCCTTGCTGGCATCTCACTAGGCATGCTGCCCTTTGCTGCTGGATCTCTGCTCTCACCAGGACAGGTGTGTATTGCCCACCAACGATTCCTGCTAGTGCAACAGTCTATATTTCTCACCTTTTATTCCCTAGTCTTGTAATGAATGTGTGTGTGATTCTCATGTACTTTTCACTCAAGGTTTTAAATAACGTCTTTGATGCTTTGAAATATTAGTCTCCTCTCTCTTATTGGGCGAAATCCAGGATTACTGACCTTAGTATACACCGGACTTGATCCCTTAATACTAGCTGACTGCTTATTAATTCCCCATCTTTAAGGCAGATTAGCTAACAGAGGGTCAGCTAGTCAATCTGACACACCTTCTTGTAACTTTCCAACTCCTGCCAGGATTGGCATCAGTTCTGCCTTGCCAGACAATGTTTTGTGCTTCAGAGTACACATGATGAAAAAGGAGTTATGATATTCCATATATATAAACTGTTCTATTTCAGTTTCATGGAGGGGCAATGGGATGGAGGCTCCAAGCAGAGAGGAAGGAAGAGGAAGGTTTGAGGGGAAAGTATTAGGAGACAGGATCACCAACTAGAAAAATTGGGTTATAGAAAAAAACAAAACAAGATCAACAGCAAAAAACGTTTTTTTTCTTTTCAAGCACCAAGGCTGCTTTCTCCATGAACTAGAGCAAGGAAGAGAAGGGATTTCTATCTAAAACCACAACTAATTGCAAAAGTGTAAAACAATGTAATTTACCTCAAAAGCCAGTTTGGTATAGTGGTTAAGAGTGGCGGGACTCTAATCTGGAGAACAGCATTTGGTTCTCCACTACCCGTGCTTCCCAATGACTAGGGCGCGCAACAAACTCCTCTTTGCTATGCAAGATAGTGTCCGAGGAAGCATTGGTGGCTAGCTGCATCTGCCAGGGCATGGTCAGGCAAAGGAGTGCTTGGGATGGAACACTGGCCTTGAAGCAGGGAGCAGGCGGAGCAGCAGGTGAGCCTGGAGCTCTGGGATGCTAATGAGGTTCAGTTAGGTGTCTGCAGGGGTTAACTGAGAAAGGGTTAATGGTGACGTTTGTGCAGTTACTACTGCACTGTTTGGTGAAGAGAGGCCATCTGTAAGGAGAGGAAATGGCTGAGTCATCCGGGTTGAAAGGACAGGAGGCAAAAAAACGCCAAAGCGGTGAATACAAAAAAGGCCAAAGTGCTGAAGGCACCAAGGAATCTGGGGTGGGGGCTGGGGATCATGTCGTCACAATGCATGCTGGCTATACAAATCAGGCAACGTTTCCAACAAGCATAAGAAAAACAGCAAAAAAGGCTACCCCCCCCCCCAATTTTTCCAAAATAACAAAAGCGGATTATAACATGCTATGTAGGAAGCTATTCAAAAAGCTGTACTGTGCTCATCAATCTCCATGACTGTTTGGGTTAAAAGAAAAATAAGGGTCCCTGAAAAAAAAAGGCAGGCTCCTGCACCTGAAAAGGGCCAGGCCTTCAGAACCCAGCGAGGTGGTATGCCTTGCAGCCTTCCCTAGCACAGTTGATACAGTAAATGAACTAGAGGCCCCTTGGCTGTCTTCGGGACCCATATTAGATCATTTCAGCCCTCTTTTCGGGGAAGAGGTGGACAGGATTCTGCAGGTGGTACGGCCTACCACGTGCCCCTTGGACCCGTGCCCGTCATGGCTGGTGAAAGTCAGTGTTGACGGGCTTCGGGATTCCTTGGAGGCGATTATAAACCTGTCCTTGAGCTCTGGGGTTTTTCCCGAGGTGCTGAAGGAAGCTGTGGTACAGCCTCTTCTGAAGAAATCATCATTAGATTCTGCTGACCTGCTCAATTACCGACCGGTTTCCAACCTTCTGTTTTTGGGGAAGGTGATTGAGCGGGTGGCAGAGAAGCAACTGCAGAATTTCCTGAAGGAGACCTCGGCCCTAGACCCCTTCCAGTCTGGTATCCGCCCGGGACATGGGGTCGAGACATTGCTGGTCGCCCTCACAGACGATCTCCACAGACATCTGGATCAGGGCGGATCAGCACTGCTGATTTTGCTGGATCTGTCATCAGCATTTGATACGGTCGATCATGAGCTTTTGACCCACCGCCTTGCCGATGTGGGGATTCAGGGGACAGCACTGCAGTGGCTGGTCTCTTTTCTCCATGATCGGGGACAGAGGGTGGTGCTTGGGGAGAGAGTGTCATCTGGTAGGCCACTGGTATGTGGTGTGCCACAGGGAGCGATACTCTCTCCATTATTATTTAATATCTATATGCGCCCCCTCGCCTGGCTGGTGTGGATTTTCGGGCTTGGGTGTCACCAATACGCAGATGACACCCAGCTTTATCTGTTGTTGGACGGGTGGCCTGGATCGGCCCCTGATGCCCTGGAGCATGCTTTTGAAGCTGTGGCTGGTTGGTTGAGACAAAGTTGGCTGAAATTGAATCCCATGAAGACGGAGGTCCTGTATGTGGGTCGTGGGGAGATGGCTTTGGGACCCCGGCTTCCTACACTTGATGGGGCAGCACTTACACTGGCCCCGAGAGTTAGGAGCCTGGGGGTGATTCTGGATTCCTCCCTGAAGATGGAGGATCAGATCACTGCAGTTGCCAGGTGTCTCTTTTATTGTCTTCAGCAGGCCAGGCAGCTTGCCCCTTATTTGTCTCTCCGTGACTTGACTACAGTGGTCCAAGCAATGGTCACCTCTAGGTTGGATTACTGTAACGCGCTCTACACTGGGCTTCCCATAGGCCTGATCCGGCGGTTACAGCTGGTACAGAATGCAGCAGGGCAGGTCATTGCTGGAGCACTGGTGTGGGAGCATATTACACCAGTGCTACGCTAGCTGCATGGGCTACCAGTGGAGTACTGAATCAGGTTCAAGGTTTTGGTGTTAACCTACAAAGCCCTACGCGGACTGGGACCGACGTATCTGAGGGACCGTCGCTCACCATATGAGCCCCAGAGGACTCTCCGCTCTGGTGGAAAACATCTTTTAAGTGTCCCTGGCCCTAGGGAGGCCTGCCTGGTGTCGACCAGGGCCAGGGCCTTTTCGGTCCTGGCCCCGACCTGGTGGAATGCTCTGTCTTGCGAGACAAGTGCCCGGCAAGATTTGCTTGCATTTTGCCAGGCCTGTAAGACAGAGCTATTCCGCCAGGCATATGGCTGACGCCGGGCAGTGCCCCCCCCCCGTGAAGGGGGGGGTTAAACCATCGCCCCTATGTGAACACAGAGGCATATATGAACCACTATGCAGCATGAATAGTTTAATGCAGCATAATATTTAATATTTTTAAATGTTTTTAATGGTGTTTGTACTTGTTATCCGCCCTGAGCCTGCGAAAGTGGGGAGGGTAGAATATAAATATAATAAATTAAATTAAACTAAAATTAAGAGCTCTAGATCTGTGCAGATAAGGAATTCAACAGTGGGATGTAGGACAGCAGTTTTTTCCTTAGCCACGGGAATTGAAATTATTGTGCTTTCTTCCACATAGAAAAAAGGGCCTGCAGTGTGGTTGTGAAGGTGCACTGTAGCCTTCAGTCTCATTTGTTTCTGGGCACTGTGCCTCTATGGAGTCCTGGGGGGAGCAGAGAGGGCAAGGCGCCTATGTTGATTCACGCTGGCTGTATCGTGCCACTTCAGTCCGGGCCTCCAACTGGCAGGTTGGATTCACTTACTGGGTGAGAAAAATTTAAACAACTAAAAAACTAAAAAGCAAAACTCAGAAAAGCTTATAGAATGACTCTCAGTCTTTTGAAACAAACAAGCAAAAAATTAGAAGGGGTATGGCACTCCCCCCAACCCCAGTTCAGAAGGCAGGTGGGAGTCAGATAAAGGACGGCGTCCTTGCTCAGCTTAATGGCCCGTAGATGGGTCAGATACGTCAATCAGTGGCTGGGCAAGCATGGGGATAAGAGAGATCTGCTGAACCACAACGGAAGAGCCCTTGGAACTAGCCCTCTGAGCTGGTGTCAGGTGGGCAGGAGGAGCAGGATCTTCTCGGTCTGGTTGTCACTCTGCCCTATCAATCTTTCATTTGCTAGAAGTGGAAGTATATCAGCCAAAATCGAGAGAGTGCTGGTCGCCCTCACAGACGATCTCCACAGACTTGGATTGCAAGGCTGTGCTACGTGGCAATGATTGGTGATGCTGGAGTTTTCCAAGCATCAGGTTTAGAAAAACTCCGTTCTTGGACATTTGTGTGTTTTCTTCTAGGGAAGGGTTACGGTTTGTGAAAATTGCTAGTGTGTGAAGGGAAACTGCAGATGCATTATAGACACAGAATGCTCAACCTGGGACCTTATGCATACAGAGGAGATACTTGGCCAATAAATCACAGTCCAGATAAATGTGTCCTTCGCTGAAACCCAGGCGAGCTAGTCTGTTCCCTTGGGAAACTGCTCACTCCACCACCTACCCCTCAACCCCCCACTGCCCAGTTCTGCAAGGTCCCCAATCTAACACAGGAGAATGTTTAGTGTGTAGGCAATAGGCATCCATGATCTGAATTAACTTTGCCACAAACACCGAAACTTTTAAGAGGCATATCCCATCACCAGCTTTTGGGGAAGCTGATGAGCCTCTGAGTGTGAACAGAGTCCTAGCAATGGCCCAAGCAGAAGGCCCATGAGTGAACACCAGAGACAGGTTTTTATTGAACTACAGAGGATATAAAATGCAGAAAGCACACAGCATATAAAAAGTTGCCTTGCACTAGGCTTTCAGCTAAGGAAAAGAACAGAAAGAACAGAAAGTTGCTATTGTCGAACTGTCACCATTTCTGTAGACTTGTCTCACTGCCTGTTTGCATATACTCAGAAATAAGTAGTTGGCAGTCTGACTGGAGAGGGGTCCTGGAGTCATGTAACTTGATTCAGCCATGTTATGTCTCTGCCGTCTAGGCTTGAGAAAGAAGACTTTTTTGCAGGGAGTGTATATATCAACCCACTGGACAGAAATCCTGGGAGTGAGCTTGGCGCATGGAGCTCTTGGCTCTCATGAAACAAGTTGTAAAATCCTTTTTGCAAAACCAAGTTCTCCTTAATTAACAAGCCCACAGTCCCTGACTTGGATTGCAGCTGCAGGGCACATGGAGCAAAGTCTTTAGTCTTCCCCCTGTGGAACTGTTCCACCTGAAAATGCTTCAGGGGCAGTATTCTCCCCATCTGGGAATTCAACATGTACACTTGAGGTTTTTCTATTTCTTTTCTGCATGGGCTTCATAACAATCCAAATCAGGCACAATGCTGCAGTTGCCAGCCAATCACTTGAAAATCCCGAGACACTTCGAGGGGGTTTATCCTTTGGTAAAAGGATCACAGAGACTGACATTAATTCTGGTGATTATCCAGAACTGATGGGTCACCTCCCATCCCCATGATGATCGAGGAATTCCCCTTGTCTCTACGGTTAAAGCCCATCGAGATTAGAGAAATTGTAGAGCATCATGAAGGGCTGTGATAGTGTCTCTCCAATTTTTGTCCTGCTATTCAATTGACTGAGAGTAAGCAATTAAGACTGCGGCAAGAGTTTGCCCACTATAGGCTGTACATTGTAAGCCTACGCTGTGCATAGAGCTATTGAGGAGATCCTATTCAACAGTGATCAGGCTGCAGAACCTAGCTTTTAATGTGTGTTCTGTAATCAGTTGTTAAGAAGCCAGCTATTTGTGATCCCCCCCGCAACACGCACACAACTCTTCATCAGGTTTCATGTTCTACGTTTTCATAAAAGTGGGAGGAAAGAAGAAATCTCTGGGTATGGTGAAGTTGCCCCTTATCTGGAGAGACAGTGCAGTGTAGTGGCTAAATGATGGACTAGGATTTGGGCCATTCGGGTTCGATTCCCTGCCCTGCCATGGGAGCTTGCCAGGTGATCTAGAACCATTCCCGAACTCTCAGCCTACCCAACCTCACAGGGTTCTTTTGAGGACAAAATGGAGGAATGAAGAATGAGGTCAGCTACTTTCGGTCCTCATTGGGGATAAAGGCAGGGTATAAATTAAGGAACTTTAAAAAAATCTTAACACTGAGTAAGTTTCAGATCTGATTCACTTAATCGGTTGGCCCCATAATAATAAAGGCAGGTGTTCTTTGCAAGCCTTAGATAGGAGCGGAAGGACATATAAATGATCCAGAGGAGTTAGCCGTGTTAGTCTGTAGTAGCAAAATCAAAAAGAGTCCAGTAGCACCTTTAAGACTAACCAATTTTATTTTATTGTAGCATAAGCTTTCAAGAATCAAGTTCTCTTCATCAGATGCCTGATCCGAACTGGTCAAATACAGAAGAGGAGGGGAGGGGAAAGAACAGGACATATATCACAAGAAGACAGAATGCAATTAGTGTGAAGGCAATCAAAACATTCCTTTGCTTGTAAATGTAAACATCTCCTTTTGGTGTGGAGTCAGTTTGCCGCAGTGAAGGTATACAATTCCTATGTAGTATAAGCCCTCGATAACCACAGCTCTCCCTGCCAGCTGCATCTGACAAAGAGAACTGTGGTCCCCGAAAGCCCACAGGCACTCAGGCTGAGATAATTGACAAACAAAGCCCACACCAGGCGTCTCTGGGCTCCCCCAGACCACGCCTCTGTAAAGGAAATCTGTTACCTGTGATAATGTGATAACCATTCATAGTCTCTATTCAGTCCCAGCTTGACAGAGTCAAATTTGCATATGAATTCCAATTCAGCAGCCTCCCGTTGGATTTTGTTTTTGAAGGGTTTCTGTTGAACCACAGCGACTTTTAAGTCTTTGGTGGAATGTCCTGGTAGATTGAAGTGTTCTCCCACTGGTTTTTGGACGTTTCCATTTCTAATGTCAGATTTGTGTCCATTTATTCTTTTGCGTAGAGGTTGGCTGGTTTGTCCAATGTACAGAGCAGAAGGACATTGTTGGCACATGAGGGCATATATCAGATTGGAGGATGAGCAGCTGTAAGAGCCAGAGACAGTGTAGTTGATGCCATTGGGTCCTGTAATTGTATTCCCTGGGTAGATATAGGGGCAGAGCTGGCATCTGGGTCTGTTGCAGGGCCTGGTACCTGTGTTGGTGGCCCTGCTGGCTGATTCATGATTGTAAGTGAGAAGTCGTTTAAGATTGGAGGGCTGTCTGTAGGCAAGGAAAGGTCTTCCACCCAGGACTTCTGAGAGAGAGGTATCATTTTCCAGGATGGGTTGTAGCTCCCTGATGATACGTTGGATGGGTTTGAGCTGGGAGCTATAGGTGACAACCAGTGGTGTTCTGTTGTTAGTTCCTTTAGGTATGTCCTGGAGCAGACTGTTTCTGGGTACTAGTCTGGCCTTGTTGACTTTTACATTGAATGCTTCCGTAGACGTGCTCAGGCTGAGATAATTGACAAACAACAACACCTAAAGCAGAATCTCAGCCGTGGAGAAAGAGAGGCCATAAACAGCCTCCAAAATAATTCTGGCATCGTAATCAAGGAAGCTGACAAAGGCGGAGCAGTTGTCATCATGGACAAACAAAATTATATACAAGAAGCAGAAAGACAACTCTCCAACACAACATTCTATAAAATACTACCTTCTGACCCCACGGAGCAATACAAAAGGGAACTCAATAAAATATTAAAAACACTCCCCACGGACATACAAGAATGCATCCATATGGACACACCCCAGGAACCACGTCCAGGAAGATTCTACCTACTACCCAAAATCCACAAACCAGGTAACCCAGGACGCCCAATTGTTTCAGGAAAATGCACCATCACAGTAGGAGTCTCGGGATACATGGACTCTATCCTCAGGCCCTATGCCACAAGCACACGCAGCTACTTACGGGACACCACTGACTTCCTCAGGAAAATACAGTCCATTGACAACCTACCAGATGACACCATCCTAGCAACCATGGATGTGGAGGCCCTTTACACCAATATCCCACATGCAGATGGACTGCAAGCCATACGGAATATTATCACGGACAAAACCACAGCACACCTCGCCACTGAACTTTGTCACTTCGTACTCACTCACAATTACTTCGAATTTGGTGACAACTTATATCTACAGGTGAATGGCACAGCCATGGGCACACGCATGGCACCACAATATGCTAACATATTCATGGCGGACTTGGAGCAACGCTTCCTCAGCTCCCATCCACTGGAACCACTACTATACTTAAGATTCCTGGATGACATCTTCATCATTTGGACCCATGGGAAGGAAGCCCTTGAGAGATTTCATCAGGACTTCAATAACTTTCACCCTACTATCAACCTAAGCCTGGACCACTCTACACAACAGGTACAGTTCCTGGACACCACTGTACAACTACATAATGGACGAATAAATACCACCTTATACCGGAAACCAACAGACCGATACTCATATCTACATGCCTCCAGCTTCCACCCTAAACATACCACTCGGTCTATTGTCTACAGCCAAGCCTTACGTTACAACCGTATCTGCTCCGATGCTCTCGACCGAGACTCACACTTAAGAGATTTACAACAAGCATTTTTGAGACTACAGTACCCACCAAATGAAGTGAAGAAACAAATCAACAGGGCCAGACTAGTACCCAGAAACAGTCTGCTCCAGGACATACCTAAAGGAACTAACAACAGAACACCACTGGTTGTCACCTATAGCTCCCAGCTCAAACCCATCCAACGTATCATCAGGGAGCTACAACCCATCCTGGAAAATGATACCTCTCTCTCAGAAGTCCTGGGTGGAAGACCTTTCCTTGCCTACAGACAGCCCCCCAATCTTAAACGACTTCTCACTTACAATCATGAATCGGCCAGCAGGGCCACCAGCACAGGTACCAGGCCCTGCAACAGACCCAGATGCCAGCTCTGCCCCTATATCTACCCAGGGAATACAATTACAGGACCCAATGGCATCAACTACACTGTCTCTGGCTCTTACAGCTGCTCATCCTCCAATCTGATATATGCCCTCATGTGCCAACAATGTCCTTCTGCTCTGTACATTGGACAAACCAGCCAACCTCTACGCAAAAGAATAAATGGACACAAATCTGACATTAGAAATGGAAACGTCCAAAAACCAGTGGGAGAACACTTCAATCTACCAGGACATTCCACCAAAGACTTAAAAGTCGCTGTGGTTCAACAGAAACCCTTCAAAAACAAAATCCAACGGGAGGCTGCTGAATTGGAATTCATATGCAAATTTGACTCTGTCAAGCTGGGACTGAATAGAGACTATGAATGGTTATCACATTATCACAGGTAACAGATTTCCTTTACAGAGGCATGGTCTGGGGGAGCCCAGAGACGCCTGGTGTGGGCTTTGTTTGTCAATTATCTCAGCCTGAGTGCCTGTGGGCTTTCGGGGACCACAGTTCTCTTTGTCAGATGCAGCTGGCAGGGAGAGCTGTGGTTATCGAGGGCTTATACTACATAGGAATTGTATACCTTCACTGCGGCAAACTGACTCCACACCAAAAGGAGATGTTTACATTTACAAGCAAAGGAATGTTTTGATTGCCTTCACACTAATTGCATTCTGTCTTCTTGTGATATATGTCCTGTTCTTTCCCCTCCCCTCCTCTTCTGTATTTGACCAGTTCGGATCAGGCATCTGATGAAGAGAACTTGATTCTCGAAAGCTTATGCTACAATAAAATAAAATTGGTTAGTCTTAAAGGTGCTACTGGACTCTTTTTGATTTTACATATAAATGAATATGTCTTCCAGTACTGAACTCAGAAAAACCTAAAAATAAAGATACCAAACAATCAACTAAGGAATATTAGTCAGATTTTATTGACTTTTAATGGCTTGAACCAAGAGTGTGGGAGAGATTCATTTAGCAGGCTTCCAGGATCTCATTTGTTTCTAAAGGCATGCTGGCCTCACTCAAGCTTTTGGAACAGCCTTTTCGCTCGCTTTCATTACCAAAGTTAACTTCATGAGGTCGCCCAGTTTGGTTAGATTCTCTACGTTTTTGTCAGTAGCTCCAGGGGTATTTTTGGCCTTTGAAAAAAGGATTAAAAAGAAAGAATGTTCTAACAATTACTGTTGCACTCATTTAAATAACCTTCATTGTTATGAAATTGTGAAAGGAATTCTTTTCTTTCTTTCTTTCTTTCTTTCTTTCTTTCTTTCTTTCTTTCTTTCTTTCTTTCTTTCTTTCTTTCTTTCTTTCTTTCTTTCTTTCTTTTTGGATTTCTTATAGTTCAAATTCTGGCACCCAGCATCACTGAATGTGCCCTTCCATTAACTTTTCACGCATTGCATAGCTAAACCTTTTCTTCTTTGACTGCTTTATGACTGGTGGGCCAGCGAGTGTCCTGAGCCTCAAGCGAGGAGCATAGGATGGTGGTGCGGTTGGTTGAAGGCGTCAAAGTACACTCTAGCCTCTCTTTCTCTTTGAGTTCCATTGCTGAATTACCACTCATTTCAGAACAAGATTTATTATTTCTGGATTTGTGTGCGCCTCTTAGACCCATTGGAGTAGAACATGTTTAGAAGGGCTTTTAAAAACACTTTGGAATTGGTGCACATGTGTAGGGATAGGCTTTTTTCCTTTTGGTTGTTATACTCTTTTCCTGAAAATTCCCTCTGCGTTGTCTTCTCTCCCTCATAAACTCTGGTTTTATAGGAGAAAGCTTAAACAATTGAGGAATTTTGCAGCAGTTCTCAGTTTCTTCAGCTACATTTACAACTTTCCCACCCCTTCATGATACTAATATACATTTTGAGATTGGTAAAACATTAAAAATTCGTTCTGTCTCCCACAGTGGCCATAAGATGTTCTGGAAGGATCCCAGCAAGGGCACTGAGACAAAAGCCCCCCACTTTTACAACCCTCCTCCAACTGAATGGTAACATCTTAGACTAGAAGATGCTTGACATGGACATGAAACAACAAGCACACTTATCTCATCAGCCTTCCCAATAAAAATATCTTGAATGGCATTTCTGAACACAGCATTTCCATTTTCATCTAATTCTTGCAAAGTTTTATTGAATTGGAGATGGCTTCAACATATTTTCTCAGCATTGTCCCTCGGTTTATGTGAGGAACTTTTCTTCTGTTTCTTAACTATGCAATTGAATTGGCACTATTGCAATCCTACATTGTAACAATATATGTCATGCTTAATGAAGTCCTAGCTTTCTTTTTATTTTCAAGTAAGACTCTAGCCCCTTCTATTGTCGAGTTATAGGGCAAAAAGTGTAGGAAATGGAGTTTCCTTTATTACACCAGCCCTGTTTTAAATATGAGCTGCAGCTCCTTGCACACAAAGATAATTTTCTCATCCCTCCTTTCCATGTTTCACCTTCTTTTGCTTATAAATTGCCACCCAATTGAACAGAGCTTTTTATGATCAAAAATGGGCTCCATGGCAAAAGCCTGAGACCTGATTCTGCAACAAACTTGGATGGCAACTCTGTTTCCATACCTACTCATGCCACTGTATTGCATTGCCAAATAATATAAAGCATGCTCTCTTGGGCTTATTCACTTGCTCATCCAATATAATTGGATTCACCCCTCCTTCTTCCAAAGAGTTCAGGATCAAATACATGGAATATTTCTCCCCTGTTTTCTCTCCATGACAGCCCTGTAGTGGTAATATACTGGCAGGTAATAACCTGCCTGGGAAGGAATGCGCAGAGGAGCGGGCAAAGTATGTTGAGCCAATTAGTGGTGGGAAGGCAGAAGACCTTGTATCCTGACTAGAAATGGACATGAACCAAAATATGAACTAAAGTTCGTCATGAACCAGGCCGGTTCATAATTCATGAACCAGTGGTTCATCAGAGTTCATTTCTGATGAAGTGCCATGAACTTTTGTTCGGTTCGTTTTTCAGTTCATCACTGAGGACAGCCTGGTACTTATCAATCAGTTTCCTTTGCAATGGGAGGATGGGCTTTTGCTGCCCTTAAAGTGACCTTTTTACAAACCAAACGAACTGGTTCGCTAACCGGGGCAAGTTCATGAAAGTTTATGGTTCGTGAAATGTGACAAACCATGAACCATATGATTTGGTATTTTCCCGGTCTGAGCCCATCTCTAAACCTGACTTACTCATATGGGAAAGGAGTTTTGGTAAGAAACAAAGACGCTTTCTGTGGAGGCTGCTGGGAGGAATGAATGCTGTTCCTAGAATCTAAAGAGATTTTCCTTGCTAGCTAATACAGGAGACCCTGCAAGTGAGGAGAGGATAAGGAGGGTATCATAACACTGTCTCCTCCCTAGGAAACTGGTCTATGTTGGAGATTTATAGAAGAAGAATATGCTCATGATGGGCTCCAAACTTTTTTCAGAAACCAACAATGCACCCCATAAACTTATCCCAACCCAGTTCATCCTTCTCCAGTCCTTCCTTGGTAAGTATGGGAGGATTAGTCCCTTCGACTGTTTATTGTTTGAAAATGTTGGCAATAGTGTGCAAGGCTGATTCCATTGGAGTCAGAGACATCTTCAGCTGGCTGCCAAACTAGAAAGAAAACCACCAGTTCAGTGTTTCTGTGTAGGAGCGAGAGGTCCATTCATCACCCCTATTGAAAGCCTCTTTCTTACAACAGCTGTGCCCTAAGCCTCCATGTTAAGAGGCAATATACCCCTGATACTCCAGACAATTAGCACTGAATGGCAACTTCCATGTTGCTCAGCATTTGAGCTTTACTCAAGACATCTGCTCACTCTCTTTCAAAGTATTGCAGTATTCTCTGTGGAGTCTTTGGTTTGATGCAGTTCGTTGGCAGTTTTCAAGAAGAGGCTGGATGAATACTTGTCACAGATGCTTTAGGCTCATCCCGCATTGGACAGGGGGTTGGACTAGAAATTCTGAATGGCCCCTTCCAAGTCTATGATTCTGTGATTCTCTGACACCCCTATATATTTTTTTTTTTAAAAAAAATTGGATTCTCTGAGACTGGAAGAGTTTTACAGGCCACCTCCTTCAACCACCCCCTCAATGCAACCCCTACAGATGGCTATTCAGTGTCTGCTGGGAAGCTTCCAGTGAGGGACAGTCTCATCCCTACAAAAGTATTTGGTTCTGTTCCTGAACCGCTCTTCACATTGGAATTTTCTTCTAAAATTTCATTGAAATATATTCCCTCGTAACTTAATCCCAGTATGTCTAATCTTGGCTACTGGAGCAGATGAAAAAATGTCTTCGTAGGATACGCCACTGTGTATATTAAAAGTTCTCTCATGCCCGTCTTTCCTCTTCTCTAGACCCAATATTGCCAGTTCCTGGTATCTAATCTGTGCTTCTAAGCTTCATCCTCAGTACTTACCAAACTCTCTGAAGGTGTTGGTGAAGAGATGACGGATGAAACTGGGTGTAGAGTCTTGTACTGAGGGTGCTTTTATACAGGATTTGGAAGGATGAGGAGACAAATGATTCATATCCAGAACACCAAATATCCTTCTGATGCTGGAGGCCTTTTAGCTTGTTTTCTTAAAACATCACTTATGGATGTATTTATTTCCTTCCCCAAGTAACACAATGTGTACTTTGCTGCAGCCGTCGTCTTTCATTTTAGATGATTATAGCCCTTGTTCAGAAGTTTTACTAATCATTTTTTATTATTTAAGGTATTACTTCATTCCAATCTGAAGACAACACAGCAGAGTAAAGCATATTCTGTACTCATTTGAAGATGAGCAGAATTTCTCAGAAGATGTCCACCAAATATGATAATTCACATGGTCTCATTTCCTCCCAATTATTCCTAATCAGGGAGAATTCCATTTCAGAACACTCCATTCCTCCCTGTAGCCAGGGAATTACCACCATTTTCTTAGGTGCTACTTTCTGGAAGTTTCTCTAGTTGGAGATAGTGGAGGCCACTCTGCTGAGAAAGAGACCGTCTATGGGAAGGCAAGTGAGAAGATGGGTAAAGGACTGGTCTATGGGGTCAAGTCCTGGCTATTTATGCTCTGACCAATATTAAAAATGGTGCCCTGGGGAACTCACCTTACCTGAAGAACGGGGAAAAAAGCTTCTATGTCTCTCCCAGACAAATAACTGAGATGGGTCTAATAAAGTCAAATCAAGGCAAAGTTCTGGAAAATGCTGTGAAATATTAGGAGGAGTGTAGTTTTAGGGAACATGTAAATTAAGAGGTTTTTTAAAAAATATTGGGCTATAGTTAAGTTGGTATCAGCATTTTTTTCCTTGGGCTGCCCACTCTATTCACCTGTAAGATAATATTCTTGATATATTCAAAATGTATAGAAAGGTCATAGGTGGATGAAGTTAGATAGCCTCTACTTAGTCAAAAATAAACACTGGTGGGACTTCCATCATTTTCTCCTCTCTTTCTCTCTCTTTTCCTGATTCTCCATTTTGTATTTTCTCTTGCATTATTTTGGTGTTATCCTGTTTCACCTTAGATTTTCATCCTTGTACATGTTTCCTTTTGAGATTTTTTTTACTCCTCTTTGTGTAGATGTTCTCAAGCAGTTTGTTGAGCTGGAGAACATCAGCCACAGAAATCCTGCACGGGTAGGTATGAATTGCATGATGCCATAGGAAATGAAAATTGGAAGTATAGTAATAGAAGTCTAAATAATATAGCATATGATCTTTAATATAATTAAATTTCCATTCAGCTGTATGGTGTCCCTTATGTTATAACGATTATGGTTAATTTTAGGGAGATAACTTCTGAGGAAGATTTATTGAGAATAACTTCTGAGGAAGATCAACTACGAAACAGGTGTGCATCCAAATGCTCGTAGGCTCGTCTTACTACCAATTATACCAATTATAACAGAAAATGTTTCATAATATCATGAGAATGGGAATTTTCTAAGTTTGTAATACAGGATCACATTATCTGTTGTAATATTTTTCTCTTCTCCACATGTATCTAAAGAGAACTGTGATTCTTGAAAGCTTATGCTACAATAAAGTTGGTTAATCTTAAAGGTGCTACTGGACTCTTTTCTATGTTTCCTTTGATGACATGCAATTCATACCTACCTTTGCAAGATTTCTGTGGGTGATATTCTTCAGGTCAACGGAGATCCCAAACTGCTACACAAAGAGGAGTAAATAAAATCTGAAAAGGAACTGTGTACAGGGATGTCAAATCTAAACTGAGGGCCAAGCTACAAGTGACGAATGACACTTGAATGGCAAGTGTATTTCTCCCTGTTCACTTGCTCTCCACTCAATCCACTTGCCATTCAAGTGTCATTCGTCATGTGTAGCTTGGCCCTAAGACAGGATAACGTAACAGAAAATTGCAAGAAAAATTAGAAAATGGAGAGTCTGGGAAAGAAAGAGAGAGCAGAAAACGATGGAAACGTCACCAATAGTTGTTTTTCACAGAGAAGAAGCTATCTGACTTTATCCACAGAAGACCTTTTCTATACTTTTTGACTAGATCAAGAATGCTATCTCAGAGGCAAAAAAAAGCACGTGGTGAAAGAAAACAAAAAGTGCATGCCCACTTAACTTTGACCCAACATTTTTTTAAAAACTCTCAATTTACGTGTTCCGTAAATAAATATTGAACATGAGATCACTTCGATCCTAATCCTTCATAGCATTTTCCTGAACGTTGCCATAATTCTGATGGGAATTGGCATGATCTAAATTCTGGTGATTATAGGGTTAACACATTTGTTTTCATCCTGCGAGACCTAACCCAGAAGTATAACCATGGCTTAGAGTCAATCCTGTTTAGAAACTATAGAAGGGTTAATTACCAGCTAGACGCTGTTTGCAGGAGCAGATGTAAATGCACAGCCTCGCTACTGCACAGCCTCGCTACTGTAGAGCTTTGTTACTTTCGTTATCTGATAGCTAGCTACTTGTTGTATGTATGAATTCACTTGTTTATTGACTTACTTAATTTTACCACTATAGATAAAGATTCCATTAAACTGTTCCTATTTCTATGCCTCTTCCTTTTATCCAAAAATTTTACTTTGCAAATCCACAAACTAGGGCTGTCACGGTTATTTGCGACTAACCAAAAGAAAACAAGTCCCTGAAAAATACAGTAAAGAAATTCATTTTTTTAAAATATATTTTAAATACTTTAAAGTTCAAAGTGCACATACGTGAATGGCAGTGAATATTGACTAAATACTATGAGAAAAACAATTGTCACTATTGTCAGCCACCGGCACACAGAAATTGATTGTTGCTTTTCACAGAAATACAATTCATAAGTCTACACTGACTGGCCATTTATAAATATTATACACAGGTATAATCAACATTAATTCTCTGTGACCACAACTATACCAATAAAGATATAAATATTGTCGAAGGCTTTCACGGCCGGAGAACGATGGTTGTTCTGGGTTTTCCGGGCTGTATTGCCGTGGTCTTGGCATTGTAGTTCCTGATGTTTCGCCAGCAGCTGTGGCTGGCAACTTCAGAGGTGTAGCACCAAAAGACAGAGATCTCTCAGTGTCACAGTGTGGAAAAGATGTAGGTCTTTTGTATCTACTCAACCCCACCCCTCCTGAGTAGATACAAATGACCTACATCTTTTCCACACTGTGACACTGAGAGATCTCTGTCTTTTGGTGCTACACCTCTGAAGATGCCAGCCACAGCTGCTGGCGAAACGTCAGGAACTACAATGCCAAGACCACGGCAATACAGCCCGGTAAACCCACAACAACCAAAGATATAAATAGTTTGGTAAATATTACAATATTACAATAAATTTTACAAATATCAATCCATAAAAATTAGTTAATAAATATAAGCCATTGCGCTGTAAATTTCTGTGGGTAAAATTATGGGGATGGTGATCCAAAGGTTCCTGGTAGTATATAGCAAAGTGAGCCGCACTCAGCCAGATTCTTGGAAGCTAAGTACAATATGACTTAATTCCTCACTGGATAACTGATTCAGTTCTTATGTATCTTTCTGGGTCAATCAACAAAATGCTTACATTCAGCTTGTCTTCTTGTACCAGCTTCTCTATTTGTCACCACAGGCTGCTATTTTATTTTTTGTTTTCTAAATCTATCTCAAGGAACAATCTTCATATCCTGATGTATATAAGCACTAATAGTCTCTTGACTGTTTACTGATGCCACTGGCCACATGCATATAGTCCACCACCCACCTAAGGGTACTGTCATTTTTGTTCTTTACACTGAAACAGTTCATTCTTATTGATCCGTGCAGCCCATGTTACTGCACTAGTGATGCCAATCTCAGGGTATCCCCGTTCTGTAAAATCTTTCCTCAGTGGATTGCATTCCCTTTCAAAATCAAGTTCTCTGGAAGAATTCTTACGTAGGTTGGTTGTTGTGGGTTTTCCGGGCTGTATTGCCATGGTCCTTGCATTGTAGTTCCTCAATTTAGTTCCTCAATTCTTACGTAGCCTCAAATATTATCCATACTGTATATTATGACATAAATGGTGTGGGTGGTGTGACATGAAATATAAGCATGAATTTCAATCACTCTGCTTCCTCATTTTACTTTGCTCAATTCTTTCTCTGGGAGAGACATAGAAGCTTCTTTTTTCCTTCCTCAAGTAAGGTGGGTTCCCCAAAACTCCATCTTACTACATAATTGAGTAAGCGTATTTCAGACAACTCACTTTATACCCTGGGGCCCCACCAGAGGGCACTGTCATGGAGGGAAGCCTAGGCAAGGCACCATGTCCCTGTGGAAAACATGCGATGGTGGGAAGCTCAGGCCAGGAGCAGGATGGGAGCAGGTGGCAATGCCCGTCTCCTGCCTTCACCCAGCTGGTCTTAGGAGAGTGGCAGGTGGCAATGCCCACCACCCAACTTAGCCTAGCTGATATTAGAAGTGGAGCAGGTGGCAATGCCCATCCCTGCCTTCACCCAGCTGGGATCGGGAGAGGAGCAGATGGCAATGCCCATACACCCACACCTTAACCCAGTTGGATTAGGAGCAGAGCAGGTGGCAATGCTATCTCCCCGCCTTATCCCAGTTGATATTAGTGGTGGAGGAGGTGGCAATACCCATCCTCACCTTAACCCAGAAGCTTTAAGTAGAGGAGCAAGTGGCAATGTCCACCCCTTGCCTTAAACGAGTTAATATTAGGAGAGAAGTAAGTGGCAATGCCCTCTGCCTGCCTTAATCCAGTAGCTATTAAGAGGGAACCAGGTGGCAATGCCCTCTCCCTGCCATAACCCAGCTGGTATTAGAAGAGAAGCAGGTGTTAATGCCTAACCCCAGCCTTAACCCAGCTGGTATCAGTAGTTGCAAGCCACAAGAGGGATAAACCCGCAGGAAATACACGCACGTTAAAGCATTCACAATTTATCAGTTAAAGTGCAAGTGCTACTCAGTTAATCAGTGCATACAACAATCAAATAAAGCAAGTATTTCATCACAATGTACTTCCTATGCAATAATAGCGGCAATAAATACAAGGAGCAGAAAACAGTTCATAACATCCTCTGTAAATCCAGGTATATAGCAAGAGTCCTTTCTAATGCAGTTCCTTATAATTGAAATCCAATCCATTAAAGCAATCTTCCTTGGTTCCTTCAGCGTGTAGGAGAGACGTAGAGATGAGGGTGATAACAAACCTCCTCCCGCTCAATCTGGGGCTGGCTATAGTCCTCAGATTTCGTTGTTCCTTCCTCAGGAGCGAGTTCTCTACCATGGACATACATTCATTAATTCTTCTAACCACCATAATTAGTCCCCCATCCACAATTGCTCAAATTATACAAATTACACTCACACACAAGCCTCACGCAAGGAAGAATGAACCGGACCAAAACCCGGACGGGCGGCAGTGCTTTCTAGCGCGCGCCCTCCTCACACACGTTTGTTCTTCAAATAGTCAGACTCATTACTGTGTGACCCATCTCTTAAAGGGACCCTCCCCATTTGATACGTTCTTCATAGGTAACTATTCAAAGACAGCTCACTGTTTAGACCTTTTGGCTTAACTGTGTCTAACCTAAAAATCCAAAGTGCCTCGCGACGAAGGAGATGCCCATGTGCCCACTCACTACTGTTTCGTACCACCTCCAACACAAACACCCTAAGGGCGCTCTCTTGATGTCTTTTTTCCCTGTAGTGCAATGTTAATGGTGCCTCCAGAATATTCTTCCTGATCCTTGAGATGTGTTCCATAACCCTGACCTTAATTGGTCTCGAGGTACAACCAACATACAGCAACTTACAGGGACATTCTAATGCATAGATAACGCCCTTGGTCTGGCAATTAGCGAAGTGTCGAAGAGTGTATTTCTTATCCTTGAAAATAACTTCCTTGCCTTCACAGAACTTGTTGCAGATCTGACAATGACCGCATTTAAAATTACCAACCGGTAACTGCAGTGAACTCTCCCTGATACGTATGTCAGCATTCCCCAACTGGTCTTTCAAATTCCTAGTCCTCCGGTGACTGAATATTGGCTGATGTTCACAACCTCTTATATCTGAAACAAAACTCCAGTGCTTCGAGACTATCTTTTTAATATCATAAGCCCGTGGGGTATAGTCCAAGGCCCATACAATCCTGTTGGAACGTTCCTTCGCAACACCATTAAAGAGAGATTCCCTATTCCTAGAGCTGGTGCGTTCCCAAGCCGAACGCAACACATTCTCTGGGTAATTTCTCCTTACAAAGCTCCTGCATAACTCACGGCCATCTCTCTCAAAATCTTCCCTGGCTGATGAATTTCTCTTAATTCTTAAGAGTTGACTAAAAGGAATATTTACCCTGAGGTGCCGTGGGTGAAAAGATCCAAACGCTAGGTAAGAATTTTTGTCTGTTTCTTTGTGATATGTTTTGACCATAATCTTATTGCCTGCCCTTCTGTAAGATATAACGTCCAAATAGTTGATCTCCTGATTACTATGTTTCCAAGTGTACCGGACATTCGGATCTCTACTATCTAGCCAGCAGCAGAATTGTTCCCCATTATCCATATCTCTATAAACAAAATAGAGATCATCAATGTACCAAAAGTAAAGGGCTATCTTATCATGAAAGGGATTTAAAGGATTCAGAATGTATTCACTTTCCCATCTACCCATAAAGAGGTTTGCTATGGCCGGTGCTGCAGAGCACCCCATAGCAACACCCTTCAGCTGGAAATAAAAAGAATCATCAAACCGGAAATAGTTTTTTTCCAGTATCAGATCTATTAACTGGAGCAAAAAATGAGAGGGCAGTCGATTCTCAGGACTATTGCTAAGAGCTTCTTCCACCACTGCCCTAGCAGTTTCATGTGGTATGATCGTATAGAGGGAAGTGACATCCATGGTGAGGAAGCCACTACCCTTGTCCATAATGAATCCCTCCACTCTTTTGATGAAATCCCGAGTATCGTGAATTAAAGGTCTAATTTTGGCTACTGCTGGCTGCAAAATCAAATCAAGAAGGATGGCTAATGGTTCAAGAATCAAACCGCAGCCCGATACGATCGGGCGCCCAGGGGGAGGAAAAACTTGTTTGTGCACCTTCGACAGCACGTAAAATAAAGGGATCCGTGGTGCTTTTGCTTGCAGGGATTTATGGAGTCGATCGTCTATCTCACCTAATTCCCTAGCCTCATCTAGCACTATTTTGATCATGTCTCTAATATGAGTTGCAGGATCTGCTGGAATGCGTAAATAACACGTGTTGTCACCTAATTGTCTCAGCACTTCCTCAACATACATACCATGGTCCATGACCACAATCCCTCCCCCCTTGTCTGCTGGTTTTATAACAATTGTTCTATCGTCCCGCAAGGATTTAATCGCTCTCCTCTCAGCTGTAGACAAATTTTGCCGAACCCGAAGGGGTCTATGTTCAAGTTCTGCAACATCCTTCAACACCATATGTTCGATTGCTTCTATCCTATAATCCAGAGTAGGTGGCATGAATGAAGATGCCTGTCTAAGGCACTTGGGCAATTCAAAGTCCGATCTAGTATCACCTTCCTCAGCTTTACTGAAATAGGCTTTCAATTTGATCTGATGAAACAATTTGAATAAATCCAATCTTGTCTGAAAGGAAAAATACCTAGGTGTCGGCACAAAACCTAAGCCCCTATTCAAGACTGATAACTCCGTCTGGTTTAAGGGGCGCGCAGACAAATTAAACACTAAGGTCTCTGTCGTGTCTTGTGATACGGCTTCTTTCTGCCTCGTTCTAAAAAAGACTGCCTATGCCCCACAGGCACCATTCTATTCCGGAGGTGTCGGGTACTAGTACCCTCATCGCCCGAGCTATCAGACACTCCTGATGTTTCCAGATCAGAAAAGGATCTAATAGGATCAGCCCAAGTCACCCTACGGTTAGAGTCCCTATTACTGCTAGACATATCCTACCAACTGTATACCCTATTGTTTGCATAGTCTAAAGTATCCCACTTATACTTCTTTATTTTCACCTCCTTGGTGCAATTCTCAAAGAGTCGCACCTCCTGTTCCAACTCCTTTAGACGTGCTTCAAATTCCATGGAAGGCATGCTAGTCTGAACAGTTTCCATAGTTTTTTCTATATCCTTCAGTACCTCAGCACTCTCCTTTTTGCATCTCCTAATGATGAGCAACATGAGATCCAAACTAAATTTATTCAGTATAGCTGTCCAATCAGACTTAAACTCTTGGTCGGATCCAAACATCCCAGGTGGTTTCTGGACCCTAAGTCCCCGCGGAATACATCCTTTCTAATGCAGGACATCAAGAGAGCGCCCTTAGGGTGTTTGTGTTGGAGGTGGTACGAAACAGTAGTGAGTGGGCACATGGGCATCTCCTTCGTCGCGAGGCACTTTGGATTTTTAGGTTAGACACAGTTAAGCCAAAAGGTCTAAACAGTGAGCTGTCTTTGAATAGTTACCTATGAAGAACGTATCAAATGGGGAGGGTCCCTTTAAGAGATGGGTCACACAGTAATGAGTCTGACTATTTGAAGAACAAACGTGTGTGAGGAGGGCGCGAGCTAGAAAGCACTGCCACCCGTCCGGGTTTTGGTCCGGTTCATTCTTCCTTGCGTGAGGCTTGTGTGTGAGTATAATTTGTATAATTTGAGCAATTGTGGATGGGGGACTAATTATGGTGGTTAGAAGAATTAATGAATGTATGTCCATGGTAGAGAACTCGCTCCTGAGGAAGGAACAACGAAATCTGAGGACTATAGCCAGCCCCAGATTGAGCGGGAGGAGGTTTGTTATCACCCTCATCTCTATGTCTCTCCTACACGCTGAAGGAACCGAGGAAGATTGCTTTAACGGATTGGATTTCAATGATAAGGAACTGCATTAGAAAGGACTCTTGCTATATACCTGGATTTACAGAGGATGTTATGAACTGTTTTCTGCTCCTTGTATTTATTGCTGCTATTATTGCATAGGAAGTACATTGTAAGGAAATACTTGCTATATTTGATTGTTGTATGCACTGATTAACTGAGTAGCACTTACACTTTAACTGATAAATTGTGAATGCTTTAACGTGCGTGTATTTCCTGCGGGTTTATCCCTCTTGTGGCTTGTGAGTTTTTGCAGGAACAGCCATTCATCTGTACCACTTTTGGTATCAGTAGTTGAGCAGGTGACAATGCACGCCCCCTTGAACCAGTTGAGATCAGGAGTGGAGCAGTTGTCAATGATTGCCCTTGCCTTTACTCAGCTGGTATTAGGAGTGTAGCAGGTGGCAATGCCCAGCCTGTGCCTTAACCCAGCTGATAATAGGAGTCGAGCAGATGGCAATGACCATACCCCTTCAGGCAGCTGGAATCAGGAGCAGACCAGGTGGCAATGCCTGCTCCCTGCCTTAAACCAACTGGTATTAGGAGCAGGGCAGATGGCAATGCCCATACCCCACATTAACCCAGCTGGTATTAGGAGTGGAGCAGTTAACAATGCCCACCTCCCACCTTAACCCAGCTGGTATAAGGACTGGAGGAGGTGGAAATGCCCACCCACGCCTTAGCCAAGTTGGTATTAGGAGAAGAGCTGGTGGAACTTTCCCTCCCATCTTAACACAGTTGTTATTAGGAGCAGAGCAGGCGGTAATGACATCCCTGGCCTTAACCCAGCTGATATTAGGAGAAAAACACATGGCTATGCCCACCCCATTTCACTCAGCAGGGATCAGAAGAAGAGCAGGTGGCTTTGCTCACCCACTGCTTTAACCCAGCAGGTATTAGGAGCAGAGAAGATGGCAATGCCCACCCCCCACCCCTTAACTCAACTGGTCTTAGGAGTGGAACAGGTGGCATTACCCATCCTCCACCTTAACCCAGCTGGTATTATTGGTGGAGCAGGTGGCAATGCCCTCCCCTGCCTTAATCCAGGTTTTATTAGTGGTGGAGTAGTTGGCAAGGCCCACCCTACACCAATACTCATTTGGGATCAGGAGTGGAGAAGGTGGCAATGTCCACCTCACACCTTCACCTAGTTGGGATCAGGCGCAAAGCAGGAGGCAATGTCCTTCTACCCTTCACCCAGCCAGGATAAGGAGCAGAGCAAGTGGCAATGCCCATCCTCTTCAACCTACTGGAATAAGCCACTGAGCAGGCAGCAATGCCCCCCCCCCTGTCTTCACCCTGCCAGAGTCTGGAGCAGAGCATTTGGCAATGGCCATACCCCCTTCACCCAGCTGGGATCAGGAGCAGAGCAGGTACTAAAGCCTGTCACCCACCTTAACACATCAGGATCAGGCAGAGAGCAGGAGGCAATGCCTGTTCCTCCCTTCACCCAGCGGGGAGCAGGTGGCAATGCTCACCTCCCTTTACCCAGCTGAGATGAAACTCAGAGCAGGTGGCAACGCCTGCCCCCTTTCATCCAGCCGTAGTTAGGCACAGAACAGGAGGCAATGTCCCCCATTTCCCAGCAAGAATCACTCATGGAGCAGGTAAAAAAGCCCACCACCCATTCACAAGGTCGAGATCAGGCAGATCAGGCATGGAGCCGATGACAATGCCCCCCCTCCTAAACCAGTGACAGAGGAGGAGCGAATGCCTGCCCGCCTGCCATCCCCTTTCTAGAGCCCATTGTATTTTTTCCCCACAACGGGGTTTGTTACTAGTTTTTAATATTAGTCACAGCATCTCTGGCCAGGACCAAACACCATATTCCAGCCCTTTACACATTTTCCTTCTGCCTTCCTTAGATGGTCTTCCTCCTCAACAGAGTGGCCTCTACTTCCTCTATCCAGAGAAACTTCCAGAGAGTATCACCGAAGTAAAATGTTGGTAAATGTCTGGTTACAGGAAGTAATGGAGTATTCTGAATTGGAATTCTCAATGATTAGAAATAATTGGGAGGAAATGAGACCATGTGAATTATAATATTTGGCGGATGTCTTCCAAGAAATTCTGCTCATCTTCAAATGTATACAGAATATGCTTTACTCAGCTGTGTCGTCTTCAGAATGGAATGAAGTAATTCCTTAAATAATAAAAAATGATTAGTAAAACTTCTGAACAAGGGGTATAATCTTATAAAATGAAAGAGGACTACAAGAGCAAAGGTCACATTCTGTTCTATGGGGAAGGGAATGAACACTTACATAAATGATGTTTTAATAAAAGCAAGCTAAAAGGCCTCCAGCATCAGAAGGATATTTGATGTTCTGATTATGAATCATAGGTCTCCTTACCCTTTGAAATATCGTATAAAAGCACCCTCAGTACAAGACTCCGCACCAAGTTTCATTCATCATCACTTCATTGAGGCCTTCGGAAAGGTTGGTAAGTATTGCAAACAAACCTTAGAAGGACAATGTAGGTGGCTGGAAAAGGCAAAATTGGGGCTGCGGAAGAAAAGAGTAAGGAGGGGGCTGAAGAGTGCTCTTCATATACAGACAGGGTTGTCATGGGAAGACATTTTTTCTTCTGCAGCAGTAGCCTATGTTAGACATAGTGGGTTTAAGTCATCATGAGGCAATAGACTTCAGTGGAATCTTAAGAGAAAATGACAAATGGGAAGAGAGGTTCAAGAACTATATACTACCTGTGCTTCATGTTGTTTAATATAAGGCCTTGAATTGATTATGTTCTGTTTCAGCAGTTCTTCAACCCTATACTGGATTCTTGCTAATACTATGTCTTTGTAAAGTTGTATTCATATACCATGACATTGTTTATGGAAATGTTCTTGACACTGCATGGAAATGCCTGGCTTTTTCCTTGCCACTGATTGTGTTAATCTCACACTATGTAATCTGCCTTGAGTCTCAGTGAGAAAGGTGGGATAGAAATGATATAAATAAATAAATAAATAAATAAATAAATAAATAAATAAATAAATAAATAAAGAGAACCCAATATTTTTGTGGAAAGGAGACTCTCTCTCATTGGAGGACTCCAGAAAGACACTGAACAGCCATCTATACGGGATGTATTGAGGAGATGATTGAAGCAGGTGGACTGCCAAGCTCGCCCAGGCTCAGAGATTGCAAATTCAATGAATTTAATACTTCTTCACCTGTAACAACAAAGCACTTCTTTTCCTCTGCGAGCTCCTCATTGGCATGATCTTGCCATGGGATATGTAGCAACTTGACTATGTGGTGCAGATGGTAGGAGCCACAGCCACAGCTCTCCAGCTATATTGTGGGGATGATAATAAGAATGACTTCCTTCACTGCTCTGGGTGGGCACTAAACTGTCAAGAAGAGTGGTATATAAGCATACTTCTTGCTCTTGTTATTCTTGATGTTGTTATTGCTATATGACATGGTCTTAACTGGCATGAGCCAAACCTATGCACCTATAGCTTAAGGCAGAACACTTGGTATCCACTAGAGCCTGTGTCTTCTCTTTTGTAGTAATTGTTCTGTGGAACGGTCTCCCAAAGGTTGGGAGGGGCTTACCATCTCTATAAAAGTTTTGGACATGTTGCAAGGCCATTTCATTGGGCACAACATTAAATGGGGTGCAGACTACATGCATTTGCATGCTTCTGTGTGACATGAAGATGGGTGTTATATAAATGTTTTAATTAATACAGAGCAAATTTTTTATAAAGGATCGGGGAGTCAGACCCAAATATAAACCAAGAATAATGTAATTACAGCCAGATGTCCTGACTCCTGAGTACGGCTTACATGATGATTAACATGTATGTTGCCATTCCATTTTAATTATCGTGACCATCAGAGGTACAATCCCTCTGATCATGGAGGCTCAGTCCACAACTTCTGTAAGAAAGAGTCATTCATTATGGATGATGGACTAGACCTTTCCCTCCTACACAAGCACACTGAACTGGGTGTTTTCCTTCTAGATCAGCAGCCAACTCAAGATGTCTCTGACTCCACTGGAATCAGCCTTGCAAACTATTGCCAACATTTCCAAAGAATACAATGTGGAAGCCAAAAATCCTACCATGCTCACCAAGAAAGAACTAGAGATGCTAACCAAGGAGCAGCTCCCAAACTTCATACAGGTGAAAAGGGGTGGGGTGGCTCATTGCATAAAAGGAATTGCTTAAATGGGCTCTTTGATGTGTGGTTGTTTTGGGGTGGGGAGAAAAATCATAATCCTTATTGGAATTCCATCTCCTGTCCCCAAAGATACAAAGCAGTACACAGTGTGCTAGCTTGGTGAACATGGATGGAATAAGGTCATGAGATGCATGACTGGTTCCTGAGAGTCCTTTGCAGGTATAGTCATCTTCTGTAAAAATCTAAGAGAGACCAGTTTCACGTGGAGGAGACAGATGTATGTTACCTTCCTTACACTCTCCCCTCTTGCAGCCTCTGGTTAATAGGCTAGTAAGGAAAATATCAAGAGACTCTAGGAGCTGCATTACTTCCTACCCAGTATGTTCCATAGAAAGCCTTTCCATTGGGTACCAAAACCCCTTCCCACATGAACAGGTCAGGACAGGAGGCCTTCTCACCAGTTCTGTGCTCAATCAAGTCTCCCTGCTCTTTTTTCCATTCCTTGGCAGCCAGGTTGTTACCTGCCAGTATACCACTGCATCCCTCTACCTCAGTTTGGGAATGATATCTCAGAGGGTCGTTGTGTAGAGCAAACAGGGAATAAAAGAGCCCTCTATGTCAGGAAGAAGTGGAAAACCCAATTACATTGGATGAGCAAGTGAATAATGACTGGAGAGTCTGCTTTATATTATATGTCAATGCAATACTGTTGCTGGTACAGAAACAGAGTTGCCATCTCGGTTGGATGCAGAATCAGATCTCTGACTTTTGCTATGAAATCCATCGTTGCTGGTAGGAAAGCTCTGTTTGATTGGGTGGCAATTTGTAAGCAAAGGAACACCAAATACCCAAGGGATGAATGATAAAATTATCCTTGCGTACAATGATCTGCAGCTGATCTTCAGAAAATGGTCTATGTTGCAATATATGGAAATAAGTTACTTACACCATTTGCCTTATACCTCCACAATGCAAAGGGCTGGAGTCTTACTTAAAACCAAAATGTAAGCTGGGACTTCAGTGATCATAGCAATATATTGTTAGAATCTTAGAATGTAATTACTCTGGTTTTTTTAATGAATCCTTTCCCTGTGAATGGCAGAGATAAAGACCAGTTGCCCCGTGCTGTACCGCACTGTTACAATATGCTGAAACATCTGTCACCAACCACAAATCTATCAGCGAACTGTCAAACTGATCATTGAGAAATCAGCTTCTTTTTCATGAGTGGCAAAGAGGATGTGAGCTGAATCTCTCGGTGTTTGGTCTTCCGTGACTCAAACATGGCCCATTCGACCATGCCTATAATCTTCGAAGCTTTATGTCTCTGTGATTTACTAAGATGGGGCAACTTAGTTAGCTATTAGGGTTTTAACAACTGGAATATTCTGTGCTAGAAGCATTGCACTGAAGGCTTTAGGAGCAGCAGGCACATATTGGTTACCTCGATCAGAAAAATAAAAGTGGGATATTGCTGCAGCATTAACTTTGTCTGTATTGATAACCATCCTACGGTGGAAGGTCCATGAAGCATTAGATTGGAAACAGACACCCAGGTATTTAAAGTGCTTAATTTGTTCAAGTCTATTACCATTGACAATCCAGTTATGCAGTTTCCGGGAACTGGGGAGAACCAACACTTTAGAATTTTCATAGTTTAACTCCAGTCTGTTGGTCACACAGTATTCAAGGCAACGGTTCAATAAACTATTCAATCCAACACGGGAAGAAGACAGAAGAACCGCGTCCTCCGCATATAATAACAAAGGGATAGAAACGGAGCCCAATCTAGGACTGTGACCATCAACCAGTGACAAAAAGGGGGCAAGATCATTTAAAAAAAGATTAAACAGATGGGGGGCTAAAATGCACCCCTGCTTAACCCCCTTCTTAATAAGAATCCTGGGTGAGAGTCTCCCGAGGGAAGAACATCTGACCTGGCAAGACGTTGCTGAGTAAAGTCTTTGGATAAGAGATAATAACCTCTTATCTAGTGACATCCCCTCGAGCTTTGCCCAGAGAAGTTCTCTTGAGACAGAGTCAAAGGCTCCCTTAAGGTCCAGAAAGGCAATATACAGTTTAGATCTTTTTCTGCTCGTGTATTTATTAATCAAATGAGCGAGGACTAAACAATTATCCAAAGCTGACTTCCCCTGGCAACACCCCACCTGTTCTGGGCCTAATATTTTACTAGATGACATCCAAGTGCTGAGCTTGATTTGCAAGAATTTAGCGTAGAGTTTCCCAATAACGGATAGAAGGCTGATTGGTCTAAAGGTAGAGGGGTTAAGATAACAACCCTTCTTATAAATGGGAACAATAATCGCATTGGTCCAGGCCTCTGGCATCTGGCCAGTCTTGTTTACCATAGTGAAGAGAGAAGCAAGCAGAGGGGCCCACCACTCTGGATCAGCTTTCAGCACCTCTGGGATTATCGCATCTGGACCAGGAGTTTTACCTGATTTGAGCTGATTTATAAGAGTTGTTATTTCCTCCGGAGTGACAGGAGGCCACTCTGGGAGACCATCCAGGGGAGAATAAACCAGTTGCATTCCATTAGGGGGAACTTCACAGAATAGGTCCGAAAAATACTGAAACCATGTATCGGGGGAAATGGCTGATATATAAGGGATCTCAGAGCGAATAGCACCATTGATTATAGCCCAGAATTGACTGGAATCATTCAGGGTAATGGTGCATCAGAGTTGTTCCCATTGTTTATTAATAAAGGTCAGCCTCTTAATCCTTGTAACCTGGTGTAAATGATTTTTAGTTATCTGATACTCCACTGGCAAGCAGGTAGCTGCAGAATGACGAAAATTACAGTAAATAGTACGTAGATGGGCTTTTATATTCCTGCATTCCCCATCAAACCATACGGCCGTCTGAGAACTCGCTACTTGCTTTGGTACAGCCCTTCTGGAATCCTATTTTAAGGATTCTGTAATGATATTTAATAAGTTCCCATAGGTTTGTGTCACCTCTAAGGGATCAGAAGAATTTATTAATGCAGATGTAAGGTCTAAACTAATGTTTGATTTCAGTACCTCCAGAGTCTTATGTCCAAGATCCGGAGATCGTGGAATCCTAGACAGAAATTCCACATCCTGAGGAATTCCCCTTAATGTCAAAGACCCAAATCAGGGGTAAATGATCACTAAGAATCTGATCTCCAACTGTAAAGCCAGAGACATGTGACCTAAAAGAAGGGGAGACTAAAATATAGTCAATAACCCTGCAGCCCCTTGTAGAAATATATGTGTACTCATATGATTTGTCAAAACCTGTCAGGCCATTCAGCCAGATTTTGCAGAATTGGAAGCAAAACTCTGCTAGCTTCAAGCCTGCTGGATTTGACAAAGTGTCCTTAGAGCGTCTCATTGGGGGAGTAAATAAAAACAGCAAGGCATCCTGATCAAGACCCAAATTACTAAAAAGAGATGGAATATTATTACCAACTCTTGCATTAAAATCTCCAGCTAAGATTATTTCTACACAGGGGAATTCTTGTTCTAGCTGTTCAAGATAGGCAGCCCAGACTGCTCCAATAGGAGGACAAAATAGATCTATCAGAGGAAGGTGGAATATAAATATTTAGTTTTATTAAAGGAGAACTTCCACAATTTATCATAATGGCTTGAGCAATAGGAGGGCAGCCTGGGAGATTAGTAGAGTTTAAATCAAGACTAGAGGACACAAGGATGGTTAGGCCTGCATGAGGGCGTCCACTACTACTAGTCCTAGATGCTGGAAGGGAGTCAGATCTAAATCCCTCAAGAAGTAAGGGAGTTTGGGCCCAAGTCTCCTGGAGAAGGACAATATCAAAGGTTTTAAGATATGCTATGAAGTCCTGGTCTTTGGCCTTATTCCTCCACCCTGCTATGTTCCAAGAGACAAATTTAATTGACATGGGTGAAGGTCTCTCTGGGCGTCAGTCCATCTCAACAAGTTGATCTAAAGAATTGTTCTCATCGAGAATAACACATCCATTACTGATAGAGCCAGCCGACCGGGAAGAGTTCTCTGTGCCTGGAGACTTAGAGCTAGAAGCCCCGCCCTCCCTTTGCACAATTGAAGAGAGGAATGCGGAAGGCTTAAGTCGGTGGACAACTGCTTGGACTTGAATCCCAGTACACTCGGCGTTCACTGATGGTGCTGATGGTGCTGGTGGTGCTTCCACTCCTGCCATTGAACTGATAGAGGGACCAGAATTGTCCAGCATATTCTTTAAAAATTTAATTCTCTCGGCTTCCAGGCTATCCGAGACCATCCTTTGCTCATCTAAAGGCAGGGCCTTAAAGGATTCCAGAACTTCCTCATCCAATGTGGTATTATCCCGAGGGGTGAATAAAGGAGGCATTATGTCTAGTACGGGTAGGGCATCATTAGTTACACTGGTGACAAGTCTCACCTCTTGCTCTGTAGAAGCCAATAACTGCTTCTACCCAAAACATGTTATCTTTCAAGAGATCTAAGAGACACACACAAATCCAGAAATAATAAATCTATTTCAGAAACACATGGCAAGGTGGGTCATGATCCAGCAACAAAAATAAAAGAGAAACAGAGGCTAGATAGTACTTTAACACCCTCAACCATGCTCCTCCAGTGAGGCTCAAGATACTTGGTGGACCACCACTCATAAAGCAGCCAGAGAAGTGGTTTAGCCGTGCATTGTTTGAAGGGTTAATAGAAGTGCTCTGTCAGTGATGGTGGGTGCCAAATTTTGAAGAGTAAGAAATACAAAAAAAGTTCCGTTCTCAAATGCAAAACAATGAAAGTTATTTAAATGAGTATGAATACAACAATAATTATAAGAACATTCTTTTTAATTCTTTTTTTTTTTTCAAATACAGGCTGAAAATATCTCTCGAGATACTTTGATAGCAAGTTTCAGGACTCAACTCAGCGATAAAGCTAACAAGAATACACTATCATTTAATATTACTGTTGGATAGTTAAATTTAATGAGGCCACCATGCCCTCAAAGACAAATGAGATCCCAAAAGCCTGATAAACGGATTTTTTTTCGCACTCTTGTTTCAAGACAGGACCAGTCAATAAAAATCTGACTAATATACCTTAGGGGATTGTTTGATATCTTTAATCTGGGATTCTTGGGAGTCAAGTACTGTGAGATTTATTGTTTTGATATCCATCTAATCCTACCGTTACACAAATGAGGGGGTCTCAATATGAGTTGGGGGAATTGACATAAAAGGGCCACAGAGAGAGGGGGAAACTACGAGATCTCCACCAATCGATACATGGATTATAACTGAAGAGAAGTCTCTGGATGAACCAGGTGAATGTTCAACAGGAAGCGGTAAAAAGAACAATTGTATAGAATGCATACAAGGCATGCACACAACGCTAACTAGGAAATCAATGAGGAAGAGGGAGAAAGGGTAGGGCGTTATGTACCAGTCTAGGAGAGTAAGGATGTCTGTAAATGCAGCAGCATGAATAACGAGCATTTTGTAGGAAGATGGCTCAGACACGTGTCTGATAGTGTACATGTGGATCCAAGGAACACACACACTGAGCTCTTGGCTGAAAATCCCAGGATAGAAATCCATCTTCTGCCCCTGAAGCAATAGCTTAATGGCTTGTTTAAAGGTGAAACAATGAATTTGGAAATGCTTGTTTGTGCACATCTGGGTGAAACTAAAGATGAAGAGGGTGCTTGACGTCCTGCAATTGCCAGATGGGAAGGGCTTGTCATATCCCAGGAAACCTCCGATGGGAAAGGTGGGTGAGGGAAAGTACAGAAGAGCTTTGATTAGATGAAGCAGGACCTTCTGGAAGAGGTCTTAGTTTCATTTAAGTGCTTCTCTGAGGCATGGAGGTGTAGCCTGGACCCCCCCCCCTCCTGGAATCTGGACATAGACTTTGTGGACCGCGCATCATTTGGTACTGAGGCCAATATGATGCATGAAGAAGGAATGTCATGGGACTGGCAGGGCAGCCCCCTGATCAGCACCCACAAGCCACCCTTTCTGCAAACACTCTGCCCACACTGCACCCAAATAAATGGGCCTGCTTGCCAAGATGCCAGCCCATGCTGAGATTCTTGCAGGAACTAGGACTAGCAGTGAAAGAGAGAGAAGCCATTTTCCCAGAGTCAGTTTTAAAACGACAACTATTTTTACTGTGGAAGCCCTGGCATGTCTGTGTCTCAGCTGGGCCTCTTGATACGGAGATGCCAGGAGCAAAAGGCGCTTCAGGATCTCCAAGTAATCCCACAATCAAGATAATCGCTTCCAGCCATCAAGCGATGGATGATCCTAAAATGCAGATCACTTCGCATCCGCCCTTCCCTTCTGCCCTTTCTTCCCTCTGGAAGTGTCACCATGGACCATCATAAAAATCAATTGCCCCTCACCCGCTCTTCCTCCTGTCCCTTTGTTATTCTTGAGGTGTCACAAACACAAACATTAGGCTCCTAAGCACCCAGTCCGGAGCTCCTTTTCCCCACCCGAGTGGCACTTCATTTACTTTTCGTAAATTTATGGAGGACCATTTGATAGGGCATAAGCCCACCCCAGGTCTAGCCTAGGGGCTGAAATGGACTATATAAGGGAGATGCTCAAACTCCCCAGGGCTTCTCCTACCCCACCCCACCCCCAGTGCCTTGCTGGCATCTCACTAGGCATGCTGCCCTTTGCTGCTGGATCTCTGCTCCTGCCAGGACAGGTGTGTATTGCCCACCAACGATTCCTGCTAGTGCAACAGTCTCTATTTTTCTCACCTTTTATTCCCTAGTCTTGTAATGAATGTGTGTGATTCTCATGTACTTTTCACTCAAGGTTTTATGTAACGTCTTTGAAGCTTTGAAATATTAGTCTCCTCTCTCTTATTGGGCGAAATCCAGGATTACTGACCTTAGTATACACCGGTCTTGATCCCTTAATACTAGCTGACTGCTTATTAATTCCCCATCTTTAAGGCAGATTAGCTAACAGAGGGTCAGCTAGTCAATCTGACACACCTTCTGGTAACTTTCCAACTCCTGCCAGGATTGGCATCAGTTCTGCCTTGCCAGACAATGTTTTGTGCTTCAGAGTACACATGATGAAAAAGGAGTTATGATATTCCATATATATAAACTGTTCTTCCAGTATGGAGAAGGGGTCTGAACATTAACAACCCTTCCCCCACTCCAATGAAGCAAATGTGACTGAGCATATGACTTCATTCCAGTTTCATGGAGGGGCAATGGGATGGAGGCTCCAAGCAGAGAGGAAGGAAGAGGAAGGTTTGAGGGGATAGTATTAGGAGAACTGTGTTTGATTCTCCACTACCCGTGCTTCCCAATGACTAGGGCGCGCAACAAACTCCTCTTTGTTATGCAAGATTGTGTCTGAGGAAGCATTGGTGGCTAGCTGCATCTGCCAGGGCATGGTCAGGCAAAGGAGTGCTTGGGATGGAACACTGGCCTTGAAGCAGGGAGCAGGCGGAGCAGCAGGTGAGCCTAGAGCTCTGGGAATGCTAATGAGGTTCAGTTAGGTGTCTGCAGGGGTTAACTGAGAAAGGGTTAATGGTGAAGTTTGTGCAGTTACTACTGCACAGTTTGGTGAAGAGAGGGCCATCTGTAACCTTCCATTTTTAGAGAAGGTGATTGAGCGGGCGGCAGAGGAGCAACTGCAGAATTTCCTGAAGGAGACCTCGGCCCTAGACCCCTTCCAGTCTGGTTTCCGCCCGGGACATGGGGTCGAGACATTGCTGGTCACCCTCACAGACGATCTCCGCAGACATCTGGATCTGGGCGGATCAGCACTGCTGATTTTGCTGGATCTATCAGCAGCATTTGATACGGTCGATCATGAGCTTTTGACCCACTGCCTTGCCAATGTGAGGATTCAGGGGACAGCACTGCAGTGACTGGTCTCCTTTCTCCATGATCGGGGACAGAGGGTGGCACTTGGGGAGAGAGTGTCATCTGGTAGGCCACTGGTATGTGGTGTGCCACAGGGAGCGATACTCTCTCCATTATTATTTAATATCTATATGTGCCCCCTCACCCGGCTGGTGCAGAGTTTCAGGCTTGGGTGTCAGCAATACGCAGATGACACCCAGCTTTATCTGTTGTTGGACGGATTGCCTGGATTGGCCCCTGATGCCCTGGAGCGTGCTTTTGAGGCTGTGGCTGGTTGGTTGAGACAAAGTCAGCTGAAATTGAATCCCACAAAGACGGAGGTCCTGTATGTGGGTCGTGGGGAGATGGCTTTGGGACCCCGGCTTCCTACACTTGATGGGGCAGCACTTACACTGGCCCCAAGAGTTAGGAGCCTGGGGTTGATTCTGGATTCCTCCCTGAAGATGGAGGAACAGATCACTGCAGTTGCCAGGTCTTCCTTTTATTATCTTCGGCAGGCCAGGCAGCTTGCCCCTTATTTGTCTCCCTGTGACTTGACTACAGTGGTCCAAGCAATGGTCACCTCTAGGCTGGATTACTGTAACACACTCTATGGTGGGCTTCCCATGGGCCTGATCCGGCAGTTACAGCTGGTACAGAATGCAGCAGCGCGGGTCATTCCTGGAGCACCGGTGTGGGAGCGTATTACACCAGTGCTACGCCAGCTGCATTGGCTGCCAGTGGAGTACCGAATCAGGGTAAAGGTTTTGGTGATAACCTACAAAGCTCTACGCAGACTGGGACCGACGTATCTGAGGGACCGTCTCTCACTGTATGAGCCCCAGAGGACTCTCCGCTCTGGTGGAAAACATCTTTTAAGTGTCCCTGGCCCTAGGGAGGCCTGCCTGGCATCGACCAGGGCCAGGGCCTTTTCGGTCCTGGCCCCGACCTGGTAGAATGCTCTGTCTTGCGAGGCAAGATTTGCTTGCATTTTGCCAGGCCTGTAAGACAGAGCTATTCCGCCAGGCATATGGCTGATGCCGGGCAGTGCCCCCCCTGTGAAGGGGTGGGGGTTAAACCATCGCCCCTATGTGAACACAGAGGCATATATGAACCACTATGCAGCATGAATAGTTTAATGCAGCATAATATTTAATGTTTTTAAATGTTTTTAAATGAATTATTTAATGTTTTTAAATGTTTTTAATGGTGTTTGTACTTGTTATCTGCCCTGAGCCTGCGAAAGTGGGGAGGGCAGAATATAAATATAATAAATTAAATTAAATTAAAATTAAGAGCTCTAGATCTGTGCAGATAAGGAATTCAACAGTGGGATGTAGGACAGCAGTTTTTTTCCTTAGCCACGGGAATTGAATTTATTGTGCTTTCTTCCACATAGAAAAAAGGGCCTGCACTGTGGTTGTGAAGGTGCACTGTAGCCTTCTGTCTCATTTGTTTCTGGGCACTGTGCCTCTATGGAGTCCTGGGGGGAGCAGAGAGGGCAAGGCACCTATGTTGATTCACGCTGGCTGTATCGTGCCACTTCAGTCCAGGCCTCCAACTGGCAGGTTGGATTCACTTACCGGGTGAGAAAAATTTAAACAACTAAACAACTAAAAATCAAAACTCAGAAAAGCTTATAGAATGACCCTCAGTCTTCTGAAACAAACAAGCAAAAATTAGAAGGGGTATGGCACTCCCCCCAACCCCAGTTCAGAAGGCAGGTGGGAGTCAGATAAAGGACGGCGTCCTTGCTCAGCTTAATGGCCCGTAGATGTGTCAGATACGTCAATCAGTGGCTGGGCAAGCATGGGGATAAGAGAGATCTGCTGAACCACAACGGAGGAGCCCTTGGAACTAGCCCTCTGAGCTGGTGTCAGGTGGGCAGGAGGAGCAGGATCTTCTCGGTCTGGTTGTCGCTCTACCCTATCAATCTTTCATGTGCTAGAAGTGGAAGTATATAAGCCAAAAGCCTGCCTTCTTGGGGAGTTGAATCTTATATGGTAAAGGTAGTCCCCTGTGCAAGCACCAAGTCATTACTGACCCATGGGGGAGACGTCGCATCACAAGGTTTTCATGGCAGACTTTTTATAGGGTGGTTTGCCATTGCCTTCCCCAGTCATCCACACTTTACCCCCAGGAAACTGGCTTCTCGTTTTACCGACCTCAGAAGGCTAGAAGGCGGAGTCAACCCTGAGCCAGCTACCTGAACCCAGCTTCCGCAACGATTCAACTCATGTCGCGAGCAGAGCTCGGGCTGCAGTACTGCAGCTTACCACTCTGCATCACAGGGTCTCACAGGGTTATGACAACAATAAAACGAGAAGGGGAAGAACCCCATGCATTAGCCGAAACTCTTCAAGTGAACACTAGGATTTTTTTAAAATGTATTATTTGTGTGACTATCCTTTCTAGTGGTAGGGGCAGGACTTTGCCCTTTGGATGTGAGGGCATATACGGTTGCAGACATTTTTCTGAACATGCAGTTGGCCTTCTTCCCATTGATGGAGGTTCCTGACCCAACAGAGCCATTTATCTACAGAGGGCTGAATGACACCAAGCTGAAGGACAACTCTTTTATGGATGGAGGAGACCTCAGTGATGAGAGGGCGCACCGCCTCAATATTTACAACTACCGTTTCGAGGCCTGAGGGAAGGTGAGTGCCAATAAATCACAGTCCAGACAAATGTGTCCTTCGCTGAAACCCAGGCAAGCTAGTCTGTTCCCTTGGGAAACTGCTCACTCCACCACCTACCCCTCAACCCCCCACTGCTCAGTTCTGCAAGGTCCCCAATCTAACTCAGGAGAATGTTTAGTGTGTAGGCAATAGGCATCCATGATCTGAATTAAATTTGCTACAAACACCCAAACTTTAAGAGGCATATCCCATCACCAGCTTTTGGGGAAGCTGATGAGCCTCTGAGTGTGAACAGAGTCCTAGAAATGGCCCAAGCAGGAGTCCCATGAGTGAACGCCAAAGAAAGGTTTTTACTGAACTACAGAGGATATAAAATACAGAAAGCACAGAGCATATAAAAAGTTGCCTTGCGCTAGGCTTTCAGCTAAGGAAAAGATAAGAAAGAACAGAAAGTTGCTACTGTCTAGCTAGCACATCAAGAGTTTCCAAATAGTACCTGAGACATCCTCCTTCTGGGATGGGCATTCTGTGCTTGGGGAATGAGAAGGCAAGCCCATCCTTTTGAACCCTCCATTCTCCATTCCCTTCTGAGCTACCAAAGTGGCTAAATGATGGACTAGGATTTGCCTGACCCAGGTTCATTTCCCTGCTCTGCCTTGGAAGCTTGCTGGCTGACCTTGAGCCATTCCCATGCTCTCAGCCTAACCAAACTCCCAGGGGTCTAGTGAGGACAAAATGGAGGAATGAAGAATGATATAAGCCACTGTGGGTCTCCTTTGAGGATAGTGGCTGGATATAAATGAGGGAAGTAAAAATAACCTTAACATTGAATATTGGGTGTGTTTCAGATCTGATTAGCTTAATTGGTTGGTTCCATAAAAACAAAGGCAGGTTTGCTTTGCAAGTATGTGAAGCCTCAAGATAGGAGTTGGTGCACAAGTGTAGGAATAGGCTTTTGGAAGATAGGAGACTCCTTTCTTGGAGGTTGTCATCCATTTCATCTCACACTTAGGACTAGATTTTTTTTTCCAGTGAGGGACAGTCTCATCCTTACAGAAATATTTGGTTCTGTTCCTGAACTGCTTTCCAGTTGGAAATTTATTCTAAAATTTCATTGAAACTTAATCCCAGTGTGTCTAATCTGGGCTACTGGAGCAGATGAAAAAATGTTTTCCTAGGATACCCCACTGGGTATATTAAAAGTACTCTCATGTCCCGTCTCTCCTCTTCTCCAGAGCCAATATTGCCAGTTCCTGGTATCTAATCTGTCCTTCTAAGCTTCATCCTCAGTACTTACCAAACGCTCTGAAGGTGTTGATGAAGAGACGATGGATGAAACTGGGTATAGAGTCTTGTACTGAGGGTGCTTTTGTACTGGATTTGGAAGGATGAGGAGACAAATGATTCATATCCAGAACACCCAATATCCTTCTGATGCTGGAGGCCTTTTCGCTTGTTTTCTTAAAACATCACTTATGGATGTATTTATTTCCTTCGCCAAGTAACACAATGTGTACACACAATGTGTACGTTGCTGCAGCCGTCGTCTTTCATTTTAGATGATTATAGCCCTTGTTCAGAAGTTTTACTAATCATTTTTTATTATTTAAGGTATTACTTTATTCCAATCTGAAGACAACACAGCTGAGTAAAGCATATTCTGTACTCATTTGAAGATGAGCAGAATTTCTCGGAAGATGTCCACCAAATATGATAATTCACATGGTCTCATTTCCTCCCAATTATTCCTAATCAAGGAGAATTCCCCATTCCTCCCTGTAGCCAGATAATTACCATTTCCATGCCTCTTCCTTTTCTCCACAAATTTTACTTTGCAAATCCACAAACTAGGCTCTCATGGTTACGTGCAACTAACCAAAAGACAACTAGTCCCTGCAAAATACAGTAAACAAATCCCATTTTTAAAATATATTTTAAATACTTTAAAGTACAAAGTGTTCATACATGAATGACAGTGAATATTGAGCAAATGCTATAAGAAAAACAATTGTCACTATTGTCAGCCACCGGCACACAGACATTGATTGTTGCTTTTCACAGAAATACCATTCATAAGTCTACACGGACTGGCCATTCATAAATATTATATATAGGTTCAACATTAATCCTCATTGACCACAACTATACCAATAAAGATATAATAAATAGTGTGGTAAATATTACAATAATTTTTACAAATATCAATCCATAATAATTAGTTAATAAATATAAGCCATTGTGCTGTAAATATCTGTTGGTAAAATTATGGGGATGGTGATCCAAAGGTTCCTGGTGGTATATAGCAAAGTGGGCGGCTTTTAGCCAGATTCTTGGAAGGTAAGTACAATATGACTTAATTCCTCACTGGATAACTTGTTCAGATCTTATGTGCCGGGTTTGATTCCCCACTCCTCCACTTGAAGCCAGCTGGGTGACCTTGGGCGAATAACAGTTATCTGTAGCTCTCTCAGCCCAACCCACCTCACAGGGTGATTGTTATGGGGAAATAATGGCATACTTTGTAAAGCGATCTGAGTGGGCATTAAGTTGTCCAGAAGGGCAGTATATAAATGGAATGATATAACCACAAGTAAGACTACTAATAGTCTCTTGACTATTTTACTGATGCCACTGACCATGTGCATATAGTCCACTGCCCACCTAAGGGTACTGTCATTGTTGTTCTTTACACTGAAACAGTTGATTGCTATTGATCCTTGCAGCCCATGTTACTGCACTAGTGATGACACTCTCAGGGTATCACCGTTCTGTAAAATCTTTCCTCAGTGGATTGCATTCCCTTTCATAATCAAGTTCTCTGGAAGAATTCTTACATAGCCTCAAATACTGTTCATACGGTATATTATGATGTAAACGGTGTGGGTGGTGTGACATGAAATATAAGCATGAATTTCGATCACTCTGCTTCTTAATTTTACTTTGCCCAATTCTTTCTCTGGGAGAGACATAGAAGCTTTTTTTCCCCCTTCCTCAAGTAAGGTGGGTTCCCCAAAACACCATTTTTAATATTAGTCACAGGCTCACAGCATCTCTGGCCAGTACCAGACACCATATTCCAGCCCTTTACCCATTTTCTCTCTGCCCTCCTCAGATGATCTTCCTTCTCAACAGAGTGGCCTCTACTTCTTCTGTCCAGAGAAACTTCCAGAGAGTATAACCGAAGTAAAATGTTGGTAAATGTCTGGTTACAGGAAGTAATGGAGTATTCTGAACTGGAATTCTCAATGATTAGGAATAATTGGGGGGAAATGAGACCATGTGAATTATAATATTTGGCGGATGTCTTCCGAGAAATTCTGCTCATCTTCAAATGAGTAGAGAATATGCTTTACTCAGCTGTGTCATCTTCAGAATGGAATGAAGTAATTCCTGAAATAATAAAAAAATGATTAGTAAAACTTCTGAACAAGGGGTATAATCTTATAAAATGAAAGAGGACTACAAGAGCAAAGGTCACATTCTGTTCTATGGGGAAGGGAATGAACACTTACATAAATGATGTTTTAATAAAAGCAAGCTAAAAGGCCTCCAGCATCAGAAAAATATTTGCTGTTCTGATTATGAATCATAGGTCTCCTTACCCTTCGAAATCCTGTATAAAAGCACCCTCAGTACAAGACTCCGCACCAAGTTTCATTCATCATCACTTCATCAAGGCCTTCTGAAAGGTCGGTAAGTATTGCAAACAAAGCTTAGAAAGACAATGTAGGTGGCAGGAAAAGGCAAAATTGGGGCTGCAGAAGAGAAGAGTAAGGAGGGGGCAGAAGAGTGCTCTTCATATACAGACAGCGTTGTCATGTGAAGACATTTTTTTCTTCTGCAGCAGTAGCCTATATTAGACATAGTGGGTTTAAGTCATGAGGCAATAGACTTCAGTGGAATCTTAAGAGAAAATGACAAATGGGAAGAGAGGTTCAAGAACTATATACTACCTGTGCTTCATGTTGTTTAATATAAGTCCTTGAATTGATTATGTTCTGTTTCAGCAGTTCTTCAACCCCATATTGGATTCTTGCTAATACTATGTCTTTGTAAACTTGTATTCATATATCATGACATTGTGTATGGAAATGTTCTTGACACTGCATGGAAATGCCTGGCCTTGTCCTTGCCACTGATTGTGTTAATCTCACACTATGTAATCTGCCTTGAGTCTCATTGAGAAAGGTGGGATAGAAATGATATAAATAAATAAATAAATAAAGAGAACCCAATATTTTTGTGGAAAGGAGACTCTCTCTCATTGGAGGACTCCAGAAAGACACTGAACAGCCATCTACACGGGATGTATTGAGGAGATGATTGAAGCAGGTGGACTGCCAAGCTCCCCCAGGCTCAGAGACTGCAAATTCAATGAATTTAATACTTCTTCACCTGTAACGACAAAACACTTCTTTTCCTCTGCGAGCTCCTCATTGGCATGATCTTGCCATGGGATATCTAGCAACCTGACCATGTGGTGCAGATGGTAGGAGCCACAGAGCAGCCTCCTGCTTCTCAGAGAGCCCCTTCAGAGGGTATCTGTCTTTTACTGCACTCCGTGAGTTCTGTAGAACTTCTTTTTGAGGATCAAACTTAACGAGACCGCAATTCCAGGTCCGCCTGCAGATTCACAGCCATTTTGTAGAGTGAGTTCCAACTGGCGAACTCCTTTTAACAGTGCTGTGGAGGCTTAATTCTGCTTGAGAGCACCATCATGTCAAGAGAGAAGGGGCTCCTGCCCTCCCTCTACACAATTTTAAAGACCCAAAAGAGAGCCAGGCCGATGTGTCAGTAAATTATGCACCCTGTTGACATTTCAGTTGCCCAGCAAAATCCAATGAATGGCTTGAAGCGCTAAACAGAGCTGCTGTAGCATACTGATTAAGTGGTTGGGTTGCAAATCAGCACTCTGCTGGTTCAAATCCCACTGCTGCCATGAGCTCATCAGATAGCCTTGGGTAAGCCACTCCTCTAAGCTGCAGCTCTCCAGCTATATTGTGGGGATGATAATAAGAATGACTTTCTTCACTGCTCTGGGTGGGCACTAAGCTGTCAAGAAGAGTGGTATATAAGCATACTTCTTGCTCCTGTTATTCTTGATGTTGTTATTGCTATATGACGTGGACTTAACTGGCATGAGCCAAACCTCTGCACCTATAGCTTAAGGTGGCTCACTTGGTATCCACCAGAGCCTGTGTCTTCTCTTTTGTAGCAATCATAGGAACATAAGAACATAAGCAAAGCCATGTTGGATCAGGCCAGTGGCCCATCCAGTCCAACATTCTGTCACACACAGTGGCTAGAAATCCAGTGCCATCTAAAGGACTGTCAGTGAGGCCAGGACACCAGAAGCCCTCCCACTGCCTTCCTTCCAGCACCAAGACAACAGAGCACCACCTCCCCACAAAGAGAATACCATCTATCTCCTGTGGCTAATAGCCACTGATGGACCTCTGCTCCATATATTTGTCCAGTCCCCTCTTGAAGCTGGCAATGCTTGTAGCTGCCACCACCTCCTGTGGCAACGAATTCCATGTGTTTATCACCCTTTGTGTAAAGTAGTATTTTCTTCTATCTGTTCTAACCCGACTGCTCAATAATTTCATAGAGTGCCCACGAGTTCTTGTATTGTGAGAAAGGGAGAAAAACACATCTTTCTCGACCTTCTCTAACCCGTGCATTATCTTGTAAACCTCTATCATGTCTCCCCTCAGTCGTCTTTTCTCCAGGCTAAAGAGCCCCAAGCGCCTCAATCTTTCCTCATAGGGAAAGTGTTCCAACCCTTTAATCATTTTAGTTGCCCTTCTCTGTACTTTTTCCAGTGCTATGATATCTTTTTTAAGGTGTGGCGACCAGAACTGTACACAGTACTCCAAATGAGGCCTCACCATCGATTTATACAGAGGCATTATGATACCGGCTGATTTGTTTTCAATCCCTTTCCTAATAACCCCTAGCATAGCATTAGCTTTTTTTATGGCAGTCGCACACTGTGCTGACGTTTTTAGTGAGTTATCTATCATGACTCCAAGATCTCTCTCTTGGTCAGTCTCCGCCAGTTCAGACCCCATCAACTTGTATTTAAATTTTGGATTTTTGGTTCCAATGTGCATTACTTTGCACTTGGCTACATTGAACCTCATTTGCCACATGGATGCCCACTCTTCTAGCCTCGACAGATCCCTTTGGAGTGCCTCACAATCCTCTCTGGCTTTCACCACCCTGAACAATTTCGTGTCATCTGCAAATTTAGCCACTTCACTGCTTAATCCCAATTCCAAATCATTAATAAACAAGTTAAAAAGCATTGGACCCAATACCGACCCCTGTGGCACCCACTGCTCACCACCCTCCACTGTGAGAAGTGCCCGTTTATACTCACTCTCTGTTTCCTATTAATTAGCCAGTTTTCGATCCACAAGAGGACTTGGCCCTTTATCCCATAGCTACTGAGCTTACTTAGGAGCCTTTGATGAGGAACTTTGTCAAAAGCTTTCTGGAAGTCAAGATAAACAATATCTATCGGGTCTCCCTTGTCCACTTGTTTGTTCACTCCCTCAAAGAACTCTAACTGATTGGTGAGACAAGATCTTCCATTACAGAACCCATGCTGAGTTTTCCTCATCAGCTTTTGGTCATCAATGTGCCCACTAATTTTATTTTTGATAATAGTTTCCACCAACTTACCCGGTATTGGCGTCAGGCTGACTGGCCTGTAATTTCCCGGATCTCCCCTGGAACCTTTTTTAAAGATGGGGACAACATTAGCTACCTTCCAGTCCTCAGGAACAGATGCAGAGTTTAATGACAGATTACATATTTTTGTGAGGAGATCTACAAGTTCACACTTGAGTTCTTTCAGAACTCTTGGATGTATGCCATCTGGGCCCGGTGATTTATCAGTTTTTAAATTATCTAGCAGTCGCATAACCTCCTCTCTCGTCACCTCAATGTGACTCAGGTCTGTCAAAACCCCTCCCAAAATCGTTCTGTGGAATGGTCTCCCAAAGGTTGGGAGGGGCTTACCATCTCTATGAAAGTTTTGGATGTATTGCAAGGCCATTTCATTTGGCAGAGCTTCCCTTCTGTCCTTTCTTCCCTCTGGAAGTGTCGCCATGGGCCATCAATCACCCCTCATCCTTTCTTCCTCCTGTCCCTTTGTTATTCTTGAGGTGTCACAAACACAAACATTAGGCTCCAAAGCACCCAGTCTGAACCTCCTTTATCCCACCTGAGTGGCACATCATTTACTTTTCTTAAATTTCCTGAGGACCATTGGATATGCCTTAAGCCCACCCCAGGTCTAGCCTAGGGGCTGAAATTGAAGATATAAAGGAGATGCTCGAACTCCCCAGGGCTCCTCCTACCCCACCCCACCTAGTGCCTTGCTGGCATCTCACTAGGCATTCTGCCCTTTGCTGCTGGATCTCTGCTCTCACCAGGACAGGTGTGTATTGCCCACCAACGATATTCCTGCTAGTGCAACAGTCTCTATTTTTCTCACCTTTTATTCCCTAGTCTTGTAATGAATGTGTGTGACACTCATGTACTTTTCACTCAACGTTATCAAGTAAAGTCTTTGATTCATTGAAATATTAGTCTCCTCTCTCTTATTGGGTAAAATCCAGGATTACTGACCTTAGTATTCACCAATCTTGATCCCTTAATACTAGCTAACTGCTTATTAATTCCCCATCTTTAAGGTAGTTTAGCTAACAGAGGGTCAGCTAGTCAATCTGACAAACCTTCTGGTAATTTTCCAACTCCAGCTGGGATTAGCATCTGTTCTGCCTTGCCAGACAATGTTTTGTGCTTAAAACACATGGGCCGTTTCCACATGCTGTTAAAGAGACGGGCTACTTACTGAAGGCTGGCGGTTTTTTTCACAGATTCCAGATGCCTCCGATTTCAAAGCGGAAGCAGGCAGTTTGTCCCACTTTTTCCCCTGCCGGGTCACGGACGCTGATCAGACGCAAGACAAACAGCCTGCTTCTGCTTTGAAATTGGAGGCATCTGGAATGTGTGAAAAAAATCACCAGCCTTCAGTAAGTAGCCCGTCTCTTTAACAGCATGTGGAAACGGCCATGATGAAGGAGTTATGATATTCCATATACATAAACTGTTCTTCCAGTATGGAGAAGGGGTCTGAATGCTAACACCTCTTCCCCCAATCCAATGAAGGCAATGTGACTCTGCATATGACTTCATACCAGTTTCATGGAGGGGCAATGGGATGGAGGTTCCAAGCAAAGAGGAAGGAAGAGGAAGGTTTGAGGGGAAAGTATTAGGAGACAGGATCACCAACTAGAAAAATTGGGTTCTAGAAAAAACAAAACGCAAGATCAACAGCAAAAAACATGTTTTTTTCTTTTCAAGCACCAAGGCTGCTTTCTCCATGAACTAGAGCAAGGAAGAGAAGGGATTTTTATCTAAAACCACAACTAATTGCAAAAGTGTAAAACAATGTAATTTATCTCAAAAGCCAGTTTGGTATAGTGGTTAAGAGTGGCGGGACTCTAATCTGGAGAACTGTGTTTGATTCTCCACTACCCATGCTTCCCAATGACCAGGGCCCACAACAAACTCCTCTTTGTTATCCAAGAGAGTGTCCGAGGAAGCATTGGTGGCTAGCTGCATCTGCCAGGGCATGGTCAGGCAAAGGAGTGCTTGGGATGGAACACTGGCCTTGAAGCAGGGAGCAGGCGGAGCAGAGGATGGGCGTAGAGCTCTGGGACACTAATGAGGCTCGGTTAGGTGTCTGCAGGTCAGGAACTAACTGAGAAGGGGCTAATGGTGAAGTTTGTGCAGTCACTGCTGCATGGTCTGGTGAAGAGAGGGCCATCTGTAAGGAGAGGAAACGTCTGAGTCATCCGGGTTGAAAGGACAGGAGGCAAAAAAACAACAAAGCGGTGAATGCAAAAAAGCCCAAAGTGCTGAAGGCACCAATGAGTCTTGGGGAGGCTGGGGATCGTGTCGTTGCAATGCATGCTGGGTATACAAATCAGACAATCTTTCCAACAAGCATAAGAAAAACAACAAAAAAGGCTACCCCCCCCCCCACACACACATTTTTTCCGAATTAACCAAAGCGGATTGTAAAATGCTATGTAGGAAGCTGTTCAAAAAGTGTACTGTGCTCATCAATCTCCATGACTGTTGGGGTTAAAAGAAAAACAGGGGTCCCTGGAAAAAAGGCAGGCTCCTGCACCTGAAAAGGGCCAGGCCTTCAGAACCAAGCGAGGTGGTAGGGCTTCCCTAATGAGATCTCTAGATCTGCACAGATAAGGAATTCTACAGTGGGATGTATGACAGCAGTTCTTTCCTTAGCCACGGGAACTGAAATTCTTGTGTTTACTTCCTCATAGAAAGAAGGGCCGGCAGTGTGGTTGTGAAGGTGCACTGTAGCCTTCTGTCTCATTTGTTTGTGGGCACTGGTCTCTGCCTCAAAGGGATGCCTCTATAGAGTCTGGGGGGCTCTGTTACCCCCAAATTAAAGTTGAAAAAATAGAGCAGCTGAGAGGGCAAGAAACCTATGCTGATTCACGCTGGCTGTATCATGCCACTTCACTCCAGGCCTCCAACTTGCAGGTTGGATTCACTTGCTGGGTGAGAAAAATTTAAAAAACTAAAAAGCAAAACTCGGAAAAGCTTACAGAACAGGGAATGACTCCAAGTCTTCTGAAACAAACAAACAAAAAAATTAGAAGGGGCATGGCACTCCGCCCACCCCCAGTTCAGAAGGCAGGTGGGAGACAGATAATGGCCCATAGATGCACTCTGCTTCACAGGGTCTCATAGGGTTATGATAACAATAAAATGAGAAGGGGAAGAACCTCATGCGCTTACCTAAACTCTTCGAGTGAAAATGAGGATTTTTTAAAGTGTATTATTTGTGTTACTATCCTTTCTAGTGGTAGGGGCAGGACTTTGCCATTTGGATGTGAGGGCATATACGGTTGCAGACATTTTTCTGAACATGCAGTTGGCCTTCTTCCCATTGATGGAGGTTCCTGACCCAAGACAGCCATTTATCTACAGAGGGTTGAAGGACACCAACCTGAAGGACAACTCTTTTATGAATGGAGGAGACCTCAGTGATGAGAGGGCGCACCGCCTCAATATTTACAACTACCGTTTCGAGGCCTGAGGGAAGGTGAGTGCCAAGCCAGATCCTCTAGTCTTCTTTCATTCTTGAAGACTGTAAGTCCTGTGAGGATGTTTCACTAATAATGGCAAGTTTTTAATCAGCTGATGTTACTGGAGTGGAACCCATGTGAAGGCCAGTGAAACACACGACAAACTTTAATATCTAACAAACTAAGAAAGAGCAACTAATTAATACGAGTATTCAAACCAAAGAAAAAAAAGAAAGGGAACATCAATGGATTTTCATGGCATATCAATGTTAAGATCCACAGCGCTGAAGGTTCCTGTGTACTTCTGTGTGTGTATTTGATTAAGGGGCCCTCCTAAAAAGCGTTGCCTTACTGCCACCCCCCTGATGCTGGATTTTGTCCTATTGTCAGGGGCCATTGTGACTGTCCCTACCATCTTTCCAAGCGGAGCTACTTCTTTCCAAGGCTGTGCTATGTGGCAATGATTGGTGATGCTGGAATTTTCCAAGCATCAGGTTTAGAAAAACTCCGTTCTTGGACATTTGTGTATTTTCTTCTAGGGAAGGGTTACGGTTTGTGAAAATTGCTAGTGTGTGAAGGGAAACTGCAGATGCATTATAGGCACTAAAAGCTTGACATGTCTCAACCTGGGACCTTACGCATACAGAGGAGATACTGGCCACTAAATCACAGTCCAGATAAATGTGTTCTTCCTTGAAACCCAGGCAAGCTTTTCCGTTCCCTTGGGAACCTGCTCACTCCACCACCTACCCCTCAACCCCCCACTGCCCAGTTCTGCAAGGTCCCCAATCTAACTCAGCAGGATGTTTAGTGTGTAGGCAATAGGCATCCATGATCTGAATTAACTTTGCCACAAACACCCCAACTTAAAGGGACATATCTCATCACCAGCTTTTGGAGAAGCTGATGAGCCTCTGAGTGTGAACAGAGTCCTAGAAATGGCCCAAGCAGGAGTCCCATGAGTGAAGGCCAAGGAAAGGTTTTTTACTGCACTACAGAGGATATAAAATGCAGAAAGCACTCAGCATATAAAAAGTTGCCTTGCGCTAGGCTTTCAGCTAAGCCAAAGATAAGAAAGAACAGAAAGTTGCTACTCCCTAACTAGCACATCAAGAGTTTCCAAATAGTACCTGAGACATCCCCCTTCTGGGATGGGCATTCTGTGCTTGGGGAATGAGAAGGCAAGCCCATCCCTTTGAACCCTCCATTCTCCATTCCCTTCGGAGCTACCGAAGCCATGGACTTTCAAGCTCCTTTATACTCTGCTCCTCCATGGCTAAACTGATCCTGGTCAAGTAGGTGTCCACAAACCAGAAAGTTAGTAGCAACACACCATTATTTATCCCACACACACCTCAAGGAGAGGTGTCAGGCTTGGCAAATGGTGTTTTAATGGCCCAGCCCTCCCTCCTTCCTGCTGTTCTCCAGGTGAGATTTAAAAAAATATCAATAGCAGGCCACTTTGATATAAAAAGGCACATGCCACATAAGAACTGATGTCATCGCCTGGAGTGCTGGAGCTTGAGCACGGCCATTTCCTTGGCCTGTCTGCCTATGGTAAGCAATCCTACTCCCTTTCTACCCCACCTCTCTTAGAAGTTGTCTTTGATTTAAAGGCAAATACTAGAAACTGATTCTAATTTTCCATAAAGAACAAAAGAATGCGGCCACCCACGGCAGCCACGCGTGGCCTTGGCCGTAGGGCCGGAGTTTGCCTCCTCAGATGGAGGAGGAGTCAGGTTTTCCTGGCCATCCAGGTACTTCAGAAGGAGGCGGAGTCGGAGCCGTTAGGCATCTCTGCCCCTTCCCAGTTCAATTGGCTCCGAGCGATCGGCCCACCCTCCTCTCCCTGTTTCAGTTCAGGATTAGCCGGTTGCTTTATTAGAGCCAGGTAGGATTTTTTTCCTGCCCCCCCCCCTGATTGGCTGAGGTGGGGAGCAGGTTTTTCGCCAACCTTGTACTGAAGCCGAGGTGTGAGGTGTTTTTAGGTGTGGTGCCTTGTAGGCTTCCCCTGGCAGGAGAAAGTTGGGAAATAGGGAGCGGGCCGGTGATCACCCCTTTGGCAATTCCCCATCGGTGGGGAAATGGGGTCTCTCAGGAGGGATGATATGCTTCATGGCTATCACCACCTGTGCAGACTGCCTCCAGGGAACCCCAGGTGCAAGTCCTTCCCTCATGCTGTACGGCTGAGGCTTTAGGAGCTTGAGGGGGGAACCCTTTGCCTGGCCAGCCAGGCTGAGGCCATTCCACAAATCGATTATGCCCGGGGCCGTAGGGCTTGCCCATACAGGTTAGGCGGTGGTCAGAGGTGACCCCATGGCTTGACCTGTACCGCATAGTTTGCCCTTGCTGCAGTTTAGTGTTGATGTTGTGTTTAATAAAGCGGCCCTTTTACCAATAACCTGCGTCTGTCTCATTCTTCCAACTGAGGGGGGAAACAGATTGTTGGATTTCTAGGGAGACATTGGGTAAAGACCAATTAAGAGAATTTCTTTGAACACCTCTACAATGAAGGCTGCCTTAGCTTCCAGAAGATGTATAGTAGGATCCAGACAAAATTTCTCAAAGGCTGAACAGAACTTCCCTGGAATATAGGCTGCAAGGTCTGACATTCAGTATTAGAGATGGGCACGAACAGCAATATGAACACAAAAAAAGCCACAAACAGCCCAATCTGCTGGTCGCGAACAAGCTGTTCATGAGGCCCCATTCTAAATGAACAGGTGGTCATTGCAAGCCTCATTTATTGCTGTTCGTCAAGCCAGAGACTCTGGCACCTGCAATCAATTTCCTTGGCAACTTAGGCAGGGATTGTCTGAACTCTGTCTGAACTCTTCCTGTTGCCGTGGAAACCCCAATCTAAGCCCAATTTAGCTTGATAGGAAGGTCTTCCTTTCAAGTGTGGAGCTCCAAATTTGTTACAACAAGGGAACAAAGAGCAAGTGGGGGGGGGCTCCCAGCTCTGACTTTGCAGACAGTGGAGAGACAGTTGCTGTTGCCATTCTGATAGAGAGAGTGCATTGGAGCTTGAATTTTCTTTGTGTGTGGTGGGATAGAGATCTACCCCTTCAAGTTCCAAGGCTGCTGCTAGGCTCTGGGCCAAGCTATTTTTTATTATTGGACCCTTAACTGCTGCATGCTCAGGTCAGGTTTCTGAGATTGGTGCAGTAGGGATCTTGACTTGGATGATGGCTGGAGGAGAGCCTGCTGGCCCCCATGAACAGCCAAACACGAACATATTTGTGAACATGGCCATGTTTGTGGTTGTTTGTGAGTCCCTGTTCGTGGATGGCAGTGAACGACGAACATCATGTTCGGGGTTTTTTTCTGTTTGTGCGCATCTCTATCCTGGAGTATCATGACGGGCTGTGATGGTGTCCTATGTATTTTTCTCCTGCTGTTCAACTGATTGAGAGTGAGCAATTAAGACTGGGCACAAGAGTTTACCCACAATGGACATAGCTACACTATGCATAGAGCAATTGAGGAGAACATATTCGGCAGTGATCAGGCTGCAGAACATGGATTTTAATGTGAGGTCAGAAATCTGTTGTTAAGTAGCCCTCTATCTTTGATACCACTCACAATATGCATACAATGCTTCATCAGGTTTCATGTTCCATAATTTTATAAAAGTGGGAGGAAAGAAGAAATCTCTGGGAATGGTGAGGAAGCCCCTTTTATGGAGAACCAGTGCGGTATAGTGGCTAAAGGATGGACTAGGATTTGAGTGACTCAGGTTCAATTCCCTGCTCTGCCTTGGAAGCTTGCTGGCTGACCTTGAGCCATTCCCATACTCTCAGCCTAACCAACCTCCTAGGGTTAAGAATGAGTGAAAGGTGGGCCATTCTCAAACACGAGCTTTTGCAAGCTCGAGCCCTCACTATCCCAGCAAGATGGAAACATGGTAAGGGCTCCAAGAAACCGATGTGGATGTATAGAGAGCTCCAGAATAAGCTAAGGGAGAAAAAGGAAATGTTCAGGAAATGAAGAGAAGGACAGACCTCTAAAGAGGAGTATATGAGGGTTACTAGGTACTGCAGATCAGCCATCAGAGAGGCCAAAGCTCAGTACGAGCTGGGTCTGGCCAGGAGGGCTCGCTACAGTAAGAAAAACTTCTACAGATATGTGAGAAGCAAACGTAAGGTAAAAGAGGCAATGGGACCGCTGTTGGGAGTCGATGGAGAAACTCTGATGCAGGACAGAGAAAAAGCAGATAGGCTTAATGACTGTTTTGCCTCTGTTCCCCCCCATAAAGCTCCAAACACCCCAAGCCGTACAGCCTGAGGGAAGAACTTGTCCAGGAGGTCCCATCAGGCAGTCTGCCCTCGCAGCTGGGCCGTGGAGCCACAGCCGCTCCTGACAGACCCCACTTCCCCACCAATGGGGATGTGCCAAGCTAACTCACCAGCCTGCTCTCAATTCGCAACTCTAACATGCCACTACCCTAATAGGCTATGGCCCACTAAGCCAATTAATACAACCACTGCAAACAGAACAAGGTAGGCGAAAAAAACCCCTTCACCCAGGCTAATCGGCAAAAGGGGGGGAAATTCCTACCTGGCCCCAGTCAAGGTGACCGGCTAATCCTGTCCTGTTACAGGGTGTGGAGGGTGGGCCGAACTAGACGGGCAGAATGAGGAAGGCTACAAGTGGAGTGTGTCTTAATGCACTGGCTCCACCCCCTCAGATCCTGGAAGGGGAGCATTGCCTCCTCTCCTTCCAGGGCAGAAAAAATGTGGCATCTAGCCTTAATGGCTGTGCCATGGCTGGGGTTGCCGTCTTGTACTGAGGGCATTTTTATACTGGATTTAGAAGGATGAGGAGACAAATGGGTCATATCCAGAACACCAAATATCCTTCTGATGCTGGAGGCCTTTTCGCTTGTTTTCTTAAAACATCACTTATGGATGTATTTATTTCCTTCGCCAAGTAACACAATGTGTACTTTGCTGCAGCCGTCGTCTTTCATTTTAGATGATTATACCCCTTGTTCAGAAGTTTTACTAATCATTTTTTTATTATTTAAGGTATTACTTCATTCCAATCTGAAGACAACACAGCTGAGTAAGGCATATTCTGTACTCATTTGAAGATGAGCAGAATTTCTCGGAAGATGTCCTCCAAATATGATAATTCACATGGTCTCATTTCCTCCCAATTATTCCTAATCATGGAGAATCCCATTTCAGAACACTCCATTCCTCCCTGTAGCCAGATAATTACCACCCTTTTCTTAGGTGCTACTTTCTGGAAGTTTCTCTAGTTGGAGATAGTGGAGGCCACTCTGCTGAGAAAGAGACCGTCTATGGGAAGGCAAGTGAGAAGCTGGGTAAAGGACTGGTCTATGGGGTCAAGCCCTGGCTATTTATGCTCGGACCAATATTAAAAATGGTGCCCTGGGGAACTCACCTTACCTGAAGAATGGGGAAATATGCTTCTACGTCTCTCCCAGACAGATAATTGAGATGGGTCTAATAAAGTCAAATCAAGGCAAAGTCCTGGAAAATGCTGTGAAGTATTAGGAGGAGTGAAGTTTTTAGGGAATATGTAAATTAAGTTTTTAAGAAAATATTGGGTTATAGTTAAGTTGGTATCAGCATTTTTTTTCCTTGGGCTATCCACTCTATTTCCCTGTAAGATAATATTCTTGATCTATTCAAAATGTATAGAAAGGTCATAGGTGGATGAAGTTAGATAGCCTCTACTTAGTCAAAAATAAACACTGGTGGGATTCCATCATTTTCTCCTCTCTTTCTCTCTCTTTTCCTGATTCTCCATTTTGTATTTTCTCTTGCATTATTTTGGTGTTATCCTGTTTCCACATACATGTTTCCTTTTGAGATTTGTTTTACTCCTCTTCATGCAGATGTTCTCAAGCACTTTGTTGAGCTGGAGAACATTGGTCACAAATGTCCTGCACAGGTAGGTATGAACTGCATGAGGCCATAGAAAATGAAAATGAGAGATACAGGAGTCATTTCTGCAATGTTATAGATGTAGAAGTCTAAATAATATAGCATATGCGCTTTAATAAGATTAAGTTTCCATTCAGCTGTATGGTGTCCCTTATGTTATAACAATTAAGGTTAATTTTAGGTTAATAACTTTTGAGGAAGAATTATTGAGAATAACTTCTGAGGAAGATCAACTATGAAACAGGCATGCATCCGAATGCTCGTAGGCTCGTCTTACTACCAATTATAACAGAAGCTGTTTCATAATATCATGAGAATGGGAATTGTCTATATTTGTAATACAGGATCACATTATTTGTTGTAATATTTTTCTCTCATTTATATAATATGATAGGACCCCTGGTACTTCTATAATAAATATAGTAACCCTGAACTGGCGGAGACTGACCAAGAGAGAGATCTTGGAGTCATGATAGATAACTCACTAAAAACGTCAGCACAGTGTGCGACTGCCATAAAAAAAGCTAATGCTATGCTAGGGGTTATTAGGAAAGGGATTGAAAACAAATCAGCCGGTATCATAATGCCTCTGTATAAATCGATGGTGAGGCCTCATTTGGAGTACTGTGTACAGTTCTGGTCGCCACACCTTAAAAAAGATATCATAGCACTGGAAAAAGTACAGAGAAGGGCAACTAAAATGATTAAAGGGTTGGAACACTTTCCCTATGAGGAAAGATTGAGGCGCTTGGGGCTCTTTAGCCTGGAGAAAAGACGACTGAGGGGAGACATGATAGAGGTTTACAAGATAATGCACGGGTTAGAGAAGGTCGAGAAAGATGTGTTTTTCTCCCTTTCTCACAATACAAGAACTCGTGGGCACTCTATGAAATTATTGAGCAGTCGGGTTAGAACAGATAGAAGAAAATACTACTTTACACAAAGGGTGATAAACACATGGAATTCGTTGCCACAGGAGGTGGTGGCAGCTACAAGCATTGCCAGCTTCAAGAGGGGACTGGACAAATATATGGAGCAGAGGTCCATCAGTGGCTATTAGCCACAGGAGATAGATGGTATTCTCTTTGTGGGGAGGTGGTGCTCTGTTGTCTTGGTGCTGGAAGGAAGGCAGTGGGAGGGCTTCTGGTGTCCTGGCCTCACTGACAGTCCTTTAGATGGCACTGGATTTCTAGCCACTGTGTGTGACAGAATGTTGGACTGGATGGGCCACTGGCCTGATCCAACATGGCTTTGCTTATGCTTATGTTCTTAACCCTGGTCGAGAGCCATCTTCTGGGTTAAATGAAGATGGAGGAAATCCCTGTTGCTTGGTCTAGTATAATTTCTCAGTAATATCTTCTGTGGTTTAGCTATTCATTTCCTTTGATCATATAGATCCGGAGGTGTTAGCCATGTTTGTAGCAAAGGAAACATAGAAAAGAGTCCAGTAGCACCTTCAAAACTAATCAACTTTACTGTACCATAAGCTTTCAAGAATCTCAGTTCTCTTCTTCAGATGCATGTGGAGAACTGTGATGTTCAAAAACTTATGCGACAGTAAAGTTGGTTAGTCTTAAAGGTGTGACTGGACTCTTTTCTATGTTTCCTTTGCTGACATGCAATTCATACTTACCTGTGCAGGATTTCTGTGGGCGATATTCTTCAGGTCAATGGAGATCCCAAACTGCTACACAAAGAGGAGTAAATAAGATCTCAAAAGGAACTGTGTACAGGGATGTCAAATCTAAACTAAGACAGGATAACATAAAATTGCAAGAAAAAATAGAAAATGGAGAGTCAGGGAAAGAAAGAGAGAGCAGAAAATGATGGAAATGTCACCGATGGACTAGGAAATTGTACATGGCTGAAATGGACAAGTTAACAAGAAATTTGAAAGATCAAGATCCAAAAAGGTTTTTGGAAGATTAAGTGGGCGCATGCCCACTTAACATATAAAAAAACCCCTCTAAATTTACATGTTCCATAAATAAATATAAATAAATTAGTCCCTGCATAATACAGTAAACAAATCCAATTTTTAAAATATATTTTAAATACTTTAAAGTACAAAGTGCTCATACATGCATGACTGTGAATATTGAGTATATAATATAAGAAAAACAATTGTTACTATTGTCAGCCACCGGCACTCAGAAATTGATTGTTGTTTTTCACAGAAATACCATTCATAAGTCTACACGGACTGGCCATTCATAAATATTATATATAGGTTCAACATTAATCCTCATTGACCACAACTATACCAATAAAGACATTATAAATAGTCTGGTAAATATTACAATATTACAATAAATTTTACAAATATCAATCCATGATAATTAGTTAATAAATATAAGCCATTGTGCTATAAATTTCTGTGGGTAAAATTATGGGGACGGTGATCCAAAGGTTCCTGGTGGTATATAGCAAGGTGAGCAGCACTGAGCCAGATTCTTGGAAGGTAAGCACAATATGACTTAATTCCTCACTGGATAACTTGTTCAGTTCTTATGTATCTTTCTGGGTCCAACAAAATGCTTAAATCCAGCTTGTCTGTTTGTCCCAGCTTGTCTGTTTGTCCCCACAGGCAGCTGCTTTAATTTCTGTTTTCTAAATCTTTCTCAAGGAACAATCTTCATATCCTGATATATATAAGCACAACACTACTATCAATTTTCTTCTTACATTGTATCATGTCTATAAATAAAACATTTTGTTACTGACCAATTGTGGTCATTCAATGTTCTCCAAAGGTTTCTTCCCCAGTGTCAAAGAGCACATTCCCGATATCAATTGTTTTAAAGGGATACTTAACCCTCCCTCGAGCCATTTCACAATTTCTTTAAGGTACATGTCTCAACCTAACAAACAATTAATGAATAATTGCAGCCTGTGTAAATCTATCATAAATAACATGAATAGTCTATGGTCTGATTCAAACCGTGTGGTGTAATTGCATTTATCTCATACGTCCAGAAAACTTCTGGTTTTAGAAGCTCTTTGTATAAGTCCTTGGATTTGTCCACCTTTAAGACCTGTAATAGTGAGTATCTGAATTGTCTGGCATCATTATGGGATTCGAGAAATGTTGGGTAAGGGATGCCTCCACTATTTTATCTTTATCCTCAAAATATTCATGCCGACCTTCACTGTTGTTTGAGTACTCCCAACTTAACTTTTTTTTAAATAGAAATTTTATTGAATGGGTTAACATATTACGTAATATGCAAAACATATTCATTTGCCCTTATAATTACAGTATATGCCCCCCCTCCCTTCCCCCTCCCCCTTTTTCCCTTTTTGACTTCCAACAGCACTAAAAACCCTTAATTTCTTATCGTTATCTCTAATTACTTATTTCTTATCGTTATCTCTAATTACTATGTAGTCTAAGGTAAAGTTCATGTTCATTCTCATGGCTCATGTTACTTAATAACTACCTAGAGTTCACAGTTGTCCTCTCACATCCCATTTATTTTTCACATAGTCCTTAAACTTCTTCCAGTCAGTTAGAAATTCATTCGGATTCTGCTCTCTCAATTTCCTTTTCAATTTGTCCATTTCCGCCATGTTGCAACAGTTTTTGGATCCATTCCTCAACTTCTGGTATGTCTTCTTGTTTCCAGGATTGTGCATACAAAATTCTTGCTGCAACAGTCATAATATAACAAAGTTCTGTCCCTCATGTTAACTTCTTGCATATTCAGTCCTAGCAACAGCATTTCCGGGCTCTTCAACAAATTACATTTCATAACTAACAGCATTTCTCCATAAATCTTAGACCAAAACATTTTGGCCTTTTCACAGGTCCACCACATATGGTAAAAGGTGTCCTCATGTTTTTTACATTTCCAACATTTTTTTGACATTGCACTATTTGCAGTTGCTAACTTTTTCGGTGTTAAATACCATCTATAAATCATCTTATATCCATTCTCTTTCAAATTGTTACATGTGGATATCATCAAAGTATTCTTCCATAGAAATTCCCAGTTTTCCATTGTCACTTATTTGTTAAAATGTATTGCCCATTTCACCGTCTGTATTTTAACAGCCTCATCCTGTGTATACCATGTCAGTAAAATTTTATATATTTTAGAAATCATTTTCACTTCTTCACCAAACAAAATCTTTTCTAATTCTGTATTTTTTATTCTAAAACCTACATTTCTTTTGTCAGTTTCAAATATATCCTTAATTTGCCTATACTGTAACCAACCGTACTCAAATGGTAACTCATCTTTACCTTTTATCTTGAGGGTGTCTTTCTCTCCACTCAATAATTCCTTATAGGTTAACCAATCTTCCCCTCTATAATACATATTTGGGTTCACCACTTCCGCTGGTACAATCCACATACGTCTTTTTTCACCCAGAAACTTCTTATATTTTTGCCAAATCATGAAAATATTCTCGGTAATACATTCATTTTAACAACTGATATATGTCCTAACAATGACAGATTCAATTTGTTCCATTTCAACAGATCTCTCTCTATCTGCGACCACAATTTTTCATGATTATTTTTAAATAGATCTATATTCTTAGCTGATACTTCTACCCCCAGGTATTTTGTTTTCTGAACCACTTCACACTTTGAAACATTCATTAATTGTTCTTGTTTCTTTTTTTGTCATATTTTTACAGAGTGATTTGGACTTTGATCTATTAATAAAAAATCCTGCCAGATCTCCGAACTCTTTAATTTTATCTAACAATATTGGTGATGTCTGGATTGGATCTTCTACTATAAACATTACATTGCCTGCAAATGCTCTGAATTTATAAGAAAAACCTTTGAGTTTTATACATTGGATATTGTCATCGTCTCTTATTTGCCTCAAAAGTATTTCCAACACCATAACAAATAGTAACGGTGAAAGTGGACATCCTTGTCTTGTACCTTTTCTTACCGCAAATTTTTCTGTCAAATCATCGTTTACCACTAATGATGCATTTTATTCAAAATAGATCGCTTTCACTGCATTAATGAAATCTTGCCCCATATCCATCTTTTCCATCGTCAAAAACATAAAATCCCAATTCAAATTGTCAAAGGCTTTCTCAGCATCAGCAAAAAACAGGCCTACTTCCTTTTCTGGATGCATCATAATATTCAATGGCGTCCCACACCACTCTCAGATTATCCCTAATTTGTCTATTCGGTAAAAATCCGGCCTGCTCTTCCCCTACGAATTCTATCAAAAATTTCTTAAACCTTTCCGCTATAAGTCTTGCAAAAATTTTGTAATCATTGTTTAGTAAAGAAATCAGCCTATAACTTTTAACATTTAGTAAATCTTGTGACTCTTTTGGGATCAGTGAAATATTTGCTTTATTCCAAGTCTTTGGGAGATTTTTCTTCTTAATTATTTCATTCATCAACTTTTGTAGAAGTTGCACCAAGTCTTTTTTCATTACTTTATAGAATTTTGCTGTAATTCCATCTGGACCCGGTGCTTTCCCTATTTTAGTTGATTCTATAGCATCTAAAATTTCTCCTTCTGTTACCGGAGCGTTCAAAATCTCTTTCATTGTCATTGAAATCTTTGGCATTTTTACTCTTTCCAAATATGCTTCTATTTTGTCTAAATCTATCATTTCCTTTTGGAATAATTTTGCATAATATTTATAAAAAGCTCTTTTTATCCCTTGATGGTCCATTATTTCTGTTCCTTCTTCTATTATCTTCCCTATAACTTTTTTCCCTTTTCTTTTTCAATTGCCAGGCTAAATATTTCCCTGGCTTGTTGGCCCCCTAAAGGATTTTTGCTGCAGAGATTTTAAATGTCATTCTCACTCTTTATTTGCAGAAGCTCTTAGACGTTCTTGTAATATCTTAATTTCCTGGATTATTGATTTCTTCCCCGGTCTTTTCTGTAAGTCTTTCTCTTTTTTGGAAATGTTCTCTTGTATCTCCTGAAGTTGCTTTTCTTTTCTTTTCTTTTCCCTACTGTTCAGTGTGATTAAGATCCCTCTGATCACAGCTTTATAGGCGTCCCACACCGTATGTGTTGGGACTTCTTGATCAGCATTCAGCTAAAAAAAGTCCTTTGTCTCTTTGAATTATTTCAACATTCTCTTGGGTCTGTAGAAGATGTTCATTTAATCTCCATCTAAACTTCCTGACTCCTGTCATAATTGTCCACATCATTGGATTATGATCCGAACTCACCCTTGGCATAATTTCTATTTTCTTTGTAATCAAATTTAGATCCTTTGTTGCCCAGATCATGTCAAGTCTTGAGAACAACTGGTGTCTTGTCGAATAAAAAGGAAAATCTTTTATTTTAGGATTCCAGCTCCTCCAAATATCTTCCAAATTTTCCTATCCAACCAATTCAAAAAAGGATTTTGGTAACTTCCCAGCCTTTTTGTTCTGTATTTTGGATTTCCTATCTAATTGCAAATTAGCCACCCCATTAAAATCCCCAGTCATTATAATTTGCTCATATGCATATTTAACCATTTTCTGAATTAGTTCCTTGTAAAAATAATATTTAGCTCCATTTGGTGAATATATACCTAAAACCAGGGTCTTCTTAAAATTCACAATAATCTCTACTGCCAAATATCTTCCCTCTTTGTCTTTAAAAATCAATTTAGGGTCCAATTCTTTTTTTATATAAATCACAATCCCTCTTTTCTTCTGTTTAGCAGATGCCCAACACTCTTGTCCTAATTGTCCATTTTTAAAAGACTTAACAATCTTGCTCTTTAATGTGGGTTTCTTGTAAACATATTATATTACAATTTTGCCTCTTGACCCAATAAAAAATCATTTTACGTTTTTGGGGTGAATTCAAACCATTAACATTCCAAGATATTAGTTTGTACTTCATATTTCTACTCTTTTATTACTCCTGGAAAGTCTTTTTTGTTATCCACCAAAAACACAATCATCTCATGCTTTGACTTAATGGTCACTCTTGCTGAGTTAAACGTAAAGCTCAAGCCTTCAGATATTCCCCACCTATACTTGATCTTTTTCTCTCTCAATTTCCCAGTTAATTCTTGGTATTTTTTACGCACTTGTAAAATTTTCTTCGGCAGCTCCTTCATAATTCTGACTCTACTTCCTTCCAGTACCAGAGGGTTTTGAAAGAGCCTACTTAAAATTTCTTCCATCATTCTTTTGGTTGTGAGTTGTACAATTATATACCTAGGTAATTTCCTCTGCTATGCATAGCTGGAATTTATTCTGTAGGCCAAATCCATATTACCTTGAATTTCTTCTGGCTGTTTTTCCAATTAATCTGACAATATTTCAGTCATTTGCTCCTGTGCATTTTGAGTCAAGGACTCCGGGACTCCTTGAAATCTTAATTGATTTTCCATAATTCTGCATTCCATCACTGCCATCTGCTCCTTTAATGCTTGGTTTTCTGTTTTTAAACCAGAGGTCATCTGCTCCACCTCCTTTACTGCTTGATTCGTTGTTTGAAGCTCTGTTTTAACATCTTCTATACTCTTTACCAATTCAGAGACCTCTGCTTTTATTAGGTCTTTTAAATTTTTTAGCAAGCTCTCCTCCATTCATTGTATTGATTGAGACTGTCTCTCCTCCATTCGTTGTATTGTTTGAGACAACTCCTTGTTGCCATCAATCACTTTTTTCTCCAGTGCCTCCAGCGCCGCTTGCATTTTTTTCCTCACCTTTCTTTGTCTGAATAAAGGATTTGTCATGCCTGGGCTAGTTTTCACACCACCCCAAGTGTCTGCTCTCTTTCTGAGCTCCATTTTTAATATTCACATCTGCTTCCTTTAATTTCCAGGTCTTTACTTTAAAAATTAACTTTTTTTCTCAACTTAATATTTTAGACCTCACCAAGATGTCAGGTGGAATTTCTCTATGGTGTTTTGTCCAATTTGTTCCTCCTTACCTTCTTAAAATGGCCGACTTCCGCTTCCTGCTGACCTTCTAGTCTCAACTCCTCTCAATGGTGCCTTTCTTTTGCTTCTGGAGTCCTTTTCCACTCTCCTCCTCCACTTCCTCTTCCACTTGTTCCCTCTCTAGGCAGGAAGGTCGTCTATTCTCAATGTCCCTTTTGTTCTCACACTATTCTCGCGATGCTCAAACTGATTTTTGCTCCTTCCTCCTTTTCCCAGCATCGTTATCTCTTCCAAAACCACAGGTATGTATAAACAAAACATATTTTCTCTCTTTTAATGCTATTTTCTTCTTTTAAATTTGCCAAATTTCTCAAAATTGCCTTAGTCCTTTACTCATCTAGCAGTCTTGTATTTTTATTTTGTTCCTCTTATACTTTTTCTTTCACTTTTAATTCCGGAAAGTGAGATAGTAAACTTTACCTTTTCTTGTTAAATTTGGGCTGATTGTGCTGTTTCTTCCATTTAAAGACGTTCAATTTTGGTACAGATGCTTGGGTTCAGGCGATCTTATATCGGCATTTGACTCCAAAGAGCTCTGGAGAGATCTTAGCTTGTCCTTCTCAGAGGGGACCTCAAGGTGGTGGGGGAAATCCTTTATTCAGAACCCCCCATCCACTGAGATCACACACTCTTAGGATCATGTAGTGTTCTAGACCCCCCTACCTGGGGTGGGTTAGCAGCAGGCGATCAAAGCACCTGGCCTGCCAAAACAGATGCTCTTGTTTTCCCAGCTTCCCAGGCAACTTCAGGTCACCATCAATCCCAAACAGGAAGTTGAGTACTCCCAACATAACTTAATGGGCACGAGCATTCAATAATGTACATGACCGCCAGGGTATTACAAGTGGATAAATGATTCCACCTGATAATGTGTCCTACATTGCTTACTATAAATTCTTTGACAAGTGTTACACCTCCAGCATCGAAAATCCCCCTTAGGACTCATAGCCTCTGCTGTGGGCTGATAAAAGTCTGAGTGTACTAGTAGCTCTTTAAAATTGCAGGTTACAGTAAAATACTATTGCAGGTTAATCTGTACAACCAAGAATATGATTTACTAATAGTCTACTACTATTCTCTAGTACTAGAGAATAGTAGTAGACTACTACTGGAGAACCAGTTTGGTGTAGTGGTTAAGAGCACAGGACTCTAATCTGGAGAGGCGGGTTTGATTCCCCATTCCTCCACTTGAACCCAGCCGGGTGACTTTGGGTGAATCACAGTTCTCTGGAGCTCTCTCAGCCCCACTCACCTCACAGGTTGATTGCTGTGAGGTAATAATGGCATACTTGGTAAACCGATCTGAGTGGGCATTAAGTTGTCCTGAAGGATGGTATATAAATTCAACGTTATTACTACTAGTAATACTACTAACAGTCTCTTGACTATTTTACTGATGCCACCAGCCATGTGCATATAGTTCACCACCCACCTAAGGGTACTGTCATTTTTTACTTTAAACTGAAACAGTTCATTCCAATTGGTCATAGAATCATAGAGTTGGAAGGGGCCATACAGACCATCTAGTCCAACCCCCTGCCCAGTGCAGGATCAGCCTAAAGCATCTCTGACAAGTATTTATCCAGCCTCTTCTTGAAAACTGCCAGTGAAGGGGCGCTCACCACCTCCCTAATCAGCTGATTCCACTTTTGAACTACTCTGACCGTGAAAAAGTTCTTCCTAATATCCAGTCGGTACCTTTGTGCATGTAGTTTTAGCCCATTGCTTCACGTCCTACCCTCTGCTGCCAACTGGAACAGCTCCTTGCCCTCCTCCAAATGACAGCCTTTCAAATATTTAAAGAGAGCAATCATGTCCCCCCTCAACCTCCTCTTCTCCAAACTAAACATTCCCAAGGCCCTCAACCTTTCCTCGTAGGGCTCAATCTCCAGACCCCTGATCATTCTTGTCGCTCTCCTCTGCACCCTCTCGATTTTGTCCACATTCTTTTTGAAGTGAGGCCTCCAGAACTGCACACAATACTCCAGGTGCGGCCTGACCAAGGCAGTATAGAGAGGGGCTATGACCTCCTGCGATTTCGATGCTATGGCCCCTTTGATACAACCCAGGATTGAATTAGTCTTTTTTGCTACCGCATCACAATGACTGCTCATATTCAGTTTACAGTCCACTCTTACCCCAAGATCTCTTTCATATCTACTACTGCCCAGAAGTGTATCCCCCATCCAGTATTTGTGCTTCTCATTTTTGTGGCCCAGATGTAATACTGTGCACTTGTCTTTGTTGAATTGCATCCTATTCACAGCTGCCCACTTCTCCAGAGTATTCAGGTCTTGTTGAATTTTAATTCGATCTTCTTGGGTGTTTGCTACTCCTCCCAATTTGGTATCATCAGCAAATTTAATGAGCAGCCCTTCCACTCCTTCATCCAGATCATTGATCATTGATCATTGAGCACTGAGCGGTCCTTCAGATGCTTACAGATTGATCCCTTTAAAATCTGGTCTAATATCTTCCCAGCAACAGAAGTCAGACTGACCGGCCTGTAGTTTCCCGGGTCATCCTTCCTCCCTTTCTTAAAGATTGGGATAACATTTGCTCTTCTCCAATCTTGTGGCACATCCCCAGTCCTCGAGGAGGCCTTGAAGATGATGGACAGGGGTTCTGCAAGTTCTCTGGAAAGTTCTTTCCGCACTCTTGGGTGCACCCCATCCGGCCCAGGGGATTTGTATTCATTCAGTGCAGCCAGATGCCTCTCCACTACCTCTCTGTCAATGTCAATTAGCCACTCAGGTGTCCTGCCACATTTTCTACTATCTCTAGATGTGCCTGAGTTCTTCAGGGAGAAAACAGGCAAAAACGTCATTAAGCCTATCTGCTTTTTCTCTGTCCTGCATCAGAGTTTCGCCATCTACTCCCAACAGTGGTCCAATTGCCTCTTTTACCTTGCATTTGCTTCTCACATATCTGTAGACCTTTTTTTAATTGTAGCGAGCCCTCCTGGCCAGACCCAGCTCGTACTGAGCTTTGGCCTCTCTGATGGCTGATCTGCAGTGCCTAGTAACTGTCATATACTCCTCTTTAGAGGTCTGGCCTTCTCTCCATTTCCTGAACATTTCCTTTTTCTCCCTTAGCTTATTCTGCAGCTCTCTGTGCATCCACATCGGTTTCTTGGAGCCCTTACCATGTTTCCGTCTTGCTGGGATAGTGAGGGCTTGAGCTTGCAAAAGCTCATGTTTGTGAATGGCCCACCCTTCACTCGCTCCTTTTCCTTCCAGCACACTCCCCCACAGAATGACTCTCATCAAGCCTCTGAGTTCATCGAAGTGGGCCCTACGAAAATTTAACCTACGAGTCTGGCTACAAACTTCCTTGGCTCCCCACAGCAACTGGAATTCAAGAAGGATATGGTCACTTCCCCCTAAGGTCCTAGCACCCAATGTTACTGCACTAGTGATGACACGCTCAGGGTATCCCCATTCTGTAAAATCTTTCCTCAGTGGATTGCATTCCCTTTCATAATCAAGTTCTCTGGAAGAATTTCTACATAGCCTCAAATACTGTTCATATGGTATATTATGACGTCAATGGTGTGGGTGGTGTGACATGAAATATAAGCATGAATTTTGATCATTCTGCTTCTTAATTTTACTTTGCCCAATTCTTTCCCTGGGAGAGATATAGAAGCTTTCCCCCCCCCCTTCCTCAAGTAAGGTGGGTTCCCCAAAACACCATTTTTAATATTAGTCACAGGCTCACATTCTCTGGCCAGGACCAAATACCATATTCCAGCCCTTTACACATTTTCTCTCTGCCCTCCTCAGATGGTCTTCCTGCTTAACAGAGCAGCCTCTACTTCCTCCATCTAGAGAAACTTCCAGAGAGTATCACCTAAGTAATATGGTGGTAAATGTCTGGCTACAGGAAGTAATGGAGTATTCTGAATTGGAATTCTCAATGATTAAGAATAGTTGGGGGAAAATGAGACAATGTGAATTATAATATTTGGCGGATGTCTTCCGAGAAATTCTGCTCATCTTCAAATGAGTACAAAATATGCTTTACTCAGCTGTGTTGTCTTCAGAATGGAATAAAGTAATACCTTAAATAATAAAAAAGAATTAGTAAAACTTCCTAACAAGGACTATAATCTTATAAAATGAAAGAGGACTACAAGAGCAAAGGTCACATTCTGTTATATGGGAAAGGAAATGAACACTTACATAAATGATATTTTAATAAAAGCAAGCTAAAAGGCCTCCAGCATCAGAAGGATATTTCATGTTCTGATTCTAAATAATAGGTCTCCTTACCCTTCGAAATCCCGTATAAAAGCACCCTCCGTACAAGACTCTGCACCAAGTTTCATCCATCATCTCTTCATCAAAGACTTCAGAAAGTTCAGTAAGTATTTGCTTTCTGGTTTGGGATTAATGGTGATCTGAAGGAGCCTGAGATCTGGGCTGTCTGAGGCACTGTTTTTTTCTGGTAAGCAGGGCGCTCTAACACCCGCTTCCAACCCAACTTCAGGGAGAGGATTGGCTTAGCACCCTGAAAGAGTGTGATCTCAGTGAGGGGGGGTTCTGAATCAAGGATTGTCCCCACCATCTTGAGGTCCCCTCGGAGAAGGGCAAGCTATCAACTCTGCAGTGCCCCAGGAGTCATTTAATTGGCATAAGATCATGAAAAAGCCAAGCTTCAGCAACAGCTTTTACCAACTAATAAGCAAAGGAAACAACACAGACAACCCTCAAATCATCAAAAGGTAAAGATCATTATTAGACTTTGTTAATTAAAATGGCAGTGAAAAGACCAAGATAAAAAATTTAGAAGGACAGAATTTAACTGAGTAAATGCTAAGGAACAGGCAAAGTGCTAAACTTGGGCACTGGTGAAGCTTTTAAGGACTAAAAAAGTGAAAGGAAATATTGTTTATACTTACTTGTGGTCAGAAAACTGATAACCAGCATGAGAAAGGAGGTGTGGACTAGTGAAAACATCGCAAGATGGGAAGTTAGCAGGAGAGGAGACAACACGGTGCTTAGAGTGGACAGTAAAAGGCAGGAAGCAAGAAGACTGTTTGGTAAAGTAAGACCCAGAAGCAAAACAAAGGGAGTACTGGAGAGACTACAAAGACTACAGGAACAGGAAGTGCACCATCTTAACTAAGGTATGAAGCAAAGCCAGTAATCATAGAGAAGCAGCAAAAGAACCATAGAGAAAAAATGCCCAACATTTTGGAACTACAAAGATTTATTTTTTAACTGAATGACAAATGATTTTTAAAAATACTAAGAGAAGAGAAGGGTAAAGCAATTCAAAACAGATTTAAGGAAGAGAGCAGACACGTGGGGAGGCTCGAAACCGAGTCCCACAATGGCAGGAAAAAAAGGAGTAGATAAGGAGTGGCAAGCCTTGGTGGATACAGCGATCGAGGGGCTGGAGAAAAAAGTGGTGGAGAATCATAAAGAACTGCTGCAAAAAATGCAAGAGATGCTTACAAAAGATTTAAAAGAGATGAAAGATGCTATCAAGGCTGAAGTGAAAGACGCTATTAAAGCAGAAGTAGCGGTACTGGCTAAAAATATGAAAGGAATAAAATAGGAATTACAAGCAACCAGCAACAAAGTAGAGCAGATAGAACAAAAGATGAAGTATTTAACCATGGATATGAAGCAAGAAAACCAAGGGATGCAAGCAAGAATGGCAATGATGGAGTGCAAAGCGATGGAATGGCAGTTACGATTTCGTGGCATGCAGGAACTGGAAACCCAAAATGCACAAGAACAGATGACAGAAATTTTGGCAAAATTTCTAGGCAAAGAAACAGTGGAAATAGCAGCTAATATGGATCTGGCATACAGAATTAATTCAGCTTATGCAAAACAAAAGAAGGCACCAAGAGATATTATCGTGCAACTAGTTACAAAGAGAATGAAAGAAGAAATTATCAAAAGGCATTTTGGAAATCCCTTAATAGTGGAGGGGAGCAGAATTAAGGTCATGAAAGAGATGCCAAAACGGATTCTCCAAGAGGGGAAAAAATACAAAGAATTGACCCAGAAACTAAGAGATAAGGACATTAGATATAGATGAGAAATACCAGAAGGATTAAGTTTTCATTACAAAGCTCTAAGAATTATTATTAAAACAAGAGAACAGAGGGAAAAGTTCTTGGAGGAGAACATGGAGGACTTTCCTGGAGCATTAAGAATGTAACACCATGGAATACAAATTAATATCGTGGACTGTAAATGGACTAAACTCTCCCCAAAAGAGAAAAACAATTTTTCTTTGGCTAAAGATACAAAATTGTAATATAATTTGTTTACAAGAGACACATATCAAAGATAAAGACATAAAATACTTAAAAATAAACAATTGGGAAAAGAATATATAATATCATCCAAGCAAAAAAAAAAGGGAGTAGTAATTTATATAAATGAAGCCATAGACTCTAAATTAATTTTTCAAGATCAGGATGGAAGATATGTGGCTGTGGAAATCAATGTAAATGCCAAAAGGACATTGATATTAGGACTTTATGCACCTAATGGTGCAAAAGACCAATTTTTTAAAGAAATAATGGACACATTAGATCAAGATTCATATGACAAGATGATAATGGCTGGAGATTTTAACGGTGTGGTGGATTTGCAATTAGACAGGAAGACAAAGGGAGGCAACAAAAAATCTGGGAAGTTACCGAAAATATTTTTTGAACTAGTTTAACAAGAATACCTATGGAGAAAGGAAAATCCGAAAGGAAGAAACTTTACATACTACTCAGCAAGACATTCATCATTTTCACGGATTGATATGATTTGGATGTCAAAGGAATTATCTTTATTGACAAAAAAAAGTGGAAATTATGCCAAGGGTGAGTGCAGACCACAATCCAATACTATGGAAAGTGACTATGGGTAGAAGAAAAGTAAGATGGAGAATAAATGAAGATCTATTACAAAATCAAGAAAATTTGAAGTATCTGAGAGAGGAGACTAAGCAATTTTTTTCGATTAAACAATAACAATGAAGTCTCAATTCAGATGGTATGGGACACATATAAGGCAGTAATAAGAGATCATTTAATCTCATTAAACAATAAGGACAAGCAAAGAAAACAGCAGAAATGGCAGGAAATACAGGAGAAATTATATAAAAGAGAACAACAATTAAAGAAAAAAACCTGTAAAAAAATCAATAAGACAAGAAATCAAAATACTGCAGGACCAAATAAGAGCCATTAGTAACAAGGAATTAGAATGGAAATTAAAGACATTAAAGCAGAAGTCATTTGAAGGAGCAAATAAACCAGGAAAGTATCTAGCTTGGCAATTGAAGAAGAAAAAGGAGAAGAAAATCATTACAAGAATAATGGAGGAAGGCAAAGAACTGAAAGATCAACAAGCAATTAAGCATGCCTTCTATAAATATTATGCGAAATTATTTCAAAGGAATTCTGTTAATCTGCAAGAAATAGATGGGTATTTGCAAAATACCCATTTACCAATGATATCAGAAAGAATGAAGCAGAGACTAAATGCTCCAGTGACAGAGGAAGAAGTTATACAGGCAATTGAAACAGCTAAGATTGGGAAAGCACCAGGACCGGACGGGATCACAGCTAAATTTTACAAGGTAATGAAGGAAGACCTAGTACCGATATTAAAAAATATAATGAATGATATACTTCAAGGAAAGGGTCTTCCAGATACATGGAATGAAGCAAGTATCGCCTTGATCCCAAAAGAATGTCGAGATTTGACAGATGTGAAAAATTATAGACCAATATCGCTTATAAATAATGATTATAAAATAAAGGCAAGAATATTAGCAGACAGGCTTAAAATTTGGCTGATGGACTTTGTGGGAGAGGATCAGGCTGGATTCCTACCAAATAGACAACTAAAAGATAACTTGAGAGTGGTGATAAATGCCATTGAATACTATGATAAGTGACCAGACAAAGAAGTTGGCCTATTCTTTGCTGACGCAGAGAAGGCCTTTGACAACTTGAACTGGGATTTCATGTTTGCAACTATGGAAAAGATGGATTTAGGCAAGAAATTTATAGAAGCAGTGAAAACAATATATAAGGTACAAAGAGTGACAATTTGTGTCAACGACGACCTGACAGAGAAGTTTGAAATAAGGAAAGGTACAAGGCAAGGATGTCCACTATCACCGTTGTTTTTTGTGATGGTTCTGGAAATACTATTGAGACAGATTAGAGAAGATGACAGTATAAAAGGAATAAAAATAAAGGGATCTTCTTATAATGGCTGTTGTGGGTTTTCCGAGCTGTATTGCCGTGGTCTTGGCATTGTAGTTCCTGACGTTTCGCCAGCAGCTGTGGCTGGCATCTTCAGAGGTGTAGCACCAAAAGACAGAGATCTCTCAACTTCGTATAAGTTGAGAGCTTTTGCAGATGATGTAATGTTTATAGTAGAAGATCCTTTACAAACTCTGCCAAGACTATTTGATAAAATCAAGGAATTTGGAGACTTGGTGGGCTTTTATATAAATAAAAAGAAGTCAAAAATAATAACAAAAAACATGACCAAGAAGAAACAACAGGAATTGAGTGAAATAACAAACTGTGAAGTGGTACACAGGACTAAATATTTGGGGATAGAGCTAACAGCTAAAAATATAGACTTATTTAAGAATAACTATGAAAAACTCTGGACTCAAATTGAAAGAGATATGGCAAAGTGGAATAAATTAAACTTGTTGTGTTTAGGTCGGATTGCCACAATTAAAATGAACGTATTGCCCAGAATGATGTTTTTAATGCAAACAATACCAATTGTAGCACCTCTGCTACACCTCTGTAGATGCCAGCCACAGCTGCTGGCGAAACGTCAGGAACTACAATGCCAAGACCACGGCAGTACAGCCCGGAAAACCCACAACAACCATCGCTCTCCGGCTGTGAAAGCCTTCGACAATACAACAAACTACTAACTTTGGAAGACTATAATAAACTATTTGGATGGCATGCATATATGTGGTACGATAAGTACAAAATGGATGCAATGTTTCAGCACTACTATCTTAGAAGAAATCTACTGTTGACCTGGCTAAAGTATAAAAAATGTATACATCAGAAGAAACCACTATGGATTGTACCAGCTGAAGTAATCAACCCAAACTTAGAATATCAAGGAAATGAATGGCTTACCCTCAAGGACCTAACAGAAGTAGTAAATAATGAAGTGAAACTTAAACTAAATGAGGAGTTGCCATTCAAATATGGTTGGTTACAATATAGACAAATTAAAGATCTATTTGACTCAGAACAAAGAAAGTTGGGTTTTAGAACCAAGAATTCAGAACTAGAGGAGTTATTGTTAGGAGATAATTGGAAAGCAATTTCTAAAATGTATAAATTGTTATTGAAATGGTTTACAGAAGATGAAACAGTCAAGGTACAAATGGTAAAGTGGGCTATTAATTGTAATAATGAAATAATGATGGAATCATGGGAACAATTATGGAAAAACATGTTAAAAATATCAATTTGTACCAGTATTACAGAGAATGGCTATAAAATGTTATATAGATGGTATTTAACACCGAAAAAATTAGCCATAGCCAATAAACAGCTATCAAATAAATGTTCGAAATGTAAGGAGCATGAAGGTTCTCTATTTCATATGTGCTGAGCTTTCTATAAGGCTAGAGACTTTTGGTCTAGAATATGTGCTGAAATGTCTTTGATACCTCAATATAATGTTGCTAAAGACCCAGAAATGTTGTTACTATCTTTGCATTTAGAAGAGGTTAATAGAAATGATAAGATATTGATATATTATATGACAGTAGTAGCAAGAATTTTATATGCTCAATATTGGAAAAAAGAAGAAACACCTGAAATTGAAGAATGGACAAGGAAATTACTGTATATGGCTGAAATGGACAAATTAACTAGAAATTTGAAGGAGCAAGATCCAAAGGCGTTTATGGAAGATTGGAAAAAGCTGAAAAAATATTTGGAAAAGAAATGGGATGTCAAAGGACAATTGTGGTCTTTTGAAGGGTTCTAAGGTTACTAATTAAGATAAGAATTTGTTAAGATTTTTACCAATAACAACTTAAGAACAATTATAGTATGGTAATAATGTACTAATATTAACGGGGGGTTGAAGTGTTGTTGGAAGTCAAGGTTGAAAGGGAGAGGGGAGGGGTGGGGAGATATATATATGGGGAATGAAATGAATAATATGTGTTACAACTGAATATATTGCCTCATCCAATAAAAAAATTTAATAAAAAAAAAAGGTCGGTAAGTATTGCAAACAAAGCTTAGAAGGATGGTTGTTGTGGGTTTTCCGGGCTGTATTGCCGTGGTCTTGGCATTGTAGTTCCTGACGTTTGGCCAGCAGCTGTGGCTGGCATCTTCAGAGGTGTAGCACCAAAAGACAGAGATCTCTCAGTGTCACAGTGTGGAAAAGATGTAGGTCATTTGTATCTACTCAGGAGGGGTGGGGTTGAGCTGAGTCATCCTGTGAGAGTTTCCCAGGGTGTGGAATGCTAATGGCGGGAGGCTTCACTGTATCCTGAGGAGGTTCTTTTGCATATGGATTGGTACTTGATGTGCTAATCTTCTCTGCAGGGCTATTGTCGGGGATAGAATGTTTTGTTAGCCTGGTGTTTTTCAGAACTGGAAACCATGCTCTGTTCATTCTTAAGGTTTCTTCTTTCCTGTTGAAGTTTTGCTTATGCTTGTGAATTTCAATGGCTTCCCTGTGCAGTCTGACAAAGTAGTTGGAAGTGTTGTCCAGTATTTTGGTGTCCTGGAATAAGATACTGTGCCCTGTTTGTGTTAGGCTATGTTCAGCCACTGCTGATTTTTCAGGTTGTCCAAGTCTGCAGTGTCTTTCATGTTCTTTTATTCTTGTCTGGATGCTACGCTTTGTGGTCCCGATGTAAACTTGTCCACAGCTGCAGGGTATACGGTATACTCCTGCAGAGGTGAGGGGGTCTCTACTGTCTTTTGCTGATCGTAGCATCTGTTGTATTTTTCGGGTGGGTCTGAATACTGCTTAAAGGTTATGCTTTTTCATCAGCTTTCCCATCTGATCAGTAATTCCTTTGATATATGGCAAAAACACTTTTCCTGTAGGAGACTGTTTTTCCTTGGTTGTTTGATTCATCCTGGGTTTGATTGCTCTTCGGATTTTATTTCTGGAGTAGCCATTTGCCTGAAGTGCGTGGTTTAGATGATTAATTTCCTCATTGAGGAAGTGCGGCTCACATATCCGTCTTGCACGATCCACTAATGTTTTCATTATGCCTCTTTTCTGTCGGGGGTGGTGATTGGAGTGGGTGGTGTCGGGGGTGGTGATTGGAAAGCTGATGAAAAAGCATAACCTTCAAGCAGTATTCAGACCCACCCGAAAAATACAACAGATGCTACGATCAGCAAAAGACAGTAGAGACCCCCTCACCTCTGCAGGAGTATACCGTATACCCTGCAGCTGTGGACAAGTTTACATCAGAACCACAAAGCGTAGCATCCAGACAAGAATAAAAGAACATGAAAGACACTGCAGACTTGGACAACCTGAAAAATCAGCAGTGGCTGAACATAGCCTAACGCAAACAGGGCACAGTATCTTATTCCAGGACACCAAAATACTGGACAACACTTCCAACTACTTTGTCAGACTGCACAGGGAAGCCATTGAAATTCACAAGCATAAGCAAAACTTCAACAGGAAAGAAGAAACCTTAAGAATGAACAGAGCATGGTTTCCAGTTCTGAAAAACACCAGGCTAACAAAACATTCTATCCCCGACAATAGCCCTGCAGAGAAGATTAGCACATCAAGTACCAATCCATATGCAAAAGAACCTCCTCAGGATACAGTGAAGCCTCCCGCCATTAGCATTCCACACCCTGGGAAACTCTCACAGGATGACTCAGCTCAACCCCACCCCTCCTGAGTAGATACAAATGACCTACATCTTTTCCACACTGTGACACTGAGAGATCTCTGTCTTTTGGTGCTACACCTCTGAAGATGCCAGCCACAGCTGCTGGCCAAACGTCAGGAACTACAATGCCAAGAACACGGCAATACAGCCCGGAAAACCCACAACAACCATCGTTCTCCGGCCGTGAAAGCCTTCGACAATACAAAGCTTAGAAGGACAATGTAGGTGGCAGGAAAAGGCAAAATTGGGGCTGCAGAAGAGAAGAGTAAGGAGGGGGCAGAAGAGCGCTCTTCATATACAGACAGGGTTGTCATGTGAAGACATTTTTTGTTCTGCAGCAGTAGCCTATATTAGACATAATGGGTTTAAGTCATGAGGCAATAGACTTCAGTGGAATCTTAAGAGAAAATGACAAATGGGAAGAGAGGTTCAAGAACTATATACTACCTGTGCTTCATGTTTTTTAAAATAAGTCCTTGAATTGATTATGTTCTGTTTCAGCAGTTCTTCAACCCCATATTGGATTCTTGCTAATACTACGTCTTTGTAAACTTGTATTCATATACCATGACATTGTTTATGGAAATGTTCTTGACACTGCATGGAAATGCCTGGCCTTGTCCTTGCCACTGATTGTGTTAATCTCACACTATGTAATCTGCTTTGAGTCTCATTGAGAAAGGTGGGATAGAAATGATATATATATATATATATATATATATATATATATATATATATATATATATATATATATATATATATATATATATATATATAAATAAATAAATAAATAAATAAATAGAACCCAATATTTTTGTGGAAAGGAGACTCTCTCTCATTGGAGGACTCCAGACTGCCAAGATCGCCCAGGCTCAGAGATTGCAAATTCAATGAATTTAATACTTCTTCACCTGTAACAACAAAACACTTCTTTTCCTCTGCGAGCTCCTCATTGGCATGATCTTGCCAAGGGATATGTAGTAACTTGACTATGTGGTGCAGATGGTAGGAGCCACAGCCACAGCTCTCCAGCTATATTGTGGGGATGATAATAAGAATGACTTTCTTCACTGCTCTGGGTGGGCACTAAACTGTCAAGAAGAGTGGTATATAAGCATACTTCTTGCTCTTGTTATTCTTGATGTTGTTATTGCTATATGACATGGACTTAACTGGAATGAGCCAAACCTCTGCAACTATAGCTTACGGCAGCTCACTGTGTATCCACCAGAGCCTGTGTCTTCTCTTTTGTAGCAATCGTTCCGTGGAACGGTCTCCCAAAGGTTGGGAGGGGCTTACCATCTCTATAAAAGTTTTGGACGTATTGCAAGGCCATTTCATTGGGCACAACATTCAATGGGGTGCAGACTACATGCATTTGCATGCTTCTGTGTGACATGAAGATGGGTGTTATATAAATGTTTTAATTAATACAGAGCAAATTTTTTATAAAGGATCGGGGAGTCAGACCCAAATATAAACCAAGAATAACGTAATTACAGCCAGATGTCCTGACTCCTGAGTACGGCTTACATGATGATTAACATGTATGTTGCCATTCCATTTTAATTATCCTTACCATCAGAGGTACAATGCCTCTGAAGATGGAGGCTCAGTGCACAACTGCTGTAAGAAAGAGTCATTCATTATGGATGATGGACTAGACCTTTCCCTCCTACACAAGCACACTGAACTGGGTGTTTTCCTTCTAGATCAGCAGCCAACTCAAGATGTCTCTGACTCCACTGGAATCAGCCTTGCAAACTATTGCCAACATTTCCAAAGAATACAATGTGGCAGCCAAAAATCCTACCATGCTCACCAAGAAAGAACTGGAGATGCTAACCAAGGAGCAGCTCCCAAACTTCATACAGGTGAAAAGGGGTGGGGTGGCTCATTGCATAAAAGGAATTGCTTAAATGGGCTCTTTGATGTTTGGTTGTTTTGGGGTGGGGAGAAAAATCAAAATCCATATCGGAATTCCATCTCCTGTCCCCAAAGATACAAAGCAGTACACAGTGTGCTAGCTGGATGAACGTGGATGGAATAAGGTCATGAGATGCATGACTGGTTCCTGAGAGTCCTTCGCAGGTATAGTCATCTTCTGTAAAAATCTAAGAGAGACCAGTTTCACGTGGAGGAGACAGATATATGTTACCTTCCTTACACTCTCCCCACTTGCAGCCTCTGGTTAATAGGCTAGTAAGGAAAATATCAAGAGTCTCTAGGAGCTGCATTACTTCCTACCCAGTATGTTCCATAGAAAGCCTTTCCATTGGGTACCAAAACCCCTTTCCACATGAACAGGTCAGGACAGGAGGCCTTCTCACCAGTTCTGTGCTCAATCAAGTCTCCCTGATCTTTTTTCCATTCCTTGGCAGCCAGGTTGTTACCTGCCAGTATACCACTGCATCCCTCTACCTCAGTTTGGGAATGATATCTCAGAGGGTCGTTGTGTAGAGCAAACAGGGAATAAAAGAGCCCTCTATGTCAGGAAGAAGTGGAAAACCCAATTTCATTGGATGAGCAAGTGAATAATGACTGGAGAGTCTGCTTTATATTATATGTCAATGCAATACTGTTGCTGGTACGGAAACAGAGTTGCCATCTAGGTTGGTTGCAGAATCAGATCTCTGACTTTTGCTATGAAAGCCATCGTTGCTGGTAGAAAAGCTCTGTTTGATTGGGTGGCAATTTGTAAGCAAAGGAACACCAAGTACCCAAGGGATGAATGATAAAATTATCCTTGTGTACAATGATCTACAGCTGATCTTCAGAAAAGGGTCTATGATGCAATATATGGAAATAAGTTACTTACACCATTTGCCTTATACCTCCACAATGCAAAGGGCTGGAGTCTTACTTAAAACGAAAATGTAAGCTGGGACTTCATTGATCATAGGAATATATTGTTAGAATCTTAGAATGTAATTACTCGGGTTTTTTTAATGAATCCTTTCCCGGTGAATGGCAGAGATAAAGACCAGTTGCCCCGTGCTGTACGGCACTGTTACAATATGCTGAAACGTCTGTCACCAACCACAAATCTATCAGCGAACTGCCAAACTGATCATTAAGAAATCAGCTTCTTTTCATGACTGGCAAAGAGGATGTGAGCTGAATCTCTAGGTGTTTGGACTTCCATGACTGAAACATGGCCCATTCGACCATGCTTATAATCTTCCAAGCTTTATGTCTCTGTGATTTACTAAGATGGGGCAACTTAGTTAGCTATTAGGGTTTTAACAACTGGAATATTCTGTGCTAGAAGCATTGCACTGAAGGCTTTAGGAGCAGCAGGCACATATTGGTTACCTCGAACAGAAAAATAAAAGTGGGATATTGCTGCAGCATTAACTTTGTATTGATAACCATCCTACGGTGGAAGGTCCACGAAGCATTAGATTGGAAATAGACACCCAGGTATTTAAAGTGCTTAACTTGTTCAAGTCTATTACTATTGACAATCCAGTTATGCAGTTTCCGGGAACTGGGGAGAACCAACACTTTAGATTTTTCATAGTTTAACTCCAGTCTGTTGGTCACACAATATTCAAGGCAACGGTTCAATAAACTATTCAATCCAACACGGGAAGAAGACAGAGGAACCGCGTCCTCCGCATATAATAACAAAGGGATAGAAACGGAGCCAAGTCTAGGACTGTGACCATCAACCAGTGACAAAAAGGGGGCAAGATCATTTTAAAAAAGATTGAACAGATGGGGGGCTAAAATGCACCCCTGCTTAACCCCCTTCTTAATAAGAATCCTGGGTGAGAGTCTCCCGAGGGAAGAACATCTGACCTGGCAAGACGTTGCTGAGTAAAGTCTTTGGATAAGACATAATAACCTCTTATCTAGTGACATCCCCTCGAGCTTTGCCCAGAGAAGTTCTCTTGAGACAGAGTCAAAGGCTCCCTTAAGGTCCTGAAAGGCAATGTACAGTTTAGATCTTTTCCTGCTCGTGTATTTATTAATCAAATGAGCGAGGACTAAACAATTATCCAAAGCTGACTTCCCCTGGCAAAACCCCACCTGTTCTGGGCCTAATATTTTACTAGATGACATCCAAGTGCTGAGCTTGATTTGCAAGAATGTAGCGTAGAGTTTCCCAATAACGGATAGAAGGCTGATTGGTCTAAAGTTAGAGGGGTTAAGATAACAACGCTTCTTATAAATGGGAACAATAATCGCATTGGTCCAGGCCTCTGGCATCTGGCCAGTCTTATTTACCATAGTGAAGAGAGAAGCAAGCAGAGGGGCCCACCACTCTGGATCAGCTTTCAGCACCTCTGGGATTATCGCATCTGGACCAGGGGTTTTACCTGATTTGAGCTGATCTATAAGAGTTGTTATTTCCTCCGGAGTGACAGGAGGCCACTCTGGGAGACCATCCAGGGGAGAATAAACCAGTTGCATTCCATTAGGGGGATCTTCACAGAATAGGTCCGAAAAATACTGAAACCATGTATCGGGGGAAATGGCTGATATATAAGGGATCTCAGAGCGAATAGCACCATTGATTATAGCCCAGGATTGCCTGGAATCATTCTGGGTAATGGCGCATCAGAGTTGTTCCCATTGTTTATTAATAAAGGTCAGCCTCTTAATCCTTGTAACCTGGTGTAAATGATTTTTAGTTATCTGATACTCCACTGGCAAGCAGGTAGCTGCAGAATGACGAAAATTACAGTAAATAGTACGTAGATGGGCTTTTATATTCCTGCATTCCCCATCAAACCATACGGCCGTCTGAGAACTCGCTACTTGCTTTGGTACAGCCCTTCTGGAATCCTGTTTTAAGGATTCTGTAATGATATTTAATAAGTTCCCATAGGTTTGTGTCACCTCTAAGGGATCAGAAGAATTTATTAATGCAGATGTAAGGTCTAAACTAATGTTTGATTTCAGTACCTCCAGAGTCTTATGTCCAAGATCCGGAGATCGTGGAATCCTAGACAGAAATTCCACATCCTGAGGAATTCCCCTTAATGTCAAAGACCCAAATCAGGGGTAAATGATCACTAAGAATCTGATCTCCAACTGTAAAGCCAGAGACATGTGACCTAAAAGAAGGGGAGACTAAAATATAGTCAATAACCCTGCAGCCCCTTGTAGAAATATATGTGTACTCATATGATTTGTCAAAACCTGTCAGGCCATTCAGCCAGATTTTGCAGAATTGGAAGCAAAACTCTGCTAGCTTCAAGCCTGCTGGATTTGACAAAGTGTCCTTAGAGCGCCTCATTGGGGGAGTAAATAAAAACAGCAAGGCATCCTGATCAAGACCCAAATTACTAAAAAGAGATGGAATATTATTACCAACTCTTGCATTAAAATCTCCAGCTAAGATTATTTCTACACAGGGGAATTCTTGTTCTAGCTGTTCAAGATAGGCAGCCAGACTGCTCCAATAGGAGGACAAAATAGATCTATCAGAGGAAGGTGGAATATAAATATTTAGTTTTATTAAAGGAGAACTTCCACAATTTATCATAATGGCTTGAGCAATAGGAGGGCATCCTGGGAGATTAGTAGAGTTTAAATCAAGACTAGAGGACACAAGGATGGTTAGGCCTGCATGAGGGCATCCACTACTACTAGTCCTAGATGCTGGAAGGGAGTCGGATCTAAATCCCTCAAGAAATAAGGGAGTTTGGGCTCAAGTCTCCTGGAGAAGGACAATATCAAAGGTTTTAAGATATTCTATGAAGTCCTGGTCTTTGGCCTTATTCCTCCACCCTGCTATGTTCCAAGAGACAAATTTAATTGACATGGGTGAAGGTCTCTCTGGGCATCAGTCCATCTCAACAAGTTGATCTAAAGAATTGTTCTCATCAAGAATAACACATCCATTACTGATAGAGCCAGCCGACCGGGAAGAGTTCTCTGTGCCTGGAGACTTAGAGCTAGAAGCCCCGCCCTCCCTTTGCACAATTGAAGAGAGGAATGCGGAAGGCTTAAGTCGGTGGACAACTGCTTGGACTTGAATCCCAGTACACTCGGCGTTCGCTGATGGTGCTGATGGTGCTGGTGGTGCTTCCACTCCTGCCATTGAACTGATAGAGGGACCAGAATTGTCCAGCATATTCTTTAAAAATTTAGTTCTCACGGCTTCCAGTCTATCCGTGACCATCCTTTGCTCGTCTAAAGGCAGGGCCTTAAAGGATTCCAGAACTTCCTCATCCAATGCGGTATTATCCCGAGGGGTGAATAAAGGAGGCATTATGTCTAGTACGGGTAGGGCATCATTAGTTACACTGGTGACAAGTCTCAGCTCTTGCTCTGTAGAAGCCAATAACTGCTGTCCCCAAATATCCTCTCTTCTATGATTTATGCTTTTGCATGAGACAGTGCAGTCACAATAGGTGAAACAATGGGGTGTATTCTTGAGTGAAGGGTGTGCCTCCACAACTGGGAAACAGGTTGTGAGTTGAACTGATGGGTGCTTGACCATTCTTCATTAAAACATGGCCTATTAGAACCTCAAGCACACTTGACATGATATTTGCAGCATCCTTGGCGAAGAGACTCCCAATGCTGTCTAGGTCTTGTGACAAACAACAACAGTTTATTTTTTTATATCTGTATCCTTACAACAACCCAGTCATGAGGGCCAGATTAAGAGTCAACACAACTGTTTAGTAGGGGTGTGCACTAGGGAAATATTTGGGTTTACTCGAAGCAGGAAAAAGATTCGGAATAATCCAATACCCGAAGTGGCAAGCCGCTTTGGGTTTGGGTTATCGGAATCACTTCGGTATGCTTCTTAATGATTCAGAGCATAACAAGTGAGAAACCCACCTCCCCCCGAGCCCCCTTCCCCTCACCCCAAACCCACTTACCATTCCTGAAGGTCGGAGCAGGCACCTCCTCCACCGTAGCATCCAGCAGGGCATTGGGGAAGGCTGCAGCCACTAGCTGCGCCACCCGCACTACCGGTTCAGCCGCCGCAGCAGCCAGCAGGGTTGCCACTTCACCTGTCACCACAATGTCCCAGGTAAATGCGGTGGTGGTGGGAGGGAGCCCTTTAAAAAGGCCCCAAACCTTCCTGAAGTGACCCACATCATTTCGGGAAGCTTTGATTTGGTATTTTTGAATCGGGTCCATCATACTGTCCCCAATTCAGAAATATTGGATCTTTACGAATAGGGCCTGGTTTATTTTTTTTCCGAACCAGGAACCCAAAGCATGCACCCCTACTGTTTAGCTTTTCTTGAATGAAACCGTAGTTTATGAGGGATGGAAGAAAACACAGAGAGAATATCCAGAGAAATGGACAAATCCCTCCCCCCCAAAAATCTGTCAGGTGAAATGATCGACAAGCTCCATGAAAGAGGCCTACTACTTTCCAAAAACCTATTACTGCAGTTGTGCACCAATTCCATGTTTTTGAAAAAAAAGTCCCCAAAACATGTTATCTTTCAAGAGATCTAAGAGACACACACAAATCCAGAAATAATAAATCTATTTCAGAAACACATGGCAAGGTGGGTCATGATCCAGCAACAAAAATAAAAGAGAAACAGAGGCTAGATAGTACTTTAACACCCTCAACCATGCTCCTCCAGTGAGGCTCAAGATACTTGGTAGACCACCACTCATAAAGCAGGCAGAGAAGAGGTTTAGCCGTGCATTGTTTGAAGGGTTAATAGAAGTGCTCTGTCAGTGATGGTGGGTGCCAAATTTTGAAGAGTAAGAAATACAAAAAAAGTTCCGTTCTCAAATGCAAAACAATGAAAGTTATTTAAATGAGTATGAATACAACAATAATTATAAGAACATTCTTTTTTCTTTTTCTTTTTCAAATACAGGCTGAAAATACCTCTCGAGATACTTTGATAGCAAGTTTCAGGACTCAGATCAGCGATATACTTAACAAGAATTCAATATCTTTTGAAATTACTGTTCCAAATATGTTGGATAGGTAAATTTAATGAGGCCACCATGCCCTCAAAGACAAATGAGATCCCAAAAGCCTGATAAACGGATTTTTTTTCGCACTCTTGTTTCAAGACAGGACCAGTCAATAAAAATCTGACTAATATACCTTAGGGGATTGTTTGATATCTTTAATCTGGGATTCTTGGGAGTCAAGTACTGTGAGATTTATTGTTTTGATATCCATCTAATCCTACCGTTACACAAATGAGGGGGGCTCAATATGAGGTGGGGGAATTGACATAAAAGGGCCACAGAGAGAGGGGGAAACTACGAGATCTCCACCAATCTATACATGGATTATACCTGAAGAGAAGTCTCTGAATGAACCAGGTGAATGTTCAACAGGAAGCGGTAAAAAGAACAATTGTATAGAATGCATACAAGGCATGCACACAACGCTAACTAGGAAATCAATGAGGAAGAGGGAGAAAGGGTAGGGCGTTATGTACCAGTCTAGGAGAGGAAGGATGTCTGTAAATGCAGCAGCATGAATAACGAGCGTTTTGTGGGAAGAAGGCTCAGACACGTGTCCGATGGTGTACATGTGGATCCAAGGAACACACACTCTGAGCTCTTGGCTGAAATGCCCAGGATAGAAATCCGTCTTCTGCCCCTGAAGCGATAGCTTAATAGATTGTTTAAAGGTGAAACAATGAATTTGGAAATGCTTGTTTGTGCACATCTGGGTGAAACTAAAGATGAAGAGGGTGCTTGACGTCCTGCAATTGCCAGATGGGAAGGGCTTGTCATATCCCGGAAAACCTCAGATGGGAAAGGTGGGTGAGGGAAAGTACAGAAGAGCTTTGATTAGATGAAACAGGGCCTTCTGGAAGAGGTCTTAGTTTCATTTAAGTGCTTCTCTGAGGCATGGAGGTGTTGCCTGGACCCCCCCCCCCCAGAATCTGGACATAGACTTTGTGGACTGCTCATAACTTGGTACTGAGGCCAATATGATGCATGAAGAAGGAATGTCATGGGACTGGCAGGGCAGCCCCCTGATCAGCACCCACAAGCCACCCTTTCTGCAAACACTCTGCCCACACTGCACCCAAATAAATGGGCCTGCTTGCCAAGATGCCAGCCCCTGCTGAGATTCTTGCAGGAACTAGGACTAGCAGTGAAAGAGAGAGAAGCCATTTTCCCAGAGTCAGTTTTAAAACGACAGCTATTTTTGCTGTGGAAGTCCTGGCATGTCTGTGTCTCAGCTGGGCCTCTTGATATGGAGATGCCAGGAGCAAAAGGCACTTCAGGATCTCCTAGTAATCCCACAATCAAGATCATCGCTTCCAGCCATCAAGCAATGGATGATCCTAAAATGCAGATCACTTTTCATCCGCCCTTCCCTTCTGTCCTTTCTTCCCTTTGGAAGTGTCGCCATGGACCATCATAAAAATCAATCACCCCTCACCCGCTCTTCCTCCTGTCCCTTTGTTATTCTTGAGGTGTCACAAACACAAACATTAGGCTCCTAAGCACCCAGTCTGGAGCTCCTTTTTCCCACCTGAGTGGCACACCATTTACTTTTTGTAAATTTCCGGAGGACCGTTTGATAGGGCATAAGCCCACCCCAGGTCAAGCCTAGGGGCTGAAATGGACTATATAAGGGAGATGCTCAAACTCCCCAGGGCTCCTCCTACCCCACCCCACCTAGTGCCTTGCTGGCATCTCAATAGGCATGCTGCCCTTTGCTGCTGGATCTCTGCTCTCACCAGGACAGGTGTGTATTGCCCACCAACAATATTCCTGCTAGTGCAACAGTCTCTATATTTCTCACGTTTTATTCCCTAGTCTTGTAATGAATGTGTGTGTGATTCTCATGTACTTTTCACTCAAGGTTTTAAATAACGTCTTTGATGCTTTGAAATATTAGTCTCCTCTCTCTTACTGGGCGAAATCCAGGATTACTGACCTTAGTATACACCGGTCTTGATCCCTTAATACTAGCTGACTGCTTATTAATTCCCCATCTTTAAGGCAGATTAGCTAACAGAGGGTCAGCTAGTCAATCTGACACACCTTCTGGTAACTTTCCAACTCCTGCCAGGATTGGCATCAGTTCTGCCTTGCCAGACAATGTTTTGTGCTTCAGAGTACACATGATGAAAAAGGAGTTATGATATTCCATATATATAAACTGTTCTATTCCAGTTTCATGGAGGGGCAATGGGATGGAGGCTCCAAGCAGAGAGGAAGGAAGAGGAAGGTTTGAGGGGAAAGTATTAGGAGACAGGATCACCAACTAGAAAAATTGGGTTCTAGAAAAAACAAAACGCAAGATCAACAGCAAAAAACATTTTTTTCTTTTCAAGCACCAAGGCTGCTTTCTCCATGAACTAGAGCAAGGAAGAGAAGGGGTTTCTATTTAAAACCACAACTAATTGCAAAAGTGTAAAACAATGTAATTTATCTCAAAAGCCAGTTTGGTATAGTGGTTAAGAGTGGCGGGACTCTGATCTGGAGAACTGCGTTTGATTCTCCACTACCCGTGCTTCCCAATGACTAGGGCGCGCAACAAACTCCTCTTTGCTATGCAAGATAGTGTCCGAGGAAGCATTGGTGGCTAGCTGCATCTGCCAGGGCATGGTCAGGCAAAGGAGTGCTTGGGATGGAACGCTGGCCTTGAAGCAGGGAGCAGGCGGAGCAGCAGGTGAGCCTGGAGCTCTGGGATGCTAATGAGGTTCAGTTAGGTGTCTGCAGGGGTTAACTGAGAAAGGGTTAATGGTGACGTTTGTGCAGTTACTACTGCACGGTTTGGTGAAGAGAGGCCATCTGTAAGGAGAGGAAATGGCTGAGTCATCCGGGTTGAAAGGACAGGAGGCAAAAAAACGCCAAAGCGGTGAATACAAAAAAGGCCAAAGTGCTGAAGGCACCAATGAGTCTGGGGTGGGGGCTGGGGATCATGTCGTCACAATGCATGCTGGCTATACAAATCAGGCAACATTTCCAACAAGCATAAGAAAAACAGAAAAAAAGGCTACCCCCTCCCCAATTTTTCCAAAATAACAAAAGCGGATTGTAACATGCTATGTAGGAAGCTATTCAAAAAGCTGTACTGTGCTCATCAATCTCCATGACTGTTTGGGTTAAAAGAAAAATAAGGGCCCCGAAAAAAAAGGCAGGCTCCTGCATCTGAAAAGGGCCAGGCCTTCAGAACCAAGTGAGGTGGTATGCCTTGTAGCCTTCCCTAGCACAGTTGATACAGTAAATGAACTAGAGGCCCCTTGGCTGTCTTCGGGACCCATATTAGATCATTTCAGCCCTCTTTTCAGGGAAGAGGTGGACAGGATTCTGCAGGTGGTACGGCCTACCACGTGCCCCTTGGACCCGTGCCCGTCATGGCTGGTGAAAGCCAGTGTTGACGGGCTTCAGGATTCCTTGGAGGCGATTATAAACCTGTCCTTGAGCTCTGGGGTTTTTCCCGAGGTGCTGAAGGAAGCTGTGGTACAGCCTCTTCTGAAGAAATCATCATTAGATCCTGCTGACCTGCTCAATTACCGACCGGTTTCCAACCTTCCGTTTTTGGGGAAGGTGATTGAGCGGGTGGCAGAGAAGCAACTGCAGAATTTCCTGAAGGAGACCTCGGCCCTAGACCCCTTCCAGTCTGGTATCCGCCCGGGACATGGGGTCGAGAGATTGCTGGTCGCCCTCACAGACGATCTCCACAGACATCTGGATCAGGGCAGATCAGCACTGCTGATTTTGCTGGATCTGTCAGCAGCATTTGATACGGTCGATCATGAGCTTTTGACCCACCGCCTTGCCGATGTGGGGATTCAGGGGACAGCACTGCAGTGGCTGGTCTCTTTTCTCCATGATCGGGGACAGAGGGTGGTGCTTGGGGAGAGAGTGTCATCTGGTAGGCCACTGGTATGTGGTGTGCCACAGGGAGCGATACTCTCTCCATTATTATTTAATATCTATATGCACCCCCTCGCCTGGCTGGTGTGGAGTTTCGGGCTTGGGTGTCACAAATACGCAGATGACACCTAGCTTTATCTGTTGTTGGACGGGTGGCCTGGATCGGCCCCTGATGCCCTGGAGCGTGCTTTTGAAGCTGTGGCTGGTTGGTTGAGACAAAGTTGGCTGAAATTGAATCCCATGAAGACGGAGGTCCTGTATGTGGGTCGTGGGGAGATGGCTTTGGGACCCCGGCTTCCTACACTTGATGGGGCAGCACTTACACTGGCCCCAAGAGTTAGGAGCCTGGGGGTGATTCTGGATTCCTCCCTGAAGATGGAGGATCAGATCACTGCAGTTGCCAGGTGTTTCTTTTATTATCTTCAGCAGGCCAGGCAGCTTGCCCCTTATTTGTCTCCCCGTGACTTGACTACAGTGGTCCAAGCAATGGTCACCTCTAGGTTGGATTACTGTAACGCGCTCTACGCTGGGCTTCCCGCCTGATCCGGCGGTTACAGCTGGTACAGAATGCAGCAGGGCAGGTCATTGCTGGAGCACTGGTGTGGGAGCATATTACACCAGTGCTACGCTAGCTGCATGGGCTGCCAGTGGAGTACTGAATCAGGTTCAAGGTTTTGGTGTTAACCTACAAAGCCCTACGTGGACTGGGACCGACGTATCTGAGGGACCGTCTCTCACCATATGAGCCCCAGAGGACTCTCCGCTCTGGTGGAAAACATCTTTTAAGTGTCCCTGGCCCTAGGGAGGCCTGCCTGGTGTCGACCAGGGCCAGGGCCTTTTCGGTCCTGGCCCCGACCTGGTGGAATGCTCTGTCTTGCGAGACAAGTGCCCGGCAAGCTTTGCTTGCATTTTGCCAGGCGTGTAAGACAGAGCTATTCCACCAGGCATATGGCTGACGCCGGGCAGTGCCCCCCCCCCGTGAAGGGGGGGGTTAAACCATCGCCCCTATGTGAACACAGAGGCATGTATGAACCACTATGCAGCATGAATAGTTTAATGCAGCATAATATTTAATGTTTTTAAATGTTTTTAATGGTGTTTGTACTTGTTATCCGCCCTGAGCCTGCGAAAGTGGGGAGGGTAGAATATAAATATAATAAATTAAATTAAACTAAAATTAAGAGCTCTAGATCTGTGCAGATAAGGATTTCAACAGTGGGATGTAGGACAGCAGTTTTTTCCTTAGCCACAGGAATTGAAATTATTGTGCTTTCTTCCACATAGAAAAAAGGGCCTGCACTGTGGTTGTGAAGGTGCACTGTAGCCTTCAGTCTCATTTGTTTCTGGGCACTGTGCCTCTATGGAGTCCTGGGGGGAGCAGAGAGGGCAAGGCACCTATGTTGATTCACACTGGCTGTATCGTGCCACTTCAGTCCGGGCCTCCAACTGGCAGGTTGGATTCACTTACTGGGTGAGAAAAATTTAAACAACTAAAAAACTAAAAAGCAAAACTCAGAAAACCTTATAGAATGACTCTCAGTCTTCTGAAACAAACAAGCAAAAAATTAGAAGGGGTATGGCACTCCCCCCAACCCCAGTTCAGAAGGCAGGTGGGAGTCAGATAAAGGACGGCGGCCTTGCTCATCTTAATGGCCCGTAGATGGGTCAGATACGTCAATCAGTGGCTGGGCAAACATGGGGATAAGAGAGATCTGCTGCGAGATTGCTGGTCGCCCTCACAGACGATCTCCACAGACTTGGATTGCAAGGCTGTGCTACGTGGCAATGATGGTGATGCTGGAGTTTTCCAAGCATCAGGTTTAGAAAAACTCCGTTCTTGGACATTTGTGTGTTTTCTTCTAGGGAAGGGATACGGTTTGTGAAAATTGCTAGTGTGTGAAGGGAAACTGCAGATGCACTATAGACACTGAAAGCTTGACATGTCTCAACCTGGGACCTTATGCATACAGAGGAGATACTTGGCCACTAAATCACAGTCCAGATAAATGTGTCCTTCGCTGAAACCCAGGCAAGCTAGTCTGTTCCCTTGGGAAACTGCTCACTCCACCACCTACCCCTCAACCCCCCACTGCCCAGTTCTGCAAGGTCCCCAATCTAACTCAGGAGAATGTTTAGTGTGTAGGCAATAGGCATCCATGATCTGAATTAACTTTGCCACAAACACCCAAACTTTAAGAGGCATATCCCATCACCAGCTTTTGGGGAAGCTGATGAGCCTCTGAGTGTGAACAGAGTCCTAGAAATGGCCCAAGCAGGAGTCCCAAGAGTGAACACCAAAGAAAGGTTTTTACTGAACTACAGAGGATATAAAATGCAGAAAGCACACAGCATATAAAAAGTTGCCTTGCACTAGGCTTTCAGCTAAGGAAAAGATAAGGAAAAGATAAGAAAGAACAGAAAGTTGCTATTGTCTAACTATCACCATTTCTGTAGACTTGTCTCACTGCCTGTTTGCATATACTCAGAAATAAGTAGTTGGCAGTCTGACTGGAGAGGGGTCCTGGAGTCATGTAACTTGATTCAGCCATGTTATGTCTCTGCCTTCTAGGCTTGAGAAAGAAGACTTTTTTGCAGGGAGTGTATATATCAACCCACTGGACAGAAATTCTGGGAGTGAGCTTGGCACATGGAGCTCTTGGCTCTCAGGAAACAAGTTGTAAAATCCTTTTTGCAAAACCAAGTTCTCCTTAATTAACAAGCCCACAGTCCCTGACTTAGATTGCAGCTGCAGGGCACATGGAGCAAAGTCTTTAGTCTTCCCCCTGTGGAACTGTTCCACCTGAAAATGCTTCAGGAGCAGTATTCTCCCCATCTGGGAATTCAACATGTACACTTGAGCTTTTTCTATTTCTTTTCTGGATGGGCTTCATAACAATCCAAATCAGGCACAACGCTGCAGTTGCCAGCCAATCACTTGAAAATCCCGAGACACTTTGAGGGGGTTTATCCTTTGGTAAAAGTATCACAGAGACTGACATTAATTCTGGTGATTATCCTTTGGTAAAAGTATCACAGAGACTGACATTAATTCTGGTGATTATCCAGAACTGATGGGTCACCTCCCATCCCCATGATGATCGAGGAATTCCCCTTGTCTCTATGGTTAAAGCCCATCGAGATTAGAGAAATTGTAGAGCATCATGAAGGGCTGTGATAGTGTCTCTCCAATTTTTGTCCTGCTATTCAATTGACTGAGAGTAAGCAATTAAGACTGCGGCAAGAGTTTGCCCACTATAGGCTGTACATTGTAAGCCTACGCTGTGCATAGAGCTATTGAGGAGATCCTATTCAACAGTGATCAGGCTGCAGAACCCAGCTTTTAATGTGTGTTCTGTAATCAGTTGTTAAGAAGCCAGCTATTTGTGATACCCCCCGCAACACGCACACAACTCTTCATCAGGTTTCATGTTCTACGTTTTCATAAAAGTGGGAGGAAAGAAGAAATCTCTGGGTATGGTGAAGTTGCCCCTTATCTGGAGAGCCAGTGCAGTGTAGTGGCTAAAGGATGGACTAGGATTTGGGCCATCCGGGTTCGATTCCCTGCCCTGCCATGGGAGCTTGCCAGGTGATCTAGAACCATTCCCGAACTCTCAGCCTACCCAACCTCACAGGGTTCTTTTGAGGACAAAATGGAGGAATGAAGAATGAGGTCAGCTACTTTCGGTCCTCATTGGGGATAAAGGCAGGGTATAAATTAAGGAACTTTAAAAAAATCTTAACACTGAGTAAGTTTCAGATCTGATTCGCTTAATCGGTTGGCCCCATAATAATAAAGGCAGGTGTTCTTTGCAAGCCTTAGATAGGAGCGGAAGGACATCTAAATGAATATGTCTTCCAGTATTGAACTCAGAAAAACCTAAAAATAAAGATACCAAACAATCAACTAAGGAATATTAGTCAGATTTTATTGACTTTTAATGGCTTGAACCAAGAGTGTGGGAGAGATTCATTTAGCAGGCTTCCAGGATCTCATTTGTTTCTAAAGGCATGCTGGCCTCACTCAAGCTTTTGGAACAGCCTTTTCACTCGCTTTCATTACCAAAGTTAACTTCATGAGGTCGCCCAGTTTGGTTAGATTCTCTACGTTTTTGTCAGTAGCTCCAGGGGTATTTTTGGCCTTTGAAAAAAGGATTAAAAAGAAAGAATGTTCTAACAATTAATGTTGCACTCATTTAAATAACCTTCATTGTTATGAAATTGTGAAAGGAATTCTTTCTTTCTTTCTTTCTTTCTTTCTTTCTTTCTTTCTTTCTTTCTTTCTTTCTTTCTTTCTTTTTTCTTTTTGGATTTCTTATAGTTCAAATTCTGGCACCCAGCATCACTGAATGTGCCCTTCCATTAACTTTTCACACATTGCATAGCTAAACCTTTTCTTCTCTGACTGCTTTATGACTGGTGGGCCAGCAAGTGTCCTGATCCTCAAAGGAGGAGCATAGGATGGTGGTGCGGTTGGTTGAAGGCGTCAAAGTACCCTCTAGCCTCTCTTTCTCTTTGAGTTCCATTGCTGAATTACCACTCATTTCAGAACAAGATTTATTATTTCTGGATTTGTGTGCGCCTCTTAGACCCATTGGAGTAGAACATGTTTAGAAGAGCTTTTAAAAACACTTTGGAATTGGTGCACATGTGTAGGGATAGGCTTTTTTCCTTTTGGTTGTTATACTCTTTTCCTGAAAATTCCCTCTGCGTTGTCTTCCCTCCCTCATAAACTCTGGTTTCATAGGAGAAAGCTTAAACAGTTGAGGCATTTTGCGGCAGATCTCAGTTTCTTCAGCTACATTTACAACTTTCCCACCCCTTCATGATACTAATATACATTTTGAGATTGGTAAAACATTAAAAATTCGTTCTGTCTCCCACAGTGGCCATAAGATGTTCTGGAAGGATCCCAGCAAGGGCACTGAGACAAAAGCCCCCCACTTTTACAACCCTCCTCCAACTGAATGGTAACATCTTAGACTAGAAGATGCTTGACATGGACATGAAACAACAAGCACACTTATCTCATCAGCCTTCCCAATAAAAATATCTTGAATGGCAATTCTGAACACAGCATTTCAATTTTCATCTAATTCTTGAAAGTTTTATTGAATTGGAGATGGCTTCAACATATTTTCTCAGCATTGTCCCTCGGTTTATGTGAGGAACTTTTCTTCTGTTTCTTAACTATGCAATTGAATTGGCACTATTGCAATCCTACATTGTAACAATATATGCCATGCTTAATGAAGTCCTAGCTTTCTTTTTATTTTCAAGTAAGACTCTAGCCCCTTCTATTGTCGAGTTATAGGGCAAAAAGTGTAGGAAATGGAGTTTCCTTTATTACACCAGCCCTGTTTTAAATATGAGCTGCAGCTCCTTGCACACAAAGATAATTTTCTCATCCCTCCTTTCCATGTTTCACCTTCTTTTGCTTATAAATTGCCACCCAATTGAACAGAGCTTTTTATGATCAAAAATGGGCTCCATGGCAAAAGCCTGAGACCTGATTCTGCAACAAACTTGGATGGCAACTCTGTTTCCATACCTACTCATGCCACTGTATTGCATTGCCAAATAATATAAAGCATGCTCTCTTGGGCTTATTCACTTGCTCATCCAATATAATTGGATTCACCCCTCCTTCTTCCAAAGAGTTCAGGATCAAATACATGGAATATTTCTCCCCTGTTTTCTCTCCATGACAGCCCTGTAGTGGTAATATACTGGCAGGTAATAACCTGCCTGGGAAGGAATGCGCAGAGGAGCGGGCAAAGTATGTTGAGCCAATTAGTGGTGGGAAGGCAGAAGACTTTGTATCCTGACTAGAAATGGACATGAACCAAAATATGAACTAAAGTTCGTCATGAACCAGGCCGGTTCATAATTCATGAACCAGTGGTTCATCAGAGTTCATTTCTGATGAAGTGCCATGAACTTTTGTTCGGTTCGTTTTTCAGTTCATCACTGAGGACAGCCTGGTACTTATCAATCAGTTTCCTTTGCAATGGGAGGATGGGCTTTTGCTGCCCTTAAAGTGACCTTTTTACAAACCAAACGAACTGGTTCGCTAACCGGGGCAAGTTCATGAAAGTTTATGGTTCGTGAAATGTGACAAACCATGAACCGTATGATTTGGTATTTTCCCGGTCTGAGCCCATCTCTAAACCTGACTTACTCATATGGGAAAGGAGTTTTGGTAAGAAACAAAGACGCTTTCTGTGGAGGCTGCTGGGAGGAATGAATGCTGTTCCTAGAATCTAAAGAGATTTTCCTTGCTAGCTAATACAGGAGACCCTGCAAGTGAGGAGAGGATAAGGAGGGTATCATAACACTGTCTCCTCCCTAGGAAACTGGTCTATGTTGGAGATTTATAGAAGAAGAATATGCCCGTGATGGGCTCCAAACTTTTTTCAGAAACCAACAATGCACCCCATAAACTTATCCCAACCCAGTTCATCCAATTCCATTTGAACTGCACATAAAACAGCCAGGGTGAGCCATTCCTGTTATGCAATGAGCCCTTTTCACCTGTATGAAGTTGGGGAGCTGCTCCTTAGTTATCTTCTCCAGTCCTTCCTTGGTAAGTATGGGAGGATTAGTCCCTTCGACTGTTTATTGTTTGAAAATGTTGGCAATAGTGTGCAAGGCTGATTCCGTTGGAGTCAGAGACATCTTGAGCTGGCTGCCAAACTAGAAAGAAAACCACCAGTTCAGTGTTTCTGTGTAGGAGGGAGAGGTCCATTCATCACCCCTATTGAAAGCCTCTTTCTTACAACAGCTGTGGCCTGAGCCTCCATGTTAAGAGGCAATATACCCCTGATACTCCAGACAATTAGCACTGAATGGCAACTTCCATGTTGCTCAGCATTTGAGCTTTACTCAAGACATCTGCTCACTCTCTTTCAAAGTATTGCAATATTCTCTGTGGAGTCTTTGGTTTGATGCAGTTCGTTGGCAGTTTTCAAGAAGAGGCTGGATGAATACTTGTCACAGATGCTTTAGGATCATCCCGCATTGGACAGGGGGTTGGACTAGAAATTCTGTATGGCCCCTTCCAAGTCTATGATTCTGTGATTCTCTGACACCCCTATATATATATTTTTTTAAAAAAATTGGATTCTCTGAGACTGGAGGAGTTTTACAGGCCACCTCCTTCAACCACTTCCTCAATGCAACCCCTACAGATGGCTGTTCAGTGTCTGCTGGGAATCTTCCAGTGAGGGACAGTCTCATCCCTACAAAAGTATTTGGTTCTGTTCCTGAACCGCTCTTCACATTGGAATTTTCTTCTAAAATTTCATTGAAATATATTCCCTCGTAACTTAATCCCAGTATGTCTAATCTTGGCTACTGGAGCAGATGAAAAAAATGTCTTCGTAGGATACGCCACTGTGTATATTAAAAGTTCTCTCATGCCCGTCTTTCCTCTTCTCTAGACCCAATATTGCCAGTTCCTGGTATCTAATCTGTGCTTCTAAGCTTCATCCTCAGTACTTACCAAACTCTCTGAAGGTGTTGGTGAAGAGATGATGGATGAAACTGGGTGTAGAGTCTTGTACTGAGGGTGCTTTTATACAGGATTTGGAAGGATGAAGAGACAAATGATTCATATCCAGAACACCAAATATCCTTCTGATGCTGGAGGCCTTTTAGCTTGTTTTCTTAAAACATCACTTATGGATGTATTTATTTCCTTCCCCAAGTAACACAATGTGTACTTTGCTGCAGCCGTCGTCTTTCATTTTAGATGATTATAGCCCTTGTTCAGAAGTTTTACTAATCATTTTTTATTATTTAAGGTATTACTTCATTCCAATCTGAAGACAACACAGCAGAGTAAAGCATATTCTGTACTCATTTGAAGATGAGCAGAATTTCTCAGAAGATGTCCACCAAATATGATAATTCACATGGTCTTATTTCCTCCCAATTATTCCTAATCAGGGAGAATTCCATTTCAGAACACTCCATTCCTCCCTGTAGCCAGCTAATTACCACCATTTCCTTAGGTGCTACTTTCTGGAAGTTTCTCTAGTTGGAGATAGTGGAGGCCACTCTGCTGAGAGAAAGACCATCTATGGGAAGGCAAGTGAGAAGATGGGTAAAGGACTGGTCTATGGGGTCAAGTCCTGGCTATTTATGCTCTGACCAATATTAAAAATGGTGCCCTGGGGAACTCACCTTACCTGAAGAACGGGGAAAAAAGCTTCTATGTCTCTCCCAGACAAATAACTGAGATGGGTCTAATAAAGTCAAATCAAGGCAAAGTTCTGGAAAATGCTGTGAAATATTAGGAGGAGTGTAGTTTTAGGGAACATGTAAATTAAGAGTTTTTTTAAAAAAATATTGGGCTATAGTTAGGTTGGTATCAGCATTTTTTTCCTTGGGCTGCCCACTCTATTTACCTGTAAGATAATATTCTTGATCTATTCAAAATCTATAGAAAGGTCATAGGTGGATAAAGTTAGATAGCCTCTACTTAGTCAAAAATAAACACTGGTGGGACTTCCATCATTTTCTCCTCTCTTTCTCTCTCTTTTCCTGATTCTCCATTTCATATTTTCTCTTGCATTATTTTGGTGTTATCCTGTTTCATCTTAGATTTTCATCCTTGTACATGTTTCCTTTTGAGATTTTTTTTACTCCTCTTTGTGTAGATGTTCTCAAGCAGTTTGTTGAGCTGGAGAACATCAGCCACAGAAATCCTGCACGGGTAGGTATGAATTGCATGATGCCATAGGAAATGAAAATTGGAAGTATAGTAATAGAAGTCTAAATAATATAGCATATGCTCTTTAATATGATTAAATTTCCATTCAGCTGTATGGCGTCCCTTATGTTATAACGATTATGGTTAATTTTAGGGAGATAACTTCTGAGGAAGATTTATTGAGAATAACTTCTGAGGAAGATCAACTACGAAACAGGCGTGCATCCAAATGCTCGTAGGCTCGTCTTACTACCAATTATACCAATTATAACAGAAAATGTTTCATAATATCATGAGAATGGGAATTTTCTAAGTTTGTAATACAGGATCACATTATCTGTTGTAATATTTTTCTCTTCTCCACATGTATCTAAAGAGAACTGTGATTCTTGAAAGCTTATGCTACAATAAAGGTGCTACTGGACTCTTTTCTATGTTTCCTTTGATGACATGCAATTCATACCTACCTGTGCAAGATTTCTGTGGGTGATATTCTTCAGGTCAATGGAGATCCCAAACTGCTACACAAAGAGGAGTAAATAAAATCTGAAAAGGGACTGTGTACAGGGATGTCAAATCTAAACTGAGGGCCAAGCTACAAGTGATGAATGACACTTGAATGGCAAGTGTATTTCTCCCTGTTCACTTGCTCTCCACTCAATCCACTTGCCATTCAAGTGTCATTCGTCATGTGTAGCTTGGCCCTAAGACAGGATAACGTAACAGAAAATTGCAAGAAAAATTAGAAAATGGAGAGTCTGGGAAAGAAAGAGAGAGCAGAAAACGATGGAAACGTCACCAATAGTTGTTTTTCACAGAGAAGAAGCTATCTGACTTTATCCACAGAAGACCTTTTCTATACATTTTGACTAGATCAAGAATGCTATCTCAGAGGCAAAAAAAAGCACGTGGTGAAAGAAAAGAAAAAGTGCATGCCCACTTAACTTTGACCCAACAGTTTTTTAAAAACTCTCAATTTACGTGTTCCGTAAATAAATATTGAACATGAGATCACTTCGATCCTAATCCTTCATAGCATTTTCCTGAACGTTGCCATAATTCTGTTGGGAGTTGGCATGATCTAAATTTGGTGATTATAGGGTTAACACATTTGTTTTCATCCTGCGAGACCTAACCCAGAAGTATAACCATGGCTTAGAGTCAATCCTGTTTAGAAACTATAGAAGGGTTAATTACCAGCTAGACGCTGTTTGCAGGAGCAGATGTAAATGCACAGCCTCGCTACTGTAGAGCTTTGTTACTTTTGTTATCTGATAGCTAGCTACTTGTTGTATGTATGATTTCACTTGTTTATTGACTTACTTAATTTTACCACTATAGATAAAGATTCCATTAAACTGTTCCTATTTCTATGCCTCTTCTTTTTATCCAAAAATTTTACTTTGCAAATCCACAAACTAGGGCTGTCACGGTTATTTGCGACTAACCAAAAGAAAACAAGTCCCTGAAAAATACAGTAAAGAAATTCATTTTTTTAAAATATATTTTAAATACTTTAAAGTTCAAAGTGCACATACGTGAATGGCAGTGAATATTGACTAAATACTATGAGAAAAACAATTGTCACTATTGTCAGCCACCGGCACACAGAAATTGATTGTTGCTTTTCACAGAAATACAATTCATAAGTCTACACTGACTGGCCATTTATAAATATTATACACAGGTATAATCAACATTAATTCTCTGTGACCACAACTATACCAATAAAGATATAAATAGTCTGGTAAATATTACAATATTACAATAAATTTTACAAATATCAATCCATAAAAATTAGTTAATAAATATAAGCCATTGTGCTGTAAATTTCTGTGGGTAAAATTATGGGGACTGCGATCCAAAGGTTCCTGGTGGTATATAGCAAAGTGAGCCGCACTCAGCCAGATTCTTGGAAGCTAAGTACAATATGACTTAATTCCTCACTGGATAACTGATTCAGTTCTTATGTATCTTTCTGGGTCAATCAACAAAATGCTTAAATTCAGCTTGTCTGCTTGTCCCAGCTTCTCTATTTGTCACCACAGGCTGCTATTTTATTTTTTGTTTTCTAAATCTATCTCAAGGAACAATCTTCATATCCTGATGTATATAAGCACTAATAGTCTCTTGATTATTTACTGATGCCACTGGCCACATGCATATAGTCCACCACCCACCTAAGGGTACTGTCATTGTTGTTCTTTACACTGAAACAGTTCATTCTTATTGATCCGTGCAGCCCATGTTACTGCACTAGTGATGACACTCTCAGGGTATCCCCATTCTGTAAAATCTTTCCTCAGTGGATTGCATTCCCTTTCAAAATCAAGTTCTCTGGAAGAATTCTTACGTAGGTTGGTTGTTGTGGGTTTTCCGGGCTGTATTGCCATGGTCCTTGCATTGTAGTTCCTCAATTTAGTTCCTCAATTCTTACGTAGCCTCAAATATTGTCCATACTGTATATTATGACATAAATGGTGTGGGTGGTGTGACATGAAATATAAGCATGAATTTCAATCACTCTGCTTCCTCATTTTACTTTGCTCAATTCTTTCTCTGGGAGAGACATAGAAGCTTCTTTTTTCCTTCCTCAAGTAAGGTGGGTTCCCCAAAACTCCATCTTACCACATAATTGAGTAAGCGTATTTCAGACAACTCACTTTATACCCTGGGGCCCCACCAGAGGGCACTGTCATGGAGGGAAGCCTAGGCAAGGCACCATGTCCCTGTGGAAAACATGCGATGGTGGGAAGCTCAGGCCAGGAGCAGGATGGGAGCAGGTGGCAATGCCCGTCTCCTGCCTTCACCCAGCTGGTCTTAGGAGAGTGGCAGGTGGCAATGCCCACCACCCAACTTAACCTAGCTGATATTAGAAGTGGAGCAGGTGGCAATGCCCATCCCTGCCTTCACCCAGCTGGGATCGGGAGAGGAGCAGATGGCAATGCCCATACACCCACACCTTAACCCAGTTGGATTAGGAGCAGAGCAGGTGGCAATGCTATCTCCCCGCCTTATCCCAGTTGATATTAGTGGTGGAGGAGGTGGCAATACCCATCCTCACCTTAACCCAGAAGCTTTAAGTAGAGGAGCAAGTGGCCATGTCCACCCCTTGCCTTAAACGAGTTAATATTAGGAGAGAAGTAAGTGGCAATGCCCTCTGCCTGCCTTAATCCAGTAGGTATTAAGAGGGAACCAGGTGGCAATGCCCTCTCCCTGCCATAACCCAGCTGGTATTAGAAGAGAAGCAGGTGTTAATGCCTAACCCCAGCCTTAACCCAGCTGGTATCAGTAGTTGCAAGCCACAAGAGGGATAAACCCGCAGGAAATACACGCACGTTAAAGCATTCACAATTTATCAGTTAAAGTGCAAGTGCTACTCAGTTAATCAGTGCATACAACAATCAAATAAAGCAAGTATTTCATCACAATGTACTTCCTATGCAATAATAGCAGCAATAAATACAAGGAGCAGAAAACAGTTCATAACATCCTCTGTAAATCCAGGTATATAGCAAGAGTCCTTTCTAATGCAGTTCCTTATCATTGAAATCCAATCCGTTAAAGCAATCTTCCTCGGTTCCTTCAGCGTGTAGGAGAGACGTAGAGATGAGGGTGATAACAAACCTCCTCCCGCTCAATCTGAGGCTGGCTATAGTCCTCAGATTTCGTTGTTCCTTCCTCAGGAGCGAGTTCTCTACCACGGACATACATTCATTAATTCTTCTAACCACCATAATTAGTCCCCCATCCACAATTGCTCAAATTATACAAATTATACTCACACACAAGCCTCACGCAAGGAAGAATGAACCGGACCAAAACCCGGACGGGTGGCAGTGCTTTCTAGCGCGCGCCCTCCTCACACACGTTTGTTCTTCAAATAGTCAGACTCATTACTGTGTGACCCATCTCTTAAAGGGACCCTCCCCATTTGATACGTTCTTCATAGGTAACTATTCAAAGACAGCTCACTGTTTAGACCTTTTGGCTTAACTGTGTCTAACCTAAAAATCCAAAGTGCCTCACGATGAAGGAGATGCCCATGTACCCACTCACTACTGTTTCGTACCACCTCCAACACAAACACCCTAAGGGCGCTCTCTTGATGTCCTTTTTCCCTGTAGTGCAATGTTAATGGTGCCTCCAGAATATTGTTCCTGATCCTTGAGATGTGTTCCATAACCCTGACCTTAATTGGTCTCGAGGTACAACCAACATACAGCAACTTACAGGGACATTCTAAGGCATAGATAACGCCCTTGGTCTGGCAATTAGCGAAGTGTCGAAGAGTATATTTCTTATCCTTGAAAATAACTTCCTTGCCTTCACAGAACTTGTTGCAGATCTGACAATGACCGCATTTAAAATTACCAACCGGTAACTGCAGTGAACTCTCCCTGATACGTATGTCAGCACTCACCAACTGGTCTTTCAAATTCCTAGTCCTCCGGTGACTGAATATCGGCTGATGTTCACAACCTCTTATATCTGAAACTAAACTCCAGTGCTTCGAGACTATCTTTTTAATATCATAAGCCCGTGGGGTATAGTCCAAGGCCCATACAATCCTGTTGGAACGTTCCTTCACGACACCATTAAAGAGAGATTCCCTATTCCTAGAGCTGGCGCGTTCCCAAGCCGAACGCAACACATTCTCTGGGTAATTTCTCCTTACAAAGCTCCTGCATAACTCACGGCCATCTCTCTCAAAATCTTCCCTGGCTGATGAATTTCTCTTAATTCTTAAGAGTTGACTAAAAGGAATATTTACCCTGAGGTGCCGTGGTGAAAAGATCCAAACTGTAGGTAAGAATTTTTGTCTGTTTCTTTGTGATAAGTTTTGACCATAATCTTATTGCCTGTCCCTCTGTAACATATAACGTCCAAATAGTTGATCTCCTGATTACTATGTTTCCAAGTGTACCGGACATTCGGATCTCTACTATCTAGCCAGCAGCAGAATTGTTCCCCATTATCCATATCTCTATAAACAAAATAGAGATCATCAATGTACGAAAAGTAAAGGGCTATCTTATCATGAAAGGGATTTAAAGGATTCAGAATGTATTCACTTTCCCATCTACCCATAAAGAGGTTTGCTATGGCCGGTGCTGCAGAGCACCCCATAGCAACACCCTTCAGCTGGAAATAAAAAGAATCATCAAACCGGAAATAGTTTTTTTCTAGTATCAGATCTATTAACTGGAGCAAAAAATGAGAGGGCAGTCGATTCTCAGGACAATTGCTAAGATCTTCTTCCACCACTGCCCTACCAGTTTCATGTGGTATGATCATATAGAGGGAAGTGACATCCATGGTGAGGAAGCCACTACCCTTGTCCATAATGAATCCCTCCACTCTTTTGATGAAATCCTGAGTATCGTGAATTAAAGGTCTAATTTTGGCTACTGCTGACTGCAAAATCAAATCAAGAAGGATGGCTAATGGTTCAAGAATCGAACCGCAGCCCGATACGATCGGGCGCCCGGGGGGAGGAAAAACTTGTTTGTGCACCTTCGGCAGCACGTAAAATAAAGGGATCCGTGGTGCTTTTGCTTGCAGGGATTTATGGAGTCGATCGTCTATCTCACCTAATTCCCTAGCCTCATCTAGCACTATTTTGATCATGTCTCTAATATGAGTTGTAGGATCTGCTGGAATGCGTAAATAACACGTGTTGTCACCTAATTGTCTCAGCACTTCCTCAACATACATACCATGGTCCATGACCACAATCCCTCCCCCCTTGTCTGCTGGTTTTATAACAATCGTTCTATCGTCCTGCAAGGATTTAATCGCTCTCCTCTCAGCTGTAGACAAATTTTGCCGAACCCGAAGGGGTCTATGTTCAAGTTCTGCAACATCCTTCAACACCATATGTTCGAATGCTTCTATCCTATAATCCAGAGTAGGTGGCATGAATGAAGATGCCTGTCTAAGGCACTTGGGCAATTCAAAGTCCGATCTAGTATCACCTTCCTCAGCTTTACTGAAATAGGCTTTCAATTTGATCTGATGAAACAATTTGAATAAATCCAATCTTGTCTGAAAGGAAAAATACCTAGGTGTCGGCACAAAACCTAAGCCCCTATTCAAGACCGATAACTCCGTCTGGTTTAAGGGGCGCGCAGACAAATTAAACACTAAGGTCTCTGTCGTGTCTTGTGATATGGCTTCTTTCTGCCTCGTTCTAAAAAAGACTGCCTATGCCCCACAGGCACCATTCTATTCCGGAGGTGTCGGGTACTAGTACCCTCATCGCCTGAGCTATCAGACACTCCTGATGTTTCCAGATCAGAAAAGGATCTAACAGGATCAGCCCAAGTCACCCTACGGTTAGAGTCCCTATTACTGCTAGACATATCCTACCAACTGTATACCCTATTGTTTGCATAGTCTAAAGTATCCCACTTATACTTCTTTATTTTCACCTCCTTGGTGCGATTCTCAAAGAGTCGCACCTCCTGTTCCAACTCCTTTAGACGTGCTTCAAATTCCATGGAAGGCATGCTAGTCTGAACAGTTTCCATAGTTTTTTCTATATCCTTCAGTACCTCAGCACTCTCCTTTTTGCATCTCCTAATGATGAGCAACATGAGATCCAAACTAAATTTATTCAGTATAGCTGCCCAATCAGACTTAAACTCTTGGTCGGATCCAAACATCCCAGGTGGTTTCTGGACCCTAAGTCCCCGCGGAATACATCCTTTCTAATGCAGGACATCAAGAGAGCGCCCTTAGGGTGTTTGTGTTGGAGGTGGTACGAAACAGTAGTGAGTGGGCACATGGGCATCTCCTTCGTCGCGAGGCACTTTGGATTTTTAGGTTAGACACAGTTAAGCCAAAAGGTCTAAACAGTGAGCTGTCTTTGAATAGTTACCTATGAAGAACGTATCAAATGGGGAGGGTCCCTTTAAGAGATGGGTCACACAGTAATGAGTCTGACTATTTGAAGAACAAACGTGTGTGAGGAGGGCGCGAGCTAGAAAGCACTGCCACCCGTCCGGGTTTTGGTCCGGTTCATTCTTCCTTGCGTGAGGCTTGTGTGTGAGTGTAATTTGTATAATTTGAGCAATTGTGGATGGGGGACTAATTATGGTGGTTAGAAGAATTAATGAATGTATGTCCATGGTAGAGAACTCGCTCCTGAGGAAGGAACAACGAAATCTGAGGACTATAGCCAGCCCCAGATTGAGCGGGAGGAGGTTTGTTATCACCCTCATCTCTATGTCTCTCCTACACGCTGAAGGAACCGAGGAAGATTGCTTTAACGGATTGGATTTCAATGATAAGGAACTGCATTAGAAAGGACTCTTGCTATATACCTGGATTTACAGAGGATGTTATGAACTGTTTTCTGCTCCTTGTATTTATTGCTGCTATTATTGCATAGGAAGTACATTGTAAGGAAATACTTGCTATATTTGATTGTTGTATGCACTGATTAACTGAGTAGCACTTACACTTTAACTGATAAATTGTGAATGCTTTAACGTGCGTGTATTTCCTGCGGGTTTATCCCTCTTGTGGCTTGTGAGTTTTTGCAGGAACAGCCATTCATCTGTACCACTTTTGGTATCAGTAGTTGAGCAGGTGACAATGCACGCCCCCTTGAACCAGTTGAGATCAGGAGTGGAGCAGTTGTCAATGATTGCCCTTGCCTTTACTCAGCTGGTATTAGGAGTGTAGCAGGTGGCAATGCCCAGCCTGTGCCTTAACCCAGCTGATAATAGGAGTCGAGCAGATGGCAATGACCATACCCCTTCAGGCAGCTGGAATCAGGAGCAGACCAGGTGGCAATGCCTGCTCCCTGCCTTAAACCAACTGGTATTAGGAGCAGGGCAGATGGCAATGCCCATACCCCACATTAACCCAGCTGGTATTAGGAGTGGAGCAGTTAACAATGCCCACCTCCCACCTTAACCCAGCTGGTATAAGGACTGGAGGAGGTGGAAATGCCCACCCACGCCTTAGCCAAGTTGGTATTAGGAGAAGAGCTGGTGGAACTTTCCCTCCCATCTTAACACAGTTGTTATTAGGAGCAGAGCAGGCGGTAATGACATCCCTGGCCTTAACCCAGCTGATATTAGGAGAAAAACACATGGCTATGCCCACCCCATTTCACTCAGCAGGGATCAGAAGAAGAGCAGGTGGCTTTGCTCACCCACTGCTTTAACCCAGCAGGTATTAGGAGCAGAGAAGATGGCAATGCCCACCCCCCACCCCTTAACTCAACTGGTCTTAGGAGTGGAACAGGTGGCATTACCCATCCTCCACCTTAACCCAGCTGGTATTATTGGTGGAGCAGGTGGCAATGCCCTCCCCTGCCTTAATCCAGGTTTTATTAGTGGTGGAGTAGTTGGCAAGGCCCACCCTACACCAATACTCATTTGGGATCAGGAGTGGAGAAGGTGGCAATGTCCACCTCACACCTTCACCTAGTTGGGATCAGGCGCAAAGCAGGAGGCAATGTCCTTCTACCCTTCACCCAGCCAGGATAAGGAGCAGAGCAAGTGGCAATGCCCATCCTCTTCAACCTACTGGAATAAGCCACTGAGCAGGCAGCAATGCCCCCCCCCCCTGTCTTCACCCTGCCAGAGTCTGGAGCAGAGCATTTGGCAATGGCCATACCCCCTTCACCCAGCTGGGATCAGGAGCAGAGCAGGTACTAAAGCCTGTCACCCACCTTAACACATCAGGATCAGGCAGAGAGCAGGAGGCAATGCCTGTTCCTCCCTTCACCCAGCGGGGAGCAGGTGGCAATGCTCACCTCCCTTTACCCAGCTGAGATGAAACTCAGAGCAGGTGGCAACGCCTGCCCCCTTTCATCCAGCCGTAGTTAGGCACAGAACAGGAGGCAATGTCCCCCATTTCCCAGCAAGAATCACTCATGGAGCAGGTAAAAAAGCCCACCACCCATTCACAAGGTCGAGATCAGGCAGATCAGGCATGGAGCCGATGACAATGCCCCCCCTCCTAAACCAGTGACAGAGGAGGAGCGAATGCCTGCCCGCCTGCCATCCCCTTTCTAGAGCCCATTGTATTTTTTCCCCACAACGGGGTTTGTTACTAGTTTTTAATATTAGTCACAGCATCTCTGGCCAGGACCAAACACCATATTCCAGCCCTTTACACATTTTCCTTCTGCCTTCCTTAGATGGTCTTCCTCCTCAACAGAGTGGCCTCTACTTCCTCTATCCAGAGAAACTTCCAGAGAGTATCACCGAAGTAAAATGTTGGTAAATGTCTGGTTACAGGAAGTAATGGAGTATTCTGAATTGGAATTCTCAATGATTAGAAATAATTGGGAGGAAATGAGACCATGTGAATTATAATATTTGGCGGATGTCTTCCAAGAAATTCTGCTCATCTTCAAATGTATACAGAATATGCTTTACTCAGCTGTGTCGTCTTCAGAATGGAATGAAGTAATTCCTTAAATAATAAAAAATGATTAGTAAAACTTCTGAACAAGGGGTATAATCTTATAAAATGAAAGAGGACTACAAGAGCAAAGGTCACATTCTGTTCTATGGGGAAGGGAATGAACACTTACATAAATGATGTTTTAATAAAAGCAAGCTAAAAGGCCTCCAGCATCAGAAGGATATTTGATGTTCTGATTATGAATCATAGGTCTCCTTACCCTTTGAAATATCGTATAAAAGCACCCTCAGTACAAGACTCCGCACCAAGTTTCATTCATCATCACTTCATTGAGGCCTTCGGAAAGGTTGGTAAGTATTGCAAACAAACCTTAGAAGGACAATGTAGGTGGCTGGAAAAGGCAAAATTGGGGCTGCGGAAGAAAAGAGTAAGGAGGGGGCTGAAGAGTGCTCTTCATATACAGACAGGGTTGTCATGGGAAGACATTTTTTCTTCTGCAGCAGTAGCCTATGTTAGACATAGTGGGTTTAAGTCATCATGAGGCAATAGACTTCAGTGGAATCTTAAGAGAAAATGACAAATGGGAAGAGAGGTTCAAGAACTATATACTACCTGTGCTTCATGTTGTTTAATATAAGGCCTTGAATTGATTATGTTCTGTTTCAGCAGTTCTTCAACCCTATACTGGATTCTTGCTAATACTATGTCTTTGTAAAGTTGTATTCATATACCATGACATTGTTTATGGAAATGTTCTTGACACTGCATGGAAATGCCTGGCTTTTTCCTTGCCACTGATTGTGTTAATCTCACACTATGTAATCTGCCTTGAGTCTCAGTGAGAAAGGTGGGATAGAAATGATATAAATAAATAAATAAATAAATAAATAAATAAATAAATAAATAAATAAATAAATAAATAAATAAATAAAGAGAACCCAATATTTTTGTGGAAAGGAGACTCTCTCTCATTGGAGGACTCCAGAAAGACACTGAACAGCCATCTATACGGGATGTATTGAGGAGATGATTGAAGCAGGTGGACTGCCAAGCTCGCCCAGGCTCAGAGATTGCAAATTCAATGAATTTAATACTTCTTCACCTGTAACAACAAAGCACTTCTTTTCCTCTGCGAGCTCCTCATTGGCATGATCTTGCCATGGGATATGTAGCAACTTGACTATGTGGTGCAGATGGTAGGAGCCACAGCCACAGCTCTCCAGCTATATTGTGGGGATGATAATAAGAATGACTTCCTTCACTGCTCTGGGTGGGCACTAAACTGTCAAGAAGAGTGGTATATAAGCATACTTCTTGCTCTTGTTATTCTTGATGTTGTTATTGCTATATGACATGGTCTTAACTGGCATGAGCCAAACCTATGCACCTATAGCTTAAGGCAGAACACTTGGTATCCACTAGAGCCTGTGTCTTCTCTTTTGTAGTAATTGTTCTGTGGAACGGTCTCCCAAAGGTTGGGAGGGGCTTACCATCTCTATAAAAGTTTTGGACATGTTGCAAGGCCATTTCATTGGGCACAACATTAAATGGGGTGCAGACTACATGCATTTGCATGCTTCTGTGTGACATGAAGATGGGTGTTATATAAATGTTTTAATTAATACAGAGCAAATTTTTTATAAAGGATCGGGGAGTCAGACCCAAATATAAACCAAGAATAATGTAATTACAGCCAGATGTCCTGACTCCTGAGTACGGCTTACATGATGATTAACATGTATGTTGCCATTCCATTTTAATTATCGTGACCATCAGAGGTACAATCCCTCTGATCATGGAGGCTCAGTCCACAACTTCTGTAAGAAAGAGTCATTCATTATGGATGATGGACTAGACCTTTCCCTCCTACACAAGCACACTGAACTGGGTGTTTTCCTTCTAGATCAGCAGCCAACTCAAGATGTCTCTGACTCCACTGGAATCAGCCTTGCAAACTATTGCCAACATTTCCAAAGAATACAATGTGGAAGCCAAAAATCCTACCATGCTCACCAAGAAAGAACTAGAGATGCTAACCAAGGAGCAGCTCCCAAACTTCATACAGGTGAAAAGGGGTGGGGTGGCTCATTGCATAAAAGGAATTGCTTAAATGGGCTCTTTGATGTGTGGTTGTTTTGGGGTGGGGAGAAAAATCATAATCCTTATTGGAATTCCATCTCCTGTCCCCAAAGATACAAAGCAGTACACAGTGTGCTAGCTTGGTGAACATGGATGGAATAAGGTCATGAGATGCATGACTGGTTCCTGAGAGTCCTTTGCAGGTATAGTCATCTTCTGTAAAAATCTAAGAGAGACCAGTTTCACGTGGAGGAGACAGATGTATGTTACCTTCCTTACACTCTCCCCTCTTGCAGCCTCTGGTTAATAGGCTAGTAAGGAAAATATCAAGAGACTCTAGGAGCTGCATTACTTCCTACCCAGTATGTTCCATAGAAAGCCTTTCCATTGGGTACCAAAACCCCTTCCCACATGAACAGGTCAGGACAGGAGGCCTTCTCACCAGTTCTGTGCTCAATCAAGTCTCCCTGCTCTTTTTTCCATTCCTTGGCAGCCAGGTTGTTACCTGCCAGTATACCACTGCATCCCTCTACCTCAGTTTGGGAATGATATCTCAGAGGGTCGTTGTGTAGAGCAAACAGGGAATAAAAGAGCCCTCTATGTCAGGAAGAAGTGGAAAACCCAATTACATTGGATGAGCAAGTGAATAATGACTGGAGAGTCTGCTTTATATTATATGTCAATGCAATACTGTTGCTGGTACAGAAACAGAGTTGCCATCTCGGTTGGATGCAGAATCAGATCTCTGACTTTTGCTATGAAATCCATCGTTGCTGGTAGGAAAGCTCTGTTTGATTGGGTGGCAATTTGTAAGCAAAGGAACACCAAATACCCAAGGGATGAATGATAAAATTATCCTTGCGTACAATGATCTGCAGCTGATCTTCAGAAAATGGTCTATGTTGCAATATATGGAAATAAGTTACTTACACCATTTGCCTTATACCTCCACAATGCAAAGGGCTGGAGTCTTACTTAAAACCAAAATGTAAGCTGGGACTTCAGTGATCATAGCAATATATTGTTAGAATCTTAGAATGTAATTACTCTGGTTTTTTTAATGAATCCTTTCCCTGTGAATGGCAGAGATAAAGACCAGTTGCCCCGTGCTGTACGGCACTGTTACAATATGCTGAAACATCTGTCACCAACCACAAATCTATCAGCGAACTGTCAAACTGATCATTGAGAAATCAGCTTCTTTTTCATGAGTGGCAAAGAGGATGTGAGCTGAATCTCTCGGTGTTTGGTCTTCCGTGACTCAAACATGGCCCATTCGACCATGCCTATAATCTTCGAAGCTTTATGTCTCTGTGATTTACTAAGATGGGGCAACTTAGTTAGCTATTAGGGTTTTAACAACTGGAATATTCTGTGCTAGAAGCATTGCACTGAAGGCTTTAGGAGCAGCAGGCACATATTGGTTACCTCGATCAGAAAAATAAAAGTGGGATATTGCTGCAGCATTAACTTTGTCTGTATTGATAACCATCCTACGGTGGAAGGTCCATGAAGCATTAGATTGGAAACAGACACCCAGGTATTTAAAGTGCTTAATTTGTTCAAGTCTATTACCATTGACAATCCAGTTATGCAGTTTCCGGGAACTGGGGAGAACCAACACTTTAGAATTTTCATAGTTTAACTCCAGTCTGTTGGTCACACAGTATTCAAGGCAACGGTTCAATAAACTATTCAATCCAACACGGGAAGAAGACAGAAGAACCGCGTCCTCCGCATATAATAACAAAGGGATAGAAACGGAGCCCAATCTAGGACTGTGACCATCAACCAGTGACAAAAAGGGGGCAAGATCATTTAAAAAAAGATTAAACAGATGGGGGGCTAAAATGCACCCCTGCTTAACCCCCTTCTTAATAAGAATCCTGGGTGAGAGTCTCCCGAGGGAAGAACATCTGACCTGGCAAGACGTTGCTGAGTAAAGTCTTTGGATAAGAGATAATAACCTCTTATCTAGTGACATCCCCTCGAGCTTTGCCCAGAGAAGTTCTCTTGAGACAGAGTCAAAGGCTCCCTTAAGGTCCAGAAAGGCAATATACAGTTTAGATCTTTTTCTGCTCGTGTATTTATTAATCAAATGAGCGAGGACTAAACAATTATCCAAAGCTGACTTCCCCTGGCAACACCCCACCTGTTCTGGGCCTAATATTTTACTAGATGACATCCAAGTGCTGAGCTTGATTTGCAAGAATTTAGCGTAGAGTTTCCCAATAACGGATAGAAGGCTGATTGGTCTAAAGGTAGAGGGGTTAAGATAACAACCCTTCTTATAAATGGGAACAATAATCGCATTGGTCCAGGCCTCTGGCATCTGGCCAGTCTTGTTTACCATAGTGAAGAGAGAAGCAAGCAGAGGGGCCCACCACTCTGGATCAGCTTTCAGCACCTCTGGGATTATCGCATCTGGACCAGGAGTTTTACCTGATTTGAGCTGATTTATAAGAGTTGTTATTTCCTCCGGAGTGACAGGAGGCCACTCTGGGAGACCATCCAGGGGAGAATAAACCAGTTGCATTCCATTAGGGGGAACTTCACAGAATAGGTCCGAAAAATACTGAAACCATGTATCGGGGGAAATGGCTGATATATAAGGGATCTCAGAGCGAATAGCACCATTGATTATAGCCCAGAATTGACTGGAATCATTCAGGGTAATGGTGCATCAGAGTTGTTCCCATTGTTTATTAATAAAGGTCAGCCTCTTAATCCTTGTAACCTGGTGTAAATGACTTTTAGTTATCTGATACTCCACTGGCAAGCAGGTAGCTGCAGAATCATGAAAATTTCAGTAAATAGTACGTAGATGGGCTTTTATATTCCTGCATTCCCCATCAAACCATACGGCCGTCTGAGAACTCGCTACTTGCTTTGGTACAGCCCTTCTGGAATCCTGTTTTAAGGATTCTGTAATGATATTTAATAAGTTCCCATAGGTTTGTGTCACCTCTAAGGGATCAGAAGAATTTATTAATGCAGATGTAAGGTCTAAACTAATGTTTGATTTCAGTACCTCCAGAGTCTTATGTCCAAGATCCGGAGATCGTGGAATCCTAGACAGAAATTCCACATCCTGAGGAATTCCCCTTAATGTCAAAGACCCAAATCAGGGGTAAATGATCACTAAGAATCTGATCTCCAACTGTAAAGCCAGAGACATGTGACCTAAAAGAAGGGGAGACTAAAATATAGTCAATAACCCTGCAGCCCCTTGTAGAAATATATGTGTACTCATATGATTTGTCAAAACCTGTCAGGCCATTCAGCCAGATTTTGCAGAATTGGAAGCAAAACTCTGCTAGCTTCAAGCCTGCTGGATTTGACAAAGTGTCCTTAGAGCGTCTCATTGGGGGAGTAAATAAAAACAGCAAGGCATCCTGATCAAGACCCAAATTACTAAAAAGAGATGGAATATTATTACCAACTCTTGCATTAAAATCTCCAGCTAAGATTATTTCTACACAGGGGAATTCTTGTTCTAGCTGTTCAAGATAGGCAGCCCAGACTGCTCCAATAGGAGGACAAAATAGATCTATCAGAGGAAGGTGGAATATAAATATTTAGTTTTATTAAAGGAGAACTTCCACAATTTATCATAATGGCTTGAGCAATAGGAGGGCAGCCTGGGAGATTAGTAGAGTTTAAATCAAGACTAGAGGACACAAGGATGGTTAGGCCTGCATGAGGGCGTCCACTACTACTAGTCCTAGATGCTGGAAGGGAGTCAGATCTAAATCCCTCAAGAAGTAAGGGAGTTTGGGCCCAAGTCTCCTGGAGAAGGACAATATCAAAGGTTTTAAGATATGCTATGAAGTCCTGGTCTTTGGCCTTATTCCTCCACCCTGCTATGTTCCAAGAGACAAATTTAATTGACATGGGTGAAGGTCTCTCTGGGCGTCAGTCCATCTCAACAAGTTGATCTAAAGAATTGTTCTCATCGAGAATAACACATCCATTACTGATAGAGCCAGCCGACCGGGAAGAGTTCTCTGTGCCTGGAGACTTAGAGCTAGAAGCCCCGCCCTCCCTTTGCACAATTGAAGAGAGGAATGCGGAAGGCTTAAGTCGGTGGACAACTGCTTGGACTTGAATCCCAGTACACTCGGCGTTCACTGATGGTGCTGATGGTGCTGGTGGTGCTTCCACTCCTGCCATTGAACTGATAGAGGGACCAGAATTGTCCAGCATATTCTTTAAAAATTTAATTCTCTCAGCTTCCAGGCTATCCGAGACCATCCTTTGCTCATCTAAAGGCAGGGCCTTAAAGGATTCCAGAACTTCCTCATCCAATGTGGTATTATCCCGAGGGGTGAATAAAGGAGGCATTATGTCTAGTACGGGTAGGGCATCATTAGTTACACTGGTGACAAGTCTCACCTCTTGCTCTGTAGAAGCCAATAACTGCTTCTACCCAAAACATGTTATCTTTCAAGAGATCTAAGAGACACACACAAATCCAGAAATAATAAATCTATTTCAGAAACACATGGCAAGGTGGGTCATGATCCAGCAACAAAAATAAAAGAGAAACAGAGGCTAGATAGTACTTTAACACCCTCAACCATGCTCCTCCAGTGAGGCTCAAGATACTTGGTGGACCACCACTCATAAAGCAGCCAGAGAAGTGGTTTAGCCGTGCATTGTTTGAAGGGTTAATAGAAGTGCTCTGTCAGTGATGGTGGGTGCCAAATTTTGAAGAGTAAGAAATACAAAAAAAGTTCCGTTCTCAAATGCAAAACAATGAAAGTTATTTAAATGAGTATGAATACAACAATAATTATAAGAACATTCTTTTTAATTCTTTTTTTTTTTTCAAATACAGGCTGAAAATATCTCTCGAGATACTTTGATAGCAAGTTTCAGGACTCAACTCAGCGATAAAGCTAACAAGAATACACTATCATTTAATATTACTGTTGGATAGTTAAATTTAATGAGGCCACCATGCCCTCAAAGACAAATGAGATCCCAAAAGCCTGATAAACGGATTTTTTTTCGCACTCTTGTTTCAAGACAGGACCAGTCAATAAAAATCTGACTAATATACCTTAGGGGATTGTTTGATATCTTTAATCTGGGATTCTTGGGAGTCAAGTACTGTGAGATTTATTGTTTTGATATCCATCTAATCCTACCGTTACACAAATGAGGGGGTCTCAATATGAGTTGGGGGAATTGACATAAAAGGGCCACAGAGAGAGGGGGAAACTACGAGATCTCCACCAATCGATACATGGATTATAACTGAAGAGAAGTCTCTGGATGAACCAGGTGAATGTTCAACAGGAAGCGGTAAAAAGAACAATTGTATAGAATGCATACAAGGCATGCACACAACGCTAACTAGGAAATCAATGAGGAAGAGGGAGAAAGGGTAGGGCGTTATGTACCAGTCTAGGAGAGTAAGGATGTCTGTAAATGCAGCAGCATGAATAACGAGCATTTTGTAGGAAGATGGCTCAGACACGTGTCTGATAGTGTACATGTGGATCCAAGGAACACACACACTGAGCTCTTGGCTGAAAATCCCAGGATAGAAATCCATCTTCTGCCCCTGAAGCAATAGCTTAATGGCTTGTTTAAAGGTGAAACAATGAATTTGGAAATGCTTGTTTGTGCACATCTGGGTGAAACTAAAGATGAAGAGGGTGCTTGACGTCCTGCAATTGCCAGATGGGAAGGGCTTGTCATATCCCAGGAAACCTCCGATGGGAAAGGTGGGTGAGGGAAAGTACAGAAGAGCTTTGATTAGATGAAGCAGGACCTTCTGGAAGAGGTCTTAGTTTCATTTAAGTGCTTCTCTGAGGCATGGAGGTGTAGCCTGGACCCCCCCCCCCCCTCCTGGAATCTGGACATAGACTTTGTGGACCGCGCATCATTTGGTACTGAGGCCAATATGATGCATGAAGAAGGAATGTCATGGGACTGGCAGGGCAGCCCCCTGATCAGCACCCACAAGCCACCCTTTCTGCAAACACTCTGCCCACACTGCACCCAAATAAATGGGCCTGCTTGCCAAGATGCCAGCCCTTGCTGAGATTCTTGCAGGAACTAGGACTAGCAGTGAAAGAGAGAGAAGCCATTTTCCCAGAGTCAGTTTTAAAACGACAACTATTTTTACTGTGGAAGCCCTGGCATGTCTGTGTCTCAGCTGGGCCTCTTGATACGGAGATGCCAGGAGCAAAAGGCGCTTCAGGATCTCCAAGTAATCCCACAATCAAGATAATCGCTTCCAGCCATCAAGCGATGGATGATCCTAAAATGCAGATCACTTCGCATCCGCCCTTCCCTTCTGCCCTTTCTTCCCTCTGGAAGTGTCACCATGGACCATCATAAAAATCAATTGCCCCTCACCCGCTCTTCCTCCTGTCCCTTTGTTATTCTTGAGGTGTCACAAACACAAACATTAGGCTCCTAAGCACCCAGTCCGGAGCTCCTTTTCCCCACCCGAGTGGCACTTCATTTACTTTTCGTAAATTTATGGAGGACCATTTGATAGGGCATAAGCCCACCCCAGGTCTAGCCTAGGGGCTGAAATGGACTATATAAGGGAGATGCTCAAACTCCCCAGGGCTTCTCCTACCCCACCCCACCCCCAGTGCCTTGCTGGCATCTCACTAGGCATGCTGCCCTTTGCTGCTGGATCTCTGCTCCTGCCAGGACAGGTGTGTATTGCCCACCAACGATTCCTGCTAGTGCAACAGTCTCTATTTTTCTCACCTTTTATTCCCTAGTCTTGTAATGAATGTGTGTGATTCTCATGTACTTTTCACTCAAGGTTTTATGTAACGTCTTTGAAGCTTTGAAATATTAGTCTCCTCTCTCTTATTGGGCGAAATCCAGGATTACTGACCTTAGTATACACCGGTCTTGATCCCTTAATACTAGCTGACTGCTTATTAATTCCCCATCTTTAAGGCAGATTAGCTAACAGAGGGTCAGCTAGTCAATCTGACACACCTTCTGGTAACTTTCCAACTCCTGCCAGGATTGGCATCAGTTCTGCCTTGCCAGACAATGTTTTGTGCTTCAGAGTACACATGATGAAAAAGGAGTTATGATATTCCATATATATAAACTGTTCTTCCAGTATGGAGAAGGGGTCTGAACATTAACAACCCTTCCCCCACTCCAATGAAGCAAATGTGACTGAGCATATGACTTCATTCCAGTTTCATGGAGGGGCAATGGGATGGAGGCTCCAAGCAGAGAGGAAGGAAGAGGAAGGTTTGAGGGGATAGTATTAGGAGAACTGTGTTTGATTCTCCACTACCCGTGCTTCCCAATGACTAGGGCGCACAACAAACTCCTCTTTGTTATGCAAGATTGTGTCTGAGGAAGCATTGGTGGCTAGCTGCATCTGCCAGGGCATGGTCAGGCAAAGGAGTGCTTGGGATGGAACACTGGCCTTGAAGCAGGGAGCAGGCGGAGCAGCAGGTGAGCCTAGAGCTCTGGGAATGCTAATGAGGTTCAGTTAGGTGTCTGCAGGGGTTAACTGAGAAAGGGTTAATGGTGAAGTTTGTGCAGTTACTACTGCACAGTTTGGTGAAGAGAGGGCCATCTGTAACCTTCCATTTTTAGAGAAGGTGATTGAGCGGGCGGCAGAGGAGCAACTGCAGAATTTCCTGAAGGAGACCTCGGCCCTAGACCCCTTCCAGTCTGGTTTCCGCCCGGGACATGGGGTCGAGACATTGCTGGTCACCCTCACAGACGATCTCCGCAGACATCTGGATCTGGGCGGATCAGCACTGCTGATTTTGCTGGATCTATCAGCAGCATTTGATACGGTCGATCATGAGCTTTTGACCCACTGCCTTGCCAATGTGAGGATTCAGGGGACAGCACTGCAGTGACTGGTCTCCTTTCTCCATGATCGGGGACAGAGGGTGGCACTTGGGGAGAGAGTGTCATCTGGTAGGCCACTGGTATGTGGTGTGCCACAGGGAGCGATACTCTCTCCATTATTATTTAATATCTATATGTGCCCCCTCACCCGGCTGGTGCAGAGTTTCAGGCTTGGGTGTCAGCAATACGCAGATGACACCCAGCTTTATCTGTTGTTGGACGGATTGCCTGGATTGGCCCCTGATGCCCTGGAGCGTGCTTTTGAGGCTGTGGCTGGTTGGTTGAGACAAAGTCAGCTGAAATTGAATCCCACAAAGACGGAGGTCCTGTATGTGGGTCGTGGGGAGATGGCTTTGGGACCCCGGCTTCCTACACTTGATGGGGCAGCACTTACACTGGCCCCAAGAGTTAGGAGCCTGGGGTTGATTCTGGATTCCTCCCTGAAGATGGAGGAACAGATCACTGCAGTTGCCAGGTCTTCCTTTTATTATCTTCGGCAGGCCAGGCAGCTTGCCCCTTATTTGTCTCCCTGTGACTTGACTACAGTGGTCCAAGCAATGGTCACCTCTAGGCTGGATTACTGTAACACACTCTATGGTGGGCTTCCCATGGGCCTGATCCGGCAGTTACAGCTGGTACAGAATGCAGCAGCGCGGGTCATTCCTGGAGCACCGGTGTGGGAGCGTATTACACCAGTGCTACGCCAGCTGCATTGGCTGCCAGTGGAGTACCGAATCAGGGTAAAGGTTTTGGTGATAACCTACAAAGCTCTACGCAGACTGGGACCGACGTATCTGAGGGACCGTCTCTCACTGTATGAGCCCCAGAGGACTCTCCGCTCTGGTGGAAAACATCTTTTAAGTGTCCCTGGCCCTAGGGAGGCCTGCCTGGCATCGACCAGGGCCAGGGCCTTTTCGGTCCTGGCCCCGACCTGGTAGAATGCTCTGTCTTGCGAGGCAAGATTTGCTTGCATTTTGCCAGGCCTGTAAGACAGAGCTATTCCGCCAGGCATATGGCTGATGCCGGGCAGTGCCCCCCCTGTGAAGGGGTGGGGGTTAAACCATCGCCCCTATGTGAACACAGAGGCATATATGAACCACTATGCAGCATGAATAGTTTAATGCAGCATAATATTTAATGTTTTTAAATGTTTTTAAATGAATTATTTAATGTTTTTAAATGTTTTTAATGGTGTTTGTACTTGTTATCTGCCCTGAGCCTGCGAAAGTGGGGAGGGCAGAATATAAATATAATAAATTAAATTAAATTAAAATTAAGAGCTCTAGATCTGTGCAGATAAGGAATTCAACAGTGGGATGTAGGACAGCAGTTTTTTTCCTTAGCCACGGGAATTGAATTTATTGTGCTTTCTTCCACATAGAAAAAAGGGCCTGCACTGTGGTTGTGAAGGTGCACTGTAGCCTTCTGTCTCATTTGTTTCTGGGCACTGTGCCTCTATGGAGTCCTGGGGGGAGCAGAGAGGGCAAGGCACCTATGTTGATTCACGCTGGCTGTATCGTGCCACTTCAGTCCAGGCCTCCAACTGGCAGGTTGGATTCACTTACCGGGTGAGAAAAATTTAAACAACTAAACAACTAAAAATCAAAACTCAGAAAAGCTTATAGAATGACCCTCAGTCTTCTGAAACAAACAAGCAAAAATTAGAAGGGGTATGGCACTCCCCCCAACCCCAGTTCAGAAGGCAGGTGGGAGTCAGATAAAGGACGGCGTCCTTGCTCAGCTTAATGGCCCGTAGATGTGTCAGATACGTCAATCAGTGGCTGGGCAAGCATGGGGATAAGAGAGATCTGCTGAACCACAACGGAGGAGCCCTTGGAACTAGCCCTCTGAGCTGGTGTCAGGTGGGCAGGAGGAGCAGGATCTTCTTGGTCTGGTTGTCGCTCTACCCTATCAATCTTTCATGTGCTAGAAGTGGAAGTATATAAGCCAAAAGCCTGCCTTCTTGGGGAGTTGAATCTTATATGGTAAAGGTAGTCCCCTGTGCAAGCACCAAGTCATTACTGACCCATGGGGGAGACGTCGCATCACAAGGTTTTCATGGCAGACTTTTTATAGGGTGGTTTGCCATTGCCTTCCCCAGTCATCCACACTTTACCCCCAGGAAACTGGCTTCTCGTTTTACCGACCTCAGAAGGCTAGAAGGCGGAGTCAACCCTGAGCCAGCTACCTGAACCCAGCTTCCGCAACGATTCAACTCATGTCGCGAGCAGAGCTCGGGCTGCAGTACTGCAGCTTACCACTCTGCATCACAGGGTCTCACAGGGTTATGACAACAATAAAACGAGAAGGGGAAGAACCCCATGCATTAGCCGAAACTCTTCAAGTGAACACTAGGATTTTTTTAAAATGTATTATTTGTGTGACTATCCTTTCTAGTGGTAGGGGCAGGACTTTGCCCTTTGGATGTGAGGGCATATACGGTTGCAGACATTTTTCTGAACATGCAGTTGGCCTTCTTCCCATTGATGGAGGTTCCTGACCCAACAGAGCCATTTATCTACAGAGGGCTGAATGACACCAAGCTGAAGGACAACTCTTTTATGGATGGAGGAGACCTCAGTGATGAGAGGGCGCACCGCCTCAATATTTACAACTACCGTTTCGAGGCCTGAGGGAAGGTGAGTGCCAATAAATCACAGTCCAGACAAATGTGTCCTTCGCTGAAACCCAGGCAAGCTAGTCTGTTCCCTTGGGAAACTGCTCACTCCACCACCTACCCCTCAACCCCCCACTGCTCAGTTCTGCAAGGTCCCCAATCTAACTCAGGAGAATGTTTAGTGTGTAGGCAATAGGCATCCATGATCTGAATTAAATTTGCTACAAACACCCAAACTTTAAGAGGCATATCCCATCACCAGCTTTTGGGGAAGCTGATGAGCCTCTGAGTGTGAACAGAGTCCTAGAAATGGCCCAAGCAGGAGTCCCATGAGTGAACGCCAAAGAAAGGTTTTTACTGAACTACAGAGGATATAAAATACAGAAAGCACAGAGCATATAAAAAGTTGCCTTGCGCTAGGCTTTCAGCTAAGGAAAAGATAAGAAAGAACAGAAAGTTGCTACTGTCTAGCTAGCACATCAAGAGTTTCCAAATAGTACCTGAGACATCCTCCTTCTGGGATGGGCATTCTGTGCTTGGGGAATGAGAAGGCAAGCCCATCCTTTTGAACCCTCCATTCTCCATTCCCTTCTGAGCTACCAAAGTGGCTAAATGATGGACTAGGATTTGCCTGACCCAGGTTCATTTCCCTGCTCTGCCTTGGAAGCTTGCTGGCTGACCTTGAGCCATTCCCATGCTCTCAGCCTAACCAAACTCCCAGGGGTCTAGTGAGGACAAAATGGAGGAATGAAGAATGATATAAGCCACTGTGGGTCTCCTTTGAGGATAGTGGCTGGATATAAATGAGGGAAGTAAAAATAACCTTAACATTGAATATTGGGTGTGTTTCAGATCTGATTAGCTTAATTGGTTGGTTCCATAAAAACAAAGGCAGGTTTGCTTTGCAAGTATGTGAAGCCTCAAGATAGGAGTTGGTGCACAAGTGTAGGAATAGGCTTTTGGAAGATAGGAGACTCCTTTCTTGGAGGTTGTCATCCATTTCATCTCACACTTAGGACTAGATTTTTTTTTCCAGTGAGGGACAGTCTCATCCTTACAGAAATATTTGGTTCTGTTCCTGAACTGCTTTCCAGTTGGAAATTTATTCTAAAATTTCATTGAAACTTAATCCCAGTGTGTCTAATCTGGGCTACTGGAGCAGATGAAAAAATGTTTTCCTAGGATACCCCACTGGGTATATTAAAAGTACTCTCATGTCCCGTCTCTCCTCTTCTCCAGAGCCAATATTGCCAGTTCCTGGTATCTAATCTGTCCTTCTAAGCTTCATCCTCAGTACTTACCAAACGCTCTGAAGGTGTTGATGAAGAGACGATGGATGAAACTGGGTATAGAGTCTTGTACTGAGGGTGCTTTTGTACTGGATTTGGAAGGATGAGGAGACAAATGATTCATATCCAGAACACCCAATATCCTTCTGATGCTGGAGGCCTTTTCGCTTGTTTTCTTAAAACATCACTTATGGATGTATTTATTTCCTTCGCCAAGTAACACAATGTGTACACACAATGTGTACGTTGCTGCAGCCGTCGTCTTTCATTTTAGATGATTATAGCCCTTGTTCAGAAGTTTTACTAATCATTTTTTATTATTTAAGGTATTACTTTATTCCAATCTGAAGACAACACAGCTGAGTAAAGCATATTCTGTACTCATTTGAAGATGAGCAGAATTTCTCGGAAGATGTCCACCAAATATGATAATTCACATGGTCTCATTTCCTCCCAATTATTCCTAATCAAGGAGAATTCCCCATTCCTCCCTGTAGCCAGATAATTACCATTTCCATGCCTCTTCCTTTTCTCCACAAATTTTACTTTGCAAATCCACAAACTAGGCTCTCATGGTTACGTGCAACTAACCAAAAGACAACTAGTCCCTGCAAAATACAGTAAACAAATCCCATTTTTAAAATATATTTTAAATACTTTAAAGTACAAAGTGTTCATACATGAATGACAGTGAATATTGAGCAAATGCTATAAGAAAAACAATTGTCACTATTGTCAGCCACCGGCACACAGACATTGATTGTTGCTTTTCACAGAAATACCATTCATAAGTCTACACGGACTGGCCATTCATAAATATTATATATAGGTTCAACATTAATCCTCATTGACCACAACTATACCAATAAAGATATAATAAATAGTGTGGTAAATATTACAATAATTTTTACAAATATCAATCCATAATAATTAGTTAATAAATATAAGCCATTGTGCTGTAAATATCTGTTGGTAAAATTATGGGGATGGTGATCCAAAGGTTCCTGGTGGTATATAGCAAAGTGGGCGGCTTTTAGCCAGATTCTTGGAAGGTAAGTACAATATGACTTAATTCCTCACTGGATAACTTGTTCAGATCTTATGTGCCGGGTTTGATTCCCCACTCCTCCACTTGAAGCCAGCTGGGTGACCTTGGGCGAATAACAGTTATCTGTAGCTCTCTCAGCCCAACCCACCTCACAGGGTGATTGTTATGGGGAAATAATGGCATACTTTGTAAAGCGATCTGAGTGGGCATTAAGTTGTCCAGAAGGGCAGTATATAAATGGAATGATATAACCACAAGTAAGACTACTAATAGTCTCTTGACTATTTTACTGATGCCACTGACCATGTGCATATAGTCCACTGCCCACCTAAGGGTACTGTCATTGTTGTTCTTTACACTGAAACAGTTGATTGCTATTGATCCTTGCAGCCCATGTTACTGCACTAGTGATGACACTCTCAGGGTATCACCGTTCTGTAAAATCTTTCCTCAGTGGATTGCATTCCCTTTCATAATCAAGTTCTCTGGAAGAATTCTTACATAGCCTCAAATACTGTTCATACGGTATATTATGATGTAAACGGTGTGGGTGGTGTGACATGAAATATAAGCATGAATTTCGATCACTCTGCTTCTTAATTTTACTTTGCCCAATTCTTTCTCTGGGAGAGACATAGAAGCTTTTTTTCCCCCTTCCTCAAGTAAGGTGGGTTCCCCAAAACACCATTTTTAATATTAGTCACAGGCTCACAGCATCTCTGGCCAGTACCAGACACCATATTCCAGCCCTTTACCCATTTTCTCTCTGCCCTCCTCAGATGATCTTCCTTCTCAACAGAGTGGCCTCTACTTCTTCTGTCCAGAGAAACTTCCAGAGAGTATAACCGAAGTAAAATGTTGGTAAATGTCTGGTTACAGGAAGTAATGGAGTATTCTGAACTGGAATTCTCAATGATTAGGAATAATTGGGGGGAAATGAGACCATGTGAATTATAATATTTGGCGGATGTCTTCCGAGAAATTCTGCTCATCTTCAAATGAGTAGAGAATATGCTTTACTCAGCTGTGTCATCTTCAGAATGGAATGAAGTAATTCCTGAAATAATAAAAAAATGATTAGTAAAACTTCTGAACAAGGGGTATAATCTTATAAAATGAAAGAGGACTACAAGAGCAAAGGTCACATTCTGTTCTATGGGGAAGGGAATGAACACTTACATAAATGATGTTTTAATAAAAGCAAGCTAAAAGGCCTCCAGCATCAGAAAAATATTTGCTGTTCTGATTATGAATCATAGGTCTCCTTACCCTTCGAAATCCTGTATAAAAGCACCCTCAGTACAAGACTCCGCACCAAGTTTCATTCATCATCACTTCATCAAGGCCTTCTGAAAGGTCGGTAAGTATTGCAAACAAAGCTTAGAAAGACAATGTAGGTGGCAGGAAAAGGCAAAATTGGGGCTGCAGAAGAGAAGAGTAAGGAGGGGGCAGAAGAGTGCTCTTCATATACAGACAGCGTTGTCATGTGAAGACATTTTTTTCTTCTGCAGCAGTAGCCTATATTAGACATAGTGGGTTTAAGTCATGAGGCAATAGACTTCAGTGGAATCTTAAGAGAAAATGACAAAAGGGAAGAGAGGTTCAAGAACTATATACTACCTGTGCTTCATGTTGTTTAATATAAGTCTTTGAATTGATTATGTTCTGTTTCAGCAGTTCTTCAACCCCATATTGGATTCTTGCTAATACTATGTCTTTGTAAACTTGTATTCATATACCATGACATTGTGTATGGAAATGTTCTTGACACTGCATGGAAATGCCTGGCCTTGTCCTTGCCACTGATTGTGTTAATCTCACACTATGTAATCTGCCTTGAGTCTCATTGAGAAAGGTGGAATAGAAATGATATAAATAAATAAATAAATGAATGAATAAATATAGAGGACCTAATATTTTTGTGGAAAGGAGACTCTCTTTCATTGGAGGACTCCAGAAAGACACTGAACAGCCATCTACACGGGATGTATTGAGGAGGTGATTGAAGCAGGTGGACTGCCAAGCTCCCCCAGGCTCAGAGATTGCAAAATTCAATGAATTTAATACTTCTTTACCTGTAACGACAAAACATTTCTTTTCCTCTGTGAACTCCTCATTGGCATGATCTTGCCAAGGGATATGTAGCAACTTGACTATGTGGTGCAGATGGTAGGAGCCACAGAGCAGCCTCCTGCTTCTCGGAGAGCCCCTTCAGAGGGTATCTGTCTTACTGCACTCCATGAGTTCAGTAGAACTTCTTTTTGAGGATCAAACTTAATGAGACCGCAATTCCAGGTCTGCCAGCGGATGCACAGTCATTTTGTAGAGTGAGTTCCCACTGGCAAACTCCTTTTAACAGTGCTGTGGAGGCTTAATTCTGCTTGAGAGCACCATCATGTCAAGAGAGAAGGGGCTCCTGCCCTCCCTCTACACAATTTTAAAGACCCAAAAGAGAGCCAGGCCGATGTGTCAGTAAATTATGCACCCTGTTGACATTTCAGTTGCCCAGCAAAATCCAATGAATGGCTTGAAGCGCTAAACAGAGCTGCTGTAGCATACTGATTAAGTGGTTGGGTTGCAAATCAGCACTCTGCTGGTTCAAATCCCACTGCTGCCATGAGCTCATCAGATAGCCTTGGGTAAGCCACTCCTCTAAGCTGCAGCTCTCCAGCTATATTGTGGGGATGATAATAAGAATGACTTTCTTCACTGCTCTGGGTGGGCACTAAGCTGTCAAGAAGAGTGGTATATAAGCATACTTCTTGCTCCTGTTATTCTTGATGTTGTTATTGCTATATGACGTGGACTTAACTGGCATGAGCCAAACCTCTGCACCTATAGCTTAAGGTGGCTCACTTGGTATCCACCAGAGCCTGTGTCTTCTCTTTTGTAGCAATCATAGGAACATAAGAACATAAGCAAAGCCATGTTGGATCAGGCCAGTGGCCCATCCAGTCCAACATTCTGTCACACACAGTGGCTAGAAATCCAGTGCCATCTAAAGGACTGTCAGTGAGGCCAGGACACCAGAAGCCCTCCCACTGCCTTCCTTCCAGCACCAAGACAACAGAGCACCACCTCCCCACAAAGAGAATACCATCTATCTCCTGTGGCTAATAGCCACTGATGGACCTCTGCTCCATATATTTGTCCAGTCCCCTCTTGAAGCTGGCAATGCTTGTAGCTGCCACCACCTCCTGTGGCAACGAATTCCATGTGTTTATCACCCTTTGTGTAAAGTAGTATTTTCTTCTATCTGTTCTAACCCGACTGCTCAATAATTTCATAGAGTGCCCACGAGTTCTTGTATTGTGAGAAAGGGAGAAAAACACATCTTTCTCGACCTTCTCTAACCCGTGCATTATCTTGTAAACCTCTATCATGTCTCCCCTCAGTCGTCTTTTCTCCAGGCTAAAGAGCCCCAAGCGCCTCAATCTTTCCTCATAGGGAAAGTGTTCCAACCCTTTAATCATTTTAGTTGCCCTTCTCTGTACTTTTTCCAGTGCTATGATATCTTTTTTAAGGTGTGGCGACCAGAACTGTACACAGTACTCCAAATGAGGCCTCACCATCGATTTATACAGAGGCATTATGATACCGGCTGATTTGTTTTCAATCCCTTTCCTAATAACCCCTAGCATAGCATTAGCTTTTTTTATGGCAGTCGCACACTGTGCTGACGTTTTTAGTGAGTTATCTATCATGACTCCAAGATCTCTCTCTTGGTCAGTCTCCGCCAGTTCAGGGTTACTATATTTATTATAGAAGTACCAGGGGTCCTATCATATTATATAAATGAGAGAAAAATATTACAACAAATAATGTGATCCTGTATTACAAATATAGACAATTCCCATTCTCATGATATTATGAAACAGCTTCTGTTATAATTGGTAGTAAGACGAGCCTACGAGCATTCGGATGCATGCCTGTTTCATAGTTGATCTTCCTCAGAAGTTATTCTCAATAATTCTTCCTCAAAAGTTATTAACCTAAAATTAACCTTAATTGTTATAACATAAGGGACACCATACAGCTGAATGGAAACTTAATCTTATTAAAGCGCATATGCTATATTATTTAGACTTCTACATCTATAACATTGCAGAAATGACTCCTGTATCTCTCATTTTCATTTTCTATGGCATCATGCAGTTCATACCTACCTGTGCAGGACATTTGTGACCAATGTTCTCCAGCTCAACAAAGTGCTTGAGAACATCTGCATGAAGAGGAGTAAAACAAATCTCAAAAGGAAACATGTATGTGGAAACAGGATAACACCAAAATAATGCAAGAGAAAATACAAAATGGAGAATCAGGAAAAGAGAGAGAAAGAGAGGAGAAAATGATGGAATCCCACCAGTGTTTATTTTTGACTAAGTAGAGGCTATCTAACTTCATCCACCTATGACCTTTCTATACATTTTGAATAGATCAAGAATATTATCTTACAGGGAAATAGAGTGGATAGCCCAAGGAAAAAAAATGCTGATACCAACTTAACTATAACCCAATATTTTCTTAAAAACTTAATTTACATATTCCCTAAAAACTTCACTCCTCCTAATACTTCACAGCATTTTCCAGGACTTTGCCTTGATTTGACTTTATTAGACCCATCTCAATTATCTGTCTGGGAGAGACGTAGAAGCATATTTCCCCATTCTTCAGGTAAGGTGAGTTCCCCAGGGCACCATTTTTAATATTGGTCCGAGCATAAATAGCCAGGGCTTGACCCCATAGACCAGTCCTTTACCCAGCTTCTCACTTGCCTTCCCATAGACGGTCTCTTTCTCAGCAGAGTGGCCTCCACTATCTCCAACTAGAGAAACTTCCAGAAAGTAGCACCTAAGAAAAGGGTGGTAATTATCTGGCTACAGGGAGGAATGGAGTGTTCTGAATTGGAATTCTCCATGATTAGGAATAATTGGGAGGAAATGAGACCATGTGAATTATCATATTTGGAGGACATCTTCCGAGAAATTCTGCTCATCTTCAAATGAGTACAGAATATGCCTTACTCAGCTGTGTTGTCTTCAGATTGGAATGAAGTAATACCTTAAATAATAAAAAAATGATTAGTAAAACTTCTGAACAAGGGGTATAATCTTATAAAATGAAAGAGGACTGCTGCAGCAAAGTACACATTGTGTTACTTGGCGAAGGAAATAAATACATCCATAAGTGATGTTTTAAGAAAACAAGCGAAAAGGCCTCCAGTATCAGAAGGATATTTGGTGTTCTGGATATGACCCATTTGTCTCCTCATCCTTCTAAATCCAGTATAAAAACGCCCTCAGTACAAGACGGCAACCCCAGCCATGGCACAGCCATTAAGGCTAGATGCCACATTTTTTCTGCCCTGGAAGGAGAGGAGGCAATGCTCCCCTTCCAGGATCTGAGGGGGTGGAGCCAGTGCATTAAGACACACTCCACTTGTAGCCTTCCTCATTCTGCCCGTCTAGTTCGGCCCACCCTCCACACCCTGTAACAGGACAGGATTAGCCGGTCACCTTGACTGGGGCCAGGTAGGAATTTCCCCCCCTTTTGCCGATTAGCCTGGGTGAAGGGGTTTTTTTCGCCTACCTTGTTCTGTTTGCAGTGGTTGTATTAATTGGCTTAGTGGGCCATAGCCTATTAGGGTAGTGGCATGTTAGAGTTGCGAATTGAGAGCAGGCTGGTGAGTTAGCTTGGCACATCCCCATTGGTGGGGAAGTGGGGTCTGTCAGGAGCGGCTGTGGCTCCACGGCCCAGCTGCGAGGGCAGACTGCCTGATGGGACCTCCTGGACAAGTTCTTCCCTCAGGCTGTACGGCTTGGGGTGTTTGGAGCTTTATGGGGGGGAACAGAGGCAAAACAGTCATTAAGCCTATCTGCTTTTTCTCTGTCCTGCATCAGAGTTTCTCCATCGACTCCCAACAGCGGTCCCATTGCCTCTTTTACCTTACGTTTGCTTCTCACATATCTGTAGAAGTTTTTCTTACTGTAGCGAGCCCTCCTGGCCAGACCCAGCTCGTACTGAGCTTTGGCCTCTCTGATGGCTGATCTGCAGTACCTAGTAACCCTCATATACTCCTCTTTAGAGGTCTGTCCTTCTCTTCATTTCCTGAACATTTCCTTTTTCTCCCTTAGCTTATTCTGGAGCTCTCTATACATCCACATCGGTTTCTTGGAGCCCTTACCATGTTTCCATCTTGCTGGGATAGTGAGGGCTCGAGCTTGCAAAAGCTCGTGTTTGAGAATGGCCCACCTTTCACTCATTCAGAACCCTAGGAGGTTGGTTAGGCTGAGAGTATGGGAATGGCTCAAGGTCAGCCAGCAAGCTTCCAAGGCAGAGCAGGGAATTGAACCTGAGTCACTCAAATCCTAGTCCATCCTTTAGCCACTATACCGCACTGGTTCTCCATAAAAGGGGCTTCCTCACCATTCCCAGAGATTTCTTCTTTCCTCCCACTTTTATAAAATTATGGAACATGAAACCTGATGAAGCATTGTATGCATATTGTGAGTGGTATCAAAGATAGAGGGCTACTTAACAACAGATTTCTGACCTCACATTAAAATCCATGTTCTGCAGCCTGATCACTGCCGAATATGTTCTCCTCAATTGCTCTATGCATAGTGTAGCTATGTCCATTGTGGGTAAACTCTTGTGCCCAGTCTTAATTGCTCACTCTCAATCAGTTGAACAGCAGGAGAAAAATACATAGGACACCATCACAGCCCGTCATGATACTCCAGGATAGAGATGCGCACAAACAGAAAAAAACCCCGAACATGATGTTCGTCGTTCACTGCCATCCACGAACAGGGACTCACAAACAACCACAAACATGGCCATGTTCACAAATATGTTCGTGTTTGGCTGTTCATGGGGGCCAGCAGGCTCTCCTCCAGCCATCATCCAAGTCAAGATCCCTACTGCACCAATCTCAGAAACCTGACCTGAGCATGCAGCAGTTAAGGGTCCAATAATAAAAAATAGCTTGGCCCAGAGCCTAGCAGCAGCCTTGGAACTTGAAGGGGTAGATCTCTATCCCACCACACACAAAGAAAATTCAAGCTCCAATGCACTCTCTCTATCAGAATGGCAACAGCAACTGTCTCTCCACTGTCTGCAAAGTCAGAGCTGGGAGCCCCCCTCCCACTTGCTCTTTGTTCCCTTGTTGTAACAAATTTGGAGCTCCACACTTGAAAGGAAGACCTTCCTATCAAGCTAAATTGGGCTTAGATTGGGGTTTCCACGGCAACAGGAAGAGTTCAGACAGAGTTCAGACAATCCCTGCCTAAGTTGCCAAGGAAATTGATTGCAGGTGCCAGAGTCTCTGGCTTGACGAACAGCAATAAATGAGGCTTGCAATGACCACCTGTTCATTTAGAATGGGGCCTCATGAACAGCTTGTTCGCGACCAGCAGATTGGGCTGTTTGTGGCTTTTTTTGTGTTCATATTGCTGTTCGTGCCCATCTCTAATACATTAACCCCATAATGACTGAATGTCAGACCTTGCAGCCTATATTCTGTCAGACTGTGGCTAAATAAGGCACTCACTACAGGGTTCCCTTTAGAAGCAAACACAAGTCCATTGTTTGGAAAAGGAAACTTTACTGCAGAAAAGGTCCATTATAGTCCACTGTCCTGAATAGGAGACTCAGGATGGTACATGATCATTGTTACCAATGAAGAGCAAGCATAAGGTACAGAGTAACAATACCCATTCGGATCAGCCTCCCCCCACAGTTCTCAAAACAACATCTCTCAGTCCTGGGAAGCTGCTCTCCTTCAAGGCCAATGCTTGGTGGAACGGTGTTAGACTAAACAGTCTCCTCCGGTGGGAATGCTGCCTGGGAACTGGTGCACCTGGGAAGGAAACACTCAAACACTAGAAGCATTAGAAAATGGAGTCAGTACAGTTTAGATATACACTGGACCTGACATTCTGCCCCCCTTAAAACAAATCCCCCCCTGGTTTATATGGGTAGCGAGTATGAAAAGCTTTGGTAAGTCTAGGAGCATGAACATGCGCAGAGTTCACCCATTCATCGTAACCAGAATCAAAGTCCTTCCATCGAATGAGGTAAAAAAGCTGATTTCGTTTGAGTTTAGAGTCCAGGATTTGTTGTACCTCATAGTGTGTTTGGTCGTCAATTAAAGTTGGAATGGGTGGAGCTTTGACGTGCCATTTGTTGTCGGTGGGAGCTCTCTTTAGAAGACTGACATGGAACGTATCATGCACATGGCGCAGGTTCTTGGGCAAAGTTACAGCAACAGTCACGTTATTTATTACCTTGCGTACAGGAAAAGGTCCTAGGAATTTCAGAGCGAGTTTGCGGCTTGTCTGAGCTAGTTTCAGATTTTTTGTGGAAATATACACATGATCTCCGGGTTGTAATGCCCATTCAGCCACACGATGGCGGTCTGCGTATTTTTTGTAATCCAGTTTGGCTTTTTCAAGGTGTTTCTTAATAAGAGTCCGTTGCTGCGCCGCCTCCCCCCACCACGAAGATACATCTGGCCATTTAGAGGAATGGAGAGGGGGTGCGTCCAACGGGAAGGGATTGAAGTGAGTTCCGTAGACAATTTTGAAGGGGGCCTCCCCCGTTGAAGCGTGTACACTGTTGTTATATGAGAACTCGGCCAGAGGGAGAAGGTCCACCCAATTATCTTGTTGAAAATTGATGTAGCAACGAAGGAACTGTTCTAATATTTGGTTTGTTTTTTCGGATTGCCCGTCGGTTTGTGGGTGGTGGCTTGAACTGATGCCTTGTTCAATATTCAACATTTTCAAAAGCTCCCGCCAGAAGTTGGCAACGAACTGTCCGCCGCGATCCGAAATCACCTTGGACGGAAAAGAATGTAATTTTACGATGTGTTTTAGAAACAAATCCGCTAGTTTTCGAGCGGAGGGTATAGCAGTACAGGGGATAAAATGAGCTTGTTTGGAGAACAGATCTACCACAACTAAAATACAATTATGTCCTTTTGAGATAGGTAGATCAGTGATAAAGTCCATGGATATTACCTCCCAGGGTCTGTTTGGCGTTTCCAATGGTTGCAGGAGACCCGGAGGCTTCCCTTTCCTGGTTTTGGCACTGAGGCAAATAGGACAGGAAGCAACGTATTGGGAAATGTCTTTGCGCATGCCCGGCCACCAGAATTGCCTTTGGATTAGGTGCAAAGTTTTCAGATACCCATAATGTCCAGCAGTGGGAGCATCATGACAGCGCTGCAAGACCTCCAGCCTGAGGCTGTCCGGGACATAAAACTTGTTCGCAGCTAGCCAATCCCCGTGTGGGGATTGGGTCAGTTTGTTTCTCGGAGCTCTATCCCCCTCCTTCTCCACTTCAGTTTTAAGTTTCGATTTCCACTCTTGGTTACCCGGGAGGGGCTGCTTGGCACGACTGCGAGTAGTCACCACGCCCCCAAGTTGCGTAGGCGAGAAGACAGTGTCGACAGTCTCCTCCCGTTTGCTCTTATGTTGGGGCATGCGCGATAGGGCGTCCGCCAAAAAGTTAGTTTTGCCCGGGAGATAATTTAGAGTGAAGTCGAATTTGGAAAAGAATTCCGCCCATCGCAATTGCTTGGCATTCAGTCTGCGTGGGCTTCGGAGGGCTTCCAGATTTTTATGATCTGTCCAAACCTCGAAGGGGTATCGCGCCCCCTCCAGCCAATGTCTCCAGTTAGTAAGGGCTGCTTTTACTGCAAAGGCCTCCTTCTCCCACACATTCCAATTCCTTTCCGCCTCCGTAAATTTCCTAGACAAGAAAGCACAAGGCCGCAATCTACCATCCTCCCCCTTCTGTAGTAAAACCCCCCCTATCGCCGTATCGCTGGCGTCGACCTGTACTATGAAAGGGGATTGTTCGTTGGGGTGGGAGAGGATGGGTTTCGTTACAAATTGCTTTTTTAGACATTCGAAGGCCGTTTGGCAATCGGGGGTCCATTGCAGTTTGGAAGAGGGTTTTTTAGCTTGGTCCCCTTTATCTTTGGTTTTCAGCAAGTCTGTTAAGGGGAGCGTGATTTGGGCGAAATTTGCTATGAAGTCTCTATAGAAGTTGGCAAAACCCAGGAAGGATTGTAGTTCTTTACGGGTGGTGGGTGTCTGCCAGTCTTGGATCGCCTGTATTTTGGCTGGATCCATTTTCAGACCTTCTTGGGAGATACAATACCCGAGGTAAGTGAGTTCGGTTTTATGGAATTCACATTTGGACAATTTGATGGGCAGCTTATTCTTCATCAGGGTGGCTAAGACCTTTCGTACCGTTTGAATATGTTCTTCCTCGGTGTCCGAGTAAATTAACACATCATCAAGGTACACCACCACCCCTTTGTACAGAAATTCGTGTAGAACTTCGTTTATCATGGACATGAATACAGACGGGGCTCCCGTCAAACCAAAAGGCATAACTAAGTATTCATATTGTCCGAGGGGCGTATTGAAAGCGGTTTTCCACTCATCCCCTGCCTTGATACGAACGTGGAAGTAAGCATCTTTTAGATCTAATTTCGTAAAGATCTTACCTTGGGCCACGACGTTGAGAAGGTCTCGGATGAGCGGTATAGGATAGGCGTTGTTGGTGGACACTGCATTCAATCCTCGGAAATCTGTGCACAGTCGAAGTCCCCCATCCTTCTTTTTCACGAAAAGGACTGGAGCGGCGTGGGGGCTAGTGGCTGGGCGGATGAATCCTCGTTGGAGGTTGGTGTCAATGAATTTCCGGAGCTCTTCGCGTTCATGGAGACTCATGGGATAGAGTCGTCCTTTGGGCAGTGAGGCTCCGGGTAAAATTTCTACCGCACAGTCCGTTCGTCGGTGCGGGGGTAGAGCATCAGCTTCCTCTTCCGAGAAAGCATTTAGAAAAGGCCAGTACGGTTCGGGTATTTGGTTGACTTCTTCTTGGGTGAGAAGGGCCTTTTCTTTATGAGTTGGATCTTCGCCCCAGTTTTGATTCCAACGGTGATTTTTACAGTTGGTATGACTGAAGGTAATACATCCTTGTGCCCAGTCTATGTAGGGATTGTGATCACATAACCATTTACTGCCTAGAATTAACGGGTACTTGGCAGTAGAGCTGATGACAAAGGACCTCTTCTCCCAATGTTGTCCCATGCCTGTGATCACTGGGATGGTTTCAGTTGTTACAGGATTCATGTTGGTACCATCCATTTGCTCAAAGATTACTGGATTTTGTAGATCCCGAGTTGGTAGAACTAGTCCATTGACTAGAGCAGGGGCGATGATGTCTCTTGAGCAGCCCGAGTCAATAAGAGCTTGCACCCGAATGTGCATCTTTCTCTCTGGGTTGATTAGAGTCACTGGCATGAACAAGATGGACCCAGGCGGCCGGTTCCGTGCAGGGACGGGCTTAGGGCGGATCTGTCGTTTGGGTCCTTTTACGACAGATCCATTTCGTTTCCCGACTGGGGACTTTCTGGATTGGCTTCTGCGGTTGGGGAAGCGGGATCGTATTCCATAATTTCTTCCGCTTCCAGCCCTCTCTCGGAGGCTGGCTTTTGGGAAGCGCCGCGGCCTCTATTCGCTCGTGGTGCTGGAGTCGGGCGTTGGAGCGTAGGAAACGGAGCAAGGGTTGGACGCCGTAATTGGAGCGGAGGTCTTTGCACAGGCCGGTAAGGGCATTGTGCTGCAAAGTGACCAGCCTGTCCGCATTGCAAACACAGCCCTTGTTGCCATCTAGCATCTCTCGCTCCACGGGTGGCGTAGCTAGCTCCCCGTGCTCCCCTCTGTAAGGTCAATGGTCTTCTTTGTCCCGTTTGTTGTTGTTGTTCAACCAAACGGACTTCCAAAATGCGATTCTCCACTTCGCACACAAGTTGGATCCACCCTAACAGCGTGGGGGGATTGTCTTGCATGAGGGCTCTGTCCAAAAGTCTCGGGTTAAGGCCTTGTTTGAACAGAATAATCTTGGTGGACTCCTCACACCTAGGGCACTTGGCTGCTAATTGCCGGAATTTTGTGACATAGTCTCTTGCTGACATGCTGCCTTGTTTGATGGCTTGCAATTCTGTTCGGGCCCTGGTTTCTTCTAAGGGGTCTTCATATTGCGCTCGGATAGCATCCACTAACCCCTGAAGAGTATCGAGTTCTGGGGCCCCAACATTGTATAGTCCTACATACCAATCTGCTGCCTTGCCTTGTAAACGAGATCCAAGATGTTCGATTTGACTGGCCTCACTGCCGAAAAGGTGCCCCCATCGGTTGAAAAACTGTACCACTTGTACTAAGAAAAATCCCAGTTTGGAGGGATCCCCATCGAAGGTGGCTTCCAGCTTCACCCAGCCCATCGGGAGTTCTTGTCTCGGAGCAGGCGCTGGGTAGAAGTCCATCGGCAGTCTTAGTTGCGCCTGAGGCGCGGGAGGAGGTAACTGGAGTCTCGGTCGGGGCAACGGTGCCGGCTGTACTGGCGGCGGTTGAACCGGCGGTGCCGGCTGGGGTTGGGCTGGCTGTGCGGGCGGAGGTTGCCGTGGTTGAGCTGCCTGGGTTGGTCTCGGTTGGGCCGGAGGCTGCAGTGGCTGGCGCGCCGGTGGCGGCAGTCTTGGTCTGGCTGGTAACACAGGAGGCGTTGGCAGTAGCTGTTGAGGTGGAGGAGGCTGGTGTGGTTGAGTGGAGATCGGCCGCTGAGGAGGGGGTTGGAGGTGTCGTAGTGGTGCAGGCCGTCCCGGTTGGTTCGGTGGTGGTAAGACGGGCTGGTCCTGGGGCTGCTGCAACGGTATGAGCTGCGGTCGAGGTGAGAGGGGCCGCAGCGGCGAGGGTTGGACAGGTGGAAGGCCGCGCGGGCTTGCCCCTCCGGGCGTTGTTAATCTGGGAAGCAACGGCTGGCCTCGTGGCGCTGTTAGACCGTCTCCCGCAGGTTGCCCGACGGGGACAGTGTCTCGCGGTTGACGAGGGGCTCCCTCCTCGGATGGAGCCGCGTGTGCTCCTGCTTGGTCCGGCCGGACCGTTATAGGAGAAGTATGAGGGGGTATCACCGGTGTATCACTTGGCTTTTCTTCCCCTTCCGTAGGCCTCTCAACGGGAGTCTCGTCTGGTGGCACATCCCCTCCCTGGTTAGGAGGTTCGGTGGGGGTCTCTCCGGGTGGCTCAACCGGGTTATCCCTTCTCGGTGGAATTTCCTGCTGTGCGGGAAGTTCCTTGGGTTGTTCTCCCGATTCGCCAGGGTAGGTGCCCCCCTCGCCGGTAGGTGATGACCGTTGCTGAACTTCCTCCACCGGATAGGAGATGACACTCTGGAGGGTAGCTATCTGTATCGCCATCTCTTCAGGGGACAGTCTTTCTCCTGCTCCCATTGCTGAAATTAAATGGATGGCATGAGCCAAACTTTCTTCCATATCCATCAGTTTAGCTTCTAACTGTTGCATTCGACTTGGCCCCGGTTGCTCGCTTATGGAACCTTCATTCGTTGCACTCACCGGGGAAAAGGGGCCCCAAGGAGGAGGGTCCCCTTGGACGACTCGCGATCTCGCAGCTAGAATTCCCTTGGCCATACCCGTCACGGCCGAGATGCTGGTATCTACCGCATAGGTGCGACCTTGTATCTGCTCCCAACTTTGTTCAGGGACCTCCGTTGGTTCTTTCCACGGAGCAAGTTCAGAGTAATCCCAACTCAGGGCGCCGCGGCGAGACGTGTCCCCCGTCTGCTCGAACGTCCTGTTCCAATATCGCCATGGTTGGCTGCTGTCTAGCTCAGGAACGGTTTCCAGGCTTCGGCGCCCGTCCATCGAAACTCGTGGATGGAGTCCACCTGCCCGACGCTCTCTGGTTTCTCGGGGTCTGGCTCCCCACTCCGACGGGGTGGGTACCGAAATCAAGGGGAGAGCGGTCGCTTTCGGCCTTGCCCCGAGGTCGACTTCGGTCTCGTCCCGAGTACTGAGTTCGATGAGAGGCGGGGTGGAAGTGGAGGCTCCGGTTCCGTTCCCGGTTGCTCCCAGCTCCTGGGAGTCTTGGGCTTGCACAGGTTGATTGTCGGGAGACGCATACGGATCAAACAAAGGATCCCTGTCCGGGACAACCTTGGATTCCGCTGGGCCCGACTCAGACAGGATTGGTGACAAACAATGGGAGCAGGAGAAAGACTGTCCCCTGAAGAGATGGCGATACAGATAGCTACCCTCCAGAGTGTCATCTCCTATCCGGTGGAGGAAGTTCAGCAACGGTCATCACCTACCGGCGAGGGGGGCACCTACCCTGGCGAATCGGGAGAACAACCCAAGGAACTTCCCGCACAGCAGGAAATTCCACCGAGAAGGGATAACCCGGTTGAGCCACCCGGAGAGACCCCCACCGAACCTCCTAACCAGGGAGGGGATGTGCCGCCAGACGAGACTCCCGTTGAGAGGCCTACGGAAGGGGAAGAAAAGCCAAGTGATACACCGGTGATACCCCCTCATACTTCTCCTATAACGGTCCGGCCGGACCAAGCAGGAGCACACGCGGCTCCATCCGAGGAGGGAGCCCCTCGTCAACCGCGAGACACTGTCCCCGTCGGGCAACCTGCGGGAGACGGTCTAACAGCGCCACGAGGCCAGCCGTTGCTTCCCAGATTAACAACGCCCGGAGGGGCAAGCCCGCGCGGCCTTCCACCTGTCCAACCCTCGCCGCTGCGGCCCCTCTCACCTCGACCGCAGCTCATACCGTTGCAGCAGCCCCAGGACCAGCCCGTCTTACCACCACCGAACCAACCGGGACGGCCTGCACCACTACGACACCTCCAACCCCCTCCTCAGCGGCCGATCTCCACTCAACCACACCAGCCTCCTCCACCTCAACAGCTACTGCCAACGCCTCCTGTGTTACCAGCCAGACCAAGACTGCCGCCACCGGCGCGCCAGCCACTGCAGCCTCCGGCCCAACCGAGACCAACCCAGGCAGCTCAACCACGGCAACCTCCGCCCGCACAGCCAGCCCAACCCCAGCCGGCACCGCCGGTTCAACCGCCGCCAGTACAGCCGGCACCGTTGCCCCGACCGAGACTCCAGTTACCTCCTCCCGCGCCTCAGGCGCAACTAAGACTGCCGATGGACTTCTACCCAGCGCCTGCTCCGAGACAAGAACTCCCGATGGGCTGGGTGAAGCTGGAAGCCACCTTCGATGGGGATCCCTCCAAACTGGGATTTTTCTTAGTACAAGTGGTACAGTTTTTCAACCGATGGGGGCACCTTTTCGGCAGTGAGGCCAGTCAAATCGAACATCTTGGATCTCGTTTACAAGGCAAGGCAGCAGATTGGTATGTAGGACTATACAATGTTGGGGCCCCAGAACTCGATACTCTTCAGGGGTTAGTGGATGCTATCCGAGCGCAATATGAAGACCCCTTAGAAGAAACCAGGGCCCGAACAGAATTGCAAGCCATCAAACAAGGCAGCATGTCAGCAAGAGACTATGTCACAAAATTCCGGCAATTAGCAGCCAAGTGCCCTAGGTGTGAGGAGTCCACCAAGATTATTCTGTTCAAACAAGGCCTTAACCCGAGACTTTTGGACAGAGCCCTCATGCAAGACAATCCCCCCACGCTGTTAGGGTGGATCCAACTTGTGTGCGAAGTGGAGAATCGCATTTTGGAAGTCCGTTTGGTTGAACAACAACAACAAACGGGACAAAGAAGACCATTGACCTTACAGAGGGGAGCACGGGGAGCTAGCTACGCCACCCGTGGAGCGAGAGATGCTAGATGGCAACAAGGGCTGTGTTTGCAATGCGGACAGGCTGGTCACTTTGCAGCACAATGCCCTTACCGGCCTGTGCAAAGACCTCCGCTCCAATTACGGCGTCCAACCCTTGCTCCGTTTCCTACGCTCCAACGCCCGACTCCAGCACCACGAGCGAATAGAGGCCGCGGCGCTTCCCAAAGGCCAGCCTCCGAGAGAGGGCTGGAAGCGGAAGAAATTATGGAATACGATCCCGCTTCCCCAACCGCAGAAGCCAATCCAGAAAGTCCCCAGTCGGGAAACGAAATGGATCTGTCGTAAAAGGACCCAAACGACAGATCCGCCCTAAGCCCGTCCCTGCACGGAACCGGCCGCCTGGGTCCATCTTGTTCATGCCAGTGACTCTAATCAACCCAGAGAGAAAGATGCACATTCGGGTGCAAGCTCTTATTGACTCGGGCTGCTCAAGAGACATCATCGCCCCTGCTCTAGTCAATGGACTAGTTCTACCAACTCGGGATCTACAAAATCCAGTAATCTTTGAGCAAATGGATGGTACCAACATGAATCCTGTAACAACTGAAACCATCCCAGTGATCACAGGCATGGGACAACATTGGGAGAAGAGGTCCTTTGTCATCAGCTCTACTGCCAAGTACCCGTTAATTCTAGGCAGTAAATGGTTATGTGATCACAATCCCTACATAGACTGGGCACAAGGATGTATTACCTTCAGTCATACCAACTGTAAAAATCACCGTTGGAATCAAAACTGGGGCGAAGATCCAACTCATAAAGAAAAGGCCCTTCTCACCCAAGAAGAAGTCAACCAAATACCCGAACCGTACTGGCCTTTTCTAAATGCTTTCTCGGAAGAGGAAGCTGATGCTCTACCCCCGCACCGACGAACGGACTGTGCGGTAGAAATTTTACCCGGAGCCTCACTGCCCAAAGGACGACTCTATCCCATGAGTCTCCATGAACGCGAAGAGCTCCGGAAATTCATTGACACCAACCTCCAACGAGGATTCATCCGCCCAGCCACTAGCCCCCACGCCGCTCCAGTCCTTTTCGTGAAAAAGAAGGATGGGGGACTTCGACTGTGCACAGATTTCCGAGGATTGAATGCAGTGTCCACCAACAACGCCTATCCTATACCGCTCATCCGAGACCTTCTCAACGTCGTGGCCCAAGGTGATTTCGGATCGCGGCGGACAGTTCGTTGCCAACTTCTGGCGGGAGCTTTTGAAAATGTTGAATATTGAACAAGGCATCAGTTCAAGCCACCACCCACAAACCGACGGGCAATCCGAAAAAACAAACCAAATATTAGAACAGTTCCTTCGTTGCTACATCAATTTTCAACAAGATAATTGGGTGGACCTTCTCCCTCTGGCCGAGTTCTCATATAACAACAGTGTACACGCTTCAACGGGGGAGGCCCCCTTCAAAATTGTCTACGGAACTCACTTCAATCCCTTCCCGTTGGACGCACCCCCTCTCCATTCCTCTAAATGGCCAGATGTATCTTCGTGGTGGGGGGAGGCGGCGCAGCAATGGACTCTTATTAAGAAACACCTTGAAAAAGCCAAACTGGATTACAAAAAATACGCAGACCGCCATCGTGTGGCTGAATGGGCATTACAACCCGGAGATCATGTGTATATTTCCACAAAAAATCTGAAACTAGCTCAGACAAGCCGCAAACTCGCTCTGAAATTCCTAGGACCTTTTCCTGTACGCAAGGTAATAAATAACGTGACTGTTGCTGTAACTTTGCCCAAGAACCTGCGCCATGTGCATGATACGTTCCATGTCAGTCTTCTAAAGAGAGCTCCCACCGACAACAAATGGCACGTCAAAGCTCCACCCATTCCAACTTTAATTGACGACCAAACACACTATGAGGTACAACAAATCCTGGACTCTAAACTCAAACGAAATCAGCTTTTTTACCTCATTCGATGGAAGGACTTTGATTCTGGTTACGATGAATGGGTGAACTCTGCGCATGTTCATGCTCCTAGACTTACCAAAGCTTTTCATACTCGCTACCCATATAAACCAGGGGGGGATTTGTTTTAAGGGGGGCAGAATGTCAGGTCCAGTGTATATCTAAACTGTACTGACTCCATTTTCTAATGCTTCTAGTGTTTGAGTGTTTCCTTCCCAGGTGCACCAGTTCCCAGGCAGCATTCCCACCGGAGGAGACTGTTTAGTCTAACACCGTTCCACCAAGCATTGGCCTTGAAGGAGAGCAGCTTCCCAGGACTGAGAGATGTTGTTTTGAGAACTGTGGGGGGAGGCTGATCCGAATGGGTATTGTTACTCTGTACCTTATGCTTGCTCTTCATTGGTAACAATGATCATGTACCATCCTGAGTCTCCTATTCAGGACAGTGGACTATAATGGACCTTTTCTGCAGTAAAGTTTCCTTTTCCAAACAATGGACTTGTGTTTGCTTCTAAAGGGAACCCTGTAGTGAGTGCCTTATTTAGCCACAGTCTGACAGAATATAGGCTGCAAGGTCTGACATTCAGTCATTATGGGGTTAATGTATTAGAGATGGGCACGAACAGCAATATGAACACAAAAAAAGCCACAAACAGCCCAATCTGCTGGTCGCGAACAAGCTGTTCATGAGGCCCCATTCTAAATGAACAGGTGGTCATTGCAAGCCTCATTTATTGCTGTTCGTCAAGCCAGAGACTCTGGCACCTGCAATCAATTTCCTTGGCAACTTAGGCAGGGATTGTCTGAACTCTGTCTGAACTCTTCCTGTTGCCGTGGAAACCCCAATCTAAGCCCAATTTAGCTTGATAGGAAGGTCTTCCTTTCAAGTGTGGAGCTCCAAATTTGTTACAACAAGGGAACAAAGAGCAAGTGGGAGGGGGGCTCCCAGCTCTGACTTTGCAGACAGTGGAGAGACAGTTGCTGTTGCCATTCTGATAGAGAGAGTGCATTGGAGCTTGAATTTTCTTTGTGTGTGGTGGGATAGAGATCTACCCCTTCAAGTTCCAAGGCTGCTGCTAGGCTCTGGGCCAAGCTATTTTTTATTATTGGACCCTTAACTGCTGCATGCTCAGGTCAGGTTTCTGAGATTGGTGCAGTAGGGATCTTGACTTGGATGATGGCTGGAGGAGAGCCTGCTGGCCCCCATGAACAGCCAAACACGAACATATTTGTGAACATGGCCATGTTTGTGGTTGTTTGTGAGTCCCTGTTCGTGGATGGCAGTGAACGACGAACATCATGTTCGGGGTTTTTTTCTGTTTGTGCGCATCTCTATCCTGGAGTATCATGACGGGCTGTGATGGTGTCCTATGTATTTTTCTCCTGCTGTTCAACTGATTGAGAGTGAGCAATTAAGACTGGGCACAAGAGTTTACCCACAATGGACATAGCTACACTATGCATAGAGCAATTGAGGAGAACATATTCGGCAGTGATCAGGCTGCAGAACATGGATTTTAATGTGAGGTCAGAAATCTGTTGTTAAGTAGCCCTCTATCTTTGATACCACTCACAATATGCATACAATGCTTCATCAGGTTTCATGTTCCATAATTTTATAAAAGTGGGAGGAAAGAAGAAATCTCTGGGAATGGTGAGGAAGCCCCTTTTATGGAGAACCAGTGCGGTATAGTGGCTAAAGGATGGACTAGGATTTGAGTGACTCAGGTTCAATTCCCTGCTCTGCCTTGGAAGCTTGCTGGCTGACCTTGAGCCATTCCCATACTCTCAGCCTAACCAACCTCCTAGGGTTAAGAATGAGTGAAAGGTGGGCCATTCTCAAACACGAGCTTTTGCAAGCTCGAGCCCTCACTATCCCAGCAAGATGGAAACATGGTAAGGGCTCCAAGAAACCGATGTGGATGTATAGAGAGCTCCAGAATAAGCTAAGGGAGAAAAAGGAAATGTTCAGGAAATGAAGAGAAGGACAGACCTCTAAAGAGGAGTATATGAGGGTTACTAGGTACTGCAGATCAGCCATCAGAGAGGCCAAAGCTCAGTACGAGCTGGGTCTGGCCAGGAGGGCTCGCTACAGTAAGAAAAACTTCTACAGATATGTGAGAAGCAAACGTAAGGTAAAAGAGGCAATGGGACCGCTGTTGGGAGTCGATGGAGAAACTCTGATGCAGGACAGAGAAAAAGCAGATAGGCTTAATGACTGTTTTGCCTCTGTTCCCCCCCATAAAGCTCCAAACACCCCAAGCCGTACAGCCTGAGGGAAGAACTTGTCCAGGAGGTCCCATCAGGCAGTCTGCCCTCGCAGCTGGGCCGTGGAGCCACAGCCGCTCCTGACAGACCCCACTTCCCCACCAATGGGGATGTGCCAAGCTAACTCACCAGCCTGCTCTCATTTCGCAACTCTAACATGCCACTACCCTAATAGGCTATGGCCCACTAAGCCAATTAATACAACCACTGCAAACAGAACAAGGTAGGCGAAAAAAACCCCTTCACCCAGGCTAATCGGCAAAAGGGGGGGAAATTCCTACCTGGCCCCAGTCAAGGTGACCGGCTAATCCTGTCCTGTTACAGGGTGTGGAGGGTGGGCCGAACTAGACGGGCAGAATGAGGAAGGCTACAAGTGGAGTGTGTCTTAATGCACTGGCTCCACCCCCTCAGATCCTGGAAGGGGAGCATTGCCTCCTCTCCTCCCAGGGCAGAAAAAATGTGGCATCTAGCCTTAATGGCTGTGCCATGGCTGGGGTTGCCGTCTTGTACTGAGGGCGTTTTTATACTGGATTTAGAAGGATGAGGAGACAAATGGGTCATATCCAGAACACCAAATATCCTTCTGATACTGGAGGCCTTTTCGCTTGTTTTCTTAAAACATCACTTATGGATGTATTTATTTCCTTCGCCAAGTAACACAATGTGTACTTTGCTGCAGCCGTCGTCTTTCATTTTAGATGATTATAGCCCTTGTTCAGAAGTTTTACTAATCATTTTTTTATTATTTAAGGTATTACTTCATTCCAATCTGAAGACAACACAGCTGAGTAAGGCATATTCTGTACTCATTTGAAGATGAGCAGAATTTCTCGGAAGATGTCCTCCAAATATGATAATTCACATGGTCTCATTTCCTCCCAATTATTCCTAATCATGGAGAATCCCATTTCAGAACACTCCATTCCTCCCTGTAGCCAGATAATTACCACCCTTTTCTTAGGTGCTACTTTCTGGAAGTTTCTCTAGTTGGAGATAGTGGAGGCCACTCTGCTGAGAAAGAGACCGTCTATGGGAAGGCAAGTGAGAAGCTGGGTAAAGGACTGGTCTATGGGGTCAAGCCCTGGCTATTTATGCTCGGACCAATATTAAAAATGGTGCCCTGGGGAACTCACCTTACCTGAAGAACGGGGAAATATGCTTCTACGTCTCTCCCAGACAGATAATTGAGATGGGTCTAATAAAGTCAAATCAAGGCAAAGTCCTGGAAAATGCTGTGAAGTATTAGGAGGAGTGAAGTTTTTAGGGAATATGTAAATTAAGTTTTTAAGAAAATATTGGGTTATAGTTAAGTTGGTATCAGCATTTTTTTTCCTTGGGCTATCCACTCTATTTCCCTGTAAGATAATATTCTTGATCTATTCAAAATGTATAGAAAGGTCATAGGTGGATGAAGTTAGATAGCCTCTACTTAGTCAAAAATAAACACTGGTGGGATTCCATCATTTTCTCCTCTCTTTCTCTCTCTTTTCCTGATTCTCCATTTTGTATTTTCTCTTGCATTATTTTGGTGTTATCCTGTTTCCACATACATGTTTCCTTTTGAGATTTGTTTTACTCCTCTTCATGCAGATGTTCTCAAGCACTTTGTTGAGCTGGAGAACATTGGTCACAAATGTCCTGCACAGGTAGGTATGAACTGCATGATGCCATAGAAAATGAAAATGAGAGATACAGGAGTCATTTCTGCAATGTTATAGATGTAGAAGTCTAAATAATATAGCATATGCGCTTTAATAAGATTAAGTTTCCATTCAGCTGTATGGTGTCCCTTATGTTATAACAATTAAGGTTAATTTTAGGTTAATAACTTTTGAGGAAGAATTATTGAGAATAACTTCTGAGGAAGATCAACTATGAAACAGGCATGCATCCGAATGCTCGTAGGCTCGTCTTACTACCAATTATAACAGAAGCTGTTTCATAATATCATGAGAATGGGAATTGTCTATATTTGTAATACAGGATCACATTATTTGTTGTAATATTTTTCTCTCATTTATATAATATGATAGGACCCCTGGTACTTCTATAATAAATATAGTAACCCTGAACTGGCGGAGACTGACCAAGAGAGAGATCTTGGAGTCATGATAGATAACTCACTAAAAACGTCAGCACAGTGTGCGACTGCCATAAAAAAAGCTAATGCTATGCTAGGGGTTATTAGGAAAGGGATTGAAAACAAATCAGCCGGTATCATAATGCCTCTGTATAAATCGATGGTGAGGCCTCATTTGGAGTACTGTGTACAGTTCTGGTCGCCACACCTTAAAAAAGATATCATAGCACTGGAAAAAGTACAGAGAAGGGCAACTAAAATGATTAAAGGGTTGGAACACTTTCCCTATGAGGAAAGATTGAGGCGCTTGGGGCTCTTTAGCCTGGAGAAAAGACGACTGAGGGGAGACATGATAGAGGTTTACAAGATAATGCACGGGTTAGAGAAGGTCGAGAAAGATGTGTTTTTCTCCCTTTCTCACAATACAAGAACTCGTGGGCACTCTATGAAATTATTGAGCAGTCGGGTTAGAACAGATAGAAGAAAATACTACTTTACACAAAGGGTGATAAACACATGGAATTCGTTGCCACAGGAGGTGGTGGCAGCTACAAGCATTGCCAGCTTCAAGAGGGGACTGGACAAATATATGGAGCAGAGGTCCATCAGTGGCTATTAGCCACAGGAGATAGATGGTATTCTCTTTGTGGGGAGGTGGTGCTCTGTTGTCTTGGTGCTGGAAGGAAGGCAGTGGGAGGGCTTCTGGTGTCCTGGCCTCACTGACAGTCCTTTAGATGGCACTGGATTTCTAGCCACTGTGTGTGACAGAATGTTGGACTGGATGGGCCACTGGCCTGATCCAACATGGCTTTGCTTATGCTTATGTTCTTAACCCTGGTCGAGAGCCATCTTCTGGGTTAAATGAAGATGGAGGAAATCCCTGTTGCTTGGTCTAGTATAATTTCTCAGTAATATCTTCTGTGGTTTAGCTATTCATTTCCTTTGATCATATAGATCCGGAGGTGTTAGCCATGTTTGTAGCAAAAACAGAAAAGAGTCCAGTCACACCTTTAAGACTAACCAACTTTACTGTCGCATAAGTTTTTGAACATCACAGTTCTCCACATGCATCTGAAGAAGAGAACTGAGATTCTTGAAAGCTTATGGTACAGTAAAGTTGATTAGTTTTGAAGGTGCTACTGGACTCTTTTCTATGTTTCCTTTGCTGACATGCAATTCATACTTACCTGTGCAGGATTTCTGTGGGCGATATTCTTCAGGTCAATGGAGATCCCAAACTGCTACACAAAGAGGAGTAAATAAGATCTCAAAAGGAACTGTGTACAGGGATGTCAAATCTAAACTAAGACAGGATAACATAAAATTGCAAGAAAAAATAGAAAATGGAGAGTCAGGGAAAGAAAGAGAGAGCAGAAAATGATGGAAATGTCACCGATGGACTAGGAAATTGTACATGGCTGAAATGGACAAGTTAACAAGAAATTTGAAAGATCAAGATCCAAAAAGGTTTTTGGAAGATTAAGTGGGCGCATGCCCACTTAACATATAAAAAAACCCCTCTAAATTTACATGTTCCATAAATAAATATAAATAAATTAGTCCCTGCATAATACAGTAAACAAATCCAATTTTTAAAATATATTTTAAATACTTTAAAGTACAAAGTGCTCATACATGCATGACTGTGAATATTGAGTATATAATATAAGAAAAACAATTGTCACTATTGTCAGCCACCGGCACTCAGAAATTGATTGTTGTTTTTCACAGAAATACCATTCATAAGTCTACACGGACTGGCCATTCATAAATATTATATATAGGTTCAACATTAATCCTCATTGACCACAACTATACCAATAAAGACATTATAAATAGTCTGGTAAATATTACAATATTACAATAAATTTTACAAATATCAATCCATGATAATTAGTTAATAAATATAAGCCATTGTGCTATAAATTTCTGTGGGTAAAATTATGGGGACGGTGATCCAAAGGTTCCTGGTGGTATATAGCAAGGTGAGCAGCACTGAGCCAGATTCTTGGAAGGTAAGCACAATATGACTTAATTCCTCACTGGATAACTTGTTCAGTTCTTATGTATCTTTCTGGGTCCAACAAAATGCTTAAATCCAGCTTGTCTGTTTGTCCCAGCTTGTCTGTTTGTCCCCACAGGCAGCTGCTTTAATTTCTGTTTTCTAAATCTTTCTCAAGGAACAATCTTCATATCCTGATATATATAAGCACAACACTACTATCAATTTTCTTCTTACATTGTATCATGTCTATAAATAAAACATTTTGTTACTGACCAATTGTGGTCATTCAATGTTCTCCAAAGGTTTCTTCCCCAGTGTCAAAGAGCACATTCCCGATATCAATTGTTTTAAAGGGATACTTAACCCTCCCTCGAGCCATTTCACAATTTCTTTAAGGTACATGTCTCAACCTAACAAACAATTAATGAATAATTGCAGCCTGTGTAAATCTATCATAAATAACATGAATAGTCTATGGTCTGATTCAAACCGTGTGGTGTAATTGCATTTATCTCATACGTCCAGAAAACTTCTGGTTTTAGAAGCTCTTTGTATAAGTCCTTGGATTTGTCCACCTTTAAGACCTGTAATACTGAGTATCTGAATTGTCTGGCATCATTATGGGATTCGAGAAATGTTGGGTAAGGGATGCCTCCACTATTTTATCTTTATCCTCAAAATATTCATGCCGACCTTCACTGTTGTTTGAGTACTCCCAACTTAACTTTTTTTTAAATAGAAATTTTATTGAATGGGTTAACATATTACGTAATATGCAAAACATATTCATTTGCCCTTATAATTACAGTATATGCCCCCCTCCCTTCCCCCTCCCCCTTTTTCCCTTTTTGACTTCCAACAGCACTAAAAACCCTTAATTTCTTATCGTTATCTCTAATTACTTATTTCTTATCGTTATCTCTAATTACTATGTAGTCTAAGGTAAAGTTCATGTTCATTCTCATGGCTCATGTTACTTAATAACTACCTAGAGTTCACAGTTGTCCTCTCACATCCCATTTATTTTCCACATAGTCCTTAAACTTCTTCCAGTCAGTTAGAAATTCATTCGGATTCTGCTCTCTCAATTTCCTTTTCAATTTGTCCATTTCCGCCATGTTGCAACAGTTTTTGGATCCATTCCTCAACTTCTGGTATGTCTTCTTGTTTCCAGGATTGTGCATACAAAATTCTTGCTGCAACAGTCATAATATAACAAAGTTCTGTCCCTCATGTTAACTTCTTGCATATTCAGTCCTAGCAACAGCATTTCCGGGCTCTTCAACAAATTACATTTCATAACTAACAGCATTTCTCCATAAATCTTAGACCAAAACATTTTGGCCTTTTCACAGGTCCACCACATATGGTAAAAGGTGTCCTCATGTTTTTTACATTTCCAACATTTTTTTGACATTGCACTATTTGCAGTTGCTAACTTTTTCGGTGTTAAATACCATCTATAAATCATCTTATATCCATTCTCTTTCAAATTGTTACATGTGGATATCATCAAAGTATTCTTCCATAGAAATTCCCAGTTTTCCATTGTCACTTATTTGTTAAAATGTATTGCCCATTTCACCGTCTGTATTTTAACAGCCTCATCCTGTGTATACCATGTCAGTAAAATTTTATATATTTTAGAAATCATTTTCACTTCTTCACCAAACAAAATCTTTTCTAATTCTGTATTTTTTATTCTAAAACCTACATTTCTTTTGTCAGTTTCAAATATATCCTTAATTTGCCTATATTGTAACCAACCGTACTCAAATGGTAACTCATCTTTACCTTTTATCTTGAGGGTGTCTTTCTCTCCACTCAATAATTCCTTATAGGTTAACCAATCTTCCCCTCTATAATACATATTTGGGTTCACCACTTCCGCTGGTACAATCCACATACGTCTTTTTTCACCCAGAAACTTCTTATATTTTTGCCAAATCATGAAAATATTCTCGGTAATACATTCATTTTAACAACTGATATATGTCCTAACAATGACAGATTCAATTTGTTCCATTTCAACAGATCTCTCTCTATCTGCGACCACAATTTTTCATGATTATTTTTAAATAGATCTATATTCTTAGCTGATACTTCTACCCCCAGGTATTTTGTTTTCTGAACCACTTCACACTTTGAAACATTCATTAATTGTTCTTGTTTCTTTTTTTGTCATATTTTTACAGAGTGATTTGGACTTTGATCTATTAATAAAAAATCCTGCCAGATCTCCGAACTCTTTAATTTTATCTAACAATATTGGTGATGTCTGGATTGGATCTTCTACTATAAACATTACATTGCCTGCAAATGCTCTGAACTTATAAGAAAAACCTTTGAGTTTTATACATTGGATATTGTCATCGTCTCTTATTTGCCTCAAAAGTATTTCCAACATCATAACAAATAGTAACGGTGAAAGTGGACATCCTTGTCTTGTACCTTTTCTTACCGCAAATTTTTCTGTCAAATCATCGTTTACCACTAATGATGCATTTTATTCAAAATAGATCGCTTTCACTGCATTAATGAAATCTTGCCCCATATCCATCTTTTCCATCGTCAAAAACATAAAATCCCAATTCAAATTGTCAAAGGCTTTCTCAGCATCAGCAAAAAACAGGCCTACTTCCTTTTCTGGATGCATCATAATATTCAATGGCGTCCCACACCACTCTCAGATTATCCCTAATTTGTCTATTCGGTAAAAATCCGGCCTGCTCTTCCCCTACGAATTCTATCAAAAATTTCTTAAACCTTTCCGCTATAAGTCTTGCAAAAATTTTGTAATCATTGTTTAGTAAAGAAATCAGCCTATAACTTTTAACATTTAGTAAATCTTGTGACTCTTTTGGGATCAGTGAAATATTTGCTTTATTCCAAGTCTTTGGGAGATTTTTCTTCTTAATTATTTCATTCATCAACTTTTGTAGAAGCTGCACCAAGTCTTTTTTCATTACTTTATAGAATTTTGCTGTAATTCCATCTGGACCCGGTGCTTTCCCTATTTTAGTTGATTCTATAGCATCTAAAATTTCTCCTTCTGTTACCGGAGCGTTCAAAATCTCTTTCATTGTCATTGAAATCTTTGGCATTTTTACTCTTTCCAAATATGCTTCTATTTTGTCTAAATCTATCATTTCCTTTTGAAATAATTTTGCATAATATTTATAAAAAGCTCTTTTTATCCCTTGATGGTCCATTATTTCTGTTCCTTCTTCTATTATCTTCCCTATAACTTTTTTCCCTTTTCTTTTTCAATTGCCAGGCTAAATATTTCCCTGGCTTGTTGGCCCCCTAAAGGATTTTTGCTGCAGAGATTTTAAATGTCATTCTCACTCTTTATTTGCAGAAGCTCTTAGACGTTCTTGTAATATCTTAATTTCCTGGATTATTGATTTCTTCCCCGGTCTTTTCTGTAAGTCTTTCTCTTTTTTGGAAATGTTCTCTTGTATCTCCTGAAGTTGCTTTTCTTTTCTTTTCTTTTCCCTACTGTTCAGTGTGATTAAGATCCCTCTGATCACAGCTTTATAGGCGTCCCACACCGTATGTGTTGGGACTTCTTGATCAGCATTCAGCTAAAAAAAGTCCTTTGTCTCTTTGAATTATTTCAACATTCTCTTGGGTCTGTAGAAGATGTTCATTTAATCTCCATCTAAACTTCCTGACTCCTGTCATAATTGTCCACATCATTGGATTATGATCCGAACTCACCCTTGGCATAATTTCTATTTTCTTTGTAATCAAATTTAGATCCTTTGTTGCCCAGATCATGTCAAGTCTTGAGAACAACTGGTGTCTTGTCGAATAAAAAGGAAAATCTTTTATTTTAGGATTCCAGCTCCTCCAAATATCTTCCAAATTTTCCTATCCAACCAATTCAAAAAAGGATTTTGGTAACTTCCCAGCCTTTTTGTTCTGTATTTTGGATTTCCTATCTAATTGCAAATTAGCCACCCCATTAAAATCCCCAGTCATTATAATTTGCTCATATGCATATTTAACCATTTTCTGAATTAGTTCCTTGTAAAAATAATATTTAGCTCCATTTGGTGCATATATACCTAAAACCAGGGTCTTCTTAAAATTCACAATAATCTCTACTGCCAAATATCTTCCCTCTTTGTCTTTAAAAATCAATTTAGGGTCCAATTCTTTTTTTATATAAATCACAATCCCTCTTTTCTTCTGTTTAGCAGATGCCCAACACTCTTGTCCTAATTGTCCATTTTTAAAAGACTTAACAATCTTGCTCTTTAATGTGGGTTTCTTGTAAACATATTATATTACAATTTTGCCTCTTGACCCAATAAAAAATCATTTTACGTTTTTGGGGTGAATTCAAACCATTAACATTCCAAGATATTAGTTTGTACTTCATATTTCTACTCTTTTATTACTCCTGGAAAGTCTTTTTTGTTATCCACCAAAAACACAATCATCTCATGCTTTGACTTAATGGTCACTCTTGCTGAGTTAAACGTAAAGCTCAAGCCTTCAGATATTCCCCACCTATACTTGATCTTTTTCTCTCTCAATTTCCCAGTTAATTCTTGGTATTTTTTACGCACTTGTAAAATTTTCTTCGGCAGCTCCTTCATAATTCTGACTCTACTTCCTTCCAGTACCAGAGGGTTTTGAAAGAGCCTACTTAAAATTTCTTCCATCATTCTTTTGGTTGTGAGTTGTACAATTATATACCTAGGTAATTTCCTCTGCTATGCATAGCTGGAATTTATTCTGTAGGCCAAATCCATATTACCTTGAATTTCTTCTGGCTGTTTTTCCAATTAATCTGACAATATTTCAGTCATTTGCTCCTGTGTATTTTGAGTCAAGGACTCCGGGACTCCTTGAAATCTTAATTGATTTTCCATAATTCTGCATTCCATCACTGCCATCTGCTCCTTTAATGCTTGGTTTTCTGTTTTTAAACCAGAGGTCATCTGCTCCACCTCCTTTACTGCTTGATTCGTTGTTTGAAGCTCTGTTTTAACATCTTCTATACTCTTTACCAATTCAGAGACCTCTGCTTTTATTAGGTCTTTTAAATTTTTTAGCAAGCTCTCCTCCATTCGTTGTATTGATTGAGACTGTCTCTCCTCCATTCGTTGTATTGTTTGAGACAACTCCTTGTTGCCATCAATCACTTTTTTCTCCAGTGCCTCCAGCGCCGCTTGCATTTTTTTCCTCACCTTTCTTTGTCTGAATAAAGGATTTGTCATGCCTGGGCTAGTTTTCACACCACCCCAAGTGTCTGCTCTCTTTCTGAGCTCCATTTTTAATATTCACATCTGCTTCCTTTAATTTCCAGGTCTTTACTTTAAAAATTAACTTTTTTTCTCAACTTAATATTTTAGACCTCACCAAGATGTCAGGTGGAATTTCTCTATGGTGTTTTGTCCAATTTGTTCCTCCTTACCTTCTTAAAATGGCCGACTTCCGCTTCCTGCTGACCTTCTAGTCTCAACTCCTCTCAATGGTGCCTTTCTTTTGCTTCTGGAGTCCTTTTCCACTCTCCTCCTCCACTTCCTCTTCCACTTGTTCCCTCTCTAGGCAGGAAGGTCGTCTATTCTCAATGTCCCTTTTGTTCTCACACTATTCTCGCGATGCTCAAACTGATTTTTGCTCCTTCCTCCTTTTCCCAGCATCGTTATCTCTTCCAAAACCACAGGTATGTATAAACAAAACATATTTTCTCTCTTTTAATGCTATTTTCTTCTTTTAAATTTGCCAAATTTCTCAAAATTGCCTTAGTCCTTTACTCATCTAGCAGTCTTGTATTTTTATTTTGTTCCTCTTATACTTTTTCTTTCACTTTTAATTCCGGAAAGTGAGATAGTAAACTTTACCTTTTCTTGTTAAATTTGGGCTGATTGTGCTGTTTCTTCCATTTAAAGACGTTCAATTTTGGTACAGATGCTTGGGTTCAGGCGATCTTATATCGGCATTTGACTCCAAAGAGCTCTGGAGAGATCTTAGCTTGTCCTTCTCAGAGGGGACCTCAAGGTGGTGGGGGAAATCCTTTATTCAGAACCCCCCATCCACTGAGATCACACACTCTTAGGATCATGTAGTGTTCTAGACCCCCCTACCTGGGGTGGGTTAGCAGCAGGCGATCAAAGCACCTGGCCTGCCAAAACAGATGCTCTTGTTTTCCCAGCTTCCCAGGCAACTTCAGGTCACCATCAATCCCAAACAGGAAGTTGAGTACTCCCAACATAACTTAATGGGCACGAGCATTCAATAATGTACATGACCGCCAGGGTATTACAAGTGGATAAATGATTCCACCTGATAATGTGTCCTACATTGCTTACTATAAATTCTTTGACAAGTGTTACACCTCCAGCATCGAAAATCCCCCTTAGGACTCATAGCCTCTGCTGTGGGCTGATAAAAGTCTGAGTGTACTAGTAGCTCTTTAAAATTGCAGGTTACAGTAAAATACTATTGCAGGTTAATCTGTACAACCAAGAATATGATTTACTAATAGTCTACTACTATTCTCTAGTACTAGAGAATAGTAGTAGACTACTACTGGAGAACCAGTTTGGTGTAGTGGTTAAGAGCACAGGACTCTAATCTGGAGAGGCGGGTTTGATTCCCCATTCCTCCACTTGAACCCAGCCGGGTGACTTTGGGTGAATCACAGTTCTCTGGAGCTCTCTCAGCCCCACTCACCTCACAGGTTGATTGCTGTGAGGTAATAATGGCATACTTGGTAAACCGATCTGAGTGGGCATTAAGTTGTCCTGAAGGATGGTATATAAATTCAACGTTATTACTACTAGTAATACTACTAACAGTCTCTTGACTATTTTACTGATGCCACCAGCCATGTGCATATAGTTCACCACCCACCTAAGGGTACTGTCATTTTTTACTTTAAACTGAAACAGTTCATTCCAATTGGTCATAGAATCATAGAGTTGGAAGGGGCCATACAGACCATCTAGTCCAACCCCCTGCCCAGTGCAGGATCAGCCTAAAGCATCTCTGACAAGTATTTATCCAGCCTCTTCTTGAAAACTGCCAGTGAAGGGGCGCTCACCACCTCCCTAATCAGCTGATTCCACTTTTGAACTACTCTGACCGTGAAAAAGTTCTTCCTAATATCCAGTCGGTACCTTTGTGCATGTAGTTTTAGCCCATTGCTTCACGTCCTACCCTCTGCTGCCAACTGGAACAGCTCCTTGCCCTCCTCCAAATGACAGCCTTTCAAATATTTAAAGAGAGCAATCATGTCCCCCCTCAACCTCCTCTTCTCCAAACTAAACATTCCCAAGGCCCTCAACCTTTCCTCGTAGGGCTCAATCTCCAGACCCCTGATCATTCTTGTCGCTCTCCTCTGCACCCTCTCGATTTTGTCCACATTCTTTTTGAAGTGAGGCCTCCAGAACTGCACACAATACTCCAGGTGCGGCCTGACCAAGGCAGTATAGAGAGGGGCTATGACCTCCTGCGATTTCGATGCTATGGCCCCTTTGATACAACCCAGGATTGAATTAGTCTTTTTTGCTACCGCATCACAATGACTGCTCATATTCAGTTTACAGTCCACTCTTACCCCAAGATCTCTTTCATATCTACTACTGCCCAGAAGTGTATCCCCCATCCAGTATTTGTGCTTCTCATTTTTGTGGCCCAGATGTAATACTGTGCACTTGTCTTTGTTGAATTGCATCCTATTCACAGCTGCCCACTTCTCCAGAGTATTCAGGTCTTGTTGAATTTTAATTCGATCTTCTTGGGTGTTTGCTACTCCTCCCAATTTGGTATCATCAGCAAATTTAATGAGCAGCCCTTCCACTCCTTCATCCAGATCATTGATCATTGATCATTGAGCACTGAGCGGTCCTTCAGATGCTTACAGATTGATCCCTTTAAAATCTGGTCTAATATCTTCCCAGCAACAGAAGTCAGACTGACCGGCCTGTAGTTTCCCGGGTCATCCTTCCTCCCTTTCTTAAAGATTGGGATAACATTTGCTCTTCTCCAATCTTGTGGCACATCCCCAGTCCTCGAGGAGGCCTTGAAGATGATGGACAGGGGTTCTGCAAGTTCTCTGGAAAGTTCTTTCCGCACTCTTGGGTGCACCCCATCCGGCCCAGGGGATTTGTATTCATTCAGTGCAGCCAGATGCCTCTCCACTACCTCTCTGTCAATGTCAATTAGCCACTCAGGTGTCCTGCCACATTTTCTACTATCTCTAGATGTGCCTGAGTTCTTCAGGGAGAAAACAGGCAAAAACGTCATTAAGCCTATCTGCTTTTTCTCTGTCCTGCATCAGAGTTTCGCCATCTACTCCCAACAGTGGTCCAATTGCCTCTTTTACCTTGCATTTGCTTCTCACATATCTGTAGACCTTTTTTTAATTGTAGCGAGCCCTCCTGGCCAGACCCAGCTCGTACTGAGCTTTGGCCTCTCTGATGGCTGATCTGCAGTGCCTAGTAACTGTCATATACTCCTCTTTAGAGGTCTGGCCTTCTCTCCATTTCCTGAACATTTCCTTTTTCTCCCTTAGCTTATTCTGCAGCTCTCTGTGCATCCACATCGGTTTCTTGGAGCCCTTACCATGTTTCCGTCTTGCTGGGATAGTGAGGGCTTGAGCTTGCAAAAGCTCATGTTTGTGAATGGCCCACCCTTCACTCGCTCCTTTTCCTTCCAGCACACTCCCCCACAGAATGACTCTCATCAAGCCTCTGAGTTCATCGAAGTGGGCCCTACGAAAATTTAACCTACGAGTCTGGCTACAAACTTCCTTGGCTCCCCACAGCAACTGGAATTCAAGAAGGATATGGTCACTTCCCCCTAAGGTCCTAGCACCCAATGTTACTGCACTAGTGATGACACGCTCAGGGTATCCCCATTCTGTAAAATCTTTCCTCAGTGGATTGCATTCCCTTTCATAATCAAGTTCTCTGGAAGAATTTCTACATAGCCTCAAATACTGTTCATATGGTATATTATGACGTCAATGGTGTGGGTGGTGTGACATGAAATATAAGCATGAATTTTGATCATTCTGCTTCTTAATTTTACTTTGCCCAATTCTTTCCCTGGGAGAGATATAGAAGCTTTTTCCCCCCCTTCCTCAAGTAAGGTGGGTTCCCCAAAACACCATTTTTAATATTAGTCACAGGCTCACATTCTCTGGCCAGGACCAAATACCATATTCCAGCCCTTTACACATTTTCTCTCTGCCCTCCTCAGATGGTCTTCCTGCTTAACAGAGCAGCCTCTACTTCCTCCATCTAGAGAAACTTCCAGAGAGTATCACCTAAGTAATATGGTGGTAAATGTCTGGCTACAGGAAGTAATGGAGTATTCTGAATTGGAATTCTCAATGATTAAGAATAGTTGGGGGAAAATGAGACAATGTGAATTATAATATTTGGCGGATGTCTTCCGAGAAATTCTGCTCATCTTCAAATGAGTACAAAATATGCTTTACTCAGCTGTGTTGTCTTCAGAATGGAATAAAGTAATACCTTAAATAATAAAAAAGAATTAGTAAAACTTCCTAACAAGGACTATAATCTTATAAAATGAAAGAGGACTACAAGAGCAAAGGTCACATTCTGTTATATGGGAAAGGAAATGAACACTTACATAAATGATATTTTAATAAAAGCAAGCTAAAAGGCCTCCAGCATCAGAAGGATATTTCATGTTCTGATTCTAAATAATAGGTCTCCTTACCCTTCGAAATCCCGTATAAAAGCACCCTCCGTACAAGACTCTGCACCAAGTTTCATCCATCATCTCTTCATCAAAGACTTCAGAAAGTTCAGTAAGTATTTGCTTTCTGGTTTGGGATTAATGGTGATCTGAAGGAGCCTGAGATCTGGGCTGTCTGAGGCACTGTTTTTTTCTGGTAAGCAGGGCGCTCTAACACCCGCTTCCAACCCAACTTCAGGGAGAGGATTGGCTTAGCACCCTGAAAGAGTGTGATCTCAGTGAGGGGGGGTTCTGAATCAAGGATTGTCCCCACCATCTTGAGGTCCCCTCGGAGAAGGGCAAGCTATCAACTCTGCAGTGCCCCAGGAGTCATTTAATTGGCATAAGATCATGAAAAAGCCAAGCTTCAGCAACAGCTTTTACCAACTAATAAGCAAAGGAAACAACACAGACAACCCTCAAATCATCAAAAGGTAAAGATCATTATTAGACTTTGTTAATTAAAATGGCAGTGAAAAGACCAAGATAAAAAATTTAGAAGGACAGAATTTAACTGAGTAAATGCTAAGGAACAGGCAAAGTGCTAAACTTGGGCACTGGTGAAGCTTTTAAGGACTAAAAAAGTGAAAGGAAATATTGTTTATACTTACTTGTGGTCAGAAAACTGATAACCAGCATGAGAAAGGAGGTGTGGACTAGTGACAAAAGATTTTTAAAAATACTAAGAGAAGAGAAGGGTAAAGCAATTCAAAACAGATTTAAGGAAGAGAGCAGACACGTGGGGAGGCTCGAAACCGAGTCCCACAATGGCAGGAAAAAAAGGAGTAGATAAGGAGTGGCAAGCCTTGGTGGATACAGCGATCGAGGGGCTGGAGAAAAAAGTGGTGGAGAATCATAAAGAACTGCTGCAAAAAATGCAAGAGATGCTTACAAAAGATTTAAAAGAGATGAAAGATGCTATCAAGGCTGAAGTGAAAGACGCTATTAAAGCAGAAGTAGCGGTACTGGCTAAAAATATGAAAGGAATAAAATAGGAATTACAAGCAACCAGCAACAAAGTAGAGCAGATAGAACAAAAGATGAAGTATTTAACCATGGATATGAAGCAAGAAAACCAAGGGATGCAAGCAAGAATGGCAATGATGGAGTGCAAAGCGATGGAATGGCAGTTACGATTTCGTGGCATGCAGGAACTGGAAACCCAAAATGCACAAGAACAGATGACAGAAATTTTGGCAAAATTTCTAGGCAAAGAAACAGTGGAAATAGCAGCTAATATGGATCTGGCATACAGAATTAATTCAGCTTATGCAAAACAAAAGAAGGCACCAAGAGATATTATCGTGCAACTAGTTACAAAGAGAATGAAAGAAGAAATTATCAAAAGGCATTTTGGAAATCCCTTAATAGTGGAGGGGAGCAGAATTAAGGTCATGAAAGAGATGCCAAAACGGATTCTCCAAGAGGGGAAAAAATACAAAGAATTGACCCAGAAACTAAGAGATAAGGACATTAGATATAGATGAGAAATACCAGAAGGATTAAGTTTTCATTACAAAGCTCTAAGAATTATTATTAAAACAAGAGAACAGAGGGAAAAGTTCTTGGAGGAGAACATGGAGGACTTTCCTGGAGCATTAAGAATGTAACACCATGGAATACAAATTAATATCGTGGACTGTAAATGGACTAAACTCTCCCCAAAAGAGAAAAACAATTTTTCTTTGGCTAAAGATACAAAATTGTAATATAATTTGTTTACAAGAGACACATATCAAAGATAAAGACATAAAATACTTAAAAATAAACAATTGGGAAAAGAATATATAATATCATCCAAGCAAAAAAAAAAGGGAGTAGTAATTTATATAAATGAAGCCATAGACTCTAAATTAATTTTTCAAGATCAGGATGGAAGATATGTGGCTGTGGAAATCAATGTAAATGCCAAAAGGACATTGATATTAGGACTTTATGCACCTAATGGTGCAAAAGACCAATTTTTTAAAGAAATAATGGACACATTAGATCAAGATTCATATGACAAGATGATAATGGCTGGAGATTTTAACGGTGTGGTGGATTTGCAATTAGACAGGAAGACAAAGGGAGGCAACAAAAAATCTGGGAAGTTACCGAAAATATTTTTTGAACTAGTTTAACAAGAATACCTATGGAGAAAGGAAAATCCGAAAGGAAGAAACTTTACATACTACTCAGCAAGACATTCATCATTTTCACGGATTGATATGATTTGGATGTCAAAGGAATTATCTTTATTGACAAAAAAAAGTGGAAATTATGCCAAGGGTGAGTGCAGACCACAATCCAATACTATGGAAAGTGACTATGGGTAGAAGAAAAGTAAGATGGAGAATAAATGAAGATCTATTACAAAATCAAGAAAATTTGAAGTATCTGAGAGAGGAGACTAAGCAATTTTTTTCGATTAAACAATAACAATGAAGTCTCAATTCAGATGGTATGGGACACATATAAGGCAGTAATAAGAGATCATTTAATCTCATTAAACAATAAGGACAAGCAAAGAAAACAGCAGAAATGGCAGGAAATACAGGAGAAATTATATAAAAGAGAACAACAATTAAAGAAAAAAACCTGTAAAAAAATCAATAAGACAAGAAATCAAAATACTGCAGGACCAAATAAGAGCCATTAGTAACAAGGAATTAGAATGGAAATTAAAGACATTAAAGCAGAAGTCATTTGAAGGAGCAAATAAACCAGGAAAGTATCTAGCTTGGCAATTGAAGAAGAAAAAGGAGAAGAAAATCATTACAAGAATAATGGAGGAAGGCAAAGAACTGAAAGATCAACAAGCAATTAAGCATGCCTTCTATAAATATTATGCGAAATTATTTCAAAGGAATTCTGTTAATCTGCAAGAAATAGATGGGTATTTGCAAAATACCCATTTACCAATGATATCAGAAAGAATGAAGCAGAGACTAAATGCTCCAGTGACAGAGGAAGAAGTTATACAGGCAATTGAAACAGCTAAGATTGGGAAAGCACCAGGACCGGACGGGATCACAGCTAAATTTTACAAGGTAATGAAGGAAGACCTAGTACCGATATTAAAAAATATAATGAATGATATACTTCAAGGAAAGGGTCTTCCAGATACATGGAATGAAGCAAGTATCGCCTTGATCCCAAAAGAATGTCAAGATTTGACAGATGTGAAAAATTATAGACCAATATCGCTTATAAATAATGATTATAAAATAAAGGCAAGAATATTAGCAGACAGGCTTAAAATTTGGCTGATGGACTTTGTGGGAGAGGATCAGGCTGGATTCCTACCAAATAGACAACTAAAAGATAACTTGAGAGTGGTGATAAATGCCATTGAATACTATGATAAGTGACCAGACAAAGAAGTTGGCCTATTCTTTGCTGACGCAGAGAAGGCCTTTGACAACTTGAACTGGGATTTCATGTTTGCAACTATGGAAAAGATGGATTTAGGCAAGAAATTTATAGAAGCAGTGAAAACAATATATAAGGTACAAAGAGTGACAATTTGTGTCAACGACGACCTGACAGAGAAGTTTGAAATAAGGAAAGGTACAAGGCAAGGATGTCCACTATCACCGTTGTTTTTTGTGATGGTTCTGGAAATACTATTGAGACAGATTAGAGAAGATGACAGTATAAAAGGAATAAAAATAAAGGGATCTTCTTATAATGGCTGTTGTGGGTTTTCCGAGCTGTATTGCCGTGGTCTTGGCATTGTAGTTCCTGACGTTTCGCCAGCAGCTGTGGCTGGCATCTTCAGAGGTGTAGCACCAAAAGACAGAGATCTCTCAACTTCGTATAAGTTGAGAGCTTTTGCAGATGATGTAATGTTTATAGTAGAAGATCCTTTACAAACTCTGCCAAGACTATTTGATAAAATCAAGGAATTTGGAGACTTGGTGGGCTTTTATATAAATAAAAAGAAGTCAAAAATAATAACAAAAAACATGACCAAGAAGAAACAACAGGAATTGAGTGAAATAACAAACTGTGAAGTGGTACACAGGACTAAATATTTGGGGATAGAGCTAACAGCTAAAAATATAGACTTATTTAAGAATAACTATGAAAAACTCTGGACTCAAATTGAAAGAGATATGGCAAAGTGGAATAAATTAAACTTGTTGTGTTTAGGTCGGATTGCCACAATTAAAATGAACGTATTGCCCAGAATGATGTTTTTAATGCAAACAATACCAATTGTAGCACCTCTGCTACACCTCTGTAGATGCCAGCCACAGCTGCTGGCGAAACGTCAGGAACTACAATGCCAAGACCACGGCAGTACAGCCCGGAAAACCCACAACAACCATCGCTCTCCGGCTGTGAAAGCCTTCGACAATACAACAAACTACTAACTTTGGAAGACTATAATAAACTATTTGGATGGCATGCATATATGTGGTACGATAAGTACAAAATGGATGCAATGTTTCAGCACTACTATCTTAGAAGAAATCTACTGTTGACCTGGCTAAAGTATAAAAAATGTATACATCAGAAGAAACCACTATGGATTGTACCAGCTGAAGTAATCAACCCAAACTTAGAATTTCAAGGAAATGAATGGCTTACCCTCAAGGACCTAACAGAAGTAGTAAATAATGAAGTGAAACTTAAACTAAATGAGGAGTTGCCATTCAAATATGGTTGGTTACAATATAGACAAATTAAAGATCTATTTGACTCAGAACAAAGAAAGTTGGGTTTTAGAACCAAGAATTCAGAACTAGAGGAGTTATTGTTAGGAGATAATTGGAAAGCAATTTCTAAAATGTATAAATTGTTATTGAAATGGTTTACAGAAGATGAAACAGTCAAGGTACAAATGGTAAAGTGGGCTATTAATTGTAATAATGAAATAATGATGGAATCATGGGAACAATTATGGAAAAACATGTTAAAAATATCAATTTGTACCAGTATTACAGAGAATGGCTATAAAATGTTATATAGATGGTATTTAACACCGAAAAAATTAGCCATAGCCAATAAACAGCTATCAAATAAATGTTCGAAATGTAAGGAGCATGAAGGTTCTCTATTTCATATGTGCTGAGCTTTCTATAAGGCTAGAGACTTTTGGTCTAGAATATGTGCTGAAATGTCTTTGATACCTCAATATAATGTTGCTAAAGACCCAGAAATGTTGTTACTATCTTTGCATTTAGAAGAGGTTAATAGAAATGATAAGATATTGATATATTATATGACAGTAGTAGCAAGAATTTTATATGCTCAATATTGGAAAAAAGAAGAAACACCTGAAATTGAAGAATGGACAAGGAAATTACTGTATATGGCTGAAATGGACAAATTAACTAGAAATTTGAAGGAGCAAGATCCAAAGGCGTTTATGGAAGATTGGAAAAAGCTGAAAAAATATTTGGAAAAGAAATGGGATGTCAAAGGACAATTGTGGTCTTTTGAAGGGTTCTAAGGTTACTAATTAAGATAAGAATTTGTTAAGATTTTTACCAATAACAACTTAAGAACAATTATAGTATGGTAATAATGTACTAATATTAACGGGGGGTTGAAGTGTTGTTGGAAGTCAAGGTTGAAAGGGAGAGGGGAGGGGTGGGGAGATATATATATGGGGAATGAAATGAATAATATGTGTTACAACTGAATATATTGCCTCATCCAATAAAAAAATTTAATAAAAAAAAAAGGTCGGTAAGTATTGCAAACAAAGCTTAGAAGGATGGTTGTTGTGGGTTTTCCGGGCTGTATTGCCGTGGTCTTGGCATTGTAGTTCCTGACGTTTGGCCAGCAGCTGTGGCTGGCATCTTCAGAGGTGTAGCACCAAAAGACAGAGATCTCTCAGTGTCACAGTGTGGAAAAGATGTAGGTCATTTGTATCTACTCAGGAGGGGTGGGGTTGAGCTGAGTCATCCTGTGAGAGTTTCCCAGGGTGTGGAATGCTAATGGCGGGAGGCTTCACTGTATCCTGAGGAGGTTCTTTTGCATATGGATTGGTACTTGATGTGCTAATCTTCTCTGCAGGGCTATTGTCGGGGATAGAATGTTTTGTTAGCCTGGTGTTTTTCAGAACTGGAAACCATGCTCTGTTCATTCTTAAGGTTTCTTCTTTCCTGTTGAAGTTTTGCTTATGCTTGTGAATTTCAATGGCTTCCCTGTGCAGTCTGACAAAGTAGTTGGAAGTGTTGTCCAGTATTTTGGTGTCCTGGAATAAGATACTGTGCCCTGTTTGTGTTAGGCTATGTTCAGCCACTGCTGATTTTTCAGGTTGTCCAAGTCTGCAGTGTCTTTCATGTTCTTTTATTCTTGTCTGGATGCTACGCTTTGTGGTCCCGATGTAAACTTGTCCACAGCTGCAGGGTATACGGTATACTCCTGCAGAGGTGAGGGGGTCTCTACTGTCTTTTGCTGATCGTAGCATCTGTTGTATTTTTCGGGTGGGTCTGAATACTGCTTAAAGGTTATGCTTTTTCATCAGCTTTCCCATCTGATCAGTAATTCCTTTGATATATGGCAAAAACACTTTTCCTGTAGGAGACTGTTTTTCCTTGGTTGTTTGATTCATCCTGGGTTTGATTGCTCTTCGGATTTTATTTCTGGAGTAGCCATTTGCCTGAAGTGCGTGGTTTAGATGATTAATTTCCTCATTGAGGAAGTGCGGCTCACATATCCGTCTTGCACGATCCACTAATGTTTTCATTATGCCTCTTTTCTGTCGGGGGTGGTGATTGGAGTGGGTGGTGTCGGGGGTGGTGATTGGAAAGCTGATGAAAAAGCATAACCTTCAAGCAGTATTCAGACCCACCCGAAAAATACAACAGATGCTACGATCAGCAAAAGACAGTAGAGACCCCCTCACCTCTGCAGGAGTATACCGTATACCCTGCAGCTGTGGACAAGTTTACATCAGAACCACAAAGCGTAGCATCCAGACAAGAATAAAAGAACATGAAAGACACTGCAGACTTGGACAACCTGAAAAATCAGCAGTGGCTGAACATAGCCTAACGCAAACAGGGCACAGTATCTTATTCCAGGACACCAAAATACTGGACAACACTTCCAACTACTTTGTCAGACTGCACAGGGAAGCCATTGAAATTCACAAGCATAAGCAAAACTTCAACAGGAAAGAAGAAACCTTAAGAATGAACAGAGCATGGTTTCCAGTTCTGAAAAACACCAGGCTAACAAAACATTCTATCCCCGACAATAGCCCTGCAGAGAAGATTAGCACATCAAGTACCAATCCATATGCAAAAGAACCTCCTCAGGATACAGTGAAGCCTCCCGCCATTAGCATTCCACACCCTGGGAAACTCTCACAGGATGACTCAGCTCAACCCCACCCCTCCTGAGTAGATACAAATGACCTACATCTTTTCCACACTGTGACACTGAGAGATCTCTGTCTTTTGGTGCTACACCTCTGAAGATGCCAGCCACAGCTGCTGGCCAAACGTCAGGAACTACAATGCCAAGAACACGGCAATACAGCCCGGAAAACCCACAACAACCATCGTTCTCCGGCCGTGAAAGCCTTCGACAATACAAAGCTTAGAAGGACAATGTAGGTGGCAGGAAAAGGCAAAATTGGGGCTGCAGAAGAGAAGAGTAAGGAGGGGGCAGAAGAGCGCTCTTCATATACAGACAGGGTTGTCATGTGAAGACATTTTTTGTTCTGCAGCAGTAGCCTATATTAGACATAATGGGTTTAAGTCATGAGGCAATAGACTTCAGTGGAATCTTAAGAGAAAATGACAAATGGGAAGAGAGGTTCAAGAACTATATACTACCTGTGCTTCATGTTTTTTAAAATAAGTCCTTGAATTGATTATGTTCTGTTTCAGCAGTTCTTCAACCCCATATTGGATTCTTGCTAATACTACGTCTTTGTAAACTTGTATTCATATACCATGACATTGTTTATGGAAATGTTCTTGACACTGCATGGAAATGCCTGGCCTTGTCCTTGCCACTGATTGTGTTAATCTCACACTATGTAATCTGCTTTGAGTCTCATTGAGAAAGGTGGGATAGAAATGATATATATATATATATATATATATATATATATATATATATATATATATATATATATATATATATATATATATAAATAAATAAATAAATAAATAAATAGAACCCAATATTTTTGTGGAAAGGAGACTCTCTCTCATTGGAGGACTCCAGAAAGACACTGAACAGCCATCTACACGGGATGTATTGAGGAGATGATTGAAGCAGGTGGACTGCCAAGATCGCCCAGGCTCAGAGATTGCAAATTCAATGAATTTAATACTTCTTCACCTGTAACAACAAAACACTTCTTTTCCTCTGCGAGCTCCTCATTGGCATGATCTTGCCAAGGGATATGTAGTAACTTGACTATGTGGTGCAGATGGTAGGAGCCACAGCCACAGCTCTCCAGCTATATTGTGGGGATGATAATAAGAATGACTTTCTTCACTGCTCTGGGTGGGCACTAAACTGTCAAGAAGAGTGGTATATAAGCATACTTCTTGCTCTTGTTATTCTTGATGTTGTTATTGCTATATGACATGGACTTAACTGGAATGAGCCAAACCTCTGCAACTATAGCTTACGGCAGCTCACTGTGTATCCACCAGAGCCTGTGTCTTCTCTTTTGTAGCAATCGTTCCGTGGAACGGTCTCCCAAAGGTTGGGAGGGGCTTACCATCTCTATAAAAGTTTTGGACGTATTGCAAGGCCATTTCATTGGGCACAACATTCAATGGGGTGCAGACTACATGCATTTGCATGCTTCTGTGTGACATGAAGATGGGTGTTATATAAATGTTTTAATTAATACAGAGCAAATTTTTTATAAAGGATCGGGGAGTCAGACCCAAATATAAACCAAGAATAACGTAATTACAGCCAGATGTCCTGACTCCTGAGTACGGCTTACATGATGATTAACATGTATGTTGCCATTCCATTTTAATTATCCTTACCATCAGAGGTACAATGCCTCTGAAGATGGAGGCTCAGTGCACAACTGCTGTAAGAAAGAGTCATTCATTATGGATGATGGACTAGACCTTTCCCTCCTACACAAGCACACTGAACTGGGTGTTTTCCTTCTAGATCAGCAGCCAACTCAAGATGTCTCTGACTCCACTGGAATCAGCCTTGCAAACTATTGCCAACATTTCCAAAGAATACAATGTGGCAGCCAAAAATCCTACCATGCTCACCAAGAAAGAACTGGAGATGCTAACCAAGGAGCAGCTCCCAAACTTCATACAGGTGAAAAGGGGTGGGGTGGCTCATTGCATAAAAGGAATTGCTTAAATGGGCTCTTTGATGTTTGGTTGTTTTGGGGTGGGGAGAAAAATCAAAATCCATATCGGAATTCCATCTCCTGTCCCCAAAGATACAAAGCAGTACACAGTGTGCTAGCTGGATGAACGTGGATGGAATAAGGTCATGAGATGCATGACTGGTTCCTGAGAGTCCTTCGCAGGTATAGTCATCTTCTGTAAAAATCTAAGAGAGACCAGTTTCACGTGGAGGAGACAGATATATGTTACCTTCCTTACACTCTCCCCACTTGCAGCCTCTGGTTAATAGGCTAGTAAGGAAAATATCAAGAGTCTCTAGGAGCTGCATTACTTCCTACCCAGTATGTTCCATAGAAAGCCTTTCCATTGGGTACCAAAACCCCTTTCCACATGAACAGGTCAGGACAGGAGGCCTTCTCACCAGTTCTGTGCTCAATCAAGTCTCCCTGATCTTTTTTCCATTCCTTGGCAGCCAGGTTGTTACCTGCCAGTATACCACTGCATCCCTCTACCTCAGTTTGGGAATGATATCTCAGAGGGTCGTTGTTTAGAGCAAACAGGGAATAAAAGAGCCCTCTATGTCAGGAAGAAGTGGAAAACCCAATTTCATTGGATGAGCAAGTGAATAATGACTGGAGAGTCTGCTTTATATTATATGTCAATGCAATACTGTTGCTGGTACGGAAACAGAGTTGCCATCTAGGTTGGTTGCAGAATCAGATCTCTGACTTTTGCTATGAAAGCCATCGTTGCTGGTAGAAAAGCTCTGTTTGATTGGGTGGCAATTTGTAAGCAAAGGAACACCAAGTACCCAAGGGATGAATGATAAAATTATCCTTGTGTACAATGATCTACAGCTGATCTTCAGAAAAGGGTCTATGATGCAATATATGGAAATAAGTTACTTACACCATTTGCCTTATACCTCCACAATGCAAAGGGCTGGAGTCTTACTTAAAACGAAAATGTAAGCTGGGACTTCATTGATCATAGGAATATATTGTTAGAATCTTAGAATGTAATTACTCGGGTTTTTTTAATGAATCCTTTCCCGGTGAATGGCAGAGATAAAGACCAGTTGCCCCGTGCTGTACGGCACTGTTACAATATGCTGAAACGTCTGTCACCAACCACAAATCTATCAGCGAACTGCCAAACTGATCATTAAGAAATCAGCTTCTTTTCATGACTGGCAAAGAGGATGTGAGCTGAATCTCTAGGTGTTTGGACTTCCATGACTGAAACATGGCCCATTCGACCATGCTTATAATCTTCCAAGCTTTATGTCTCTGTGATTTACTAAGATGGGGCAACTTAGTTAGCTATTAGGGTTTTAACAACTGGAATATTCTGTGCTAGAAGCATTGCACTGAAGGCTTTAGGAGCAGCAGGCACATATTGGTTACCTCGAACAGAAAAATAAAAGTGGGATATTGCTGCAGCATTAACTTTGTATTGATAACCATCCTACGGTGGAAGGTCCACGAAGCATTAGATTGGAAATAGACACCCAGGTATTTAAAGTGCTTAACTTGTTCAAGTCTATTACTATTGACAATCCAGTTATGCAGTTTCCGGGAACTGGGGAGAACCAACACTTTAGATTTTTCATAGTTTAACTCCAGTCTGTTGGTCACACAATATTCAAGGCAACGGTTCAATAAACTATTCAATCCAACACGGGAAGAAGACAGAGGAACCGCGTCCTCCGCATATAATAACAAAGGGATAGAAACGGAGCCAAGTCTAGGACTGTGACCATCAACCAGTGACAAAAAGGGGGCAAGATCATTTTAAAAAAGATTGAACAGATGGGGGGCTAAAATGCACCCCTGCTTAACCCCCTTCTTAATAAGAATCCTGGGTGAGAGTCTCCCGAGGGAAGAACATCTGACCTGGCAAGACGTTGCTGAGTAAAGTCTTTGGATAAGACATAATCACCTCTTATCTAGTGACATCCCCTCGAGCTTTGCCCAGAGAAGTTCTCTTGAGACAGAGTCAAAGGCTCCCTTAAGGTCCTGAAAGGCAATGTACAGTTTAGATCTTTTCCTGCTCGTGTATTTATTAATCAAATGAGCGAGGACTAAACAATTATCCAAAGCTGACTTCCCCTGGCAAAACCCCACCTGTTCTGGGCCTAATATTTTACTAGATGACATCCAAGTGCTGAGCTTGATTTGCAAGAATGTAGCGTAGAGTTTCCCAATAACGGATAGAAGGCTGATTGGTCTAAAGTTAGAGGGGTTAAGATAACAACGCTTCTTATAAATGGGAACAATAATCGCATTGGTCCAGGCCTCTGGCATCTGGCCAGTCTTATTTACCATAGTGAAGAGAGAAGCAAGCAGAGGGGCCCACCACTCTGGATCAGCTTTCAGCACCTCTGGGATTATCGCATCTGGACCAGGAGTTTTACCTGATTTGAGCTGATCTATAAGAGTTGTTATTTCCTCCGGAGTGACAGGAGGCCACTCTGGGAGACCATCCAGGGGAGAATAAACCAGTTGCATTCCATTAGGGGGATCTTCACAGAATAGGTCCGAAAAATACTGAAACCATGTATCGGGGGAAATGGCTGATATATAAGGGATCTCAGAGCGAATAGCACCATTGATTATAGCCCAGGATTGCCTGGAATCATTCTGGGTAATGGCGCATCAGAGTTGTTCCCATTGTTTATTAATAAAGGTCAGCCTCTTAATCCTTGTAACCTGGTGTAAATGATTTTTAGTTATCTGATACTCCACTGGCAAGCAGGTAGCTGCAGAATGACGAAAATTACAGTAAATAGTACGTAGATGGGCTTTTATATTCCTGCATTCCCCATCAAACCATACGGCCGTCTGAGAACTCGCTACTTGCTTTGGTACAGCCCTTCTGGAATCCTGTTTTAAGGATTCTGTAATGATATTTAATAAGTTCCCATAGGTTTGTGTCACCTCTAAGGGATCAGAAGAATTTATTAATGCAGATGTAAGGTCTAAACTAATGTTTGATTTCAGTACCTCCAGAGTCTTATGTCCAAGATCCGGAGATCGTGGAATCCTAGACAGAAATTCCACATCCTGAGGAATTCCCCTTAATGTCAAAGACCCAAATCAGGGGTAAATGATCACTAAGAATCTGATCTCCAACTGTAAAGCCAGAGACATGTGACCTAAAAGAAGGGGAGACTAAAATATAGTCAATGACCCTGCAGCCCCTTGTAGAAATATATGTGTACTCATATGATTTGTCAAAACCTGTCAGGCCATTCAGCCAGATTTTGCAGAATTGGAAGCAAAACTCTGCTAGCTTCAAGCCTGCTGGATTTGACAAAGTGTCCTTAGAGCGCCTCATTGGGGGAGTAAATAAAAACAGCAAGGCATCCTGATCAAGACCCAAATTACTAAAAAGAGATGGAATATTATTACCAACTCTTGCATTAAAATCTCCAGCTAAGATTATTTCTACACAGGGGAATTCTTGTTCTAGCTGTTCAAGATAGGCAGCCAGACTGCTCCAATAGGAGGACAAAATAGATCTATCAGAGGAAGGTGGAATATAAATATTTAGTTTTATTAAAGGAGAACTTCCACAATTTATCATAATGGCTTGAGCAATAGGAGGGCATCCTGGGAGATTAGTAGAGTTTAAATCAAGACTAGAGGACACAAGGATGGTTAGGCCTGCATGAGGGCATCCACTACTACTAGTCCTAGATGCTGGAAGGGAGTCGGATCTAAATCCCTCAAGAAATAAGGGAGTTTGGGCTCAAGTCTCCTGGAGAAGGACAATATCAAAGGTTTTAAGATATTCTATGAAGTCCTGGTCTTTGGCCTTATTCCTCCACCCTGCTATGTTCCAAGAGACAAATTTAATTGACATGGGTGAAGGTCTCTCTGGGCATCAGTCCATCTCAACAAGTTGATCTAAAGAATTGTTCTCATCAAGAATAACACATCCATTACTGATAGAGCCAGCCGACCGGGAAGAGTTCTCTGTGCCTGGAGACTTAGAGCTAGAAGCCCCGCCCTCCCTTTGCACAATTGAAGAGAGGAATGCGGAAGGCTTAAGTCGGTGGACAACTGCTTGGACTTGAATCCCAGTACACTCGGCGTTCGCTGATGGTGCTGATGGTGCTGGTGGTGCTTCCACTCCTGCCATTGAACTGATAGAGGGACCAGAATTGTCCAGCATATTCTTTAAAAATTTAGTTCTCACGGCTTCCAGTCTATCCGTGACCATCCTTTGCTCGTCTAAAGGCAGGGCCTTAAAGGATTCCAGAACTTCCTCATCCAATGCGGTATTATCCCGAGGGGTGAATAAAGGAGGCATTATGTCTAGTACGGGTAGGGCATCATTAGTTACACTGGTGACAAGTCTCAGCTCTTGCTCTGTAGAAGCCAATAACTGCTGTCCCCAAATATCCTCTCTTCTATGATTTATGCTTTTGCATGAGACAGTGCAGTCACAATAGGTGAAACAATGGGGTGTATTCTTGAGTGAAGGGTGTGCCTCCACAACTGGGAAACAGGTTGTGAGTTGAACTGATGGGTGCTTGACCATTCTTCATTAAAACATGGCCTATTAGAACCTCAAGCACACTTGACATGATATTTGCAGCATCCTTGGCGAAGAGACTCCCAATGCTGTCTAGGTCTTGTGACAAACAACAACAGTTTATTTTTTTATATCTGTATCCTTACAACAACCCAGTCATGAGGGCCAGATTAAGAGTCAACACAACTGTTTAGTAGGGGTGTGCACTAGGGAAATATTTGGGTTTACTCGAAGCAGGAAAAAGATTCGGAATAATCCAATACCCGAAGTGGCAAGCCGCTTTGGGTTTGGGTTATCGGAATCACTTCGGTATGCTTCTTAATGATTCAGAGCATAACAAGTGAGAAACCCACCTCCCCCCGAGCCCCCTTCCCCTCACCCCAAACCCACTTACCATTCCTGAAGGTCGGAGCAGGCACCTCCTCCACCGTAGCATCCAGCAGGGCATTGGGGAAGGCTGCAGCCAGTAGCTGCGCCACCCGCACTACCGGTTCAGCCGCCGCAGCAGCCAGCAGGGTTGCCACTTCACCTGTCACCACAATGTCCCAGGTAAATGCGGTGGTGGTGGGAGGGAGCCCTTTAAAAAGGCCCCAAACCTTCCTGAAGTGACCCACATCATTTCGGGAAGCTTTGATTTGGTATTTTTGAATCGGGTCCATCATACTGTCCCCAATTCAGAAATATTGGATCTTTACGAATAGGGCCTGGTTTATTTTTTTTCCGAACCAGGAACCCAAAGCATGCACCCCTACTGTTTAGCTTTTCTTGAATGAAACCGTAGTTTATGAGGGATGGAAGAAAACACAGAGAGAATATCCAGAGAAATGGACAAATCCCTCCCCCCCAAAAATCTGTCAGGTGAAATGATCGACAAGCTCCATGAAAGAGGCCTACTACTTTCCAAAAACCTATTACTGCAGTTGTGCACCAATTCCATGTTTTTGAAAAAAAAGTCCCCAAAACATGTTATCTTTCAAGAGATCTAAGAGACACACACAAATCCAGAAATAATAAATCTATTTCAGAAACACATGGCAAGGTGGGTCATGATCCAGCAACAAAAATAAAAGAGAAACAGAGGCTAGATAGTACTTTAACACCCTCAACCATGCTCCTCCAGTGAGGCTCAAGATACTTGGTAGACCACCACTCATAAAGCAGGCAGAGAAGAGGTTTAGCCGTGCATTGTTTGAAGGGTTAATAGAAGTGCTCTGTCAGTGATGGTGGGTGCCAAATTTTGAAGAGTAAGAAATACAAAAAAAGTTCCGTTCTCAAATGCAAAACAATGAAAGTTATTTAAATGAGTATGAATACAACAATAATTATAAGAACATTCTTTTTTCTTTTTCTTTTTCAAATACAGGCTGAAAATACCTCTCGAGATACTTTGATAGCAAGTTTCAGGACTCAGATCAGCGATATACTTAACAAGAATTCAATATCTTTTGAAATTACTGTTCCAAATATGTTGGATAGGTAAATTTAATGAGGCCACCATGCCCTCAAAGACAAATGAGATCCCAAAAGCCTGATAAACGGATTTTTTTTCGCACTCTTGTTTCAAGACAGGACCAGTCAATAAAAATCTGACTAATATACCTTAGGGGATTGTTTGATATCTTTAATCTGGGATTCTTGGGAGTCAAGTACTGTGAGATTTATTGTTTTGATATCCATCTAATCCTACCGTTACACAAATGAGGGGGGCTCAATATGAGGTGGGGGAATTGACATAAAAGGGCCACAGAGAGAGGGGGAAACTACGAGATCTCCACCAATCTATACATGGATTATACCTGAAGAGAAGTCTCTGAATGAACCAGGTGAATGTTCAACAGGAAGCGGTAAAAAGAACAATTGTATAGAATGCATACAAGGCATGCACACAACGCTAACTAGGAAATCAATGAGGAAGAGGGAGAAAGGGTAGGGCGTTATGTACCAGTCTAGGAGAGGAAGGATGTCTGTAAATGCAGCAGCATGAATAACGAGCGTTTTGTGGGAAGAAGGCTCAGACACGTGTCCGATGGTGTACATGTGGATCCAAGGAACACACACTCTGAGCTCTTGGCTGAAATGCCCAGGATAGAAATCCGTCTTCTGCCCCTGAAGCGATAGCTTAATAGATTGTTTAAAGGTGAAACAATGAATTTGGAAATGCTTGTTTGTGCACATCTGGGTGAAACTAAAGATGAAGAGGGTGCTTGACGTCCTGCAATTGCCAGATGGGAAGGGCTTGTCATATCCCGGAAAACCTCAGATGGGAAAGGTGGGTGAGGGAAAGTACAGAAGAGCTTTGATTAGATGAAACAGGGCCTTCTGGAAGAGGTCTTAGTTTCATTTAAGTGCTTCTCTGAGGCATGGAGGTGTTGCCTGGACCCCCCCCCCCCCCCAGAATCTGGACATAGACTTTGTGGACTGCTCATAACTTGGTACTGAGGCCAATATGATGCATGAAGAAGGAATGTCATGGGACTGGCAGGGCAGCCCCCTGATCAGCACCCACAAGCCACCCTTTCTGCAAACACTCTGCCCACACTGCACCCAAATAAATGGGCCTGCTTGCCAAGATGCCAGCCCCTGCTGAGATTCTTGCAGGAACTAGGACTAGCAGTGAAAGAGAGAGAAGCCATTTTCCCAGAGTCAGTTTTAAAACGACAGCTATTTTTGCTGTGGAAGTCCTGGCATGTCTGTGTCTCAGCTGGGCCTCTTGATATGGAGATGCCAGGAGCAAAAGGCACTTCAGGATCTCCTAGTAATCCCACAATCAAGATCATCGCTTCCAGCCATCAAGCAATGGATGATCCTAAAATGCAGATCACTTTTCATCCGCCCTTCCCTTCTGTCCTTTCTTCCCTTTGGAAGTGTCGCCATGGACCATCATAAAAATCAATCACCCCTCACCCGCTCTTCCTCCTGTCCCTTTGTTATTCTTGAGGTGTCACAAACACAAACATTAGGCTCCTAAGCACCCAGTCTGGAGCTCCTTTTTCCCACCTGAGTGGCACACCATTTACTTTTTGTAAATTTCCGGAGGACCGTTTGATAGGGCATAAGCCCACCCCAGGTCAAGCCTAGGGGCTGAAATGGACTATATAAGGGAGATGCTCAAACTCCCCAGGGCTCCTCCTACCCCACCCCACCTAGTGCCTTGCTGGCATCTCAATAGGCATGCTGCCCTTTGCTGCTGGATCTCTGCTCTCACCAGGACAGGTGTGTATTGCCCACCAACAATATTCCTGCTAGTGCAACAGTCTCTATATTTCTCACGTTTTATTCCCTAGTCTTGTAATGAATGTGTGTGTGATTCTCATGTACTTTTCACTCAAGGTTTTAAATAACGTCTTTGATGCTTTGAAATATTAGTCTCCTCTCTCTTACTGGGCGAAATCCAGGATTACTGACCTTAGTATACACCGGTCTTGATCCCTTAATACTAGCTGACTGCTTATTAATTCCCCATCTTTAAGGCAGATTAGCTAACAGAGGGTCAGCTAGTCAATCTGACACACCTTCTGGTAACTTTCCAACTCCTGCCAGGATTGGCATCAGTTCTGCCTTGCCAGACAATGTTTTGTGCTTCAGAGTACACATGATGAAAAAGGAGTTATGATATTCCATATATATAAACTGTTCTATTCCAGTTTCATGGAGGGGCAATGGGATGGAGGCTCCAAGCAGAGAGGAAGGAAGAGGAAGGTTTGAGGGGAAAGTATTAGGAGACAGGATCACCAACTAGAAAAATTGGGTTCTAGAAAAAACAAAACGCAAGATCAACAGCAAAAAACATTTTTTTCTTTTCAAGCACCAAGGCTGCTTTCTCCATGAACTAGAGCAAGGAAGAGAAGGGGTTTCTATTTAAAACCACAACTAATTGCAAAAGTGTAAAACAATGTAATTTATCTCAAAAGCCAGTTTGGTATAGTGGTTAAGAGTGGCGGGACTCTGATCTGGAGAACTGCGTTTGATTCTCCACTACCCGTGCTTCCCAATGACTAGGGCGCGCAACAAACTCCTCTTTGCTATGCAAGATAGTGTCCGAGGAAGCATTGGTGGCTAGCTGCATCTGCCAGGGCATGGTCAGGCAAAGGAGTGCTTGGGATGGAACGCTGGCCTTGAAGCAGGGAGCAGGCGGAGCAGCAGGTGAGCCTGGAGCTCTGGGATGCTAATGAGGTTCAGTTAGGTGTCTGCAGGGGTTAACTGAGAAAGGGTTAATGGTGACGTTTGTGCAGTTACTACTGCACGGTTTGGTGAAGAGAGGCCATCTGTAAGGAGAGGAAATGGCTGAGTCATCCGGGTTGAAAGGACAGGAGGCAAAAAAACGCCAAAGCGGTGAATACAAAAAAGGCCAAAGTGCTGAAGGCACCAATGAGTCTGGGGTGGGGGCTGGGGATCATGTCGTCACAATGCATGCTGGCTATACAAATCAGGCAACGTTTCCAACAAGCATAAGAAAAACAGAAAAAAAGGCTACCCCCTCCCCAATTTTTCCAAAATAACAAAAGCGGATTGTAACATGCTATGTAGGAAGCTATTCAAAAAGCTGTACTGTGCTCATCAATCTCCATGACTGTTTGGGTTAAAAGAAAAATAAGGGCCCCGAAAAAAAAGGCAGGCTCCTGCATCTGAAAAGGGCCAGGCCTTCAGAACCAAGTGAGGTGGTATGCCTTGTAGCCTTCCCTAGCACAGTTGATACAGTAAATGAACTAGAGGCCCCTTGGCTGTCTTCGGGACCCATATTAGATCATTTCAGCCCTCTTTTCAGGGAAGAGGTGGACAGGATTCTGCAGGTGGTACGGCCTACCACATGCCCCTTGGACCCGTGCCCATCATGGCTGGTGAAAGCCAGTGTTGACGGGCTTCAGGATTCCTTGGAGGCGATTATAAACCTGTCCTTGAGCTCTGGGGTTTTTCCCGAGGTGCTGAAGGAAGCTGTGGTACAGCCTCTTCTGAAGAAATCATCATTAGATCCTGCTGACCTGCTCAATTACCGACCGGTTTCCAACCTTCCGTTTTTGGGGAAGGTGATTGAGCGGGTGGCAGAGAAGCAACTGCAGAATTTCCTGAAGGAGACCTCGGCCCTAGACCCCTTCCAGTCTGGTATCCGCCCGGGACATGGGGTCGAGAGATTGCTGGTCGCCCTCACAGACGATCTCCACAGACATCTGGATCAGGGCAGATCAGCACTGCTGATTTTGCTGGATCTGTCAGCAGCATTTGATACGGTCGATCATGAGCTTTTGACCCACCGCCTTGCCGATGTGGGGATTCAGGGGACAGCACTGCAGTGGCTGGTCTCTTTTCTCCATGATCGGGGACAGAGGGTGGTGCTTGGGGAGAGAGTGTCATCTGGTAGGCCACTGGTATGTGGTGTGCCACAGGGAGCGATACTCTCTCCATTATTATTTAATATCTATATGCACCCCCTCGCCTGGCTGGTGTGGAGTTTCGGGCTTGGGTGTCACAAATACGCAGATGACACCTAGCTTTATCTGTTGTTGGACGGGTGGCCTGGATCGGCCCCTGATGCCCTGGAGCGTGCTTTTGAAGCTGTGGCTGGTTGGTTGAGACAAAGTTGGCTGAAATTGAATCCCATGAAGACGGAGGTCCTGTATGTGGGTCGTGGGGAGATGGCTTTGGGACCCCGGCTTTCTACACTTGATGGGGCAGCACTTACACTGGCCCCAAGAGTTAGGAGCCTGGGGGTGATTCTGGATTCCTCCCTGAAGATGGAGGATCAGATCACTGCAGTTGCCAGGTGTTTCTTTTATTATCTTCAGCAGGCCAGGCAGCTTGCCCCTTATTTGTCTCCCCGTGACTTGACTACAGTGGTCCAAGCAATGGTCACCTCTAGGTTGGATTACTGTAACGCGCTCTACGCTGGGCTTCCCGCCTGATCCGGCGGTTACAGCTGGTACAGAATGCAGCAGGGCAGGTCATTGCTGGAGCACTGGTGTGGGAGCATATTACACCAGTGCTACGCTAGCTGCATGGGCTGCCAGTGGAGTACTGAATCAGGTTCAAGGTTTTGGTGTTAACCTACAAAGCCCTACGTGGACTGGGACCGACGTATCTGAGGGACCGTCTCTCACCATATGAGCCCCAGAGGACTCTCCGCTCTGGTGGAAAACATCTTTTAAGTGTCCCTGGCCCTAGGGAGGCCTGCCTGGTGTCGACCAGGGCCAGGGCCTTTTCGGTCCTGGCCCCGACCTGGTGGAATGCTCTGTCTTGCGAGACAAGTGCCCGGCAAGCTTTGCTTGCATTTTGCCAGGCGTGTAAGACAGAGCTATTCCACCAGGCATATGGCTGACGCCGGGCAGTGCCCCCCCCCCCCGTGAAGGGGGGGGTTAAACCATCGCCCCTATGTGAACACAGAGGCATGTATGAACCACTATGCAGCATGAATAGTTTAATGCAGCATAATATTTAATGTTTTTAAATGTTTTTAATGGTGTTTGTACTTGTTATCCGCCCTGAGCCTGCGAAAGTGGGGAGGGTAGAATATAAATATAATAAATTAAATTAAACTAAAATTAAGAGCTCTAGATCTGTGCAGATAAGGATTTCAACAGTGGGATGTAGGACAGCAGTTTTTTCCTTAGCCACAGGAATTGAAATTATTGTGCTTTCTTCCACATAGAAAAAAGGGCCTGCACTGTGGTTGTGAAGGTGCACTGTAGCCTTCAGTCTCATTTGTTTCTGGGCACTGTGCCTCTATGGAGTCCTGGGGGGAGCAGAGAGGGCAAGGCACCTATGTTGATTCACACTGGCTGTATCGTGCCACTTCAGTCCGGGCCTCCAACTGGCAGGTTGGATTCACTTACTGGGTGAGAAAAATTTAAACAACTAAAAAACTAAAAAGCAAAACTCAGAAAAGCTTATAGAATGACTCTCAGTCTTCTGAAACAAACAAGCAAAAAATTAGAAGGGGTATGGCACTCCCCCCAACCCCAGTTCAGAAGGCAGGTGGGAGTCAGATAAAGGACGGCGGCCTTGCTCATCTTAATGGCCCGTAGATGGGTCAGATACGTCAATCAGTGGCTGGGCAAACATGGGGATAAGAGAGATCTGCTGCGAGATTGCTGGTCGCCCTCACAGACGATCTCCACAGACTTGGATTGCAAGGCTGTGCTACGTGGCAATGATTGGTGATGCTGGAGTTTTCCAAGCATCAGGTTTAGAAAAACTCCGTTCTTGGACATTTGTGTGTTTTCTTCTAGGGAAGGGATACGGTTTGTGAAAATTGCTAGTGTGTGAAGGGAAACTGCAGATGCACTATAGACACTGAAAGCTTGACATGTCTCAACCTGGGACCTTATGCATACAGAGGAGATACTTGGCCACTAAATCACAGTCCAGATAAATGTGTCCTTCGCTGAAACCCAGGCAAGCTAGTCTGTTCCCTTGGGAAACTGCTCACTCCACCACCTACCCCTCAACCCCCCACTGCCCAGTTCTGCAAGGTCCCCAATCTAACTCAGGAGATTGTTTAGTGTGTAGGCAATAGGCATCCATGATCTGAATTAACTTTGCCACAAACACCCAAACTTTAAGAGGCATATCCCATCACCAGCTTTTGGGGAAGCTGATGAGCCTCTGAGTGTGAACAGAGTCCTAGAAATGGCCCAAGCAGGAGTCCCAAGAGTGAACACCAAAGAAAGGTTTTTACTGAACTACAGAGGATATAAAATGCAGAAAGCACAGAGCATATAAAAAGTTGCCTTGCACTAGGCTTTCAGCTAAGGAAAAGATAAGGAAAAGATAAGAAAGAACAGAAAGTTGCTATTGTCTAACTATCACCATTTCTGTAGACTTGTCTCACTGCCTGTTTGCGTATACTCAGAAATAAGTAGTTGGCAGTCTGACTGGAGAGGGGTCCTGGAGTCATGTAACTTGATTCAGCCATGTTATGTCTCTGCCTTCTAGGCTTGAGAAAGAAGACTTTTTTGCAGGGAGTGTATATATCAACCCACTGGACAGAAATTCTGGGAGTGAGCTTGGCACATGGAGCTCTTGGCTCTCAGGAAACAAGTTGTAAAATCCTTTTTGCAAAACCAAGTTCTCCTTAATTAACAAGCCCACAGTCCCTGACTTAGATTGCAGCTGCAGGGCACATGGAGCAAAGTCTTTAGTCTTCCCCCTGTGGAACTGTTCCACCTGAAAATGCTTCAGGAGCAGTATTCTCCCCATCTGGGAATTCAACATGTACACTTGAGCTTTTTCTATTTCTTTTCTGGATGGGCTTCATAACAATCCAAATCAGGCACAACGCTGCAGTTGCCAGCCAATCACTTGAAAATCCCGAGACACTTTGAGGGGGTTTATCCTTTGGTAAAAGTATCACAGAGACTGACATTAATTCTGGTGATTATCCTTTGGTAAAAGTATCACAGAGACTGACATTAATTCTGGTGATTATCCAGAACTGATGGGTCACCTCCCATCCCCATGATGATCGAGGAATTCCCCTTGTCTCTATGGTTAAAGCCCATCGAGATTAGAGAAATTGTAGAGCATCATGAAGGGCTGTGATAGTGTCTCTCCAATTTTTGTCCTGCTATTCAATTGACTGAGAGTAAGCAATTAAGACTGCGGCAAGAGTTTGCCCACTATAGGCTGTACATTGTAAGCCTACGCTGTGCATAGAGCTATTGAGGAGATCCTATTCAACAGTGATCAGGCTGCAGAACCCAGCTTTTAATGTGTGTTCTGTAATCAGTTGTTAAGAAGCCAGCTATTTGTGATACCCCCCGCAACACGCACACAACTCTTCATCAGGTTTCATGTTCTACGTTTTCATAAAAGTGGGAGGAAAGAAGAAATCTCTGGGTATGGTGAAGTTGCCCCTTATCTGGAGAGCCAGTGCAGTGTAGTGGCTAAAGGATGGACTAGGATTTGGGCCATCCGGGTTCGATTCCCTGCCCTGCCATGGGAGCTTGCCAGGTGATCTAGAACCATTCCCGAACTCTCAGCCTAACCAACCTCACAGGGTTCTTTTGAGGACAAAATGGAGGAATGAAGAATGAGGTCAGCTACTTTCGGTCTTCATTGAGGATAAAGGCAGGGTATAAATTAAGGAACTTTAAAAAAATCTTAACACTGAGTAAGTTTCAGATCTGATTCGCTTAATCGGTTGGCCCCATAATAATAAAGGCAGGTGTTCTTTGCAAGCCTTAGATAGGAGCGGAAGGACATCTAAATGAATATGTCTTCCAGTATTGAACTCAGAAAAACCTAAAAATAAAGATACCAAACAATCAACTAAGGAATATTAGTCAGATTTTATTGACTTTTAATGGCTTGAACCAAGAGTGTGGGAGAGATTCATTTAGCAGGCTTCCAGGATCTCATTTGTTTCTAAAGGCATGCTGGCCTCACTCAAGCTTTTGGAACAGCCTTTTCACTCGCTTTCATTACCAAAGTTAACTTCATGAGGTCGCCCAGTTTGGTTAGATTCTCTACGTTTTTGTCAGTAGCTCCAGGGGTATTTTTGGCCTTTGAAAAAAGGATTAAAAAGAAAGAATGTTCTAACAATTAATGTTGCACTCATTTAAATAACCTTCATTGTTATGAAATTGTGAAAGGAATTCTTTCTTTCTTTCTTTCTTTCTTTCTTTCTTTCTTTCTTTCTTTCTTTCTTTCTTTCTTTCTTTCTTTCTTTCTTTCTTTTTTCTTTTTGGATTTCTTATAGTTCAAATTCTGGCACCCAGCATCACTGAATGTGCCCTTCCATTAACTTTTCACACATTGCATAGCTAAACCTTTTCTTCTCTGACTGCTTTATGACTGGTGGGCCAGCAAGTGTCCTGATCCTCAAAGGAGGAGCATAGGATGGTGGTGCGGTTGGTTGAAGGCGTCAAAGTACCCTCTAGCCTCTCTTTCTCTTTGAGTTCCATTGCTGAATTACCACTCATTTCAGAACAAGATTTATTATTTCTGGATTTGTGTGCGCCTCTTAGACCCATTGGAGTAGAACATGTTTAGAAGAGCTTTTAAAAACACTTTGGAATTGGTGCACATGTGTAGGGATAGGCTTTTTTCCTTTTGGTTGTTATACTCTTTTCCTGAAAATTCCCTCTGCGTCGTCTTCCCTCCCTCATAAACTCTGGTTTCATAGGAGAAAGCTTAAACAGTTGAGGCATTTTGCGGCAGATCTCAGTTTCTTCAGCTACATTTACAACTTTCCCACCCCTTCATGATACTAATATACATTTTGAGATTGGTAAAACATTAAAAATTCGTTCTGTCTCCCACAGTGGCCATAAGATGTTCTGGAAGGATCCCAGCAAGGGCACTGAGACAAAAGCCCCCCACTTTTACAACCCTCCTCCAACTGAATGGTAACATCTTAGACTAGAAGATGCTTGACATGGACATGAAACAACAAGCACACTTATCTCATCAGCCTTCCCAATAAAAATATCTTGAATGGCAATTCTGAACACAGCATTTCAATTTTCATCTAATTCTTGAAAGTTTTATTGAATTGGAGATGGCTTCAACATATTTTCTCAGCATTGTCCCTCGGTTTATGTGAGGAACTTTTCTTCTGTTTCTTAACTATGCAATTGAATTGGCACTATTGCAATCCTACATTGTAACAATATATGCCATGCTTAATGAAGTCCTAGCTTTCTTTTTATTTTCAAGTAAGACTCTAGCCCCTTCTATTGTCGAGTTATAGGGCAAAAAGTGTAGGAAATGGAGTTTCCTTTATTACACCAGCCCTGTTTTAAATATGAGCTGCAGCTCCTTGCACACAAAGATAATTTTCTCATCCCTCCTTTCCATGTTTCACCTTCTTTTGCTTATAAATTGCCACCCAATTGAACAGAGCTTTTTATGATCAAAAATGGGCTCCATGGCAAAAGCCTGAGACCTGATTCTGCAACAAACTTGGATGGCAACTCTGTTTCCATACCTACTCATGCCACTGTATTGCATTGCCAAATAATATAAAGCATGCTCTCTTGGGCTTATTCACTTGCTCATCCAATATAATTGGATTCACCCCTCCTTCTTCCAAAGAGTTCAGGATCAAATACATGGAATATTTCTCCCCTGTTTTCTCTCCATGACAGCCCTGTAGTGGTAATATACTGGCAGGTAATAACCTGCCTGGGAAGGAATGTGCAGAGGAGCGGGCAAAGTATGTTGAGCCCATTAGTGGTGGGAAGGCAGAAGACCTTGTATCCTGACTAGAAATGGACATGAACCAAAATATGAACTAAAGTTCATCATGAACCAGGCCGGTTCATAATTCATGAACCAGTGGTTCATCAGAGTTCATTTCTGATGAACTGCCATGAACTTTCATTCGGTTCGTTTTTCAGTTCATCACTGAGGACAGCCTGGTACTTATCAATCAGTTTCCTTTGCAATGGGAGGATGGGCTTTTGCTGCCCTTAAAGTGACCTTTTTACAAACCAAACGAACTGGTTCGCTAACCGGGGCAAGTTCATGAAAGTTTATGGTTCGTGAAATGTGACAAACCATGAACCGTATGATTTGGTATTTTCCCGGTCTGAGCCCATCTCTAAACCTGACTTACTCATATGGGAAAGGAGTTTTGGTAAGAAACAAAGACGCTTTCTGTGGAGGCTGCTGGGAGGAATGAATGCTGTTCCTAGAATCTAAAGAGATTTTCCTTGCTAGCTAATACAGGAGACCCTGCAAGTGAGGAGAGGATAAGGAGGGTATCATAACACTGTCTCCTCCCTAGGAAACTGGTCTATGTTGGAGATTTATAGAAGAAGAATATGCTCGTGATGGGCTCCAAACTTTTTTCAGAAACCAACAATGCACCCCATAAACTTATCCCAACCCAGTTCATCCAATTCCATTTGAACTGCACATAAAACAGCCAGGGTGAGCCATTCCTGTTATGCAATGAGCCCTTTTCACCTGTATGAAGTTGGGGAGCTGCTCCTTAGTTATCTTCTCCAGTCCTTCCTTGGTAAGTATGGGAGGATTAGTCCCTTCGACTGTTTATTGTTTGAAAATGTTGGCAATAGTGTGCAAGGCTGATTCCGTTGGAGTCAGAGACATCTTGAGCTGGCTGCCAAACTAGAAAGAAAACCACCAGTTCAGTGTTTCTGTGTAGGAGGGAGAGGTCCATTCATCACCCCTATTGAAAGCCTCCTTCTTACAACAGCTGTGGCCTGAGCCTCCATGTTAAGAGGCAATATACCCCTGATACTCCAGACAATTAGCACTGAATGGCAACTTCCATGTTGCTCAGCATTTGAGCTTTACTCAAGACATCTGCTCACTCTCTTTCAAAGTATTGCAATATTCTCTGTGGAGTCTTTGGTTTGATGCAGTTCGTTGGCAGTTTTCAAGAAGAGGCTGGATGAATACTTGTCACAGATGCTTTAGGATCATCCCGCATTGGACAGGGGGTTGGACTAGAAATTCTGTATGGCCCCTTCCAAGTCTATGATTCTGTGATTCTCTGACACCCCTATATATATATATTTTTAAAAAAATTGGATTCTCTGAGACTGGAGGAGTTTTACAGGCCACCTCCTTCAACCACTTCCTCAATGCAACCCCTACAGATGGCTGTTCAGTGTCTGCTGGGAATCTTCCAGTGAGGGACAGTCTCATCCCTACAAAAGTATTTGGTTCTGTTCCTGAACCGCTCTTCACATTGGAATTTTCTTCTAAAATTTCATTGAAATATATTCCCTCGTAACTTAATCCCAGTATGTCTAATCTTGGCTACTGGAGCAGATGAAAAAAATGTCTTCGTAGGATACGCCACTGTGTATATTAAAAGTTCTCTCATGCCCGTCTTTCCTCTTCTCTAGACCCAATATTGCCAGTTCTTGGTATCTAATCTGTGCTTCTAAGCTTCATCCTCAGTACTTACCAAACTCTCTGAAGGTGTTGGTGAAGAGATGATGGATGAAACTGGGTGTAGAGTCTTGTACTGAGGGTGCTTTTATACAGGATTTGGAAGGATGAAGAGACAAATGATTCATATCCAGAACACCAAATATCCTTCTGATGCTGGAGGCCTTTTAGCTTGTTTTCTTAAAACATCACTTATGGATGTATTTATTTCCTTCCCCAAGTAACACAATGTGTACTTTGCTGCAGCCGTCGTCTTTCATTTTAGATGATTATAGCCCTTGTTCAGAAGTTTTACTAATCATTTTTTATTATTTAAGGTATTACTTCATTCCAATCTGAAGACAACACAGCAGAGTAAAGCATATTCTGTACTCATTTGAAGATGAGCAGAATTTCTCAGAAGATGTCCACCAAATATGATAATTCACATGGTCTTATTTCCTCCCAATTATTCCTAATCAGGGAGAATTCCATTTCAGAACACTCCATTCCTCCCTGTAGCCAGCTAATTACCACCATTTCCTTAGGTGCTACTTTCTGGAAGTTTCTCTAGTTGGAGATAGTGGAGGCCACTCTGCTGAGAGAAAGACCATCTATGGGAAGGCAAGTGAGAAGATGGGTAAAGGACAGGTCTATGGGGTCAAGTCCTGGCTATTTATGCTCTGACCAATATTAAAAATGGTGCCCTGGGGAACTCACCTTACCTGAAGAACGGGGAAAAAAGCTTCTATGTCTCTCCCAGACAAATAACTGAGATGGGTCTAATAAAGTCAAATCAAGGCAAAGTTCTGGAAAATGCTGTGAAATATTAGGAGGAGTGTAGTTTTAGGGAACATGTAAATTAAGAGTTTTTTTAAAAAAATATTGGGCTATAGTTAAGTTGGTATCAGCATTTTTTTCCTTGGGCTGCCCACTCTATTTACCTGTAAGATAATATTCTTGATCTATTCAAAATCTATAGAAAGGTCATAGGTGGATAAAGTTAGATAGCCTCTACTTAGTCAAAAATAAACACTGGTGGGACTTCCATCATTTTCTCCTCTCTTTCTCTCTCTTTTCCTGATTCTCCATTTCATATTTTCTCTTGCATTATTTTGGTGTTATCCTGTTTCACCTTAGATTTTCATCCTTGTACATGTTTCCTTTTGAGATTTTTTTTACTCCTCTTTGTGTAGATGTTCTCAAGCAGTTTGTTGAGCTGGAGAACATCAGCCACAGAAATCCTGCACGGGTAGGTATGAATTGCATGATGCCATAGGAAATGAAAATTGGAAGTATAGTAATAGAAGTCTAAATAATATAGCATATGCTCTTTAATATGATTAAATTTCCATTCAGCTGTATGGTGTCCCTTATGTTATAACGATTATGGTTAATTTTAGGGAGATAACTTCTGAGGAAGATTTATTGAGAATAACTTCTGAGGAAGATCAACTACGAAACAGGCGTGCATCCAAATGCTCGTAGGCTCGTCTTACTACCAATTATACCAATTATAACAGAAAATGTTTCATAATATCATGAGAATGGGAATTTTCTAAGTTTGTAATACAGGATCACATTATCTGTTGTAATATTTTTCTCTTCTCCACATGTATCTAAAGAGAACTGTGATTCTTGAAAGCTTATGCTACAATAAAGGTGCTACTGGACTCTTTTCTATGTTTCCTTTGATGACATGCAATTCATACCTACCTGTGCAAGATTTCTGTGGGTGATATTCTTCAGGTCAATGGAGATCCCAAACTGCTACACAAAGAGGAGTAAATAAAATCTGAAAAGGAACTGTGTACAGGGATGTCAAATCTAAACTGAGGGCCAAGCTACAAGTGATGAATGACACTTGAATGGCAAGTGTATTTCTCCCTGTTCACTTGCTCTCCACTCAATCCACTTGCCATTCAAGTGTCATTCGTCATGTGTAGCTTGGCCCTAAGACAGGATAACGTAACAGAAAATTGCAAGAAAAATTAGAAAATGGAGAGTCTGGGAAAGAAAGAGAGAGCAGAAAACGATGGAAACGTCACCAATAGTTGTTTTTCACAGAGAAGAAGCTATCTGACTTTATCCACAGAAGACCTTTTCTATACATTTTGACTAGATCAAGAATGCTATCTCAGAGGCAAAAAAAAGCACGTGGTGAAAGAAAAGAAAAAGTGCATGCCCACTTAACTTTGACCCAACAGTTTTTTAAAAACTCTCAATTTACGTGTTCCGTAAATAAATATTGAACATGAGATCACTTCGATCCTAATCCTTCATAGCATTTTCCTGAACGTTGCCATAATTCTGTTGGGAGTTGGCATGATCTAAATTTGGTGATTATAGGGTTAACACATTTGTTTTCATCCTGCGAGACCTAACCCAGAAGTATAACCATGGCTTAGAGTCAATCCTGTTTAGAAACTATAGAAGGGTTAATTACCAGCTAGACGCTGTTTGCAGGAGCAGATGTAAATGCACAGCCTCGCTACTGTAGAGCTTTGTTACTTTTGTTATCTGATAGCTAGCTACTTGTTGTATGTATGATTTCACTTGTTTATTGACTTACTTAATTTTACCACTATAGATAAAGATTCCATTAAACTGTTCCTATTTCTATGCCTCTTCTTTTTATCCAAAAATTTTACTTTGCAAATCCACAAACTAGGGCTGTCACGGTTATTTGCGACTAACCAAAAGAAAACAAGTCCCTGAAAAATACAGTAAAGAAATTCATTTTTTTAAAATATATTTTAAATACTTTAAAGTTCAAAGTGCACATACGTGAATGGCAGTGAATATTGACTAAATACTATGAGAAAAACAATTGTCACTATTGTCAGCCACCGGCACACAGAAATTGATTGTTGCTTTTCACAGAAATACAATTCATAAGTCTACACTGACTGGCCATTTATAAATATTATACACAGGTATAATCAACATTAATTCTCTGTGACCACAACTATACCAATAAAGATATAAATAGTCTGGTAAATATTACAATATTACAATAAATTTTACAAATATCAATCCATAAAAATTAGTTAATAAATATAAGCCATTGTGCTGTAAATTTCTGTGGGTAAAATTATGGGGACTGCGATCCAAAGGTTCCTGGTGGTATATAGCAAAGTGAGCCGCACTCAGCCAGATTCTTGGAAGCTAAGTACAATATGACTTAATTCCTCACTGGATAACTGATTCAGTTCTTATGTATCTTTCTGGGTCAATCAACAAAATGCTTAAATTCAGCTTGTCTGCTTGTCCCAGCTTCTCTATTTGTCACCACAGGCTGCTATTTTATTTTTTGTTTTCTAAATCTATCTCAAGGAACAATCTTCATATCCTGATGTATATAAGCACTAATAGTCTCTTGATTATTTACTGATGCCACTGGCCACATGCATATAGTCCACCACCCACCTAAGGGTACTGTCATTGTTGTTCTTTACACTGAAACAGTTCATTCTTATTGATCCGTGCAGCCCATGTTACTGCACTAGTGATGACACTCTCAGGGTATCCCCGTTCTGTAAAATCTTTCCTCAGTGGATTGCATTCCCTTTCAAAACCAAGTTCTCTGGAAGAATTCTTATGTAGGTTGGTTGTTGTGGGTTTTCCGGGCTGTATTGCCATGGTCCTGGCATTGTAGTTCCTCAATTTAGTTCCTCAATTCTTACGTACCCTCAAATATTGTCCATACTGTATATTATGACATAAATGGTGTGGGTGGTGTGACATGAAATATAAGCATGAATTTCAATCACTCTGCTTCCTCATTTTACTTTGCTCAATTCTTTCTCTGGGAGAGACATAGAAGCTTCTTTTTTCCTTCCTCAAGTAAGGTGGGTTCCCCAAAACTCCATCTTACCACATAATTGAGTAAGCGTATTTCAGACAACTCACTTTATACCCTGGGGCCCCACCAGAGGGCACTGTCATGGAGGGAAGCCTAGGCAAGGCACCATGTCCCTGTGGAAAACATGCGATGGTGGGAAGCTCAGGCCAGGAGCAGGATGGGAGCAGGTGGCAATGCCCGTCTCCTGCCTTCACCCAGCTGGTCTTAGGAGAGTGGCAGGTGGCAATGCCCACCACCCAACTTAACCTAGCTGATATTAGAAGTGGAGCAGGTGGCAATGCCCATCCCTGCCTTCACCCAGCTGGGATCGGGAGAGGAGCAGATGGCAATGCCCATACACCCACACCTTAACCCAGTTGGATTAGGAGCAGAGCAGGTGGCAATGCTATCTCCCCGCCTTATCCCAGTTGATATTAGTGGTGGAGGAGGTGGCAATACCCATCCTCACCTTAACCCAGAAGCTTTAAGTAGAGGAGCAAGTGGCCATGTCCACCCCTTGCCTTAAACGAGTTAATATTAGGAGAGAAGTAAGTGGCAATGTCCTCTGCCTGCCTTAATCCAGTAGGTATTAAGAGGGAACCAGGTGGCAATGCCCTCTCCCTGCCATAACCCAGCTGGTATTAGAAGAGAAGCAGGTGTTAATGCCTAACCCCAGCCTTAACCCAGCTGGTATCAGTAGTTGCAAGCCACAAGAGGGATAAACCCGCAGGAAATACACGCACGTTAAAGCATTCACAATTTATCAGTTAAAGTGCAAGTGCTACTCAGTTAATCAGTGCATACAACAATCAAATAAAGCAAGTATTTCATCACAATGTACTTCCTATGCAATAATAGCAGCAATAAATACAAGGAGCAGAAAACAGTTCATAACATCCTCTGTAAATCCGGGTATATAGCAAGAGTCCTTTCTAATGCAGTTCCTTATCATTGAAATCCAATCCGTTAAAGCAATCTTCCTCGGTTCCTTCAGCGTGTAGGAGAGACATAGAGATGAGGGTGATAACAAACCTCCTCCCGCTCAATCTGGGGCTGGCTATAGTCCTCAGATTTCGTTGTTCCTTCCTCAGGAGCGAGTTCTCTACCATGGACATACATTCATTAATTCTTCTAACCACCATAATTAGTCCCCCATCCACAATTGCTCAAATTATACAAATTACACTCACACACAAGCCTCACGCAAGGAAGAATGAACCGGACCAAAACCCGGACGGGTGGCAGTGCTTTCTAGCGCGCGCCCTCCTCACACACGTTTGTTCTTCAAATAGTCAGACTCATTACTGTGTGACCCATCTCTTAAAGGGACCCTCCCCATTTGAAACGTTCTTCATAGGTAACTATTCAAAGACAGCTCACTGTTTAGACCTTTTGGCTTAACTGTGTCTAACCTAAAAATCCAAAGTGCCTCACGATGAAGGAGATGCCCATGTACCCACTCACTACTGTTTCGTACCACCTCCAACACAAACACCCTAAGGGCGCTCTCTTGATGTCCAGCATTTCAGAGTTAGCAGCACTTGGAGACTGACTCTCGTGTAGTAGTTCTTTGTGTTACACAGGGCAATAAACAGAGTAATTTACTGCAGAAGGAAGCCTGTTGAGAACTTTATAACCATTAGGGCTTAATACTGATTACTTTGAGTTGTTTCCTTTGATGTGTAGTTTGAGTGTCCCTTTAAGACAAAGTCAAGCCATTGGGGGTAGCTCAATATAAACGTCCCTTACTTATTGCAATGGCGTGCTTTAGAAGACACAGCCGCCCTGCTAAAAGAAGATACAGCTGCTCAGGTCCGGGAGTGAATAATTGATACAGTGTTTAAGGGTCTACCACACAGGTTTGTTGTTGATATCTGCTGACAATTGTATATTATGATGAATTTGTATAAATTGGATGCCATGTAAAATTGCTTATGGTATAGTATGTAAGATGTTTGTTTTGCAGTGTTTGGCCACGCCCCTGAGGAAGATTCTATACGAAATCTGAGCTTTTCAGCCGGCCCCAGATTGGGTGTGCAGCCGTGGATTCCCTTACCATGTGTGGACATAGCTGTGCATGAATGCTACTTTATTTAAAGAAGACACAGGACACATTTTGTTTGGACCTTTGTATTTTTTAAGTTTAAGGAAGAATCATTGTATAAATTGTATTTGGTCATTTCACTGATTGATTTATATAAGAAATACATATGGCCCTTTGGGCACTTATAATAGAGTTGTTTATTAATTTGTAATTGTTGTTCCTTCCCGTGAGGGTTCTCTTTAGTTTTACTGTTACAGTACGGGAAGTGCCATTGTTTTGTTGTTAGCTACCTGAACCCAGCTTCCGCAACGATTCAACTCATGTCGCGAGCAGAGCTCGGGCTGCAGTACTGCAGCTTACCACTCTGCATCACAGGGTCTCACAGGGTTATGACAACAATAAAACGAGAAGGGGAAGAACCCCATGCATTAGCCCAAACTCTTCAAGTGAACACTAGGATTTTTTTAAAATGTATTATTTGTGTGACTATCCTTTCTAGTGGTAGGGGCAGGACTTTGCCATTTGGATGTGAGGGCATATACGGTTGCAGACATTTTTCTGAACATGCAGTTGGCCTTCTTCCCATTAATGGAGGTTCCTGACCCAAGAGAGCCATTTATCTACAGAGGGCTGAATGACACCAAGCTGAAGGACAACTCTTTTATGGATGGAGGAGACCTCAGTGATGAGAGGGCGCACCGCCTCAATATTTACAACTACCGTTTCGAGGCCTGAGGGAAGGTGAGTGCCAATAAATCACAGTCCAGACAAATGTGTCCTTCGCTGAAACCCAGGCAAGCTAGTCTGTTCCCTTGGGAAACTGCTCACTCCACCACCTACCCCTCAACCCCCCACTGCTCAGTTCTGCAAGGTCCCCAATCTAACTCAGGAGAATGTTTAGTGTGTAGGCAATAGGCATCCATGATCTGAATTAAATTTGCCACAAACACCCAAACTTTAAGAGGCATATCCCATCACCTGCTTTTGGGGAAGCTGATGAGCCTCTCAGTGTGAACAGAGTCCTAGAAATGGCCCAAGCAGGAGTCCCATGAGTGAACGCCAAAGAAAGGTTTTTACTGAACTACAGAGGATATAAAATACAGAAAGCACAGAGCATATAAAAAGTTGCCTTGCGCTAGGCTTTCAGCTAAGGAAAAGATAAGAAAGAACAGAAAGTTGCTACTGTCTAGCTAGCACATCAAGAGTTTCCAAATAGTACCTGAGACATCCTCCTTCTGGGATGGGCATTCTGTGCTTGGGGAATGAGAAGGCAAGCCTATCCTTTTGAACCCTCCATTCTCCATTCCCTTCTGAGCTACCAAAGTGGCTAAATGATGGACTAGGATTTGCCTGACCCAGGTTCAATTCCCTGCTCTGCCTTGGAAGCTTGCTGGCTGACCTTGAGCCATTCCCATACTCTCAGCCTAACCAACCTCCCAGGGGTCTTGTGAGGACAAAATGGAGGAATGAAGAATGATATAAGCCACTGTGGGTCTCCTTTGAGGATAGTGGCTGGATATAAATGAGGGAAGTAAAAATAACCTTAACATTGAATATTGGGTGTGTTTCAGATCTGATTAGCTTAATTGGTTGGTTCCATAAAAACAAAGGCAGGTTTGCTTTGCAAGTATGTGAAGCCTCAAGATAGGAGTTGGTGCACAAGTGTAGGAATAGGCTTTTGGAAGATAGGAGACTCCTTTCTTGGAGGTTGTCATCCATTTCATCTCACACTTAGGACTAGATTTTTTTTTCCAGTGAGGGACAGTCTCATCCTTACAGAAATATTTGGTTCTGTTCCTGAACTGCTTTCCAGTTGGAAATTTATTCTAAAATTTCATTGAAACTTAATCCCAGTGTGTCTAATCTGGGCTACTGGAGCAGATGAAAAAATGTTTTCCTAGGATACCCCACTGGGTATATTAAAAGTACTCTCATGTCCCGTCTCTCCTCTTCTCCAGAGCCAATATTGCCAGTTCCTGGTATCTAATCTGTCCTTCTAAGCTTCATCCTCAGTACTTACCAAACGCTCTGAAGGTGTTGATGAAGAGACGATGGATGAAACTGGGTATAGAGTCTTGTACTGAGGGTGCTTTTGTACTGGATTTGGAAGGATGAGGAGACAAATGATTCATATCCAGAACACCCAATATCCTTCTGATGCTGGAGGCCTTTTCGCTTGTTTTCTTAAAACATCACTTATGGATGTATTTATTTCCTTCGCCAAGTAACACAATGTGTACACACAATGTGTACATTGCTGCAGCCGTCGTCTTTCATTTTAGATGATTATAGCCCTTGTTCAGAAGTTTTACTAATCATTTTTTATTATTTAAGGTATTACTTTATTCCAATCTGAAGACAACACAGCTGAGTAAAGCATATTCTGTACTCATTTGAAGATGAGCAGAATTTCTCGGAAGATGTCCACCAAATATGATAATTCACATGGTCTCATTTCCTCCCAATTATTCCTAATCAAGGAGAATTCCCCATTCCTCCCTGTAGCCAGATAATTACCATTTCCATGCCTCTTCCTTTTCTCCACAAATTTTACTTTGCAAATCCACAAACTAGGCTCTCATGGTTACGTGCAACTAACCAAAAGACAACTAGTCCCTGCAAAATACAGTAAACAAATCCCATTTTTAAAATATATTTTAAATACTTTAAAGTACAAAGTGTTCATACATGAATGACAGTGAATATTGAGCAAATGCTATAAGAAAAACAATTGTCACTATTGTCAGCCACCGGCACACAGACATTGATTGTTGCTTTTCACAGAAATACCATTCATAAGTCTACACGGACTGGCCATTCATAAATGTTATATATAGGTTCAACATTAATCCTCATTGACCACAACTATACCAATAAAGATATAATAAATAGTGTGGTAAATATTACAATAATTTTTACAAATATCAATCCATAATAATTAGTTAATAAATATAAGCCATTGTGCTGTAAATTTCTGTTGGTAAAATTATGGGGATGGTGATCCAAAGGTTCCTGGTGGTATATAGCAAAGTGGGCGGCTTTTAGCCAGATTCTTGGAAGGTAAGTACAATATGACTTAATTCCTCACTGGATAACTTGTTCAGATCTTATGTGCCGGGTTTGATTCCCCACTCCTCCACTTGAAGCCAGCTGGGTGACCTTGGGCGAATAACAGTTATCTGTAGCTCTCTCAGCCCAACCCACCTCACAGGGTGATTGTTATGGGGAAATAATGGCATACTTTGTAAAGCGATCTGAGTGGGCATTAAGTTGTCCAGAAGGGCAGTATATAAATGGAATGTTATAACCACAAGTAAGACTACTAATAGTCTCTTGACTATTTTACTGATGCCACTGACCATGTGCATATAGTCCACTGCCCACCTAAGGGTACTGTCATTGTTGTTCTTTACACTGAAACAGTTGATTGCTATTGATCCTTGCAGCCCATGTTACTGCACTAGTGATGACACTCTCAGGGTATCACCATTCTGTAAAATCTTTCCTCAGTGGATTGCATTCCCTTTCATAATCAAGTTCTCTGGAAGAATTCTTACATAGCCTCAAATACTGTTCATACGGTATATTATGATGTAAACGGTGTGGGTGGTGTGACATGAAATATAAGCATGAATTTCGATCACTCTGCTTCTTAATTTTACTTTGCCCAATTCTTTCTCTGGGAGAGACATAGAAGCTTTTTTTTCCCCTTCCTCAAGTAAGGCGGGTTCCCCAAAACACCATTTTTAATATTAGTCACAGGCTCACAGCATCTCTGGCCAGTACCAGACACCATATTCCAGCCCTTTACCCATTTTCTCTCTGCCCTCCTCAGATGATCTTCCTTCTCAACAGAGTGGCCTCTACTTCTTCTATCCAGAGAAACTTCCAGAGAGTATAACCGAAGTAAAATGTTGGTAAGTGTCTGGTTACAGGAAGTAATGGAGTATTCTGAACTGGAATTCTCAATGATTAGGAATAATTGGGGGGAAATGAGACCATGTGAATTATAATATTTGGCGGATGTCTTCCGAGAAATTCTGCTCATCTTCAAATGAGTACAGAATATGCTTTACTCAGCTGTGTCATCTTCAGAATGGAATGAAGTAATTCCTGAAATAATAAAAAAATGATTAGTAAAACTTCTGAACAAAGGGTATAATCTTATAAAATGAAAGAGGACTACAAGAGCAAAGGTCACATTCTGTTCTATGGGGAAGGGAATGAACACTTACATAAATGATGTTTTAATAAAAGCAAGCTAAAAGGCCTCCAGCATCAGAAAAATATTTGCTGTTCTGATTATGAATCATAGGTCTCCTTACCCTTCGAAATCCTGTATAAAAGCACCCTCAGTACAAGACTCCGCACCAAGTTTCATTCATCATCACTTCATCAAGGCCTTCTGAAAGGTCGGTAAGTATTGCAAACAAAGCTTAGAAAGACAATGTAGGTGGCAGGAAAAGGCAAAATTGGGGCTGCAGAAGAGAAGAGTAAGGAGGGGGCAGAAGAGTGCTCTTCATATACAGACAGCGTTGTCATGTGAAGACATTTTTTTCTTCTGCAGCAGTAGCCTATATTAGACATAGTGGGTTTAAGTCATGAGGCAATAGACTTCAGTGGAATCTTAAGAGAAAATGACAAAAGGGAAGAGAGGTTCAAGAACTATATACTACCTGTGCTTCATGTTGTTTAATATAAGTCTTTGAATTGATTATGTTCTGTTTCAGCAGTTCTTCAACCCCATATTGGATTCTTGCTAATACTATGTCTTTGTAAACTTGTATTCATATACCATGACATTGTGTATGGAAATGTTCTTGACACTGCATGGAAATGCCTGGCCTTGTCCTTGCCACTGATTGTGTTAATCTCACACTATGTAATCTGCCTTGAGTCTCATTGAGAAAGGTGGAATAGAAATGATATAAATAAATAAATAAATGAATGAATAAATATAGAGGACCTAATATTTTTGTGGAAAGGAGACTCTCTTTCATTGGAGGACTCCAGAAAGACACTGAACAGCCATCTACACGGGATGTATTGAGGAGGTGATTGAAGCAGGTGGACTGCCAAGCTCCCCCAGGCTCAGAGATTGCAAAATTCAATGAATTTAATACTTCTTTACCTGTAACGACAAAACACTTCTTTTCCTCTGTGAACTCCTCATTGGCATGATCTTGCCAAGGGATATGTAGCAACTTGACTATGTGGTGCAGATGGTAGGAGCCACAGAGCAGCCTCCTGCTTCTCAGAGAGCCCCTTCAGAGGGTTTCTGTCTTTTACTGCACTCCATGAGTTCAGTAGAACTTCTTTTTGAGGATCAAACTTAATGAGACCGCAATTCCAGGTCCGCCTGCAGATTCACAGCCATTTTGTAGAGTGAGTTCCCACTGGCAAACTCCTTTTAACAGTGCTGTGGAGGCTTAATTCTGCTTGAGAGCACCATCATGTCAAGAGAGAAGGGGCTCCTGCCCTCCCTCTACACAATTTTAAAGACCCAAAAGAGAGCCAGGCCGATGTGTCAGTAAATTATGCACCCTGTTGACATTTCAGTTGCCCAGCAAAATCCAATGAATGGCTTGAAGCGCTAAACAGAGCTGCTGTAGCATACTGATTAAGTGGTTGGGTTGCAAATCAGCACTCTGCTGGTTCAAATCCCACTGCTGCCATGAGCTCATCAGATAGCCTTGGGTAAGCCACTCCTCTAAGCTGCAGCTCTCCAGCTATATTGTGGGGATGATAATAAGAATGACTTTCTTCACTGCTCTGGGTGGGCACTAAGCTGTCAAGAAGAGTGGTATATAAGCATACTTCTTGCTCCTGTTATTCTTGATGTTGTTATTGCTATATGACGTGGACTTAACTGGCATGAGCCAAACCTCTGCACCTATAGCTTAAGGTGGCTCACTTGGTATCCACCAGAGCCTGTGTCTTCTCTTTTGTAGCAATCATAGGAACATAAGAACATAAGCAAAGCCATGTTGGATCAGGCCAGTGGCCCATCCAGTCCAACATTCTGTCATACACAGTGGCTAGAAATCCAGTGCCATCTAAAGGACTGTCAGTGAGGCCAGGACACCAGAAGCCCTCCCACTGCCTTCCTTCCAGCACCAAGACAACAGAGCACCACCTCCCCACAAAGAGAATACCATCTATCTCCTGTGGCTAATAGCCACTGATGGACCTCTGCTCCATATATTTGTCCAGTCCCCTCTTGAAGCTGGCAATGCTTGTAGCTGCCACCACCTCCTGTGGCAACGAATTCCATGTGTTTATCACCCTTTGTGTAAAGTAGTATTTTCTTCTATCTGTTCTAACCCGACTGCTCAATAATTTCATAGAGTGCCCACGAGTTCTTGTATTGTGAGAAAGGGAGAAAAACACATCTTTCTCGACCTTCTCTAACCCGTGCATTATCTTGTAAACCTCTATCATGTCTCCCCTCAGTCGTCTTTTCTCCAGGCTAAAGAGCCCCAAGCGCCTCAATCTTTCCTCATAGGGAAAGTGTTCCAACCCTTTAATCATTTTAGTTGCCCTTCTCTGTACTTTTTCCAGTGCTATGATATCTTTTTTAAGGTGTGGCGACCAGAACTGTACACAGTACTCCAAATGAGGCCTCACCATCGATTTATACAGAGGCATTATGATACCGGCTGATTTGTTTTCAATCCCTTTCCTAATAACCCCTAGCATAGCATTAGCTTTTTTTATGGCAGTCGCACACTGTGCTGACGTTTTTAGTGAGTTATCTATCATGACTCCAAGATCTCTCTCTTGGTCAGTCTCCGCCAGTTCAGACCCCATCAACTTGTATTTATATTTTGGATTTTTGGTTCCAATGTGCATTACTTTGCACTTGGCTACATTGAACCTCATTTGTCACATGGATGCCCACTCTTCTAGCCTCGACAGATCCCTTTGGCGTGCCTCACAATCCTCTCTGGCTTTCACCACCCTGAACAATTTCGTGTCATCTGCAAATTTAGCCACTTCACTGCTTAATCCCAATTCCAAATCATTAATAAACAAGTTAAAAAGCATTGGACCCAATACCGACCCCTGTGGCACCCACTGCTCACCACCCTCCACTGTGAGAAGTGCCCGTTTATACTCACTCTCTGTTTCCTATTAATTAGCCAGTTTTCGATCCACAAGAGGACTTGGCCCTTTATCCCATAGCTACTGAGCTTACTTAGGAGCCTTTGATGAGGAACTTTGTCAAAAGCTTTCTGGAAGTCAAGATAAACAATATCTATCGGGTCTCCCTTGTCCACTTGTTTGTTCACTCCCTCAAAGAACTCTAACAGATTGGTGAGACAAGATCTTCCCTTACAGAACCCATGCTGAGTTTTCCTCATCAGCTTTTGGTCATCAATGTGCCCACTAATTTTATTTTTGATAATAGTTTCCACCAACTTACCCAGTATTGACGTCAGGCTGACTGGCCTGTAATTTCCCAGATCTCCCCTGGAACCTTTTTTAAAGATGGGGACAACATTAGCTACCTTCCAGTCCTCAGGAACAGATGCAGAGTTTAATGACAGATTACATATTTTTGTGAGGAGATCTACAAGTTCACACTTGAGTTCTTTCAGAACTCTTGGATGTATGCCATCTGGGCCCGGTGATTTATCAGTTTTTAAATTATCTAGCAGTCGCATAACCTCCTCTCTCGTCACCTCAATGTGACCCAGGTCTTTCAAAACCCCTCCCAAAATCGTTCTGTGGAATGGTCTCATAAGAACATAAGAACATAAGCAAAGCCATGTTGGATCAGGCCAGTGGCCCATCCAGTCCAACATTCTGTCACACACAGTGGCTAGAAATCCAGTGCCATCTAAAGGACTGTCAGTGAGGCCAGGACACCAGAAGCCCTCCCACTGCCTTCCTTCCAGCACCAAGACAACAGAGCACCACCTCCCCACAAAGAGAATACCATCTATCTCCTGTGGCTAATAGCCACTGATGGACCTCTGCTCCATATATTTGTCCAGTCCCCTCTTGAAGCTGGCAATGCTTGTAGCTGCCACCACCTCCTGTGGCAACGAATTCCATGTGTCTCCCAAAGGTTGGGAGGGGCTTACCATCTCTATGAAAGTTTTGGACGTATTGCAAGGCCATTTCATTTGGCAGAGCTTCCCTTCTGTCCTTTCTTCCCTCTGGAAGTGTCGCCATGGGCCATCAATCACCCCTCATCCTTTCTTCCTCCTGTCCCTTTGTTATTCTTGAGGTGTCACAAACACAAACATTAGGCTCCAAAGCACCCAGTCTGAACCTCCTTTATCCCACCTGAGTGGCACATCATTTACTTTTCTTAAATTTCCTGAGGACCATTGGATATGCCTTAAGCCCATCCCAGGTCTAGCCTAGGGGCTGAAATTGAAGATATAAAGGAGATGCTCGAACTCCCCAGGGCTCCTCCTACCCCACCCCACCTAGTGCCTTGCTGGCATCTCACTAGGCATTCTGCCCTTTGCTGCTGGATCTCTGCTCTCACCAGGACAGGTGTGTATTGCCCACCAACAATATTCCTGCTAGTGCAACAGTCTCTATTTTTCTCACCTTTTATTCCCTAGTCTTGTAATGAATGTGTGTGACACTCATGTACTTTTCACTCAACGTTATCAAGTAAAGTCTTTGATTCATTGAAATATTAGTCTCCTCTCACTTATTGGGTAAAATCCAGGATTACTGACCTTAGTATTCACCAATCTTGATCCCTTAATACTAGCTAACTGCTTATTAATTCCCCATCTTTAAGGTAGTTTAGCTAACAGAGGGTCAGCTAGTCAATCTGACAAACCTTCTGGTAATTTTCCAACTCCAGCTGGGATTAGCATCTGTTCTGCCTTGCCAGACAATGTTTTGTGCTTAAAAAACATGGGCCGTTTCCACATGCTGTTAAAGAGACGGGCTACTTACTGAAGGCTGGCGGTTTTTTTCACAGATTCCAGATGCCTCCGATTTCAAAGCGGAAGCAGGCAGTTTGTCCCACTTTTTCCCCTGCCGGGTCACGGACGCTGATCAGACGCAAGACAAACGGCCTGCTTCTGCTTTGAAATTGGAGGCATCTGGAATGTGTGAAAAAAATCACCAGCCTTCAGTAAGTAGCCCGTCTCTTTAACAGCATGTGGAAACGGCCATGATGAAGGAGTTATAATATTCCATATACATAAACTGTTCTTCCAGTATGGAGAAGGGGTCTGAATGCTAACACCTCTTCCCAGAATCCAATGAAGGCAATGTGACTCTGCATATGACTTCATACCAGTTTCATGGAGGGGCAATGGGATGGAGGTTCCAAGCAAAGAGGAAGGAAGAGGAAGGTTTGAGGGGAAAGTATTAGGAGACAGGATCACCAACTAGAAAAATTGGGTTCTAGAAAAAACAAAACGCAAGATCAACAGCAAAAAACATGTTTTTTTCTTTTCAAGCACCAAGGCTGCTTTCTCCATGAACTAGAGCAAGGAAGAGAAGGGATTTTTATCTAAAACCACAACTAATTGCAAAAGTGTAAAACAATGTAATTTATCTCAAAAGCCAGTTTGGTATAGTGGTTAAGAGTGGCGGGACTCTAATCTGGAGAACTGTGTTTGATTCTCCACTACCCATGCTTCCCAATGACCAGGGCCCACAACAAACTCCTCTTTGTTATCCAAGAGAGTGTCCGAGGAAGCATTGGTGGCTAGCTGCATCTGCCAGGGCATGGTCAGGCAAAGGAGTGCTTGGGATGGAACACTGGCCTTGAAGCAGGGAGCAGGCGGAGCAGAGGATGGGCGTAGAGCTCTGGGACACTAATGAGGCTCGGTTAGGTGTCTGCAGGTCAGGAACTAACTGAGAAGGGGCTAATGGTGAAGTTTGTGCAGTCACTGCTGCATGGTCTGGTGAAGAGAGGGCCATCTGTAAGGAGAGGAAACGTCTGAGTCATCCGGGTTGAAAGGACAGGAGGCAAAAAAACAACAAAGCGGTGAATGCAAAAAAGCCCAAAGTGCTGAAGGCACCAATGAGTCTTGGGGAGGCTGGGGATCGTGTCGTTGCAATGCATGCTGGGTATACAAATCAGACAATCTTTCCAACAAGCATAAGAAAAACAACAAAAAAGGCTACCCCCCCCCACACACACATTTTTTCCGAATTAACCAAAGCGGATTGTAAAATGCTATGTAGGAAGCTGTTCAAAAAGTGTACTGTGCTCATCAATCTCCATGACTGTTGGGGTTAAAAGAAAAACAGGGGTCCCTGGAAAAAAGGCAGGCTCCTGCACCTGAAAAGGGCCAGGCCTTCAGAACCAAGCGAGGTGGTAGGGCTTCCCTAATGAGATCTCTAGATCTGCACAGATAAGGAATTCTACAGTGGGATGTATGACAGCAGTTCTTTCCTTAGCCACGGGAACTGAAATTCTTGTGTTTACTTCCTCATAGAAAGAAGGGCCGGCAGTGTGGTTGTGAAGGTGCACTGTAGCCTTCTGTCTCATTTGTTTGTGGGCACTGGTCTCTGCCTCAAAGGGATGCCTCTATAGAGTCTGGGGGGCTCTGTTACCCCCAAATTAAAGTTGAAAAAATAGAGCAGCTGAGAGGGCAAGAAACCTATGCTGATTCACGCTGGCTGTATCATGCCACTTCACTCCAGGCCTCCAACTTGCAGGTTGGATTCACTTGCTGGGTGAGAAAAATTTAAAAAACTAAAAAGCAAAACTCGGAAAAGCTTACAGAACAGGGAATGACTCCCAGTCTTCTGAAACAAACAAACAAAAAAATTAGAAGGGGCATGGCACTCCGCCCACCCCCAGTTCAGAAGGCAGGTGGGAGACAGATAATGGCCCATAGATGCACTCTGCTTCACAGGGTCTCATAGGGTTATGATAACAATAAAATGAGAAGGGGAAGAACCTCATGCGCTTACCTAAACTCTTCGAGTGAAAATGAGGATTTTTTAAAGTGTATTATTTGTGTTACTATCCTTTCTAGTGGTAGGGGCAGGACTTTGCCATTTGGATGTGAGGGCATATACGGTTGCAGACATTTTTCTGAACATGCAGTTGGCCTTCTTCCCATTGATGGAGGTTCCTGACCCAAGACAGCCATTTATCTACAGAGGGTTGAAGGACACCAACCTGAAGGACAACTCTTTTATGAATGGAGGAGACCTCAGTGATGAGAGGGCGCACCGCCTCAATATTTACAACTACCGTTTCGAGGCCTGAGGGAAGGTGAGTGCCAAGCCAGATCCTCTAGTCTTCTTTCATTCTTGAAGACTGTAAGTCCTGTGAGGATGTTTCACTAATAATGGCAAGTTTTTAATCAGCTGATGTTACTGGAGTGGAACCCATGTGAAGGCCAGTGAAACACACGACAAACTTTAATATCTAACAAACTAAGAAAGAGCAACTAATTAATACGAGTATTCAAACCAAAGAAAAAAAAGAAAGGGAACATCAATGGATTTTCATGGCATATCAATGTTAAGATCCACAGCGCTGAAGGTTCCTGTGTACTTCTGTGTGTGTATTTGATTAAGGGGCCCTCCTAAAAAGCGTTGCCTTACTGCCACCCCCCCTGATGCTGGATTTTGTCCTATTGTCAGGGGCCATTGTGACTGTCCCTACCATCTTTCCAAGCGGAGCTACTTCTTTCCAAGGCTGTGCTATGTGGCAATGATTGGTGATGCTGGAATTTTCCAAGCATCAGGTTTAGAAAAACTCCGTTCTTGGACATTTGTGTATTTTCTTCTAGGGAAGGGTTACGGTTTGTGAAAATTGCTAGTGTGTGAAGGGAAACTGCAGATGCATTATAGGCACTAAAAGCTTGACATGTCTCAACCTGGGACCTTACGCATACAGAGGAGATACTGGCCACTAAATCACAGTCCAGATAAATGTGTTCTTCCTTGAAACCCAGGCAAGCTTTTCCGTTCCCTTGGGAACCTGCTCACTCCACCACCTACCCCTCAACCCCCCACTGCCCAGTTCTGCAAGGTCCCCAATCTAACTCAGCAGGATGTTTAGTGTGTAGGCAATAGGCATCCATGATCTGAATTAACTTTGCCACAAACACCCCAACTTAAAGGGACATATCTCATCACCAGCTTTTGGAGAAGCTGATGAGCCTCTGAGTGTGAACAGAGTCCTAGAAATGGCCCAAGCAGGAGTCCCATGAGTGAAGGCCAAGGAAAGGTTTTTTACTGCACTACAGAGGATATAAAATGCAGAAAGCACTCAGCATATAAAAAGTTGCCTTGCGCTAGGCTTTCAGCTAAGCCAAAGATAAGAAAGAACAGAAAGTTGCTACTGTCTTACTAGCACATCAAGAGTTTCCAAATAGTACCTGAGACATCCCCCTTCTGGGATGGGCATTCTGTGCTTGGGGAATGAGAAGGCAAGCCCATCCCTTTGAACCCTCCATTCTCCATTCCCTTCGGAGCTACCGAAGCCATGGACTTTCAAGCTCCTTTATACTCTGCTCCTCCATGGCTAAACTGATCCTGGTCAAGTAGGTGTCCACAAACCAGAAAGTTAGTAGCAACACACCATTATTTATCCCACACACACCTCAAGGAGAGGTGTCAGGTTTGGCAAATGGTGTTTTAATTGCCCGGCCCTCCCTCCTTCCTGCTGTTCTCCAGGTGAGATTTAAAAAAATATGAATAGCAGGCCACTTTGATATAAAAAGGCACATGCCACATAAGAACTGATGTCATCGCCTGGAGTGCTGGAGCTTGAGCACGGCCATTTCCTTGGCCTGTCTGCCTATGGTAAGCAATCCTACTCCCTTTCTACCCCACCTCTCTTAGAAGTTGTCTTTGATTTAAAGGCAAATACTAGAAACTGATTCTAATTTTCCATAAAGAACAAAAGAATGCGGCCACCCACGGCAGCCACGCGTGGCCTTGGCCGTAGGGCCGGAGTTTGCCTCCTCAGATGGAGGAGGAGTCAGGTTTTCCTGGCCATCCAGGTACTTCAGAAGGAGGCGGAGTCGGAGCCGTTAGGCATCTCTGCCCCTTCCCAGTTCAATTGGCTCCGAGCGATCGGCCCACCCTCCTCTCCCTGTTTCAGTTCAGGATTAGCCGGTTGCTTTATTAGAGCCAGGTAGGATTTTTTTCCTGCCCCCCCCCCTGATTGGCTGAGGTGGGGAGCAGGTTTTTCGCCAACCTTGTACTGAAGCCGAGGTGTGAGGTGTTTTTAGGTGTGGTGCCTTGTAGGCTTCCCCTGGCAGGAGAAAGTTGGGAAATAGGGAGCGGGCCGGTGATCACCCCTTTGGCAATTCCCCATCGGTGGGGAAATGGGGTCTCTCAGGAGGGATGATATGCTTCATGGCTATCACCACCTGTGCAGACTGCCTCCAGGGAACCCCAGGTGCAAGTCCTTCCCTCATGCTGTACGGCTGAGGCTTTAGGAGCTTGAGGGGGGAACCCTTTGCCTGGCCAGCCAGGCTGAGGCCATTCCACAAATCGATTATGCCCGGGGCCGTAGGGCTTGCCCATACAGGTCAAGGCGGTGGTCAGAGGTGACCCCATGGCTTGACCTGTACCGCATAGTTTGCCCTTGCTGCAGTTTAGTGTTGATGTTGTGTTTAATAAAGCGGCCCTTTTACCAATAACCTGCGTCTGTCTCATTCTTCCAACTGAGGGGGGAAACAGATTGTTGGATTTCTAGGGAGACATTGGGTAAAGACCAATTAAGAGAATTTCTTTGAACACCTCTACAATGAAGGCTGCCTTAGCTTCCAGAAGATGTATAGTAGGATCCAGACAAAATTTCTCAAAGGCTGAACAGAACTTCCCTGGAATATAGGCTGCAAGGTCTGACATTCAGTATTAGAGATGGGCACGAACAGCAATATGAACACAAAAAAAGCCACAAACAGCCCAATCTGCTGGTCGCGAACAAGCTGTTCATGAGGCCCCATTCTAAATGAACAGGTGGTCATTGCAAGCCTCATTTATTGCTGTTCGTCAAGCCAGAGACTCTGGCACCTGCAATCAATTTCCTTGGCAACTTAGGCAGGGATTGTCTGAACTCTGTCTGAACTCTTCCTGTTGCCGTGGAAACCCCAATCTAAGCCCAATTTAGCTTGATAGGAAGGTCTTCCTTTCAAGTGTGGAGCTCCAAATTTGTTACAACAAGGGAACAAAGAGCAAGTGGGAGGGGGGCTCCCAGCTCTGACTTTGCAGACAGTGGAGAGACAGTTGCTGTTGCCATTCTGATAGAGAGAGTGCATTGGAGCTTGAATTTTCTTTGTGTGTGGTGGGATAGAGATCTACCCCTTCAAGTTCCAAGGCTGCTGCTAGGCTCTGGGCCAAGCTATTTTTTATTATTGGACCCTTAACTGCTGCATGCTCAGGTCAGGTTTCTGAGATTGGTGCAGTAGGGATCTTGACTTGGATGATGGCTGGAGGAGAGCCTGCTGGCCCCCATGAACAGCCAAACACGAACATATTTGTGAACATGGCCATGTTTGTGGTTGTTTGTGAGTCCCTGTTCGTGGATGGCAGTGAACGACGAACATCATGTTCGGGGTTTTTTTCTGTTTGTGCGCATCTCTATCCTGGAGTATCATGACGGGCTGTGATGGTGTCCTATGTATTTTTCTCCTGCTGTTCAACTGATTGAGAGTGAGCAATTAAGACTGGGCACAAGAGTTTACCCACAATGGACATAGCTACACTATGCATAGAGCAATTGAGGAGAACATATTCGGCAGTGATCAGGCTGCAGAACATGGATTTTAATGTGAGGTCAGAAATCTGTTGTTAAGTAGCCCTCTATCTTTGATACCACTCACAATATGCATACAATGCTTCATCAGGTTTCATGTTCCATAATTTTATAAAAGTGGGAGGAAAGAAGAAATCTCTGGGAATGGTGAGGAAGCCCCTTTTATGGAGAACCAGTGCGGTATAGTGGCTAAAGGATGGACTAGGATTTGAGTGACTCAGGTTCAATTCCCTGCTCTGCCTTGGAAGCTTGCTGGCTGACCTTGAGCCATTCCCATACTCTCAGCCTAACCAACCTCCTAGGGTTAAGAATGAGTGAAAGGTGGGCCATTCTCAAACACGAGCTTTTGCAAGCTCGAGCCCTCACTATCCCAGCAAGATGGAAACATGGTAAGGGCTCCAAGAAACCGATGTGGATGTATAGAGAGCTCCAGAATAAGCTAAGGGAGAAAAAGGAAATGTTCAGGAAATGAAGAGAAGGACAGACCTCTAAAGAGGAGTATATGAGGGTTACTAGGTACTGCAGATCAGCCATCAGAGAGGCCAAAGCTCAGTACGAGCTGGGTCTGGCCAGGAGGGCTCGCTACAGTAAGAAAAACTTCTACAGATATGTGAGAAGCAAACGTAAGGTAAAAGAGGCAATGGGACCGCTGTTGGGAGTCGATGGAGAAACTCTGATGCAGGACAGAGAAAAAGCAGATAGGCTTAATGACTGTTTTGCCTCTGTTCCCCCCCATAAAGCTCCAAACACCCCAAGCCGTACAGCCTGAGGGAAGAACTTGTCCAGGAGGTCCCATCAGGCAGTCTGCCCTCGCAGCTGGGCCGTGGAGCCACAGCCGCTCCTGACAGACCCCACTTCCCCACCAATGGGGATGTGCCAAGCTAACTCACCAGCCTGCTCTCAATTCGCAACTCTAACATGCCACTACCCTAATAGGCTATGGCCCACTAAGCCAATTAATACAACCACTGCAAACAGAACAAGGTAGGCGAAAAAAACCCCTTCACCCAGGCTAATCGGCAAAAGGGGGGGAAATTCCTACCTGGCCCCAGTCAAGGTGACCGGCTAATCCTGTCCTGTTACAGGGTGTGGAGGGTGGGCCGAACTAGACGGGCAGAATGAGGAAGGCTACAAGTGGAGTGTGTCTTAATGCACTGGCTCCACCCCCTCAGATCCTGGAAGGGGAGCATTGCCTCCTCTCCTTCCAGGGCAGAAAAAATGTGGCATCTAGCCTTAATGGCTGTGCCATGGCTGGGGTTGCCGTCTTGTACTGAGGGCGTTTTTATACTGGATTTAGAAGGATGAGGAGACAAATGGGTCATATCCAGAACACCAAATATCCTTCTGATACTGGAGGCCTTTTCGCTTGTTTTCTTAAAACATCACTTATGGATGTATTTATTTCCTTCGCCAAGTAACACAATGTGTACTTTGCTGCAGCAGTCCTCTTTCATTTTATAAGATTATACCCCTTGTTCAGAAGTTTTACTAATCATTTTTTTATTATTTAAGGTATTACTTCATTCCAATCTGAAGACAACACAGCTGAGTAAGGCATATTCTGTACTCATTTGAAGATGAGCAGAATTTCTCGGAAGATGTCCTCCAAATATGATAATTCACATGGTCTCATTTCCTCCCAATTATTCCTAATCATGGAGAATTCCATTTCAGAACACTCCATTCCTCCCTGTAGCCAGATAATTACCACCCTTTTCTTAGGTGCTACTTTCTGGAAGTTTCTCTAGTTGGAGATAGTGGAGGCCACTCTGCTGAGAAAGAGACCGTCTATGGGAAGGCAAGTGAGAAGATGGGTAAAGGACTGGTCTATGGGGTCAAGTCCTGGCTATTTATGCTCTGACCAATATTAAAAATGGTGCCCTGGGGAACTCACCTTACCTGAAGAACGGGGAAATATGCTTCTACGTCTCTCCCAGACAGATAATTGAGATGGGTCTAATAAAGTCAAATCAAGGCAAAGTCCTGGAAAATGCTGTGAAGTATTAGGAGGAGTGAAGTTTTTAGGGAATATGTAAATTAAGTTTTTAAGAAAATATTGGGTTATAGTTAAGTTGGTATCAGCATTTTTTTCCTTGGGCTATCCACTCTATTTCCCTGTAAGATAATATTCTTGATCTATTCAAAATGTATAGAAAGGTCATAGGTGGATGAAGTTAGATAGCCTCTACTTAGTCAAAAATAAACACTGGTGGGATTCCATCATTTTCTCCTCTCTTTCTCTCTCTTTTCCTGATTCTCCATTTTGTATTTTCTCTTGCATTATTTTGGTGTTATCCTGTTTCCACATACATGTTTCCTTTTGAGATTTGTTTTACTCCTCTTCATGCAGATGTTCTCAAGCACTTTGTTGAGCTGGAGAACATTGGTCACAAATGTCCTGCACAGGTAGGTATGAACTGCATGATGCCATAGAAAATGAAAATGAGAGATACAGGAGTCATTTCTGCAATGTTATAGATGTAGAAGTCTAAATAATATAGCATATGCGCTTTAATAAGATTAAGTTTCCATTCAGCTGTATGGTGTCCCTTATGTTATAACAATTAAGGTTAATTTTAGGTTAATAACTTTTGAGGAAGAATTATTGAGAATAACTTCTGAGGAAGATCAACTATGAAACAGGCATGCATCCGAATGCTCGTAGGCTCGTCTTACTACCAATTATAACAGAAGCTGTTTCATAATATCATGAGAATGGGAATTGTCTATATTTGTAATACAGGATCACATTATTTGTTGTAATATTTTCTCTCATTTACATAATATGATAGGACCCCTGGTACTTCTATAATAAATATAGTAACCCTGGTCGAGAGCCATCTTCTGGGTTAAATGAAGATGGAGGAAATCCCTGTTGCTTGGTCTAGTATAATTTCTCAGTAATATCTTCTGTGGTTTAGCTATTCATTTCCTTTGATCATATAGATCCGGAGGTGTTAGCCATGTTTGTAGCAAAAACAGAAAAGAGTCCAGTCACACCTTTAAGACTAACCAACTTTACTGTCGCATAAGTTTTTGAACATCACAGTTCTCCACATGCATCTGAAGAAGAGAACTGAGATTCTTGAAAGCTTATGGTACAGTAAAGTTGATTAGTTTTGAAGGTGCTACTGGACTCTTTTCTATGTTTCCTTTGCTGACATGCAATTCATACTTACCTGTGCAGGATTTCTGCGGGCGATATTCTTCAGGTCAATGGAGATCCCAAACTGCTACACAAAGAGGAGTAAATAAGATCTCAAAAGGAACTGTGTACAGGGATGTCAAATCTAAACTAAGACAGGATAACATAAAATTGCAAGAAAAAATAGAAAATGGAGAGTCAGGGAAAGAAAGAGAGAGCAGAAAATGATGGAAATGTCACCGATGGACTAGGAAATTGTACATGGCTGAAATGGACAAGTTAACAAGAAATTTGAAAGATCAAGATCCAAAAAGGTTTTTGGAAGATTAAGTGGGCGCATGCCCACTTAACATATAAAAAAACCCTCTAAATTTACATGTTCCATAAATAAATATAAATAAATTAGTCCCTGCATAATACAGTAAACAAATCCAATTTTTAAAATATATTTTAAATACTTTAAAGTACAAAGTGCTCATACATGCATGACTGTGAATATTGAGTATATAATATAAGAAAAACAATTGTCAGTATTGTCAGCCACCGGCACTCAGAAATTGATTGTTGTTTTTCACAGAAATACCATTCATAAGTCTACACGGACTGGCCATTCATAAATATTATATATAGGTTCAACATTAATCCTCATTGACCACAACTATACCAATAAAGACATTATAAATAGTCTGGTAAATATTACAATATTACAATAAATTTTACAAATATCAATCCATGATAATTAGTTAATAAATATAAGCCATTGTGCTATAAATTTCTGTGGGTAAAATTATGGGGACGGTGATCCAAAGGTTCCTGGTGGTATATAGCAAGGTGAGCAGCACTGAGCCAGATTCTTGGAAGGTAAGCACAATATGACTTAATTCCTCACTGGATAACTTGTTCAGTTCTTATGTATCTTTCTGGGTCCAACAAAATGCTTAAATCCAGCTTGTCTGTTTGTCCCAGCTTGTCTGTTTGTCCCCACAGGCAGCTGCTTTAATTTCTGTTTTCTAAATCTTTCTCAAGGAACAATCTTCATATCCTGATATATATAAGCACAACACTACTATCAATTTTCTTCTTACATTGTATCATGTCTATAAATAAAACATTTTGTTACTGACCAATTGTGGTCATTCAATGTTCTCCAAAGGTTTCTTCCCCAGTGTCAAAGAGCACATTCCCGATATCAATTGTTTTAAAGGGATACTTAACCCTCCCTCGAGCCATTTCACAATTTCTTTAAGGTACATGTCTCAACCTAACAAACAATTAATGAATAATTGCAGCCTGTGTAAATCTATCATAAATAACATGAATAGTCTATGGTCTGATTCAAACCGTGTGGTGTAATTGCATTTATCTCATACGTCCAGAAAACTTCTGGTTTTAGAAGCTCTTTGTATAAGTCCTTGGATTTGTCCACCTTTAAGACCTGTAATACTGAGTATCTGAATTGTCTGGCATCATTATGGGATTCGAGAAATGTTGGGTAAGGGATGCCTCCACTATTTTATCTTTATCCTCAAAATATTCATGCCGACCTTCACTGCTGTTTGAGTACTCCCAACATAACTTTTTTTTTAATAGAAATTTTATTGAATGGGTTAACATATAACGTAATGCGCAATACATATTCATTTACCCTTATAATTACAGTATATGCCCCCCATCCCTTCCCCCTCCCCCCTTTTCCCTTTTTGACTTCCAACAGCACTAAAAACCCTTAATTTCTTATCGTTATCTCTAATTACATATTTCTTATCGTTATCTCTAATTACTATGTAGTCTAAGGTAAAGTTCATGTTCATTCTCATGGCTCATGTTACTTAATAACTACCTAGAGTTCACAGTTGTCCTCTCACATCCCATTTATTTTCCACATAGTCCTTAAACTTCTTCCAGTCAGTTAGAAATTCATTCGGATTCTGCTCTCTCAATTTCCTTTTCAATTTGTCCATTTCCGCCATGTTGCAACAGTTTTTGGATCCATTCCTCAACTTCTGGTATGTCTTCTTGTTTCCAGTATTGTGCATACAAAATTCTTGCTGCAACAGTCATAATATAACAAAGTTCTGTCCCTCATGTTAACTTCTTGCATATTCAGTCCTAGCAACAGCATTTCCGGGCTCTTCAACAAATTACATTTCATAACTAACAGCATTTCTCCATAAATCTTAGACCAAAACATTTTGGCCTTTTCACAGGTCCACCACATATGGTAAAAGGTGTCCTCATGTTTTTTACATTTCCAACATTTTTTTGACATTGCACTATTTGCAGTTGCTAACTTTTTCGGTGTTAAATACCATCTATAAATCATCTTATATCCATTCTCTTTCAAATTGTTACATGTGGATATCATCAAAGTATTCTTCCATAGAAATTCCCAGTTTTCCATTGTCACTTATTTGTTAAAATGTATTGCCCATTTCACCGTCTGTATTTTAACAGCCTCATCCTGTGTATACCATGTCAGTAAAATTTTATATATTTTAGAAATCATTTTCACTTCTTCACCAAACAAAATCTTTTCTAATTCTGTATTTTTTATTCTAAAACCTACATTTCTTTTGTCAGTTTCAAATATATCCTTAATTTGCCTATACTGTAACCAACCATACTCAAATGGTAACTCATCTTTACCTTTTATCTTGAGGGTGTCTTTCTCTCCACTCAATAATTCCTTATAGGTTAACCAATCTTCCCCTCTATAATACATATTTGGGTTCACCACTTCCGCTGGTACAATCCACATACGTCTTTTTTCACCCAGAAACTTCTTATATTTTTGCCAAATCATGAAAATATTCCTTCTCACAAAATGATGCTGAAACATACCATCCATTTTATATTTCTCATACCATAAATACGCATGCCAACAAAACAAGTTATTGAACTCTTCCACAATCTCAAATTTGGTAATTGCAAGCCTCCCCTTTCTTTTGCGTCACACAGTACCTTCATCTTAATTCTCTGTTTTCTCCCAGCCCAAATAAAATCTAAGATTCTTCTTTGCCATTTATCAAAATGCTTCATTTCTTTAACAATTGGAATTGTTTCCAACAGAAACATCATTCTCGGTATTACATTCATTTTAGCAACTGATATATGTCCTAACAATGACAGATTCAATTTGTTCCATTTCAACAGATCTCTCTCTATCTGCGACCACAATTTTTCATGATTATTTTTAAATAGATCTATATTCTTAGCTGATACTTCTACCCCCAGGTATTTTGTTTTCTGAACCACTTCACACTTTGAAACATTCATTAATTGTTCTTGTTTCTTTTTTTGTCATATTTTTACAGAGTGATTTGGACTTTGATCTATTAATAAAAAATCCTGCCAGATCTCCGAACTCTTTAATTTTATCTAACAATATTGGTGATGTCTGGATTGGATCTTCTACTATAAACATTACATTGCCTGCAAATGCTCTGAACTTATAAGAAAAACCTTTGAGTTTTATACATTGGATATTGTCATCGTCTCTTATTTGCCTCAAAAGTATTTCCAACACCATAACAAATAGTAACGGTGAAAGTGGACATCCTTGTCTTGTACCTTTTCTTACCGCAAATTTTTCTGTCAAATCATCGTTTACCACTAATGATGCATTTTATTCAAAATAGATCGCTTTCACTGCATTAATGAAATCTTGCCCCATATCCATCTTTTCCATCGTCAAAAACATAAAATCCCAATTCAAATTGTCAAAGGCTTTCTCAGCATCAGCAAAAAACAGGCCTACTTCCTTTTCTGGATGCATCATAATATTCAATGGCGTCCCACACCACTCTCAGATTATCCCTAATTTGTCTATTCGGTAAAAATCCGGCCTGCTCTTCCCCTACGAATTCTATCAAAAATTTCTTAAACCTTTCCGCTATAAGTCTTGCAAAAATTTTGTAATCATTGTTTAGTAAAGAAATCAGCCTATAACTTTTAACATTTAGTAAATCTTGTGACTCTTTTGGGATCAGTGAAATATTTGCTTTATTCCAAGTCTTTGGGAGATTTTTCTTCTTAATTATTTCATTCATCAACTTTTGTAGAAGCTGCACCAAGTCTTCTATTTTGTCTAAATCTATCATTTCCTTTTGGAATAATTTTGCATAATATTTATAAAAAGCTCTTTTTATCCCTTGATGGTCCATTATTTCTGTTCCTTCTTCTATTATCTTCTCTATAACTTTTTTCCCTTTTCTTTTTCAATTGCCAGGCTAAATATTTCCCTGGCTTGTTGGCCCCCTAAAGGATTTTTGCTGCAGAGATTTTAAATGTCATTCTCACTCTTTATTTGCAGAAGCTCTTAGACGTTCTTGTAATATCTTAATTTCCTGGATTATTGATTTCTTCCCCGGTCTTTTCTGTAAGTCTTTCTCTTTTTTGGAAATGTTCTCTTGTATCTCCTGAAGTTGCTTTTCTTTTCTTTTCCCTACTGTTCAGTGTGATCAAGATCCCTCTGATCACAGCTTTATAGGCGTCCCACACCGTATGTGTTGGGACTTCTTGATCAGCATTCAGCTAAAAATGTCCTTTGTCTCTTTGAATTATTTCAACATTCTCTTGGGTCTGTAGAAGATGTTCATTTAATCTCCATCTAAACTTCCTGACTCCTGTCATAATTGTCCACATCATTGGATTATGATCCGAACTCACCCTTGGCATAATTTCTATTTTCTTTGTAATCAAATTTAGATCCTTTGTTGCCCAGATCATGTCAAGTCTTGAGAACAACTGGTGTCTTGTCGAATAAAAAGGAAAATCTTTTATTTTAGGATTCCAGCTCCTCCAAATCTCTTCCAAATTTTCCTATCCAACCAATTCAAAAAAGGATTTTGGTAACTTCCCAGCCTTTTTGTTCTGTATTTTGGATTTCCTATCTAATTGCAAATTAGCCACCCCATTAAAATCCCCAGTCATTATAATTTGCTTATATGCATATTTAACCATTTTCTGAATTAGTTCCTTGTAAAAATAATATTTAGCTCCATTTGGTGCATATATACCTAAAACCAGGGTCTTCTTAAAATTCACAATAATCTCTACTGCCAAATATCTTCCCTCTTTGTCTTTAAAAATTAATTTAGGGTCCAATTCTTGTTTTATATAAGTCACAATCCCTCTTTTCTTCTGTTTAGCAGATGCCCAACACTCTTGTCCTAATTGTCCATTTTGAAAATACTTAACAATCTTGCTCTTTAATGTGGGTTTCTTGTAAACATATTATATTACAATTTTGCCTCTTGACCCAATGAAAAATCATTTTACTTTTTTGGGGTGAATTCAAACCATTAACATTCCAAGATATTAGTTTGTACTTCATATTTCTACTCTTTTATTACTCCTGGAAAGTCTTTTTTGTTATCCACCAAAAACACAATCATCTCATGCTTTGACTTAATGGTCACTCTTGCTGAGTTAAACGTAAAGCTCAAGCCTTCAGATATTTCCCACCTATACTTGATCTTTTTTTCTCTCAATTTCCCCGTTAATTCTCAGGTTTTTTTACGCACTTGTAAAATTTTCTTTGGCAGCTCCTTCATAATTCTGACTCTACTTCCTTCCAGTACCAGAGGGTTTTGAAAGTGCCTACTTAAAATTTCTTCCTTCATTCTTTTGGTTGTGAGTTGTACAATTATATACCTAGGTAAATTCCTCTGCTGTGCATAGCTGGAATTTATTCTGTAGGCCAAATCCATATTACCTTGAATTTCTTCTGGCTGTTTTTCCAATTAATCTGACAATATTTCAGTCATTTGCTCCTGTGTATTTTGAGTCAAGGACTCCGGGACTCCTTGAAATCTTAATTGATTTTCCATAATTCTGCATTCCATCACCGCCATCTGCTCCTTTAATGCTTGGTTTTCTGTTTTTAAACCAGAGGTCATCTGCTCCACTTCCTTTACTGTTTGATTCGTTGTTTGAAGCTCTGTTTCAACATCTTCTATACTCTTTACCAATTTTATTAGGTTTTTTATTAGGTCTTTTATTAGGTCTTTTATTAGGTCTTTTATTAGGTCTTTTAATTTTTTTAGCAAGCTCTCCTCCATTCGTTGTATTGTTTGAGACAACTCCTTGTTGCCATCAGTCACTTTTTTCTCCAGTGCCTCCAGCACTGCTTGCATTTCTTTCTCACCTTTCTTTGTCATGCCTGGGCTAGTTTTCACACCACCCCAAGAGTCTGCTCTTTCTGAGCTCTGTTTTTAATATTCACGTCTGCTTCCTTTAATTTCCAGGTCTTTAATTTAAAAATTAACTTTTTTTCTCAACTTAATATTTTAGACCTCACCAAGATGTCAGGTGGAATTTCTCTATGGCGTTTTGTCCAATTTGTTCCTCCTTACCTTCTTAAAATGGCCGACTTCCGCTTCCTGCTGACCTTCTAGTCTCAACTCCTCTCAATGGTGCCTTTGTTTTGCTTCTGGAGTCCTTTTCCACTCTCCTCCTCCACTTCTTCTTCCACTTGTTCCCTCTCTAGGCAGGAAGGTCATCTATTCTCAATGTCCCTTTTGTTCTCACACTATTCTCGTGATGCTCCAACTGATTCTAGCTCCTTCCTCCCTTTCCCAGCGTCGTTATCTCTTGCAAAACCACAGGTATTTATAAACAAAACTTATTTTCTCTCTTTTAATGCTATTTTCTTCTTTTAAATTCACCAAATTTCTCAAAATTGCCTTAGTCCTTTACTCATCTAGCAGTCTTGTATTTTTATTTTGTTCCTCTTATACTTTTTCTTTCACCTTTAATTCTGGAAAGTGAGATAGTAAACTTTACCTTTTCTTGTTAAATTTGGGCTGATTGTGCTGTTTCTTCCATTTAAAGACGTTCAATTTTGGTACAGATGCTTGGGTTCAGGCGATCTTATATCGGCATTTGACTCCAAAGAGCTCTGGAGAGATCTTAGCTCGTCCTTCTCAGAGGGGACCTCAAGGTGGTGGGGGAAATCCTTTATTCAGAACCCCCCATCCACTGAGATCACACACTCTTAGGATCATGTAGTGTTCTAGACCCCCCTACCTGGGGTGGGTTAGCAGCAGGCGATCAAAGCACCTGGCCTGCCAAAACAGATGCTCTTGTTTGCCCAGCTTCCCAGGCAACTTCAGGTCGCCATCAATCCCAAACAGGAAGTTGAGTACTTCCAACATAACTTAATGGGCACGAGCATTCAATAATATGCACGACCTCCAGGGTATTACAAGTGGATAAATGATTCCACCTGATAATGTGTCCTACATTGCTTACTATAAATTCTTTCACAAGTGTTGCACCTCCTGCATCAAAAATCCCCCTTAGGACTCATAGCCTCTGTTGTGGGCTGATAAAAGGCTGAGTGTACTCGTAGCTCTTTAAAATTGCAGGTTACAGTAAAATACTATTGCAGGTGAATCTGTACAACCAAGAATATGATTTACTAATAGTCTACTACTATTCTCTAGTACTAGAGAATAGTAGTAGATTATTACTAGAGAGCCAGTTTGGTGTAGTGGTTAAGAGCACGGGACTCTATTCTGGAGAGGCGGGTTTGATTCCCCATTCCTCCACTTGAACCCAGCTGGGTGACTTTGGGTGAATCACAGTTCTCTGGAGCTCTCTCAGCCCCACTCACCTCACAGGGTGATTGTTGTGAGGTAATAATGGCATACTTTGTAAACCGATCTGAGTGGGCATTAAGTTGTCCTGAAGGATGGTATATAAATTCAATGTTATTACTACTAGTGATACTACTAACAGTCTCTTGACTATTTTACTGATGCCACCAGCCATGTGCATATAGTTCACCACCCACCTAAGGGTACTGTCATTTTTTCCTTTACACTGAAACAGTTCATTCCAATTGATCCTAGCAGCCAATGTTACTGTACTAGTCATGACACTCTCAGGTTATCCCTGTTCTGTAAAAGCTTTCCTCAGTGGATTGCATTCCCTTTCATAATCAAGTTCTCTGGAAAAATTCTTCTGTAGACTCAAATATTGTCCATATGGTATCTTATGATGTTAATGGTGCGGGTGGTGTGACATGAAAAATAAGCATGAATTTCAATTACTCTGCTTCTTAATTCTACTCTGCCCAATTCTTTCTTTGAGAGAGACATAGAAGCTTCTTTTTTCGTTCCTCAAATAAGGTGGGTTCCCCAAAACACCATTTTTAATATTAGTCACAGGCTCACATTCTCTGGCCAGGACCAAATACCATATTCGAGCCCTTTACACATTTTCTCTCTCCCCTCCTCAGATGGTCTTCCTGCTTAACAGAGCAGCCTCTACTTCCTCCATATAGAGAAACTTCCAGAGAGTATCACCTAAGTAATATGGTGGTAAATGTCTGGCTACAGGAAGTAATGGAGTATTCTGAATTGGAATTCTCAATGATTAAGAATAATTGGGGGGAAATGAGGCAGTGTGAATTATAATATTTGTCGGATGTCTTCCGAGAAATTCTGCTCATCTTCAAATGTGTACAGAATATGCTTTACTCAGCTGTGTTGTCTTCAGAATGGCATAAAGTCATACCTTAAATAATAAAAAAGAATTAGTAAAACTTCCTAACAAGGGCTATAATCTTATAAAATGAAAGAGGACTGCAAGAGCAAAGGGCACATTCTGTTATATGGGAAAGGAAATGAACACTTACATAAATGATATTTTAATAAAAGCAAGCTAAAAGGCCTCCAGCATCAGAAGGATATTTCATGTTCTGATTCTAAATAATAGGTCTTCTTACTCTTTCAAATCTCATATAAAAGCACCCTCCGTACAAGACTCTGCACCAAGTTTCATCCATCATCTCTTCATCAAAGACTTCAGAAAGGTCAGTAAGTATTTGCTTTCTGGTTTGGGATTAATGGTGATCTGAAGGAGCCTGAGATCTGGACTGTCCAAGGCACTGTTTTTTCTGGTAAGCAGGGCGCTCTAACACCCGCTTCCAACCCAACTTCAGGGAGAGGTTTGGCTTGAACAATTTGCACCCCGAGAGAGTGTGATCTCAGTGAGGGGGGGTTCTGAATCAAGGATTTTCCCCACCATCTTGAGGTCCCCTCGGAGAAGGGCAAGCTACCAACTCTGCAGTGCCCCAGGAGTCATTTAATTGGCATAAGATCATCAAAAACCAAGCTTCAGAAACAGCTTTTACCAACTAATAAGCAAAGGAAACAACACAGACAACCCGCAAATCATCAAAAGGTAAAGATCATTATTAGACTTTGTTAATTAAAATGGCAGTGAAAAGACCAAGATAAAAAATTTAAAAGGACAGAATTTAACTGAGTAAATGCAAAGTGCTAAACTTGGGCACTGGTGAAGCTTTTAAGGACTAAAAAAGTGAAAGGAAATATTGTTTATACTTACTTGTGGTCAGAAAACTGATAACCAGCGTGAGAAAGGAGGTGTGGACTAGTGAAAACATCGCGAGACAGGAAGTTAGCAGGAGAGGAGACAACGCGGTGCTTAGAGTGGACAGTAAAGGGCAGGAAGCAAGAAGACTGTTTGGTCAAGTAAGACCCAGAAGCAAAACAAAGGGTGTACTGGAGACACTACGAAGACTACAGGAACAGGAAGTGCACCATCTTAACTAAGGTATGAAGCAAAGCCAGTAATCATAGAGAAGCAGCAAAAAAACCATAGAGAAAAAATGCCCAACATTTTGGAACTACAAAGATTTATTTTTTAACTGAATGACAAAAGATTTTTAAAAATACTAAGAGAAGGGTAAAGCAATTCAAAACAGATTTAAGGAAGAGAGCAGACACGTGGCGAGGTTTGAAACCGAGTCCCACAATGGCAGGAAAAAAAGGAGTAGATAAGGAGTGGCAAGCCTCGGTGGATACAGCGATCGAGGGGCTGGAGAAAAGAGTGGTGGAGAATCATGAAGAACAGCTGCAAAAAATGCAAGAGATGCTTACAAAAGATTTAAAAGAGATGAAAGATGCTATCAAGGCTGAAGTGAAAGATGCTATTAAAGCGGAAGTAGCAGTACTGGCTAAAAATATGGATGGAATAAAAGAGGAATTACAAGCAACCAGCAACAAAGTAGAGCAGATAGAACAAAAGATGAAGTATTTAACAATGGATTTGAAGCAAGAAAACCAAGGGATGCAAGCAAGAATGGCAATGATGGAGTGCAAAGCGATGGAACGGCAGTTACAATTTCGTGGCATGCAGGAACTGGAAACAGTGGAAATAGCAGCTAATATGGATCTGGCATACAGAATTAATTCAGCTTATGCAAAACAAAAGAAGATACCAAGAGATATTATCATGCAACTAGTTACAAAGAGAATGAAAGAAGAAATTATCAAAAGGCATTTTCAAAATCCCTTAATAGTGGAGGGGAGCAGAATTAAGGTCATGAAAGAGATGCCAAAACGGATTCTCCAAGAGGGGAAAAAATACAAAGAATTGACCCAGAAACTAAGAGATAAGGACATTAGATATAGACGGGAAATACCGGAAGGATTAAGTTTTCATTACAAAGCTCTAAGAATTACTATTAAAACAAGAGAACAGATGGAAAAGTTCTTGGAGGAGAACATAGAGGACTTTCCTGGAGCATTAAGAATGTAATACATGGAATACAAATGGAATACAAATTAATATCGTGGAATGTAAATGGACTAAACTCACCCCAAAAGAGAAAAACAATTTTTCTTTGGCTAAAGAGACAAAATTGTAATATAATTTGTTTACAAGAGACACATATCAAAGATAAAGACATAAAGTACTTAAAAATAAACAATGGGGAAAAGAATATATAACATCGTCCAAGCCAAAAAAAAAGGGGAGTAGTAATTTATGTAAATGAAGCCATAGACTCTAAATTAATTTTTCAAGATCAGGGTGGAAGATATGTGGCTGTGGAAATCAATGTAAATGCCAAAAGGACTTTAGGACTTTTGGATATTAGGACTTTATGCACCTAATGGTGCAAAAGACCAATTTTTTAAAGAAATAATGGACACATTAGATCAAGATTCATATGACCAGATGATAATGGCTGGAGATTTTAACAGTGTGGTGGATTTGCAATTAGACAGGAAGACAAAGGGAGGCAACAAAAAATCTGGGAAGTTACGGAAAATATTTTTTGAACTAGTTCAACAAGAATACTTTGAGGATGTATGGAGAAAGGAAAATCTGAAAGGAAGAGACTTTACATACTACTCAGCAAGACATTCATCATTTTCACGGATTGATATGATTTGGACGTCAAAGGAATTATCTTTATTGTCAAAAAAAAGTGGAAATTATGCCAAGGGTGAGTGCAGACCACAATCCAATACTATGGAAAGCGACTATGGGTCGAAGAAAAGTAAGATGGAGAATAAATGAAGATCTATTACAAAATCAAGAAAATTTGAAGTATCTGAGAGAGGAGACTAAGCAATTTTTTTCGATTAAACAATAACAATGAAGTCTCAATTCAGATGGTATGGGACACGTATAAGGCAGTAAAAAGAGATCATTTAATCTCATTAAAAAATAAGTACTAGAAAAGAAAACAGCAGAAATGGCAGGAAATACAGGAGAAATTATATTAAAAAGAACAACAATTAAAGAAAAAACCTGGAAAAAAATCAATAAAACAAGAAATCAAAATACTGCAGGACCAAATAAGAGCCATTAGAAACAAGGAATTAGAATGGAAATTAAAGACATTAAAGCAGAAGTCATTTGAAGGAGCAAATAAACCAGGAAAGTATCTAGCCTGGCAATTGAACAAGAAAAAGGAGAAGAAAATGGTTACAAGCAATTAAGCATGCCTTCTATAAATATTATTCGAAATTATTTCAAAGGAAGTCTGTTAATCTGCAAGAAATAGATGGGTATTTGCAAAATACCCATTTACCAATGATAACAGAAAGAATGAAGCAGGGACTAAATGCTCCAGTAACAGACAGGGTTGTCATGGGAAGACATTTTTTCTTCTGCAGGAGTAGCCTATATTAGACATAGTGGGTTTAAGTCATGAGGCAATAGACTTCAGTGGAATCTTAAGAAAAAAATGACAAATGGGAAGAGAGGTTCAAGATCTATATACTACCTGTGCTTCACGTTGTTTAATATAAGTCCTTGAATTGATTATGTTCTGTTTCAGCAGTTCTTCAACCCCATATTGAATTCTTGCTAATACTACATCTTTGTAAACTTGTATTCATATACCATGACATTGTGTATGGAAATGTTCTTGACACTGCATGGAAATGCCTGGCCTTGTCCTTGCCACTGATTGTGTTAATCTCACACTATGTAATCTGCCTTGAGTCTCAGTGAGAAAGGTGGAATAGAAATGATATAAATAAATAAATAAATAAATGAATGAATAAATATAGAGGACCTAATATTTTTGTGGAAAGGAGACTCTCTTTCATTGGAGGACTCCAGAAAGACACTGAACAGCCATCTACACGGGATGTATTGAGGAGGTGATTGAAGCAGGTGGACTGCCAAGCTCCCCCAGGCTCAGAGATTGCAAAATTCAATGAATTTAATACTTCTTCACCTGTAACAACAAAACACTTCTTTTCCTCTGTGAACTCCTCATTGGCATGATCTTGCCAAGGGATATGTAGCAACCTGACCATGTGGTGCAGATGGTAGGAGCCACAGAGCAGCCTCCTGCTTCCCGGAGAGCCCCTTCAGAGGGTATCTGTCTTTTACTGCACTCCGTGAGTTCTGTAGAACTTCTTTTTGAGGATCAAACTTAACGAGACCACAATTCCAGGTCCGCCTGCAGATTCACAGCCATTTTATAGAGTGAGTTCCAACTGGCGAACTCCTTTTAACAGTGCTGTGGAGGCTTAATTCTGCTTGAGAGCACCATCATGTCAAGAGAGAAGGGGCTCCTGCCCTCCCTCTACACAATTTTACTGACCCACAAGAGAGCCAGGCCGATGTGTCAGTAAATTATGCACCCTGTTGACATTTCAGTTGCCCAGGAGAATCGGATGAATGGCTTGAAGTGCTAAACAGAGATGCTTTGGCATACTGATTAAGTGGTTGGGTTGCAAATCAGCACTCTGCTGCTTCAAATCCCACTGCTGCCATGAGCTCATCAGATAGCCTTGGGTAAGCCACTCCTCTAAGCTGCAGCTCTCCAGCTATATTGTGGGGATGGTAATAAGAATGACTTTCTTCACTGCTCTGGGTGGGCACTAAGCTGTCAAGAAGAGTGGTATAGAAGCATACTTCTTGCTCTTGTTATTCTTGATGTTCTTATTGCTATATGACATGGACTTAACTGGCATGAGCCAAACCTCTGCACATATAGCTTACGGTGGCTCACTTGGTATCCACTAGAGCCTGTGTCTTCTCTTTTGTAGCAATCATTCTGTGGAATGGTCTCCCAAAGGTTTGGAGGGGCTTAACATCTATATGAATGTTTTGGACATATTGCAAGGCCATTTCATTGGGCAGAGCTTTCAATGGGGTACAGACTACATGCATTTGCATGCTTCTGTGTGACATGAAGATGGATGCTATATAAATATTATAATTAATAAAGAGCAAATTTTAAAAAAAGGATCGGGGAGTCAGACCAAAATCTTAACCAAAAATATTGTAATTACAGCCAGATGTCCTGACTCCTGAGTAAGGCTCACATGATGATTAACATGTATGTTGCCATTCCATGATAATTATCCTGACCATCAGAGGTACAATCCCTCTGATCATGGAGGCTCAGTCCACAACTGCTGTAAGAAAGAGGCATTCATTATTGATGATGGACTGGTCCTTTCCCTCCTACACAGGCACACTGAACTGGGTGTTTTCCTTCTAGATCAGCAGCCAACTCAAGATGTCTCTGACTCCACTGGAATCAGCCTTGCAAACTATTGCCAACATTTCCAAAGAATACAATGTGGAAGGCAAAAATCCTACCGTGCTCACCAAGAAAGAACTGGAGAAGCTAACCAAGGAGCAGCTCCCAAACTTCATACAGGTGAAAAGGGGTGGGATGGCTCATTGCATAAAAGGAATTGCTTAAATGGGCTCTTCAATGTGTGGTTGTTTGGGGGTGGGGTGGGGAGAAAAATCAAAATCTATATTGGAATTCCATTTCCTGTCCCCAAAGATACAAAGCAGTACACAGTGTGCTAGCTGGATGAACGTGGATGGAATAAGGTCATGAGATGCATGACTGGTTCCTGAGACTCCTTTGCGGGTATAGTCATCTTCTGTAAAAATCTAAGAGAGACTAGTTTCACGTGGAGGAGACAGATGTATGTTACCTTCCTTACACTCTCCCCACTTGCAGCCTCTGGTTAATAGGCTAGTAAGGAAAATATCAAGAGACTCTAGGAGCTGCATTACATCCTCCCCAGTATCTTCCATAGAAAGCCTTTCCATTGGGTACCAAAACCCCTTTCCACATGAACAGGTCAGGACAGGAGGCCTTCTCACCAGTTCTGTGCTCAATCAAGTCTCCTTGCTCCTTTTCCCATTCCTTAGCAGCCAGGTTGTTACCTGCCAGTATACCACTGCATCCCTCAACCTCGGTTTGGGAATTATAACTCAGAGGGTCCTTATGTAGAGAAAACAGGGAATAAAAGAGCCCTCTATGTCAGGAAGAATTGGAAATGCCAATTACATTGGATGAGCAACTGAATAATGATAAGAGAGTCTGCTTTATATTATATGTCAATGCAATACTGTTGCTGGTACGGAAACAGAGTTGCCATCTTGTTTTGTTGCAGAATCAAATCTCTGACTTTTGCTATCAAATCCATTGTTGCTGGTAGAAAAGCTCTGTTTGATTGGGTGGCAATTTGTAAGCAAAGGAACACCAAATACCCAAGGGATGAATGAGAAAATTATCCTTGCATATAATGATCTGCAGCTGCTCTTTAGAAAAGGCACTATGGTGCAATAAATGGAAATAAGTTACTTACACCATTTCCCTTATAAGTCCACAATGCAAAGGGCTGGAGTCATACTTAAAAACAAAATGTAAACTGGGACTTCATTGATCATAGCAATATATTGTTAGAATCTTAGAATGTAATTACTGGGTTTTTTTAATGAATCCTTTCCCGGTGAATGGCAGAGATAAAGACCAGTTGCCCCGTGCTGTACGGCACTGTTACAATATGCTGAAACATCTGTCACCAACCACAAATTAATCAGCGAACTGCCAAACTGATCACTGAGAAATCAGCTTCTTTTTCATGACTGGCAAAGAGGATGTGAGCTGAATCTCTAGGTGTTTGGTCTTCCGTGACTCAAACATGGCCCATTCGACCACGCCTATAATCTTCCAAGCTTTATGGCTCTGTGATTTACTAAGATGGGGCAACTTAGTTAGCTATTAGGGTTTTAACAAGTGGAATATTCTGTGCTAGAAGCCAATAACTGCTATCCCCAAATATCCTCTCTTCTATGATCTATGCTTCTGCACGAGACAGTGCATTCACAATAGGTGAAAGAATGGGTTGTATTCTTGAGTGAAGGGTATGCCTCCACAACTGGGAAACAGGTTGTGAGTTGAACTGATGGGTGCTTGACCATCCTTCGTTAAAACATGGCCTATTTGAACCTCAAGCACATTTGACATGATATTTCCAGTATCCTCGTCGAAGAGACTCCTAATGCGGTCTAGATCTTGTGATAAACAACAAAAGTTTATTTTTTTATATCTGTACCCTTACAACAACCCAGTCATGTGGGCCAGATTAGGAGTTAACACAACTGTTTAGTAGGGGTGTGCACTGGGGAAATATTTGGGTTTACCCAAAGCAGGAAAAAGATTCAGAATAACTCAATACCCAAAGAGGCAAGCCGCTTCGAGTTTGGGTTATCGGAATCACTTTGTTATGCTTCTTAATGATTCAGAGCATACCAAAGTGAGACACCCACCTCCCCTTGAGCCCCATTTCCCCTCACCCCAACTCCACTTACCTTTCCTGAAGGTTGGAGCAGGCACCTCTGCCGCCGCAGCAACCAGCAGGGCATTGAGGAATGCTGCAGCCAGCAGCTCCGCCACCCACACTGCCGGTTCAGCCGCTGCAGCAGCCAGCAGGGTGGCCAATTTGCCTGCCGCCATGATGTCCCAGATAACTGGGGTGGTGGTGGGAGGGAGCCCTTTAAAAAGGCCTTGAACCTTTCCCGAAGCGACCCAAATTGCTTCGTGAAGATTTGATTTGGTATTTTTGAATCAGGGCCATCATACTGTCCCCAATTCAGAAATACCGAATCTTTATGAATCGGGCCTGGTTCATTCACGCACCCCTACTGTTGAGCTTTTCTTGAATGAAACCAGAGTTTATGAGGGATGGAAGATAACGCAGAGAGAATGTCTAGGGAAATGGACAAATTCTCCCCCTGCCAATCTGTCAGCTGAAATGATCAACAAGTTCCATGAAAGAGGCCTCCTATTTTCCAAAAACCTGTTACTGCAGTGGTGCACCAATTCCATTTTTTTCAAAACAAGTCCCCAAAACATGATATACTCCAAGAGGTCTAAGAGGCACAAACCAATTCAGAAATAATAAATCTATTTCAGAAATATATGACAAGGTGGGTCGTGAACCAGCAACAAAAATAAAAGAGAAACAGAGGCTAGATAGTACTTTAACACCCTCAACCATGCTCCTCCAGTGAGGCTCAAGATACTTGGTAGACCACCACTCATAAAGCAGGCAGAGAAGAGGTTTAGCCGTGCATTGTTTGAATGGTTAATAGAAGTGCTCTGTCAGTGATGGTGGGTGCCAAAATTTGAAGAGTAAGAAACACAAAAAAAGTTCTGTTCTCAAATGCAAAACAATGAAAGTTATTTAAATGAGTGTGAATACAACAATAATTATAAGAACATTCTTTTTAATTCTTTTTTTTTTCAAATACAGGCTGAAAATACCTCTCGAGATACTTTGAAAGGAAATTTAGAAATTGTGCTCAGCCTTATATTTATGGGGGATATAATATCGATTGATGTTACTGTTCCAGAATTGTTGGATAGATAAATTTAATGCAGCCACCATGCCTTCTAAGACAAATGAGATCCCAAAAGCCTGATAAACAGTTTTTTTTTCGCACTCGTTTCAAGACACTGCCAGTCAATAAAAATCTGACTAATATACCTTAGGGGATTGTTCAGTATCTTTAATCTGGGATTCTTGGGAGTCAAGTACTGTGACATTTATTGTTTTGATATCAATCTAATCCTACAGTTACGCAAATGGGGGGTCTCATCATGAGGTGGGGGAACTGACATAAAAGGGCCACAGAGAGAGAGGGAAACTACGAGATGCCCACCAAACTGTACACGGATTATACCTGAAGAGAAGTCTCTGAATGAAGCTGGTAAAAGTTCAACAGGAAGCGGTAAAAAGAACAGATGTGTAGAATGCATACAACGCACACATATTGCGAACTTGGAAATCAGTGAGGAAGAGGGAGAAAGGGAAGGGCATTATTTACCAGTCTCGGAGAGGAAGGATGTCTGTAAATGCAGCAGCATGAATAACGAGCATTTTGTAGGAAGATGGCTCAGACACATGTCTGATAGTGTACATGTGGATCCAAGGAACACACACACTCAACTCTTGGCTGAAAAGCCCAGTGTAGAAATCCATCTTCTGCCCCTGAAACAATAGCTTAATGGTTTGTTTAAAGGTGAAACAATGAATTTGGAAATGCTTGATTGTGCACATCTGGGTGAAACTAAAGATGAGGAGGGTGCTTGATGTCCTGCAATTGCCAGATGGGAAGAGCTTGTCATGTCCCTGAAAACCTCAGATGGGAAAGGTGGGTGAGGGGAAGGACAGAAGAGCTTTGATTAGATAAAGCGGGACCTTTTGGAAGAGGTCTTAGTTTCACTTAAGTGCTTCTCCAGGGCATGCAGGTTTTGCCTGGAACACACACACCCACCCTGGAATCTGGTCATAGACTTTATATGGAGTGTGCATAACTTGGTACTGAGGCCAATATGATGCATGAAGAAGGGAACATCATGGGACTGGCAGGGCAACCCCCTGTTCAGCACCCACAAGCCACCCTCTATGCAAACACTCTGAAGAGGCCACACTGCACCCAGATAAATGGGCCTGCTTGCCAAGATGCCAGCCCCTGCTGAGATTCTTGCAGGAACCAGGACTAGCAGTGAAAGAGAGAGAAGACATTTTCCCAGAGACAGTTTTAAAACGACAACTATTTTTCCTGTGAAAGCCATGCCATGTCTGCATCTCAGATGGGCCAGGAGATGCCAGGAACAAAAGGCGCTTCAGGATCTCTTGGTAATCCCACAATCAAGATAATTGCTTCCCCCCATCAAGCAATGGGCGATCATAAAATGCAGATCACTTTTCATCCGCCCTTCCTTTCTGTCCATTCTTCCATCTGGAAGTGTCGCCATGGACCATCATAAAAACCCCTCATCCTCTCTTCCTCCTGTCCCTTTGTTATTCTTGAGGTGTCACAAACACAAACATTAGGCTCCAAAGTACCCAGTCTGGACCTCCTTTATTCCACCCAAGTGGCACATCATTTACTTTTGTTAAATTTCTGGAGGACCATTTGATAGGGCATAAGCCCACCCCAGGTCTAGCCTAGGGGCTGAAATGGACTATATAAGGGAGATGCTCAAACTCCCCAGGGCTCCTCCTACCCCACCCCACCTAGTGCCTTGCTGGCATCTCACTCGGCATTCTGTCCTTTGCTGTTGGATCTCTGCTCTCGTCAGGACAGGTGTGTATTGCCCACCAACGATATTCCTACTAGTGTTGCGAGGGCGAGCAATAAACTCCTCTTTGTTATCCAAGATAGTGTCCGAGGAAGCATTGGTGGCTAGCTGCATCTGCCAGGGCATGGTCAGGCAAAGGAGTGCTTGGGATGGAACGCTGGCCTTGAAGCAGGGAGCAGGCGGAGCAGAGGATGGGCGTAGAGCTCTGGGATGCTAACGAGGCTCGGTTAGGTGTCTGCAGGTCAGGAACTAACTGAGAAGGGGCTAAAGGTGAAGTTTGTGCAGTCACTGCTGCATGGTCTGGTGAAGAGAGGGCCATCTGAAAGGAGAGGAAATGGCTGATTCATCCGGGTTGAAAGGACAGGAGGCAAAACAATGCCAAAGCATTGAATGCAAAAAAGGCCGAAGTGCTGAAGGCACCAATGAGTCGGGGGGGGGGGGCTGGGTATCATGTTGTAGCAATGCATGCTGGCTATACAAATCAGGCAACGTTTCCAACAAGCATAAGAAAAACAGAAAAAAGCCTACCCCCCCCCATTTTTTCCAAAATAACAAAAGCGGATTGTAAAATGCTATGTAGGAAGCTGTTCAAAAAGTGCACTGTGCTCATCAATCACCATGACTGTTGGGGTTAAAAGAAAAACAGGGGTCCCTGAGAAAAGGCAGCCTCCTGCACCTGAAAAGGGCCAGGCCTTCAGAACCAAGCAAGGTGGTAGGGCTTGTATCCTTCCCTAGCAAGAACTCGAGATCTGCGCAGATAAGGAATTCTACAGTGGGATGATTGATTGATTCTTTATTACGGCACTTAGCCAGTACGTTTACCGTAGAAGTTTAAGGGCACATTTTAGCCTTCTACAGTGGGATGTATGACAGCAGTTTTTTTCTTAGCCGCGGGTACCAAACTTCTTGTGCTTACTTCCCCATAAAAAGAAGGGCCTGCATAGGACTCAATATGCAAACTGTAAATATGAAGGATAGAACATTATTATGGTACATGATTATAGCTGCAAGACTGCTGTATGCGCAATATTGGAGGCAAGATAAGATACCAGAAATTGATGAATAGATACAAAAACTGCTGCACATGGTGGAAATGGACAAACTAACTAGAAAGTTAAAAGAACAAAGATTATGTGGAAAAGAACTGGGATGTTAAGAACCAACTGTGGTCCACGGACAACTTTTGACGAGTGTTATGTAATTCGTTGAATTTTATATTGACTGTAACTTTACCTTAGAAGAGTATGAGAAATAATTGAACTAGAGGGAATACTATGTGAACTAAAGGGTATAAGTGCTGTTGGAGGTCAGAAGGAAGGGGAGGGGATGTCAAGGTAAATAAACACAGAGATGAGGCAGCTAGCAGTGACTGGTCAAAGTCATCAGTAGTTACAGAGTGATGACAGGTAGCTATCATGTGATATCAGCCAGGTGATGTACGGGCCAAGCTACACATGACGAATGACACTTGAACGGCAAGTGTATTTCTCCCTGTTCACTTGCCCTCCACTCAATCCACTTGCCGTTCAAGTGTCATTCATCATGTGTAGCTTGGCCCTACGTCTCTCTATATTTCAAGGTCATTTGGGCTGGCACAGTGAGTCAGCACTGTGTTGTGATATGCTAGTAATTAATATATAAGAATGCAGAGTCTTTTACTGTTGAAAGCTCCAGCTCTGCAGGTTGCTGGCGAAGCACTTTGTCAGTCAACGTAATAAGTCTGTAATGTATCCACCTGTAAATTGTATAATGCACCATTTGTACTAAAGCTTGGTGTGTCGTGTCTTCTCTTGAACCCACCACTGAGGCCAGTGCAATGTAAGCAGACTGCGACAGGGGAAGAGTGGGTTGGGATGAAATATGTATTTTTTAGGAGAAAGAGATATTGAAGTGATAATGTTTTTCAACCTATCCAACAAAAATGTTTTTTTTTTTAAAGTAAGAAGAAAGAAGGGTCTGCAGTGTGGTTGTGAAGGTGCACTGTAGCCTTCTGTCTCGTTTGTTTCTGGGCACTGGTCTCTGCCTCAAAGGGATGCCTCTATGGAGTCCTGGGGGGATCTGTCACGCTGGCTGTATCGTGCCGCTTCACTCCGGGCCTCCAACTGGCGGGTTGGATTCACTTCCTGGGTGACAAAAATTTAAAAAAAACTAAAAAGCAAAACCCAGAAAAGCTTATAGAATGACCCTCAGTCTTCTGAAACAAACAAAAAAAATTAGAAGGGGTATGGCACTCCCCTCACCCCCAGTTCGGAAGGCAGGTGGGAGTCAGATAAAGGACGGAGTCCTTGCTCAGCTTAATGGCCCGTAGATGTGTCAGATACGTCAATCAGTGGCTGGGCAAACATGGGGATAAGAGAGATCTGCTGAACCACAAGGGAAGAGCCCTTGGAACTAGCCCTCTGAGCTGGTGTCAGGTGGGCAGGAGGAGCATTTTTTACTATTTAAGGTATGACTTCATTCCATTCTGAAGACGACACAGCTGAGTAAAGCATATTCTGTACTCATTTGAAGATGAGCAGAATTTCTTGGAAGACATCCGCCAAATATTATAATTAACATTGTCTCATTTCTCCCCAATTATTCCTAATCACTGAGAATTCCAGTTCAGAATACTCCATTACTTCCCGTTGCCAGACATTTACCAACATTTTACTTAGGTGATACTCTCTGGAAGTTTCTCTGGATAGCGGAAGTAGAGGCCACTCTGTTGAGAAGGAAGACCATCTAAGGAGGGCAGAGAGAAAATGGGTAAAGGACTGGAATATGGTGTCTGGTACTGGCCAGAGATGCTGTGAGCCTGTGACTAATATTAAAAATGGTGTTTTGGGGAACCCACCTTACTTGAGGATGGAAAAAAAAAAGCTTCTATGTCTCTCCCAGAGAAAGAATTGGGCAAAGTAAAATTAAGAAGCAGAGTGATCGAAATTCATGCTTATATTTCACGTCACACCACCCACACCATTGACGTCATAATATACCGTATGAACAGTATTTGAGGCTATGTAAGAATTCTTCCAGAGAACTTGATTTTGAAAGGGAATGCAATCCACTGAGGAAAGATTTTACAGAACGGAGATACCCTGAGAGTGTCATCACTAGTGAAGTAACATGGGCTGCAAGGATCAATAGCAATCAAATGTTTCAGTGTAAAGAACAACAATGACAGTACCCTTAGGTGGGCGGTGGACTATATGCACATGGTCAGTGGCATCAGTAAAATAGTCAAGAGACTATTAGTAGTGTTACTTGTAGTAATAACATTCCATTTATATACCGCCCTTCAGGACAACTTAATGCCCACTCAGATCGCTTTACAAAGTATGCCTTTATTTCCCCACAACAACCACCCTGTGAGGTGGGTGGAGCTGAGAGAGCTACAGATAACTGTTATTCACCCAAGGTCACCCAGCTGGCTTCAAGTGAAGGAGTGGGGAATCAAACCCGGCACATAAGATCTGAACAAGTTATTCAGTGAGGAATTAAGTCATATTGTACTTACCTTCCATGAATCTGGCTAAAAGCTGCCCTCTTTGCTATATACCAACAGGAACCTTTGGATCACTGTCCCCAGAATTTTACCAACAGAAATTAACAGCACAATGGCTTATATTTATTAACTAATTATTATGGATTGATATTTGTAAAAATTATTGTAATATTTACCACACTCTTTATTATATCTTTATTGGTATAGTTGTGGTCAATGAGGATTAATGTTGAACCTATATATAATATTTATGAATGGCCAGTCCGTGTAGACTTATGAATGGTATTCCTGTGAAAAGCAACAATCAATGTCTGTGTGCCGGGGGCTGACAATAGTGACAATTGTTTTTCTTATAGCATTTGCTCAATATTCACTGTCATTCATGTATGAACACTTTGTACTTTAAAGTATTTAAAATATATTTTAAAAATGGGATTTGTTTACTGTATTTTGCAGGGACTAGTTGTCTTTTGGTTAGTTGCACGTAACCATGAGAGCCCTAGTTTGTGGATTTGCAAAGTAAAATTTGTGGAGAAAAGGAAGAGGCATGGAAGTAGGAGCAGTTTAATGGAAAAATAAACTTTATCTATAGTGGTAAAATTAAGTAAGTCAATAAACAAGTAAAATCATACATACAAGTAGGTAGCTATCAGATAACGAAAGTAACGAAGCTCTACAGTAGCGAGGCTGCACATTTATATCTGCTCCTGCGAACAGAGTCTAGCTGGAAATTAACCCTTTTATAGTTTCTAAACAGGATTGACTCTAAGCCATGGTTGTACTTCTGGGTTAGGTCTCTCAGGATGAAAACAAGACGGCAACCCCCAGCCGCGGCACAGCCGTTAAGGCTGGGTGCCTCTTTTGATGCCCTGGAAGGAGAGAGAGCAGAGCTCCCCTTCCAGGACCTGTGGGGTGGGCGGAGCTTGCACGTTTAGGCGCGCTCCGCCCGTTTCCCCCTCAGTCGGTGCCTCGAGCTCGGAGAGGAAGGTGCCTCTCGGCAGAGCTCCGAGCTTCGAGGCCTCGGGGCGAGCGGCTGCAGCGTTCCTGGCTACGTTGGTGGGAGCGTGCGCAGCGAGCGAGCGGGGAGGCGTGAGAAGCTTCCACGCTGCGCTTGGCTCGCCGCTTGTGCGGCTCGGTTGGGACGCGGCGGGCTTCACGGCGGCGGCGGCAGCGCAGCTCGCTGAGGCCTTTAGGGCGTGCGGGCTTTCTGGTCGCGTTCCCGTGTGGGGGGAGGCTTGATATAGCCATCCTATATACCCCTCTCCCTGCTCTGTGGTTTCTACGCGCTGGGGCTTTTTGGCGCGCTTGGCAGCAGGTTTTTTTATTTTGCCTCCTTTTTTCCCCACAGGGGGTTCTAGGAGGCTTTTGCCAGCCCGGCGGCCATTTTGTTCCAGGGTGGGGCTGTTTTTTGACGGCGGCCATTTTGTGGACCTGGGGCCTCGGAGGGGCAATATTCGATACCTGGGGCCTTTGGGATTGGGGGCAAGTGAACGGTTGGGAGGTTTTCCTCCTTGGGTTGCCGGAGTATTGCTTCCCTATTGGTATTATATACTAAGTATTGGCTGTGAGCAATTTAGTCTGCTTCTATATTATTCCACTGGGTGGTAGCAGTTTTTTGTGGGTCACATTGTTTAGCTGGATATAAGGGATACGATTAAATAATTCAACGATGCCACCTAAGAAAGGAGTGGGTACTTCTAAAGGGAAGCAGCCTGCAAAGCGGCCTCCCGCTAAGCGGGCCCCCCCACCTGCATTGTCCTCATCGGATGATGAGGGTGATGATGGAGCTCAGCAGGAGATTTTGGCACGCATAGCAGCGTTGGAGAGTAGTCGGGGAGTTTCTGCTCCTTCTGTTGGGAGTGCAAAGAGGCCAAGGTCCACTAGGGCATCTTCTCGCTTAGCTTTTCAGGCAGAGGTTCTTAAACGTTTGTCTGCTCTTGAAGGTGCTGCCAATCAGGTTGGGGATGACGCCGGCAGAGCTGTGGAGCCGGGTGAGACAGACCTTCCTGGAGAGTCGGGTACTGACGATCAAGCTGGATCACAGGTGGCCCTGCCGGTGGCGGTCGCGGTTGATAACACCATGGGTGATGGTAAGTTGACTGTGACACAACACACAACTGCCTGGCCTTGGGGTCAGTGTGGGCATGCCTCACCTGCGGGCAGTGGTGCCCCTGGACCTTACCCTTCTTGTAGTTATTGGCCTGCTGTGCCTGCTGCATCGCAGTCACCTTTGGAGTCATACATCAGGCCAGGGTCAGGTTCGGTTGCATCCCACTTACCGGTTGGGTCGTGGCCACCGTGGGGTTCGTCTGGCTGGCAAGCAGGTGGTGCTGTCTTGCCTCCTGCTTCCCAAGCTACGCAAAATGTTCAACAATTTATGCCTTCCTCTTCACAGGGCCTGGCTGGGCAGCCTACCTGGTTCTCTGGTCCTAGTTTTCTTTGGCAGGGTCAGCCGTATGTACATACCCCTTATGGGTCTGTGCCATTTAGAGCTTTACCCTTTGGCGATACCGCCTTACCGTTGGGGGACCATTTGACCCCGGCCACTCGTGAAAAGATATTAAAGGGAGAGTACATCGACGTCTTCACCCTTCTCTTCAGGGAACTGGAGAAGAAGGACAAGGAAGACTTAGATGACAGGGAAAAGGAAAGGTTAAAGCGTAGACGGGTGGATAGAACGTGGTTTAACTGGTTGCCAGGGTTCTTTATATATGCTGGTGTCCTGGCTAGGGCACAGCCTTGGAGGGCAGCCTCGCTTATCCAGTACATGGATATAATTTACAAAGGCTATTCGGACTTCAGTGGTGCTGCATGGTTGCAGTACGACGAGGAGTTCCGAATGCGGGCTGCCATGAACCCCACTATCCCGTGGGACCAGATACACCAGCAATTGTGGTTGCAGGTGATGTCTCCTGCAAAGCCTAACTTTGGGGATAGATCCGATAGTGGGCACCTGGTCCACAAGGCATCGACTTCTTCTGGCACCCGCGCCTCCACGGGGCAGTCGGTTCAGACACGGCTGCTTTGCTGGGAGTTTGCCTCACAGGGTGTCTGTGCCAGGAAGTCTTGCCCTTATAAGCATGAATGCCCCATGTGCGCAGGGCCCCATGCTTTTACAGCATGTCCCAGATCCAAGAAAAGGGGTGGGGGTAGGCGCCCCTGGGGAGGTAACCAGCCTCCGTCTGGAAAGGGGTCCCAGCCCCATAAATCTGAGAATCCTCAGTGAGTTGTTGCTGGGTTACCCTCGGCAGGACGATGCGGTTTACTTGTTAAATGGGTTTACGTTTGGGTTCCGCATTCCTTTTCAGGGGCCAAGGTCCTCCTTCATGTCAACGAACCTCAGGTCTGTCGTTGGCATGGAAGGAGTGGTTAGAAGTAAGATAGCGAAGGAATGTGCGGCAGGCCGTGTTCTGGGCCCGTTTTCAGCCCCTCCTGTGCCATGCCTGCGTGTTTCTCCTTTGGGGGTGGTGCCCAAGAAGGCTGCGGGCGGGTATCGCCTGATACACCACCTCTCTTACCCAAAGGGGGCATCAGTGAATGATGCCATCCCCGATCATCTGTGCACAGTCCGCTACACGTCTTTTGACCAGGCTATGCGAGTGGTTAGACGGTGAGGAGTTGGGGCGGAGATGGCCAAATGTGACATAAAGTCAGCGTTTCGCCTTCTCCCCGTGCACCCAGATGATTTTGAGCTGCTGGGTTTTGCTTTTGAGGGCCAGTATTACATGGATCGGGCTTTGCCTATGGGCTGTTCTATCTCATGTGCGGCCTTTGAACGGTTCAGCTCGTTTCTTGAATGGGCATTGCGTCAGCAGACAGGCTGTGGCGATACCAGTCATTATCTCGATGATTTTATTTTCGTTGGGAGGGCTGGCACAGGTCAGTGTGCGCGCTTGCTGGCAGGTTTTACTGAGCTAGCTCAGCGTCTGGGTGTTCCTCTTGCAGAGGAAAAAACGGAGGGACCCACGACGGTGCTAACCTATTTGGGGATTGAGCTTGATACCGTACAGCAAACCTTTAGGCTGCCTGAGGTGAAGGTGCATGACCTTCGGGAGCGTTTGGCCTCCCTTAAGGAGAAGCATAAGGTGTCCCTTCTTGAACTGCAACAGGCTGTAGGGCACCTTAATTTTGCCTGCAAGGCTGTCGCCCCGGGGAGGGCATTTCTTAGGCGTCTATGTGACGCCATGGCTTCCTTGAGGCTGCCACATCACAGGTTGCGCATATCCAGGGGCATCAGGGAGGATTTGGAGGTTTGGGAATCGTTTCTTAACTTGTTTAATGGGGTTGCCTTTTGGAGAGAGGACCTCTTGCTTGAGGCCGAACTCCAGATCACTTCCGATGCCTCTGGCGCGACTGGCTTTGGGGTTTATTTTCAGGGGCAGTGGTGCGCTGAAGAATGGCCAGCGGACTGGCACGATGGGGTTTTGGATAGGGATCTTACTTTTTTGGAATTTTTTCCGATTCTGGTAGCGATCTGGCTGTGGGGGAGGGAATTGGCCAACCACACGGTGCACTTTTGGTGCGATAATTTGGCTGTGGTACAGGTGATTAACTCCCTCACTTCCAGATCGCCTAGAGTAATGAGATTGGTTAGGTTGTTCACGCTCCGGTGCCTCCAACTGAACATTTTGTTCTTGGCAAAACACGTTCCAGGGGTAAACAATGGATTGGCAGACGCTTTGTCTCACCAACAGATGGAACGGTTTCGCCAGCTTGCTCCCAAAGCCGATCCGCAGCCCTCCAGGATGCCAGTGGAGTTGTGGCACCTTGGGAACGTGAGGTTCAGCGCGCCATTTCTCTAGCTATTGCCCCCAGCACCCGGAGGTCCTATGACCGCGCCGTTCAGCAGTTTGCCACTTTTCGGCTCGGGGCTGGACTGCCCCAATTGTGGCCGATTCCGGTTGAGCACATACTGCGATTCTGTGTTGGTCGTAGAGGTAAGGGTTGTGCTCCTAGGACAATCAGAGGTCAGCTGGCAGCCTTGGCGTTTGTTAGCAAGGCTCGTGGCTGGCAGGATTTTACAGGGGACTTTAGAGTCCGCAAAATGTTAGAAGGATGGGTGCGGGAGCTGGGAGCTACGGTAGATGATAGGGAGCCTATGTCCCCAGCCATTCTGAAGGGGTTGGGGGCTACGTGGGCTGATGTATGTCGTTCTGACTTTGAGGCCAAGCTCTTCCATGCAGTGGCTCTTATTGCCTTCTTTGGGGCCCTACGGGTAAGTGAGCTGGTGGTCCAGTCAGCTCGGGACTGCTCGAATCGGGCCTTGTTGGCCCGGGATGTTAAATTGACAGGGGATATGGTAGCAGTCACCATTAGGCGATCTAAGACTGATCAGCTGCAGAAGGGTTCGGTGGTGCAGCTGGGCTCCTGTGCTGATAAGGAGCTTTGTCCTGTGCGTGCGCTTAGAGCATATTTGGAGGCTCGGGGGGATGAGCCCGGGGTGTTGTTCATTCACAGTGACGGGGCTCCACTTACTCGTTTTCAGTTCTGGGCAGTTACTGTGCGGGCTCTTGCCAAGCTTGGTTTGGCTGGTTTTAGGTTTGGCACGCACTCTTTTCTGATTGGAGCGGCCTCGACGGCCGCTGCAATGGGTTATTCTGGTCCAGCCATTCAGAGGGTAGGCCGTTGGAGGTCTTCGGCTTACAGGTCCTATGTGCGCCCCCTACCAGGGCCATTATAGTCTTTTAACTGTTGTCTTTTCTTAGGTGCTGTGGCGCGTCGAGGAAGGTGCTCTATCCTTATCTGCAGGCACAGCTTCGTCTTTTGGGCCGCCCACCAAGCTAAGAGGACAGCGTTCGAGTCCCAGCTTGGCCTGAGCCGGTGGGCTACAGTGGAGTGGCAGGGCCGTCGAGGCCTGCGTTGGCCTGGCCTGCTTCCACTATTATTTGATGGGAGGTGTGCCCCTCCACCTCATATTCTCGTCATTCACCTGGGGGGGAATGACTTGGGTTTGGTGAAGGGCAAGGCCCTGTCACTGCAGGCACAGGCAGACTTGCAGTTGACAGGCAAGTGCTGGCCTGGTGTCTTAATTATGTGGTCCGATATAATTCCCAGGAGGGTTTGGCGGGAGGCCTTGGATCATAAGGCCATTGAGGGAGCACCTTATAAGGCCAATAAGGCTTTGCACAAGGCTTTGGAGAAGGGGTTGGGGGTTTATTTGCCCCACCCCGGTATAAGGGCTAATCTGCCGGACCTCTACCGAGGTGATGGAGTTCATCTTTCTTTTAAAGGCAACAACATATTTCTAGACGACTTGCGGCGGGGGTTGCTGGAGGCATTACGCCATATTTGGGGCGTCGAGGCCTAAGCAGAGGCTTGACCTCGTCGGTGGCAGGTTAGAGTTGGGATTTGTGAGCGGGCCGGTGAATACCCTTGGCACATCCTCATTGGTGGGGAGTTGGGGTCTGTCAGGAGCGGCTGCGGCCCTACGGCTCAGCTGCGAAGGCAGACTGCCTGGTGGGACCTCCCAGACAAGTCCTTATCCCAGGCTGTACGGCTTGGGGTGTTTGGAGCTTTATGGGGGGAACCATTCGCCTGGCCGGCCGGGCCCAAGCCATCTCCGTTGGATGGCTCGCACCCGGGGCAGTGGGTCTCGCCCAGGCAGGTTCAAGGAGAAGGTCCCATGGTGACCACTGGCTTGACCTGTACCGCTAGTTAGCTCCCCTTGTTGCCGCTGTTAAGGTTATGTTGTTGCTTTAATAAAGTAGCCCTTAGTACCCAAAACCTGTGTCTGCCTCTTTCTTCCGACTAGGGTATCAAGACGGCAACCCCCAGCCGCGGCACTTCTTTTGATGCCCTGGAAGGAGAGAGAGCAGAGCTCCCCTTCCAGGACCTGTGGGGTGGGCGGAGCTTGCACGTTTAGGCGCGCTCCGCCCATTTCCCCCTCAATCGGTGCCTCGAGCTCGGCCCACCCTCCGCACCCTATAACAGGACAGGATTAGCCGGTCGCCTCATTTGGGGCCAGGTAGGAATTTTTTTCCCCTTTTGCAAATTGGCATGGGCAACAGGGGTTTTTCGCCTACCTTGTTCTGTTGTGGTGGTTGTGGTAATTGGCAGGCGGTGCCGCAGCCTGTTAGGTTAGTGGCAGGTTAGAGTTGGGATTTGTGAGCGGGCCGGTGAGTACCCTTGGCACATCCTCATTGGTGGGGAGTTGGGGTCTGTCAGGAGCGGCTGCGGCCCTACGGCTCAGCTGCGAGGGCAGACTGCCTGGTGGGACCTCCCAGACAAGTCCTTATCCCAGGCTGTACGGCTTGGGGTGTTTGGAGCTTTATGGGGGGAACCATTCACCTGGCCGGCCGGGCCCAAGCCATCTCCGTTGGATGGCTCGCACCCGGGGCAGTGGGTCTCGCCCAGGCAGGTTCAAGGAGAAGGTCCCATGGTGACCACTGGCTTGACCTGTACCGCTAGTTAGCTCCCCTTGATGCCGCAGTTAAGGTTATGTTGTTGCTTTAATAAAGTAGCCCTTAGTACCCAAAACCTGTGTCTGCCTCTTTCTTCCGACTAGGGTATCAAATGTGTTAACCCTATAATAACCAGAATTTAGATCTTGCCAACTCCCCACAGAATTATGGCAATGTTCAGGAAAATGCTATGAAGGATTAGGAGTGAAGCGATCTCATAACACATAAATTAAGAGTTTTTTTTAAATGTTGGGTCAAAGTTAAGTGGGCATGCGCTTTTTCTTTTCTTTCACCACACACTTTTTTTTGCCTCTGAGATAGCATTCTTGATCTAGTCAAAATGTATAGAAAAGGTCTTCTGTAGATAAAGTCTGATAGCTTCTTCTCTCTGAAAAACAACCATTGGTGACGTTTCTATCATTTTCTGCTCTCTCTTTCTTTCCCTGACTCTCCATTTTCTATTTTTTCTTGCAAGTTTATGTTATCCTGTCTTAGTTTAGATTTGACATCCCTGTACACAGTTCCTTTTGTGATTTTATTTACTCCTCTTTGTGTAGCGGTTTGGGATCTCTGTTGACCTGAGGAATATCACCCACAGAAACCCTGCACAGGTAGGTATGAATTGCATGTCATCAAAGGAAACATAGAAAAGAGTCCAGTAGCATCTTTAAGACTAACCAACTTGACTGTAGCATAAGCTGAGTCACAGTTCTCTTCTTCAGATGCATGTGAAGAAGAGAACTGTGATTCTCAAAAGCTTATGCTACAGTCAAGTTGGATAGTCTTAAAGGTGCTACTGGACTTTTTTCTATTTTTGCTACTACAGACTAACACGGTTAACTTCTCTGGATCTATATGATCAAAGGAAATGAAGATCTAAACTGCAGAAGACATTTCTGAGAAGCTATACTACACCAAGCAACAGCCATGGAAAGGCCAGTTAATTTCACAGAAAAAAGAAAGAGATTTCCTCCATCTTCATTTATCCCAGAAAATGGCTCTCGACCAGGGTTACTATATTTATTATAAAAGTAACAGGGGCCCTACCATATTATATAAATGAGAGAAAAATATTACAACAAATAATGTGATCCTGTATTACAAATTTAGAAAATTCTGATTCTCGGGAGATAATGAAACAGCTTCTGTTATAATTGGTAGTAAGATGAGCCTACGAGCATTTGGATGCATGCCTGTTTCGTAGTTGATCTTCCTCAGAAGTTATTCTCAATAAATCTTCCTCAGAAGTTATCTCCCTAAAATTAACCATAATCGTTATAACATAAGGGACACCATACAGCTGAATGGAAACTTAATCTTTTTAATCTTTTCCTCCCGTTCTTCAGGTAAGGTGAGTTCCCCAGGGCACCATTTTTAATATTGGTCAGAGCATAAATAGCCAGGGCTTGACCCCATAGACCAGTCCTTTACCCATCTTCTCACTTGCCTTCCCATAGACGGTCTTTCTCTCAACAGAGTGGCCTCCACTATCTCCAACTAGAGAAACTTCCAGAAACTAGCACCTAAGGAAATGGTGGTAATTATCTGGCTACAGGAAGGAATGGAGTGTTCTGAAATAGAATTCTCCCTGATTAGGAATAATTGGGAGGAAATGAGACCATGTGAATTATCATATTTGGTAGACATCTTCCGAGAAATTCTGTTCATCTTCAAATGAGTACAGAATATGCTTTACTCAGCTGTGTTGTCTTCAGATTGGAATAAAGTAATACCTTAAATAATAAAAAATGATTAGTAAAACTTCTGAATGAGGGCTATAATCTTATAAAATGAAAGACGACTGCTGCAGCAAAGTACACATTGTATTACTTGGCGAAGGAAATAAATACATCCATAAGTGATGTTTTAAGAAAACAAGCGAAAAGGCCTCCAGCATCAGAAGGATATTGGGTGTTCTGGATGTGAATCATTTGTCTCCTCATCCTTCCAAATCCAGTACAAAAGCACCCTCAGTACAAGACTCTATACCCAGTTTCATCCATCGTCTCTACAGGTGTGCAAGGAAAAAACTTTCGGCTAAAGCCGAAAGCCGAAAGCCGAAAGAAGAATCTCTTTCGAATAAGCCGAAAGCCGAAACAAGAATCTCTTTCGGCTTTCGGCTTTCGGCTTTCTTTCGGCTTTCTTTCGGCTTTCTTTCGGCTTTTTCTATGGGAAAATGCCTCCGTCTTCCAGGACGCCTGGAGGAGGCATTTTCCCACCGAATAAGCCCAAAATTGGTGGGGACCTTCCTCTAACCCTTCTCTAACAATCACCCAAGTTTCAGACAGATTGGACTTTGGGGGGCCATGTTATGGCCCCCCAATTCAGGTCCCCCTATACTCCCATAAGAAAGCGAAGGAGCAGCATATTGTTAGCATGCTGCTGCTAATCTTTCTTCATTATTTCCTATGGGGAAAAAATGAAGAGGCAGGCTTCCTTTGCCAGGGGTGGCATTTTGCATGCAAAATGCCCCCCAGCCCTCAGGGGCCCTTCTCCCACCCCTCCTCCCACCCCCCACCAAGGCTCAGACTGCTCCCACTTGGGGGGGCCATTTCATGGCCTCCCCAAGTAGGTCCCCTCAGCCCCCAAAGTCCACCCCTCACAGCCCCACACAAACCCAATTCCCCCCCAGCTGCCACACACAGACCCAAATCCCCCCAGTAGCCCCTCACAGACCCAAATCAACCCCCACCTGCCCCACACCCACCATAACCCCAGGAACAGGCTGGCCTGCCCTCCCCTTTTGGGAACCCCTAAACTCTCTTTCCCAGGGCAATTCCGCACAGACAAGGGGTGCCACAATGGTGGCAGTGCCAAATCGTCCCTGGGAAAGAGCACCTGCCCTGGCACACAGACAACCACCCCCCTGACCCCCCCCACCACCTGCAGAGAAGGCTGGCCAGCCTGCCCCATTGTTCCCTATGCTGGGAACCAACCTCCCATCAAAGAAGGGAACACAGACACACAATGATTAAGTTTAAAAAACCTTTATTTTATAATTTTCAAATTACAAGTGGTCAACAAATCACAACATATTACACTTATTGTCCCTCACAGCACAACACAACACAATTAACTACACATCAGAGAATCTTAAAAACAATTTTTTCTTTTGAAATGGACAATCTGTAAAGTTTTGAACATTTCCACAGGTTACATAGTAAGCGGGCACAACAGGGCATGGAAACAGAAGCCCACACTAGACAAGATGATCATAATAACTACCAGCCTAATACAACTCTCCCTCCATAAAACGACGTAATGGGGGGGAACCACTGCAACAAAATCCCCCCCAACCCTCTGGGGCCCTTCTCCCACCCTTCCTCCCACCCCCCACCAAGGCTCAGCCTGCTCCCACTTGGGGGGGGGGCATTTCATGGCCTCCCCAAGTAGGTGCTCTGCTCTCATCTCTACCACTGACAGCTGGGGGAGGCTTGTCTTGCCAGGGGTGGCATTTTGCATGCCAAATGCCACCCTTACCCTCAGGGGCCCTTCTCCCACCCTTCCTACCACCCCCCACCACATGCATTCCTTGACAATCCAGAAATCTGGAGTTAAATGTAATGTGCATGTAAGTCCCTCAAAGACAGAAGCAATATGGAGGTACCCATTTGATTTCCACAACCTCAGACACAATTAGGGATCCGTTTCCCCTTGGTGGGGGATCCCCCACTCTCACCTATCACCCCCTGTCACTGCTTACCTGGCTGGAAGGGGGAAAGTCAGGGAATGAGCCTTCAAGGTACACTCCTGGGGCTGCTGCCGTGATGTCACTGATGTCATCTGGCTGCCCTGAGAGTATTCCTGTGCTTTGCAGTGGGCTGATTTGGGCCCTACAGGCCAAAGCAGGATCCCTTGTGGCCCAAATATGCCTGCTGTGAATTGTGCGTGCTCCCCAGCCTTGTGTGATGATCACATCACTTCCTAGAACAGACATCATCATGCCAGAGCATTGCCATGAAATGATCATGCGTGTGTGAACAGACCCTAAGTATCCTGTAGGCTTCAGTGATGGTATAGTCTGTCAGTAATGTTTTCACACACATTATAGAGAGAGAGAGAGACAGAGAAGGGGGGGAGGCACTGAACCTAGATTATTTCTTCTATTTTACTGTCCCCTTCCAAAGCCAGGGTGGCATTGGCACAATGCCCCCCTCCCCCCGGCCAGAGCCTTAGTAACAGTATGCATTGACAGGCCCATGCATCATAGTCCTTTTTGAGACCCAGCCAAGTTGTGTGCCTTTTGGAGAAAAATGTTCAAGTTGCTGGTGGGGGTATGAACAATTTTTAGATATCCACTGTAGTGCAATGGCTAGAGTGTTGGTCTAGAATCTGGCAGACTCTGATTCTGTGCCTTGTAGGCTTGATGGATGTTCTTGGCTCAGCCTAAGTAAACAATTGTGTTGTGTTTTCCAGAGGCAGTCTAGGTGATTTTGGGGCCCTGGACAAATGTTCTGGACGGGGCCCCAGAACCAGTGCCGCCCCACCACTGGCTCCTTGCCAAGGCCAAGCAATTTGGTCACCTAGGCCCCAGATAGAGTGGGCAGGAGTGCGTTGTTTCCTTCCTCCCCCCCTCCACCCCCTCCAACAACTAAGAAGGCCATCGGTGGATGTAGTCACTCCCAATGTGAGGCATGGAGCAGCTGTCTATTGTTAGCCTGATTGTGATGAGGGTGAAACAAATCAAGGGAGAACAGCAATGTGTAAACCACTATAGGTTCCCATGGGGGAGAAAACCGGGGCATAAGATAAACCTTTAATTTGGTGGGGAGGGGGTATATACATTTTATGTGTATGTGTCTGTATGTTTTATGTATTCAAATAACTTATGTTGTACTTTAGAATTATATTGAGCTCCAAAATATCCCAAAAACCTTGTCCATGTATTGCAAACCGAAGTCAATCTACCACATCTAGGGTATTCTTCTTTTCCCTACTGCCTTCAATTTTTCCTAGCATTATTGTCTTTTCTAGTGAACCTTGTCTTCTCATGATGTGACATAAGCACTATCATCAATTGATATCTTCAAGGGAGAAAGCAGGCCTGATTTGGTCTGGATGCCACTTACATGTCTTTTTCGGAGTCCATGGTACATGTAAATTAAAACTTTCTTCCCACTTCACAGTATGAATGCGTTTTCTTCCTATGAGCTTTGTCTAAATTTTACTGTACTGATACTGCTCATTTGGCCAAAAGGCCTGCCCTTGAGCAATGCCACATTAAATACTTCATAATAAAAATATGTTTTTAAAACCATTTAAAAGTGTCTTTAAGTGCCATACGCTGATTTAAAAAAACATAAGCTAAATGTTTGGGTACACAACCAGATATGTGAATGACTGAAATGCATCCCAATCCCACTGCTACTTAAAATCCATTTTTTATGGAGGTCTGGATTGTCTTACATTGGTGTCATTGAGCATGGAATCAGGAACCTGGAAGTGTTCCATGGGGGCTACAACTTTCATGCCAAGGCTAAGAGGGTGGGAACGGGATCTCTCTGGGGTGGCAAACTCTGGCCTTGGAAGTTACTGGCAATTTGGGGGTGGGACTTGTGGAAAGGGAAATCTGAGTAGGGATCTCCCCCAGAATCCATGGTCCACATTTGCCCTCTAAAGAGATTGCCCTTGGAAGCAGCCAGTTTCTCTAGGGAACTACTCTCTCTAACCTGAACTCAAGCCCAACCAGGAGTTTGGCAGCCCTAGGGAAATTTCTGAAAAAGATGGCAAAGGAGGGCCAGCAACTGATAGAGGCATGGAAGCCCACACCAGGACAGTAGCAGGGGCCTACTTGGGCACAAAGGACGACCAGTGCTCTCATCCCCCATAGTCCACTCCTTACAGCCCCACACAAACCCAGTTCCCCCACCCCAGCTGCCACACACAGACCCAAATCCTCCACTCAGCCCCTCTCAGAACCAAAACCACCCTCAGCTGCCCCGCACCCAGTACCCCAGGAACAGGCTGGCCAGCCTGCCCCATTGTTCCCTATGCTGGGAACCAACCTCCCATCAAAGAAGGGAACACAGACACACAATGATTAAGTTTAAAAAAAACTTTATTTTATCATTTTCAAATTACAAGTGGTCAACAAATCACACAACATATTACATTTATTGTCCCTCACAGCACAACACAATACAATTAACTACACATCAGAGAATCTTAAAAACATTTTTTCTTTTGAAATGGACAATCTGTAAAGTTTTGAACATTTCCACAGGGTACATAGTGAGCGGGCACAACAGGGCATGGAAACAGAAGCCCACACTAGACAAGATGATCATAATAACTACCAGCCTAATACAACTCTCCCTCCATAAAACAACTTAATGGGGGGCAACCACTGCAACAGGGTCCAGCAGAACCTATGTCATTTCCTGTGGCTGTGCTTTCAGTTCAGACACAAAAAGCTGAACTGGGCACTTCCAAGGCACTGGACAATGGTATTTCTGGAGCAGTTCTGCAGAGGTCTCCCCCCACCCCCACACCAGCCTCAGAATTTACCTGGGAACATCTGCGAGAGATCATCATTGTCCGGTGCCCATCCACCACTCTTCCCGCATCCCCCAACCATGCAAACCCAACATTAACATGAACAATTTTTTTTGTTTTTTTTTTTTAAACGTGAACATTCAATCAACTTTTAAAAAACATAATCACAACATTTTTTGGGGGGGGTTTCTTTTTTTTACATGAACAGCACATCAACTTTTAAAAAACAGTACAACAATTCTTCAAATTTCTTTTACAAAGATTTCAGCTGATAAACACCTAAGCAATCCCTATCTAACCTGTTTCTCCCTCCAGTAGCAATCCATGTTTCTGGGGCATTATTTTTCATAATAAATTTGGTCCCACAGGGTCTGTCTCAGTGATGGGAGATGTTTTGAATACCCTGGGGGGGGGCTTTCAAATTGCTGGGTGTTTTCCCTTTGCCACTGGTTCCTAACCACCCTCCCTCTACTGGCCGGTTTTAACTGTATATACAGGGTTTTATACAGGGGAGAGCGTGATTCCAAAGGATTGGACTCACAGAGGATGCAGGCCACAAGTTGGGCTCACCTCAGTCACTCTGGAAGTCCAGTCCTGAGAAATCGAAGAGGCGAGAGTTGACCTTCAGGAAGGTCAACTGCTCGACTCTCCATGGGAGAAGGCGAGTGCGATGTGGGCCGACAATGTCGCCCGCATGTGAAAAGACGCGCTCGCTCTCCACGCTCGTCGGAGGGCATGAGAGCAGCTGCTGCGCCTCGAGGGAGAGGTCCGGCCAGACCGACTCCTTCCTGGCCCAGTAGCTGAGCGGATCGGTGGAGAGCGACTCGCAGGGCTCCGTGAGGTAGTCCCTGACCATCGCCTCCGCCGGATCCTCTCTCACGGTCCTCATGACCCCAGAGGGGACGAGGGCCCACCGGAGCATCTCCATCTCCATCGGCACTCCGGTGGTGGCCGTGGGGGGGGGGGCTGCGCAGAGGGGGCGTCAGAGGGACCCGCACGGCAGGGCCCCTCTTGCGTCCCCCCTGTCGACAGGCGTCCCCTCTTGGCCTGCCTGCGCCTCACCCAAGAGCAGAGCCCGTCTCTGGCTTGGGTGAGGTTCCCGTCCCGCTCGGCGAAAGTTCCCTTTATGCGCGGGTCACACACGGTCGCCAACATGTATGACTGTTCCTTAGTGAGAGGAGTTAGCCTGGCAGCTATGCCCTGCTGCAGCCTTCTCACTAATGCGTGCACTGCTGGAACAAGGTCAGCACGGGGCGCGACCCGGTCTGCAAAGGTGGCCAGATTCCTCTGGAGCGTGTGCACCAGGGGAATGACCAGACCGAGGGTCGCCGTGTCTGACGAGACCGCCACAGTGAAGTCCTTGAAGGGCTTCAGGACCTCCACTGTCTGGGTGATGGTGAGCCAATCCTCCCGGCTGAACTCACCCACCTGACTCGCACCGCGGTTCTCGGAGAGCCACGTGTGGAGTGCGGCCTGCTGCTCCACCAAGTGCTCAAGCATGGCGCAGGTGGAGTTCCAGCGAGTGCTAACGTCAGTGATCAGAGCGTGCTCTGGCACACCTGTCCTGACCTGTGTCTGGCACAGTTCGTGCGTGGCCTTCACGCTGCGCGAGAAGTGACCCGTGAGCCTCCGACATTTCTGGATAAGTAACTGGAGTTCATGGGTCCGGGTATCCACGGGTTCCTTCGAGGAGCCCAACCCCAGCGCATCTCTCACCACTAGGTGAAGCTTGTGAGCGGCACAGTAGACGCTCTCTCGGCTCACTAGATGCACCGCTGCCCTCATGTTCTTGCCACCGTCCGTCACCATGCATCCCACGGTGGCGGGTCCCTGGCCTATCCACTCGTCCAACTGTCTTCGCAAGGTGGCAGCGATGTTCTCCGCCGTGTGGGACACGTCGAGCACCTCGGCGTGAAGCAAGGCCTTGCAGTAGCCGGCCTGGCGGTCTCCCATCCTTCCCTGTCTAGCTGTGCTAGGCACCTCCCCCCGGGCCCCCACCCAGAACCGACTCGGGTTCCCACCAGTGAGCAGTAAGCGAGAGGTACACTTGCTGCACACTTGGGCAGGTCCAGATGTCCGATGTGAAGTGCACAGTTCTCCCGGCAACCCGGGACAGCTGTGCCTTCACATGATCCCTGGCAGCCCTGTAAAATGAGGGCACCACCGATCTGCTCAACGACGTGCGAGCAGGGACGGCGTACCAGGGAAAGCAATCTCGGAGCAGCCCTGAGAAGCCGAAGTCTTCAACTACAGAATACGGTTGTCCATCCACTGCTATCATATTGACGATGTGGCGCGTGATGCGCCTGCTCGCCCTCCGGATCCCCTCTCTGGGCACACTAGCGCCCTGCATACCAAGCATCTCCGGGAGAGAGGCTTGGCGTCCCTTTCCTGCAGGTACCCTTAGGGGGAGAGCACCAGAGGAGCCTGCCTCCTTCTGGCTAGCTGGCGGCCGTGCGGCGCCACTCGAACCCTCCTCCCAAAGATGCACCGCCTGGTGGTGCCTCTTCATATGGTACCTCATCCCAGACGTGGAGAGATGCCGCACATCTTTGCCACGGCTGACGCGCTGCCTACAATGCAGGCACAGGGCTGCTCGGGGATCCTCCGCTGTCTGGAAGTGCTTCCAGATTTCGGAGGATAAGGGCATCCCACGCTTCCAAGGAGAAGCGCTTTCTGGATCACCCTGAGGCACCTCCTGTGAGGTGCTCTGGCCGGATACACCGTGTCCCACTCTCGGCCGGGCAGGTGGGGATGGACGAGGCTGAAGGGGCAGAGATGTGGGCTCTTCCACCACAGTCTCTGCCTCTTCCTCCCGCATCCTCTCCTCCTGCACAGCCGTGAGAGGCCTGCTGCTGGCCTCAGAGGAAACTGGGGTGGACCGCCCCAGGGGGGGTCTCATGGGCAGTTCCTCCAACATCCTCTGGGTTCCTGGGGTGAGCGGGAGCGCAGGGAAAGTCATGTGCTCCGCGCCCATCCCAGGAGACACCACATGCTGCCCCTCCTCCAGCAGCTGGCTCACAACCACTGGAGGAGGAGGAGCCTCAGCAGCAGGCCCCCGCCCAGTGCCAGCACCTGCCTCACGCCTCTGGGTTGGGGGTGGCCCTCCAGCAGCTGCCTCAGGAAAGAGAGTCTTGCGAACCCTCTTCCTGTCACCAGAAGCCAGGCTGGTGAACAGCAGCAGCGCAGGGGAGGGCCTCCTCCGCTCAGATGGGGGGGCTGCCGCAGCAGTCCCCCTCCCCCTCCCCTCCTCCCCTCTAGATTTCTCCCTAGCCTTTCCCCCGGGGCCCCTCTCTGCTTTCCTCTCTGACATACTTTCCCCTCCCGAAATCTACCCTAACTAATCAGAAAAGATTTGGAAAACAAAGGTCAACTTTGTTTTCAAGACCTAACTAACCTGCTCTAAATCTGTGCTTCTAGTGGCTCTGTGACTTGGAGATGAACAATCAAGTGCCTTTTTAAGCAACCCTATTTATGTCAGGGAACCTGAGCCTGCCAATCAGCTGAATTCCTCTGGAATTGAGCTGGCCCTAAACCCCAATAACAGAGGTGACTAAGCCTTAAACACTCACACACTAGTATGCCCGGGCCGGCCTGGCACCACCACGGGTGCCAGAGATGGGCAGTGGAACCCTAGTTATGGGGGCACTAATGGGAAGCCTATTGACAGCTATTACAAATTTTTATATATATATATATATATATATATATATATATATATATATATATATATATATATATATATATATATATAGAATTCAAACATAACACTCACTCACTAATGCTTTCCCTGCTGAGTCCCTATTTAGTTTTTTTAAAAAAACTAGGCTTGGTTTCCCTAACAATTATGTTGAGGGCAATTATCCACTGATCACCTACCAACTGGCCTACCTACCTAAGAGACACTATTTAGCGGGACCAATGTATCTGTGGTATGTCGGTGTGGGGTGTGGATGTGGTGTTCTGAAGATGAGCCTCCCCCCTCCCAAGCTAGCAAGAACCCACCCCCAAGCCCACTCAAATATGAACCCGGACTTGCTCACTAACACCAGTCCTGCAGTCCAGCGATGTTCAGGCAGTCTTGCAGCTGGTCCTCCTCTCCTCCGCGATGCTGTCAAGAAAATTGGAAATGTTAACAGAGTCAACACCACACGCCACACACGCAACCCCCAAAATTCAAGGCCCCGTTGCACAAGCCAAGTCAGCCCCCCCCTGAAAGGCTAGGGCCAACCATCAGCAAAACAAAACACATCCACCCAGCAGAGCTTCTGGCCTGTGCAGGCCAAAAGCTGGCACACTCATTTTTTAGTCCTGTGAAACAGTAGTTCAAGCCCACCCCACACTCAAACTTGACAAATGAAACATGAAAGAAAGCAGGCACTGCAATCAATGCTGGCCCCCCTAACCCCCAAACAATGTCCTCTTGCCCAACCAGAAAATGCCCCCCCTAGCCCAAGCCATAAAGACCGAGCCAAAGCATATGCTCGCAGGTAGGCACAGCAGCAGACATAAGCTCAAAAAACAAATTTTACAACAACCCTACCAGTCCACCACTACAGATGTCCAGCAATGTTGATCCTCCACGCAGAGATCTGCAGGCCGATGTCCACCAAGTGCAGTCCAGTCCAGAAGAGGTCCACCAATGATAAACAACCTGATTGTGAAGCAAAACAGTGAGTGCCAGGCCAGCAACCAAAAAGGGTTACCAAAGCCGGAGCAGCAGACCTGTGTGTGGGCCGCAGGCTGGCACAGTTGTTCAGGACGGAGCCTGTTGGAAAGCCTTGCAAGCAGGGGACCAGACACAGGAAAAAAGCCCACACCATTCCAGTTTGTGAAGCACAACTGTGAGTGCCAGGCCAGCAACCAAAAAGGGTTACCAAAGCCAAAGCAGCATACCTGTGTGTGGGCCACAGGCTGGCACAGTTGTTCAGGACGGAGCCTGTTGGGAATCCTTGCAAGCAGGGGACCAAACACAGGAAAAAAGCCCACACCATTCCAGTTTGTGAAGCAAAACAGTGAGTGCCAGGCCAGCAACCAAAAAGGGTTACCAAAGCCGGAGCAGCAGACCTGTGTGTGGGCCGCAGGCTGGCACAGTTGTTCAGGACGGAGCCTGTTGGAAAGCCTTGCAAGCAGGGGACCAGACACAGGAAAAAAGCCCACACCATTCCAGTTTGTGAAGCACAACTGTGAGTGCCAGGCCAGCAACCAAAAAGGGTTACGAAAGCCGGAGCAGCATACCTGTGTGTGGGCCGCAGGCTGGCACAGTTGTTCAGGAGCCTGTTGGGAATCCTTGCAAGCAGGGGACCAAACACAGGAAAAAAGCCCACACCATTCCAGTTTGTGAAGCACAACTGTGAGTGCCAGGCCAGGACCAAAAAGGGTTACCAAAGCCGGAGCAGCAGACCTGTGTGTGAGCCGCAGGCTGGCACAGTTGTTCAGGACGGAGCCTGTTGGGAATCCTTGCAAGCAGGGGACCAAACACAGGAAAAAAGCCCACACCATTCCAGTTTGTGAAGCACAACTGTGAGTGCCAGGCCAGCAACCAAAAAGGGTTACCAAAGCCAAAGCAGGATACCTGTGTGTGGGCCACAGGCTGGCACAGTTGATCAGGACGGAGCCTGTTGGGAATCCTTGCAAGCAGGGGACCAGACACAGAAAAACAAGCCACACCATTCCAGATTGTGAAGCATAACTGTGAGAGCCAGCCAGAAGAAAGACACCAAAGACACCCAGCAGAGCTTCTGGCCTGTGTAGGCCCAAAGCTGGCACACTCTTGTTTTAATCTTAAAACAGTAGATCAAGCTTAAAGCACAACAACCAATGCTGAACCCCCCCCCCCCACCATCAAACATTGTCTGCCCAACCTGTCCCCCAGGCCATGCCAAGAATAAACTGCAACACCTTTTTGCAGAGGCAGGCCACAGCAGCACATTGCCCAGCATTAAAAAAATTTTCAAAAATTTTAAAAAGGCCTACCAGGTGTCCTCTCAGGATGTCCAGCAGCACAGTTGATCCTCCAGGCAGATGTCCTCCAGGCTCCAGGTGCAGTGCAGTCTCTCTTCTTCTCCTCTCTCGGTCAGCAGCAGCAGCAACAGAGGTGCTCCAGTCAGTCTAGCTCCAAATTTAAACCCCCTGCTGCAGCCTCAGCCAAAGATTTAAATCTATTGGCTGGCATGAAAATACAGCAGAGGGATTGGTGACTCCTAAAGTCCCCCCTCCCCTGCCTTTCCCCACCCACACTCCAAGAGTCACCCTCCTCCTGCTCCCCCTCCCCTACCTGTTAGTTTTGGCGGGAATCTCTGCTGCTTTGCAAATGCAAAGTGCAATGCAATGCTTGCACCTTGCATTTGCAAGGCAAAGCAGGATTCCCTATCCTCCTTTGCAAGAGGGGTGGGGGGTGACAGAAGGAGTGAGTGATTCACTCCTTCTCCCCCCTCCCCTCTTCTAAGAGCCTGCAGGAAGCCTTTGCTTCCAGCAGGATTTTGCTAGCCGCTTGCTAAGGCAAACGGCTAGCAAAAACAAAATGGCGATTCTCGAATGCCGAAAGAAAGCCGAAAGAAAGCCGAAACGTTTCGGCTTTTTTTCTTTCGGCTATGCCGAAACGTTTCGGCTTCCTCCGAAACGTTTCGGCTTATCCGAAAGAAGCCAAAACACTTTTGTTTTGGCTTTCTTTCGGCATTCGGAATGCCGAAACGCACATCCCTAATCGTCTCTTCTTCAATACCTTCAGAGCGTTTGGTAAGTACTGAGGATGAAGCTTAGACGCACAGATTAGATATCAGGAACTAGCAATATTGGGTCTGGAGAAGAGGAAAGACGGGACATTAGAGTACTTTTAATATACCCAGTGGGGTATCCTAGGAAGACATTTTTTCATCTGCTCCAGTAGCCAAGATTAGACACACTGGGATTAAGTTACGAGGGAATATATTTCAATGAAATTTTAGAATAAATTTCCAACTGGAAAGCAGTTCAGGAACAGAACCAAATATTTTTGTAGGGATGAGACTGTCCCTCACTGGAAAAAAAAATCTAGTCCTAAGTGTGAGATGAAATGGATGACAACCTCCAAGAAAGGAGTCTCCTATCTTCCAAAAGCCTATTCCTACACTTGTGCACCAATTCCAACTTTTAAAAAAATGTCACCAAAACATGTTCTTCTCCAAGAGGTCTAAGACACACACACATATCCAGAAATTATAAATCTATTTCAAAAACTCATAGCAAAGTGGGTCGTGATCGTGATCCAGCAACATAAATAAAAGAGAATGAGAGGTTAGAGGGTACTTTAACACCATCAACCATGCTCCTCCCAAGAGTCTCAGGATACTTGATAGCCTGCCACTCATAAAGCAGGCATGCAAGAGGTTTAGTCATGCATTGTTTGAATGGTTAACGGAAATGCTCTGTCTGTGATTGGCGGGGTGTGTGTGTGCCAAAATATAAAAAAAATGTATTCCCTTCTCAAAAGCATAACAATGGAGTTTATTTAAATGAGTGTGAATTCAACAATAATTGTTAGAACATTCTTTCTTTTTGATTCTCTTTGCAAACACAGGCTGAAAATACCCCTGGAGCCACTGACAAGAACGTAGAGAATCTACCCAAACTGGACGACCTGATTGAGATAAAGTTGGTAATAAAACCATGTGACAAGACTGTTCCAAATGCTTAGATGTGGAGATACAATCAAAGAGGCCAGCGTATGATATCCCAAAAGCCCACTAAATGGATTGCTCTCTCACTTCCTCTCTCTCAAGCCACTACCAGTCAATAAAATTCTGATTAATATACCTTCAGTGCTTGTGCTGTAACCACAGCTTAGAAGCTCTGTATTAGTCAAAAGCCTATGTATTTGTGTAGTCAGCAATATGTGCTGCTCTTTTAAGGATCATTAGGAGTTTTGGGAATGGTAGTTCTTCACTCTCCCCTAAGGAGAGTGGATCATCTGAGAGCCGAAACAGACGTGACGAGTTATCTCAATTCAACCTGGGTTTCCTTGCCTCAAGGTTTGACGGGAAGTGTAGGCGTCCTTGCAGGTGCATTGCTGCATTTCTCCTTCCACTGCTTGCGTGGCCCGTAGCTACATAGCCGCTCGTGCTCTGCTTCCCCCCCATCACACTGAGCGTCACTTCATCTCCCCCCCTTGTCTGGCCCAGGCCCCGCAGTTCTGGGCTGTGCAGCTTCTGGTGGGGGCCGGGCGAGTGAGGGGGAGATGCAGCATGCTCCGGGAGCCTTTTCTCCCACTCTCCCAGTGCAGCCCGGTGTTGGTCTGTGGGGGCTGGGCCAGGCGAGGGGGGTGGAGTTGCCTCCCCCCGTTGCACTGAGCGTCACTTCATCTCCCCCCATAATACAATATACAATAATAATACAATATACAATAATACAATAATACAACCCACTTCACCGTTTTTGACAGCAATTGTGTTTGGGTGATTCTCTGATGTGAAGTGAGTTGTGTTATTTTTGTGTAGTACACTGCTTTCATGCCCTGTTGTGCCTTCCTACTGTGTAACCTAAAGCAGTTAAAGAAATAAAGTGCTTTTGACAGCAATTTTTTGGGGTGATTCTTTAATGTGAAGTGAGTTGTGTTATTTTTGTGTAAGATACTGCTGCCATGCCCTTTGGTGTGCCCCCCTGCTGTGTAACCTAAAGCTGTTCAAGAAACAAAGTGTTTTTGACAGGAATTGTGTTTTTGTGATTCTCTGATATTAAGTGAGTTGTGTTTTTTTTTTGAGGTGGGATGCTGGAATGCCCTTTGGTGTGCCCCCCCCCCGGCTGTGTATCCTAAAGCTGTTCAAGAACTAAAGTGTTTTTGACAGGAATTGTGTTTTTGTGATTCTCTGATGTTAAGTGAGTTGTGTTATTTTTGTGTAAGATACTGCTGTCATGCCCTTTGGTGTGCCCCCCTGCTGTGTATCCTAAAGCTGTTCAAGAAATAAAGTGTTTTTGCCAGGAATTGTGTTTTTGTGATTCTCTGATGTTAAGTGAGTTGTGTTATTTTTGTGAGGTGGAATGCTGGAATGCCCTTTGGTGTGCCCCCCCCGGCTGTGTATCCTAAAGCTGTTCAAGAACTAAAGTGTTTTTGACAGGAATTGTGTTTTTGTGATTCTCTGATGTTAAGTGAGTTGTGTTATTTTTGTGTAAGATACTGCTGTCATGCCCTTTGGTGTGCCCCCCTGCTGTGTATCCTAAAGCTGTTCAAGAAATAAAGTGTTTTTGACAGGAATTGTGCTTTTGTGATTCTCTGATGTTAAGTGAGAGTTGTGTTATTTTTCTGTGGGGAGGACTGCTGGTGTAATGTGTCATAATGCTTTGCCTACTTGTACTTTGAAAGGGAGAAAATAATTTTTTTAAAACTTTATTTTGTGTTGTTCGTGTTTTATTCTTTGTTGTGCAGTTGGTTCCCATCATAGGGAACAATGGGGCTGGCTGGCCAGCCATCTCTGTAGGTGGTGGGGGAATTTGAGGGAGGGTGTCTGTGGTTCAGGTGCTCTTTCACAGGGACCAGCTGGCACTCAGAAGTGTGCCCACCATTGTGGCACCCCTGGGCTGTGCAGAATTGCCCAGGGAAAGAGAGTTTAGAAGTTCCCAGCATAGGGAACAAAGGGAGAGGGCTGGCCTTTGCCAGCCTGTTCCTGAGGTTATGGGTGTGGGGCTGCTGGTGGTGGATTTGGGTCTGTGAGGGGCTAATGTGGGGATTTGGGTCTGTGTGTGGCAGCTGGGGGGGAATTGGGTTTGTGCGGGGCTGTAAGGGGTGGACTTTGGGGGCTGAGAGCACCTACTTGGGGAGGCCATGAAATGCCCCCCCAAGTGGGAGCAGGCTGAGCCTTGGTGGGGGGTGGGAGGAAAGGTGGGAGAAGGGCCCCTGAGGGTAGGGGGGCATTTTGCATGCAAAATGCCACCCCTGGCAAGACAAGCCTCCCCCAGCTGTAAGTAGTAGAGAAAAGAGCACCTACTTGGGGAGGCCATGAAATGCCCCCCCCCAAGTGGGAGCAGGCTTAGCCTTGGTGGGGGGTGGGAGGAAAGGTGGGAGAAGGGCCCCTGATGGTTGGGGGGCATTTTGCATGCGAAATGCCACCCCTGGCAAAGGAAGCCTGCCTCTTCATTTTTTCCCCATAGGAAAAATGAATGAAGATCAGCAGCAGCAACCTAAAGCTATGCCCTTATTTAAGGCGAGGATAGGGGATCTGGTTTGGGGGGCCATAACATGGCCCCCAAAGTCCAATCGTTCTGAAACTTGGGGAGTTGTTAGAGGGGAGGTAGAGGAAGGCCCCCACCAAATTTGGGGTGATTCAGTGGGAAAATGCCTCCCCCAGGCTTCAGAGAACCCTGGGGAGGCTTTTTCCCATTGAAAAAAAACCCCAATCAACCCGAATCAATCCGAATCGGTAAACCCGAATTGGCTGGGCGATTCGGGTTTCTGCTAAACCCGAATCGGCCTCTCGATTTGGGTTTAGCAGATTCAGAAAACACGAATCAGGGTGCCTTTGCACACCCCTAGAAGCAACATAAAGAAACAAGAAACAGGAAAATATATAGACAGCTATTAAATGAGCACAAACTACTAGAGACTTTAGAAATTAATAAAGTATATAGAAATCTCCTATTCATGAAACAGAAATTTTGGATTAAATCCCCTAGGAATCTAAGACACTAAGCATGGAAAATAAAAGAAAAAAAAGCATCCAAAGATATTAAAATAATAAGAGACAACAAAGACCAAGTTCATATTAAAGCTCTAGATATAGCAAAGATATTTAAAGACTTCTACTCCAAATTATATGCAACTACTAACCCCAATCTAGATGATATTAAACAATATTTACAGAATCATGAAGGCCTTAAGAAAATTAATAACATGCATCAGGCAATAATGGAAAAACCAATAACAGGACAGGAAGTATTAGACTCAATAAAATATCTAAATAACAATAAGGCATCTGGGCCTGATGGCTTTTCGCCAGAATTTTACAAAAAAATTGCTAATTCCTTAGTTCACCCTTTGGTAAACACTTGTAATAATATTATATCTTCTAGCATTTTGCCTTTATCTTGGTATGAAGCAACAATCTCACTAATCCCTAAACAAAACAAAGACAAACCCAATCCTAGTTCTTATCACCCTATTTCGTTGCTAAACACTGATTATAAAATATTTACAGGCATATTGGCTAGACGCCTCAATACCTTTATTGGGGAATATATCCAATATCAGCAAGCTGGTTTTATCCCCCAAAGGGACCTAACTGATAATGTTTTCAAAACTTTAAATATAGTATCATACTGTAAACAAAATCACCTAAACTCACTACTACTTTCTCTCAACATAGAGAAAGTGTTTGATTCGCTTGAGATCTCATACCTCTTAGAACTCTTAAAACACCTGAATTTTGGGCACAATTTTCTTCAAATCATTAAAGCTATATACGCTAAACCCACAGCTAAAATTAAAACGAATGGTGTTGTCTCAGACTCAATTAAACTGTACAGAGGTACGCAGCAGGGCTGCCCACTGTCATCAGTACTTTTTGTTATAGCAATGGAACCCCTCGCAGATGCAATTCGAAGAAACAAGTATATTAAAGGTATACAAATTAACCAAGAAACCCATAAGATAAGCTTATTTGCAGATGATTTCTTATTGTATATTACACAACCAATTAGCTCTTTAAAACATCTGGATGTTGAACTATTTAATTTTTTTTAAAATATCAGGTTTAGTAGTAAATCAAGTCAAATCTAACATTCTCCCAATCAATTTGACAGAAACACAAAGAGTGCTAATTGGGCAATACCATAAATATAAATGGGCTCATCTATATTTAACATATCTTGGAGTAAAAATTACAGTAAATCTGAACCTGTTAATACAGTATAACCATATAAGTAAAATTAAAAAAATTAAAAGAGACATAAATACTTGGGAAAAGCAAAACCTTAGTTGGTTTGAACGATACAACCTGATAAAGTCATTTATCTTGCCTAAATTGCTATTTTTGTTTAGATCGCTTCCCATTTATATACCCAGAAGGCTGCTAAAGCAATGGCAATCAATCCTTAATCAATTTCTTTGGCAACGTAAGACTCCAAGGATAGCTTTTAAAACATTAAGGAGGAAAAGAACACAGGGGGGATTTAACTACCCAGACTTGGAAATCTACAATACCACTGCAAGACTAGTTAATCTAATACAAATAATCCAAGACAAAGGACAAACAGACTGGATTAAAACTGTTAACAAACATCCCACAACAGGAAAGTACAATTCAAGACATGATATGGAAAAGAGCAAACCAAAGGCCTGCGGATATCTGTCACAACCCTTTTTTTAAAACAATTCTTGAAACCTGGGACAAGTACAGAATTAAACTAGTACCAACTGTTTCACACTTTGCTACTATTTTTTCACAAGAGGGACCTCCAAGTTTCTCTTTGATTAACAAATCAGGAAACAGAGATCAATTTAATAATCTCCGCCTAATAGATATTGCATCTAAGACGGGTCTAAAGGAGAAGCATAAGTTGGAAGAAACTATAGGAAAATATATCCCTTGGTTTCTTTACTTTCAATTAGTTTATTTTGCTAAAGATATTAAATTAAAAGTATTAACGAGTAAACAGAAAACTGATTTTGAGCAGCTTTTGGATACACAAGGATTTGTGCGTAAGGGTCTAATCTCTAAAATCTATAATCTACTACTTCATGCATTAGACACTAAAGGCCCAAGTCCACACTTAAGATGGCAGAAAGAATGGAATATTAATATTTCAGAAAGCGATTGGAAACAAAATTGGAACTCAAGATTATTTAATTCTAAGGCTATGAATACTACGCTTTAATCTTACAAAATTGTTAATTTTTGGTACCTTACACCCCAGAAACTATCTAAAATTTACTCCAAACCGTCCCCTTTATGTTGGAAACAATGTGGGGATATAGGTAGCTATTCACATTGTTGGTGGGAGTGCAAACGTGTTGAAGAATTTTGGAACAAGATCCTAAATCAGATACAGCTTATCACGACATATGAAATACCTCTAAAACCAGAAACTATTTTTTTTAGAAATCTGGAATGATCAAAGTATACCTTCCATTAGAAGAGACCTAATTTTCACATTGCTTCAAGCAGCGAAAACCTCATTAGCCCTATACTGGAAATCAAAAGAAATCCCTACGATCAACACCTGGTTTAACAAAATTTGGGATCTACTTTTAATGGAAAAAATCACAGAAAAATTGTATCTCCAAATTAACCCCATGGGTATCTCAGAATTCTATACTAAATGGGAACCTTTTTTAGAATTCCTTTCTAAAAATGAGCTTTTGTTAACAAAATTGCCCTATCAAGATATCCTAGATATGGAAATGTGGGGTTTGTGGTAGTCTTACCCAGATGAAGTTCTATTTAATACTGCTTTTGCTATAATAACATTTTACATGTTAATTTAATGTAAGTTAATAATATGGTTACAACAAACTGTTTTAAATATCTGTCGAAGTTTGTTATTGTTATGTTTTGTGAGTTATATGTTGTAAACTAATTCAAAATTAATTTAAAAAAATTAAGAAAAAGAAAAGAAAAAGAAAATGTCTTGGAAAACTAGACTGTCTGATCCATCTTTTGAGGTCAGAATCATTGGTGCGTTCATAGAACATCATCCTTATCTACAGAAAGGAGATTATCGAAAGCCCACATCCATTTGGGGACAATTTGCAAGTAAGCTATATGCCACATAGGAGGCCTCAGCTCCAAAACCAGAGACTGGATCAGAACCAGCACATGAGCTGTGGTGGGGGACAGTCTCTGGAGTTCAGGGGTGTGTGATTTGGGGTGATCCAAAGATTATTTGGGGTTGCAGGGGGCTTATATTTTCACCACTTCCTTATTCAAAGCCATGTCTAATACAGGGTGCTTGGAGGCAGGCCACATTCGAGGCCTTAGGTCCAGAACCAGAGACTGGATCAGCACCAGCACATGTCCTCTTATAGGGGACAGTCTCTGGAGTTCAGGGGTGTGTGATTTGGAGTGATCCAAAGATAGTTTTGGGTTTCAGAGGGCTTATATTTTCACCACTTCCTTATTCAAAACCATGTCTAATACAGGGTGCTTGGAGACAGGCCACATTCGAGGCCTTAGGTCCAGAACCAGAGACTGGATCAGCACCAGCACATGTCCTCTTGTAGGGGACAGTCTCTGGAGTTCAGGGGTGTGTGATTTGGGGTGATCCAAAGATTGTTTTGGGTTTCAGAGGGCTTATAGTTCCCCACTTCCTTATTCACAGCAATGCCTAATACAATTTTTTTCCAGGCAGGCCACATAGGAGGCCTTAGGTCCAGAACCAGAGACTGGATCAGCAACAGCACATGTCCTCTTGTAGGGGACAATCCCTGGAGTTCAGATCTGTGTGATTTGGGGTAATCCAAAGTATTTTTCTGCTGCTGCTGCCGCCCCTTTCTTCTTATTGAAATGTTCTGGGGGCATCCTATTTTGAAGATCTGGGTTTTGTAGGATGACCCAGTATAGGTCCACTTAGAGTGCTGAGTCTTCTGAATATGGAGGTGTATAATATGTGCCCCTGCAAACTTCATTTTGGAATTATAGCTTTTCAGTTTTCCCACAATATTTTTCTTTGGCTTTGTGAATAACGAATAAGAAATAAGGAACTGCAAATAAGGAACTGGGAACTGGGAACCAACTTCAGCTTCGTGGTTTTCAGGGACATGACAAGCCCTTCCCATCTGGCAATTGCAGGACATCAAGCACCCTCCTCATCTTTAGTTTCACCCAGATGTGAACAATCAAGCATTTCCAAATTCATTGTTTCACCTTTAAACAAGCCATTATGCTATTGTTTCAGGGGCAGAAGATGTATTTCTACACTGGGCTTTTCAGCCAGGAGCTGAGTGTGTGTGTTCCTTGGATCCGTATGTACACTATCAGACACGTGTCTGAGCCTTCTTCCCACAAAACGCTCGTCATTCATGCTGCTGCATTTACAGACATCCTTCCTCTCCTAGAGTGGTAAATAACGCCCTACCCTTTCTCCCTCTTCCTCATTGATTTCCTAGTTAGCATTATGTGTGCGTTGTATGCATTCTATACAATTGTTCTTTTTACCAATTCCTGTTGAACATTCACCTGGTTCATTCAGAGACTTCTCTTCAGGTATAATCCATGTATAGCTTGGTGGAAATCTCGTAGTTTCCCCCTCTCTCTGTGTCCCTTTTATGTTAATTCCCCCAACTCATGATGAGACCCTCCTCATTTGCGTAACGGTAGGATTAGATGGATATCAAAACAATAAATCTCACAGTACTTGACTCCCAAGAATCCCAGATTAAAGATATCGAACAATCCCCTAAGGTATATTAGTCAGATTTTTATTGACTGGTAGTGTCTTGAAACAAGAGTGCGAAAAAAGTCCATTTATCAGGCTTTTGGGATCTCATTTGTCTTTGAGGGCATGGTGGCCTCATTAAATTTACCTATCCAACATATTTGGAACAGTAACATCAAGCGATATATCCTCGTCTAATATAATTCTGAGCAGAAGTTCGAAACTTCCTTTCAAAGTACCTCCAGAGGTATTTTCAGCCTGTATTTGAAAAAAAAAAGAATTAAAAAGAATGTTCTTATAATTATTGTTGTATTCACACTCATTTAAATAACCTTCATTGTTTTGCATTTGAGAATGGAACTTTTTTTGTATTTCTTACTCTTCAAATTTTGGCACCCACCATCACTGACAGAGCACTTCTATTAACCATTCAAACAATGCATGGTTAAACCTCTTCTCTGCCTACTTTATGAGTGGTGGTCTACCAAGTATCTTGAGCCTCACTGGAGGAGCATGGTTGAGGGTGTTAAAATACAATCTAGCTTCTGTTTCTCTTCTATTTTTGTAGCTGAATCATGACCCACCTTGCCATGTGTTTCTGAAATAGATTTATTATTTCTAGATTTTTGTGTGTCTCTTAGACCTCTTGAAAGATAACATCTTTTGGGGACTTTTTAAAAAAAACAAATGGAATTGGTGCACAACTTCAGTAATAGGATTTTGGAAAATAGGAGGCCTCTTTCATGGAGCTTGTCGATCATTTCAGCTGACAGATTTTTTGGGGTGGGATTTGTCCATTTCTCTGGATATTCTCTCTGTGTTTTCCTCCATCTCTCATAAACTCTGGTTTCATTCAAGAAAAGCTAAACAGTAGGGGTGCGTGCTTCAGGTTCGTGGTTTGAAAAAAAAAAAAAGAACTAGGCCCAATTTGTAAAGATTCGGTATTTCTGAATTGGGGACAGTATGATGGCCCCGATTCAAAAATACCAAATCAAAGCTTCCTGAAGCGATTTGGGTCACTTCGGGAAGGTTTGGGGACTTTTTAAAGGGGTCCCTCCCACCCCACCCCCACTTATCTGGGACATCATGGCGGCAGGTGAAGTGGCCACCCTGCTGGCAGCAGCGGCAGCTGAACCAGCAGTGCAGGTTCAGTGGCAGGCTTACCGCTTCGGGTATTGGATTATTCTGAATCTTTTTCCTGCTTTGGGTAAACTCGAATATTTCCCCAGTGCACACCCCTACTAAATGGTTGTGTTGACTCCTAATCTGGCCCTCATGACTGGGTTGTTATAAGGGTTCAGATATAAAAAAATAAACTTTTGTTGTTTATCACAAGATCTAGACAGCATTGGGAGTCTCTTTGCCGAAGATGCTGCAAATATCATGTCAAATGTGCTTGAGGTTCAAATAGGACATGGTTTAACGAAGGATGGTCAAGCACCCATCAGTTCAACTCACAACCTGTTTCCCAGTTGTGGAGGCATACCCTTCACTCAAGAATACAACCCATTCTTTCACCTATTGTGAATGCACTGTCTCATGCAAAAGCATAGATCATAGAAGAGAGGATATTTGGGGATAGCAGTTATTGCCTTCTAGCACAGAATATTCCAGTTGTTAAAACCCTAATAGCTAACTAAGTTGCCCCATCTTAGTAAATCACAGAGACATAAAGCTTGGAAGATTATAGGCATGGTCGAATGGGCCATGTTTGAGTCACGGAAGACCAAACACGGAGAGATTCAGCTCACATCCTCTTTGCCACTCATGAAAAAGAAGCTGATTTCTCAATGATCAGTTTGACAGTTCGCTGATAGATTTGTGGTTGGTGACAGACGTTTCAGCATATTGTAACTGTGCCGAAGAGCATGAGGCAACTGGTCTTTATCTCTGCCATTCGCCGGGAAAGGATTCATTAAAAAAACCCGAGTAATTACATTCTAAGATTCTAACAATATATTGCTATGATCACTGAAGTCCCAGCTTACATTTTGGTTTTAAGTAAGACTCCAGCCCTTTGCATTGTGGAGGTATAAGGCAAATGGTGTAAGTAACTTATTTCCATTTATTGCATCGTAGACCCTTTTCTGAAGATCAGCTGCAGATCATTGTACGCAAGGATAATTTTCTCATTTATCCCTTCGGAATTGGGTGTTCCTTTGCTTACAAATTGCCACCCAATCAAACAGAGCTTTTCTACCAGCAACGATGGCTTTCATAGTAAAAGTCAGAGATCTGATTCTGCAACCAACCTAGATGGCAACTCTGTTTCCGTACCAGCAGCAGTATTGCATTGACATATAATATAAAGCAGACTCTCCAGTCATTATTCACTTGCTCATCCAATGTAATTGGGTTTTCCACTTCTTCCTGACATAGAGGGCTCTTTTATTCCCTGTTTGCTCTACACAACGACCCTCTGAGATATCATTCCCAAACTGAGGTAGAGGGATGCAGTGGTATACTGGCAGGTAACAACCTGGCTGCCAAGGAATGGAAAAAAGATCAGGGAGACTTGATTGAGCACAGAACTGGTGAGAAGGCCTTCTGTCCTGACCTGTTCATGTGGAAAGGGGTTTTGGTACCCAATGGAAAGGCTTTCTGTGGAAGATACTGGGTAGGAAGTAATGCAGCTCCTAGCATCTCTTGATATTTTCCTTACTAGCCTACTAACCAGAGGCTGCAAGTGGGGAGAGTGTAAGGAAGGTAACATACATCTGTCTCCTTCACGTGAAACTGGTCTCTCTTAGATTTTTACAGAAGATGACTATACCTGCAAAGGACTCTCGGGAACCATTCATGCATCTCATGACCTTATTCCATCCATGTTCATCCAGCTAGCACACTGTGTACTGATTTGTATCTTCGGGGACAGGAGATGGAATTCCAATATGGATTTTGATTTTTCTCCCCACCCCAAAACAACCACACATCAAAGAGCCCATTTAAGCAATTCCTTTTATGCAATGAACCACCCCACCCCTTTTCACCTGTATGAAGTTGGGGAGCTGCTCCTTGGTTAGCTTCTCCAGTTCGTTCTTGGTGAGCATTGTAGGATTTTTGCCTTCCGTGTTGTAATCTTTGGAAATGTTGGCAATAGTTTGCAAGGCTGATTCCAGTGGAGTCAGAGACATCTTGAGTTGACTGCTGATCTAGAAGGAAAACACCCAGTTCACTGTGCTTCTGTAGGAGGGAAAGGTCTAGTCCATCATCCATAATGAATGACTCTTTCTTACAGCAGTTGTGCACTGAGCCTCCATCTTCAGAGGCATTGTACCTCTGATGGTCAGGATAATTATCATGGAATGGCAACATACATGTTAATCATCATGTGTGCCTTACTCAGGAGTCAGGACATCTGGCTGTAATTACATTATTCTTGGTTAAGATTTGGGTCTGACTCCCCGATTCTTTTTTATAAAATTGCTCTGTATTAATTAAAACATTTATATAGCATCCATCTTCATGTCACACAGAAGCATGCAAATGCATGTAGTCTGCACCCCATTGAAAACTCTGCCCAATGAAATGGCTTTGTAACACGTCCAAAACTTTCATAGAGATGGTAAGCCCCTCCCAACCTTTGGGAGACCATTCCACAGAACGATTGCTACAAAAGAGAAGACACAGGCTCTAGCGGATACCAAGTGTGTCGCCTTAAGCTATAGGTGCAGAGGTTTGGCTCATGCCAGTTAAGACCATGTCATATAGCAATAACAATATCAAGAATAACAAGAGCAATAAGTATGCTTATATACCACTCTTCATGACAGTTTAGTGCCCACCCAGAGCAGTGAAGAAAGTCATTCTTATTATCATCCCCACAATATAGCTGGAGAGCTGTAGATTAGAGGAGTGGCTTACCCAAGGCAATCTGATGAGCTCATGGCAGCAGTGGGATTTGAACCAGCAGAGTGCTGATTTGCAGCCCAACTACTTAAGCAGTATGCTACAGCAGCTCTGTTTAGCACTTCAAGACATTCATCGGATTTTGCTGGGCAACTGAAATGTCAACAGGGTGCATTATTTACTAACACGTCACCCTGGCTCTCTTTTGGGTCAGTAAAATTGTGTAGGGGGAGGGCAGGAGCCCCTTCTCTCTTGACATGATGGTGCCATCAAGCAGAATTAAGCCTACACAGCCCTGTTAAAAGGAGTTCGCCAGTGGGAACTCACTCTACAAAATGGCTGTGACCCCACAGGTGGACCTGGAATTGAGGTCTCGTTAAGTTTGATCCTCAAAAAGAAGTTCCACAGAACTCATGGAGTGCAGTAAAAGACAGATACCCTCTGAAGGGGCTCTCTGAGAAGCAGGAGGCTGCTCTGTGACTCCTACCATCTACACCACATGGTCGAGTTGCTACATATCCCTTAGCAAGATCATGCCAATGAGGAGCTCGCAGAGGAAAAGAAGTGTTTTGTTGTTACAGGTGAAGAAATATTAAATTCATTGAATTTGCAATCTCTGAGCCTGGGCGAGCTTGGCAGTCCACCTGCTTCGATCATCTCCTCAATACATCCCGTGTAGATGGCTGTTCAGTGTCTTTCTGGAGTCCTCCAATGAGAGAGAGTTTCCTTTCCACAAAAATATTGGGTTCTCTTTATTTATTTATTTATTTATATCATTTCTATCCCACCTTTCTCACTGAGACTCAAGGCAGATTACATAGTGTGAGATTAACACAATCAGTGGCAGGGACAAGGCCAGGCATTTCCATGCAGTGTCAAGAACCTTTCCATACACAATGTCATGGTATATGAATACAAGTTTACAAAGATGTAGTATTAGCAAGAATCCAATATAGGGTTGAAGAACTGCTGAAACAGAACATAATCTATTCAAGGACTTATATTAAACAACATGAAGCACAGGTAGTATACAGTTCTTGAAACTCTCTTCCCATTTGTCATTTTCTCTTAACATTCCACTGAAGTCTATTGCCTCATGATGACTTAAACCCACTATGTCTAACATAGGCTACTGCTGCAGAAGAAAAAATGTCTTCTCATGACAACCCTGTCTGTATATGAAGAGCACTCTTCAGCCTCCTCCTTACTCTTCTCTTCTGCAGCCCCAATTTTGCCTTTTCCTGCCACCTACATTGTCCTTCTAAGGTTTGTTTGCAATACTTACCAACCTTTCAGAAGGCCTCGATGAAGTGATGATGAATGAAACTTGGTGCTGAGTCTTGCACTGAGGGTGCTTTTATATGAGATTTCAAAGGGTAAGGAGACCTATGATTCATAATCAGAACATCAAACATCCTTCTGATGCTGGAGGCCTTTTAGCTTGCTTTTATTAAAACATCACTTATGTAAGTGTTCATTCCCTTCCCCATAGAACAGAATGTGACCTTTGCTCTTGTAGTCCTCTTTCATTTTATAAGATTATACCCCTTGTTCAGAAGTTTTACTAATCATTTTTTATTATTTAAGGAATTACTTCATTCCATTCTGAAGACGACACAGCTGAGTAAAGCATATTCTGTACTCATTTGAAGATGAGCAGAATTTCTCGGAAGACATCCGCCAAATATTATAATTCACATTGTCTCATTTCCTCCCAATTATTCCTAATCATTGAGAATTCCAATTCAGAATACGCCATTACTTCCTGTAACCAGACATTTACCAACATTTTACTTAGGTTATACTCTCTGGAAGTTTCTCTAGATGGAGGAAATAGAGGCCACTCTGTTGAGAAGGAAGACCATCTAAGGAGGGCAGAAGGAAAATGGGTAAAGGGCTGGAATATGGTGTTTGGTCCTGGCCAGAGATGCTGTGACTAATATTAAAAACTAGTAACAAAGCCCATTGTGGGGAAAAAATACAATGGGCTCTAGAAAGGGGATGGCAGGCGGGCAGGCATTCGCTCTTCCTCAGTCACTGATTTAGGAGGGGGGGCATTGTCATCTGCTCCATGACTGATCTGCCTGATCTCGACCACGTGACGGGGTGGTGGGCTTTTCTACCTGCTCCATGCGTGATTCTTGCTGGGAAATGGGGGACATTGCCTCCTGTTCTGTGCCTAACTATGGCTGGATGAAAGGGGGCAGGCGTTGCCACTTGTTTTGAGTCTCATCACAGCTGGGTAAAGGGGGGTGGGCATTGCCACCTGCTCCCCGCTGGGTGAAGGGAGGAACAGGCATTGCCTCCTGCTCTCTGCCTGATCCTGATGGGTTAAGGTGGGTGACAGGCTTTAGTACCTGCTCTGCTCCTGATCCCAGCTGCTAGAAGGGGGTATAGGCATTACCAAATGCTCTGCTCCTGACTCTGGCAGGGTGAAGACAGGGGGGGGCATTGCCGCCTGCTCAATGGCTTATTTCAGTAGGTTGAAGAGGATGGGCATTGCCACTTGCTCTGCTCCTTATCCTGGCTGGGTGAAGGGTAGAAGGGCATTGCCTCCTGCTCTGCACCTGATCCCAACTAGGTGAAGTTGTGAGGTGGACATTGCCACCTTCTCCACTCCTGATCCCAAATGGGTATTGGTGTGGGGTGGGCCTTGCCACCTGCTCCACCACTAATACCATCTGAGTTATGGCAGGGCCATTTCCACCTGATCTGCTTCTGATTCCAGCTGGGTTAAGGTGGGGGGTGGGCATTGCCATCTTCTCTGCTCCTAATATCTGCAGGGTTAAAGCAGTGGGTGAGCAAAGCCACCTGCTCTTCTTCTGATCCCTGCTGAGTGAAATGGGGTGGGCATAGCCATGTGTTCCTCTCCTAATTTCAGCTGGGTTAAGGCCGGGGATGGCATTGCTGCCTGCTCTGCTCCTAATATCAACTGTGTTAAGATGGGAGGGAAAGTTCCACCAGCTCTTCTCCTAATACCAACTTGGCTAAGGTGGGGGTGGGCATTTCCACCTCCTCCAGTCCTTATACCAGCTGGGTTAAGGTGGGGGGTGGGCATTGTTAACTGCTCCACTCCTAATATCAGCTGGGTTAATGTGGGGTACGGGCATTGCCATCTGCCCTGCTCCTAATACCAGTTGGTTTAAGGCAGGGAGCAGGCATTGCCACCTGCTCTGCTCCTGATTCCAGCTGCCTGAAGGGGTATGGTCATTGCCATCTGCTCCACTCCTATTATCAGCTGGGTTAAGGCACAGGCTGGGCATTGCCACCTGCTACACTCCTAATACCAGCTGAGTAAAGGCAGGGGCAATCATTGACAACTGCTCCACTCCTGATCTCAACTGGTTCAAGGGGGCGGGCATTGCCACCTGCTCAACTACTGATACCAGCTGGGTTAAGGCTGGGGTTAGACATTAACATCTGCTTCACTTCTGATGCCAGCTGAGTTATGGCAGGGAGAGAGCATTGCCACCTGCTTCCCTCTTAATACCTGCTGGATTAAGGCAGGTGGAGGGCATTGCCACTTACTCTGCTCCTAATTCCAATGGGTTTAAGGTGTGGGTGTATGGGCATTGCCAACTGCTCCTCTACCGATCCCAGCTGGGTGAAGGCAGGGATGGGCATTGCCACCTGCTCCACTTCTAATATCAGCTAGGTTAAGTTGGGTGGTGGGCATTGCCATCTGCCACTCTCCTAAGACCAGCTGTGTGAAGGCAGGAGATGGGTATTGCCACCTGCTCCCATCCTGCTCCTGGCCTGGGCTTCTCACCATCACATGTTTTCCACAGGGACATGGTGCCTTGCCTAGGCTTCCCTCCATGACAGTGCCCTCTGGTGGGGCCCCAGGGTATAAAGTGAGTTGTCTGAAATATGCTTACTCAATTATGTAGTAAGATGGTGTTTTGGGGAACCCACCTTACTTGAGGAAGGAAAAAAGAAGCTCTTATGTCTCTCCCAGAGAAAGAATTGAGCAAAATAAAATGAGGAAGCAGAGTGATTGAAATTCATGCTTATATTTCATGTCACACCACCCACACCATTTATGTCATAGTATAGCGTATGGAAAATATTTGAGGCTACATAAGAATTCTTCCAGAGAACTTGATTTTGAAAGGGAATGCAATCCACTGAGGAAAGATTTTACAGAACGGGGATGCCCTGAGCGTGTCATCACTAGTGCAGTAACATGGGCTGCACGGATCAATAAGAACGAACTGTTTCAGTGTAAAGAACAAAAATGACGGTACCCTTAGGTGGGTGGTGGACTATATGCACGTGGCCAGTGGCATCAGTAAAGTAGTCAAGAGACTATTAGTGCTTATATACATCAGGATATGAAGATTGTTCCTTGAGATCGATTTAGAATACAGAAAATAAAATAGCAGCCTGTGGTGACAAATAGAGAAGCTGGGAACAAGCAGACAAGCTGTATTTAAGCATTTTGTTGATTGACCCAGAAAGATACATAAGAACTCAACAAGTTATCCAGTGAGGAATTAAGACATATTGGACTTACCTTCCAAGAATCTGGCTGAGTGCTCCTCACTTTGTTATATACCACGAGGAACCTTTGGATCACCGTCCCCATAATTTTACCCACAGAAATTTACAGCACAATGGCTTATATTTATTAACTAATTTTTATGGACTGATATTTGTAAAATTTATTGTAATATTGCATTATTTACCAGACTATTTATTATATCTTTCTTGGTATAGTTGTGGTCAATGAGGATTAATGTTGAACCTGTGTATAATATTTATGAATAAGTCAGTGTAGACTTATGAATGGTATTTCTCTGAAAAGTAACAATCAATTGCTTGTGGCTGACAATAGTGACAATTGTTTTTCTTATAGTATTTACTCAATATTCATTGTCATTCACTTATGAGCACTTTGTACTTTAAAGTATTTCTTTACTGTATTTTTCAGGGACTCGTTTTCTTTTGGTTAGTTGCACATAACCGTGACAGCCCTAGTTTGTGGATATGCAAAGTAAAAATTTTGGATAAAAAGAAGAGGCATAGAAATAGGAGCAGTTTAATGGAATCTTTATCTATAGTGCTAAAATTAAGTAAGTCAATAAACAAGTGAAATCATACATACAACAAGTAGCTAGCTATCAGATAACAAAAGTAACGAAGCTCTACAGTAGCGAGGCTGCGCATTTACATCTGCTCCTGCAAACAGCGTCTAGCTGGTAATTAACCCTTCTATAGTTTCTAAACAGGATTGACTCTAAGCCATGGTTATACTTCTGGGTTAGGTCTCGCGGGATGAAAACAAACCTAACCCTATAATCACCAGAATTTAGATCTTGCCAACTCCCCACAGAATTATGGCAATGTTCAGGAAAATGCTATGAAGGATTAGGAGCAAAGCGATCTCATGTTCAATATTTATTTATGGAACACGTAAATTAAGAGTTTTTAAAAAAATGTTGGGTCAAAGTTAAGTAGGTATGCACTTTTTCTTTTCTTTCACCACGTGCTTTTTTTGCCTCTGAGATAGCATTCTTGATCTAGTCAAAATGTATAGAAAAGGTCTTCTGTGGATAAAGTCAGATAGCTTCTTCTCTGTAAAAACAACTATTGGTGACGTTTCCATCATTTTCTGCTCTCTCTTTCTTTCCCGGACTCTCCGTTTTCTAATTTTTCTTGCAATTTTCTGTTACTTTATCCTGTCTTACTTTAGATTTGACATCCCTGTACACAGTTCTTTTTGAGATTTTATTTACTCCTCTTTGTGTAGAGGTTTGGGATCTCTGTTGACCTGAAGAATATCACCCACAGAAATCTTGCACAGGTAGGTATGAATTGCATGTCAGCAAAGGAAACATAGAAAAGAGTCCAGTAGCACCTTTAAGATTAACCAACTTTATTGTAGCATAAGCTTTCAAGAATCACAGTTCTCTTTAGATACATGTGGAGAAGAGAAAATATTACAACAAATAATGTGATCCTGTATTACAAACTTAGAAAATCCCCATTCTCATGATATTATGAAACATTTTCTGTTATAATTGGTATAATTGGTAGTAAGACGAGCCTACGAGCATTTGGATGCACGCCTGTTTCGTAGTTGATCTTCCTCAGAAGTTATTCTCAATAAATCTTCCTCAGAAGTTATCTCCCTAAAATTAACCATAATCGTTATAACATAAGGGACACCATACAGCTGAATGGAAACTGAATCATATTAAAGAGCATATGCTATATTATTTAGACTTCTATTACTATACTTCCAATTTTCATTTCCTATGGCATCATGCAATTCATACCTCCCTGTGCAGGATTTCTGTGGCTGATGTTCTCCAGCTCAACAAAGTGCTTGAGAATATCTACACAGAGGAGTAAAAAAAATCTCAAAAGGAAACATGTACAAGGATGAAAATCTAAGGTGAAACAGGATAACACCAAAATAATGCAAGAGAAAATACGAAATGGAGAATCCGGAAAAGAGAGAGAAAGAGAGGACAAAAATGATGGAAGTCCCACCAGTGTTTATTTTTGACTAAGCAGAGGCTATCTAACTTCATCCACCTATGACCTTTCTATAGATTTTGAATAGATCAAGAATATTATCTTACAGGTAAATAGAGTGGGTAGCCCAAGGAAAAAAATGCTGATACCAACTTAACTATAGCCCAATATTTTTTTAAAAAACTCTTAATTTGCATGTTCCCTAAAACTACACACCTCCTAATATTTCACAGCATTTTCCAGAACTTTGTCATGATTTTACTTTATTAGACCCATCTCAGTTATTTGTCTGGGAGAGACATAGAAGCTTTTTTCCCCGTTCTTCAGGTAAGGTTAGTTCCCCAGGGCACCATTTTTAATATTGGTCAGAGCATAAATAGCCAGGACTTGACCCCATAGACCAGTCCTTTACCCATCTTCCCATTTGCCTTCCCATAGATGGTCTTTCTCACAGCAGAGTGGCCTCAACTCTCTCCAACTAGAGAAACTTCCAGAAAGTAGCACCTAAGAAAATGGTGGTAATTATCTGGCTACAGGGAGGAATGGAGTGTTCTGAATTGGAATTCTCCCTGATTAGGAATAATTGGGAGGAAATGAGACCATGTGAATTATCATATTTGGTGGACATCTTCCGAGAAATTCTGCTCATCTTCAAATGAGTACAGAATATGCTTTACTCAGCTGTGTTGTCTTCAGATTGGAATAAAGTAATACCTTAAATAATAAAAAATGATTAGTAAAACCTCTGAACAAGGACTATAATCATCTAAAATGAAAGATGACGGCTGCAGCAAAGTACACATTGTGTTACTTGGCGAAGGAAGTAAATACCTCCATAAGTGATGTTTTAAGAAAACAAGCGAAAAGGCCTCCAGCATCAGAAGTTTATTGGGTGTTCTGGATATGAATCATTTGTCTCCTCATCCTTCCAAATCCCGTATAAAAGCACCCTCAGTGCAAGACTCTACACCCAATTTCATCTATCATCTCTTCACCAACACCTTCAGAGAGTTTGGTAAGTACTGAGGATGAAGCTTAGAAGCACAGATTAGATACCAGGAACTGGCAATATTGGCTCTGGAGAAGAGGAGAGACGGGGCATGAGAGTACTTTTAATATACACAGTGGCGTATCCTACGAAGACATTTTTTCATCTGCTCCAGTAGCCAAGATTAGACATACTGGGATTAAGTTACGAGGGAATATATTTCAATGAAATTTTAGAAGAAAATTCCAACTGGGAAGAGTGGTTCAGGAACAGAACCAAATACTTTTGTAGGGATGAGGCTGTCCCTCATTGGAAGATTCCCAGAAGACACTGAACAGCCATCTGTAGGGGTTGCATTGAGGGGGTGGTTGAAGGAGGTGGCCTGTAAAACTCCTCCAGTCTCAGGGCCAAACTACAAGTGATGAAGGACACTTGAATGGCAAGTGTATTCCTCCCTGTTAACTTGCCCTCCACTCGATCCACTTGCCGTTCAAGTGTCATTCGTCACTTGTAGCTTGGCCCTCAGAGATTACAAAATTTGATGCCTCTAAATTGTCTCAGTTGGTAGCTACAAAATATTTCTTATTCACTGGGAGCTCCTAATTAGAATGCTGTGGCCCAGTGGCATGTAGCAGCTTGACAATGTGGTATAAATGGAAGGAGCTACAGAGTGGGCTTCTGCCTGTGAGAGTCCCCTTTCAGAGCATGTCTGCCTCTCATGACACTCCATTGAGTTCAGCTCAACATCTTTTTTAGGACTAAGCTAAAAGAAACAGTGTTCCCAAGTTCACCTGGGAATTCACTGCCATTTGGAAAGTAAGTTCCTACTGGGAAATTACTGTTATGAGTGCTGTGGAAGCTCAATTCTGCTTGGGACCACCATGGTGTTGGGAAATGAGGGCTCATACCCTCCCTCCATGGAATTTTTCAGACCCAAAACTGTTCCAGGGGAATGTGTCATTAAATACTGTACCCTTGTGACGTTTTAGTTGCCCAACAAAATCAGATGAATGGCTTGAAGTGCTGACCAGAGCTGCTGTAGCATAGTGGTTAAGTGGTCGGGTTGCAAATGATTACTCTGCTTGTTTGAATCCTGTTAATGCCATGAACTCAGAAGATGGCCTCGGGTAAGCCACTCCTCTTACTTTCTTCATGGCTCTGATGTAGCACTAACTGTCTACAAGAGCAGTACATAAACATACTTGTTCTTCTTGTTGTTGTTATATGACACAAGCTTAAGCTGCATGAGCCAAACCCCTGCACTTATAGCTTAAGGTAGCTCACTAGGAATCCGCCAGAGCCCATGCATTCTCTTTTGTACTCTGTGACAGTTTTGGAGGTATCGCAAAGCCATTTCATTGGGCAGAACTTTTAATGGGGTGCAGACTACAGGTGTGTGGCTTTTTGAGACATGAAGATTGGTGGTATATAAACATTTTAATGAAGAAATAAAGAGCATTTTTAAAAAAATATATATATAGGGGTGCCACAGAATCACAGAATCATAGACTTGGAAGGGGGCATACAGATCTTCTAGTCCAACCCCCTGTGCAATGCAGTATGAGCCTGAAGCATCTCTGACAAATATTCATCCAGCCTCTTCTTGAAAACTGCCAATGAACTGCATCAAACTAAAGACTCCCCAAAGAATACTGCCATACTTTGAAAGAGAGTGAGCGGATGTCTTGAGTGAAGCTCAAATGCAAAAGGTCTGCAGAAAGCCCATCCTCCCATTGCAAAGGAAACTGATTGATAAGTACCAGGCTGTCCTCAGTGATGAACTGAAAAACGAACCGAATGAAAGTTCATGGCAGTTCATCAGAAATGGACTCGGATGAACCACTGGTTCATGAATTATGAACCGGCCTGGTTCATGACGAACTTTTGTTCATATTTTGGTTCATGTCCATTTCTAGTCAGGATACAAGGTCTTCTGCCTTCCCACCACTAATGGGCTCAACGTACTTTGCCCGTTCCTCTGCGCATTCCTTCCCAGGCAAGTTATTACCTGCCAGTATATTACCACTACAGGGCTGTCATGGAGAGAAAACAGGGAAGAAGATTCCCATGTATTTGATCCTGAACTCTTTGGAGGAAGGAGTGGTGAATCCAATTATATTGGATGAGCAAGTGAATAAGCCCAAGAGAGCATGCTTTATATTGTCGAAGGCTTTCATGGCTGGAGAACGATGGTTGTAGTGGATTTTCCGGGCTGTATCGCCATGGTCTTGGCATTGTAGTTCCTGACGTTTCGCCAGCAGCTGTGGCTGGCATCTTCAGAGGTGTAGCACCAAAAGACAGAGATCTCACAGTGTCTCAGTGACACAGCCTGTGACACTGAGAGATCTCTGTCTTTTGGTGCTACACCTCTGAAGATGCCAGCCACAGCTGCTGGCGAAACGTCAGGAACTACAATGCCAAGACCACAGCTATACAGCCCAGAAAATACATTACAATCATGCTTTATATTATTTGGCAATGCAATACAGTTGCATGAGTAGGTATGGAAACAGAGTTGCCATCCAGGTTTGTTGCAGAATCAGGTCTCAGGCTTTTGACATAAAGCCCGTTTTTGATCATAAAAAGCTCTGTTCAATTGGGTGGCAATTTGTAAGCAAAAGAAGGTGAAACACGGAAAGGAGGGATGAGAAAATTATCTTTGTGTGCAAGGAGCTGCAGTTCATATTTAAAACAGGGCTGGTGTAATAAAAGAAACTCCATTTCCTACTCTTTTTTCCCTATAACTCCACAATAGAAGGGGCTAGAGTCTTACTTAAAAACAAAAAGAAAGCTAGGACTTCATTAAGCATGGCATATATTGTTACAATGTAAGATTGCAATAGTGCCAACTCAATTGCATAGTTAAGAAACAGAAGAAAAGTCTGTCACATAAACAGAGGGATAATGCTGAGAAAAAATGTCGAAGCCATCTCCAATTCAATAAAACTTTGCAAGAATTAGATGAAAATGGAAATGCCGTGTTCAGAAATGCCATTCAAGATAATTTTATTGGGCAGGCCGATGAGATAAGTGTGCAGGTCATTTTGTGTTCATGTCAAGCATCTTCTAGTCTCAGATGTTACCACTCAGTTGGAGGAGGGTTGTAAAAGTGGGGGGCTTTTGTCTCAGTGCCCCTGCTGGGATCCTCCCAGAACATCTTACGGCCACTGTGGGGGACAGAACAAATGTTTAATGTTTTACCAATCTCAAAATGTATATTAGTAACATGGAAGGGTGGGAAAGATGTAAATGTAACTGAAGAAACTGAGATCAGCCGCAAAATGCCTCAACTGTTTAAGCTTTCTCCTATGAAACCAGAGTTGATGAGGGAGGGAAGACAATGCAGAGGGAATTTTCAGGAAAAGAGTATAACAACCAAAAGGAAAAAAGCCTATCCCTACACTTGTGCACCAATTCCAAAGTGTTTTTAAAAGCTCTTCTAAACATGATCTACTCCAAATTCCACACACTCCTCATCAAGCAATGGGTCTAAGAGGCGCACACAAATCCAGAAATAATAAATCTTGTTCTGAAATGAGTGGTAATTCAGCAATGGAACTCAAAGAGAAAGAAAGTCTAGAGGGTACTTTGACGCCTTCAACCAACCGACCCACCATCCTATGCTCCTCCATTGAGGCTCAGGACACTTGCTGGCCCACCAGTCATAAAGCAGTCAGAGAAGAAAAGGTTTAGCTATGCAATGTGTGAAAAGTTAATGGAAGGGCACATTCAGTGATGCTGGGTGCCAGAATATGAACTATAAGAAATCCAAAAAGAAAGAAAGAAAGAAAGAAAGAAAGAAAGAAAGAAAGAAAGAAAGAAAGAAAGAAAGAAAGAAAGAAAGAAAGAAAGAAAGAAAGAAAGAAAGAATTCCTTTCACAATTTCATAACAATGAAGGTTATTTAAATGAGTGCAACATTAATTGTTAGAACATTCTTTCTTTTTAATCCTTTTTTCACAGGCCGAAAATACCCCTGGAGCTACTGACAAGAACGTAGAGAATCTAACCAAACTGGCGACCTCATGAAGTTAACTTTGGTAATGAAAGCGAGTGAAAAGACTGTTCCAAAAGCTTGAGTGAGGCCAGCATGCCTTTAGAAACAAATGAGATCCTGAAAGCCTGATAAAATGAATCTCTCCCACAATCTTGGTTCAAGCCATTAAAAGTCAATAAAATCTGACTAATATTCCTTAGTTGATTGTTTGGTATATTTATTTTTAGATTTTTCTGAGTTCAATACTGGAAGACATATTCATTTAGATGTCCATCCGTTCCTATCTAAGGCTTGCAAAGAACACCTGCCTTTATTATTATCGGACCAATCGATTAAGCTAATCAGATCTGAAACATACTCAGTGTTAAGATTTTTTAAAAGTTGCTTAATTTATACTCTGCCTTTATCCCCAATAAAGACCGAAAGTAGCTGACCTCATTCTTCATTCCTCCATTTTGTCCTCAAAAGAACCCTGTGAGGTTGGTTAGGCTGAGAGTATGGGAATGGTTCTAGATCACCTGGCAAGCTCCCATGGCAGGGCAGGGAATCGAACCTGGATGACCAAAATCCTAGTCCATTATTTAGCCACTACACTGCACTGTCTCTCCAGATAAGGGGCAACTTCACCATACCCAGAGATTTCTTCTTTCCTCCCACTTTTATGAAAACATTGAACATGAAACCTGATGAAGAGTTATGTGTGTGTTGCGGGGGGTATCACAAATAGCTGGCTTCTTAACAACTGATTACAGAACTCACATTAAAAGCTGGGTTCTGCAGCCTGATCACTGTTGAATAGGATCTCCTCAATAGCTCTATGCACAGCGTAGGCTTACAATGTACAGCCTATAGTGGGCAAACTCTTGCCCCAGTCTTAATTGCTTACTCTCAGTCAATTGAATAGCAGGACAAAAATTGGAGAGACACTATCACAGCCCTTCATGATGCTCTACAATTTCCCTAATCTCGTTGGGCTTTAACCATAGAGACAAGGGGAATTCCTCGATCATCATGGGGATGGGAGGTGACCCATCAGTTCTGGATAATCACCAGAATTAATGTCAGTCTCTGTGATACTTTTACCAAAGGATAATCACCAGAATTAATGTCAGTCTCTGTGATACTTTTACCAAAGGATAAACCCCCTCGAAGTGTCTCGGGATTTTCAAGTGATTGGCTGGCAACTGCAGCGTTGTGCCTGATTTGGATTGTTATGAAGCCCATGCAGAAAAGAAATAGAAAAAGCTCAAGTGTACATGTTGAATTCCCAGATGGGGAGAATACTGCCCCTGAAGCATTTTCAGGTGGAACAGTTCCACAGGGGGAAGACTAAAGACTTTGCTCCATGTGCCCTGCAGCTGCAATCCAAGTCAGAGACTGTGGGCTTGTTAATTAAGGAGAACTTGGTTTTGCAAAAAGGATTTTACAACTTGTTTCCTGAGAGCCAAGAGCTCCATGCGCCAAGCTCACTCCCAGAATTTCTGTCCAGTGGGTTGATATATACACTCCCTGCAAAAAAGTCTTCTTTCTCAAGCCTAGAAGGCAGAGACATAACATGGCTGAATCAAGTTACATGACTCCAGGACCCCTCTCCAGGCAGACTGCCAACTATTTATTTCTGAGTATATGCAAACAGGCAGTGAGACAAATCTACAGAAATGGTGACAGTTAGACAATAGCAACTTTCTGTTCTTTCTTATCTTTTCCTTATCTTTTCCTTAGCTGAAAGCCTAGTGCAAGGCAACTTTTTATATGCTGTGTGCTTTCTGTATTTTATATCCTCTGTAGTTCAATAAAAACCTGTCTCTGGTGTTCACTCATGGGCCTTCTGCTTGGGCCATTGCTAGGACTCTGTTCACACTCAGAGGCTCATCAGCTTCCCCAAAAGCTATTGATGGGATATGTCCCTTTACGTTGGGGTGTTTGTGGCTAAGTTAATTCAGATCATGGATGCCTATTGCCTACACACTAAACATTCTCCTGAGTTAGATTGGGGACCTTGCAGAACTGGGCAGTGGGGGGTTGAGGGGTAGGTGGTGGAGTGAGCAGTTTCCCAAGGGAACAGACTAGCTTGCCTGGGTTTCAGCGAAGGACACATTTATCTGGACTGTGATTTAGTGGCCAAGTATCTCCTCTGTATGCATAAGGTCCCAGGTTGAGCTTTCAGTGTCTATAATGCATCTGCAGTTTCCCTTCACACACTAGCAATTTTCACAAACCGTAACCCTTCCCTAGAAGAAAACACACAAATGTCCAAGAACGGAGTTATTCTAAATCAGATGCTTAGAAAATTCCAGCATCACCAATCATTGTCACGTAGCACAGCCTAGGAAAGAAGTAGCTCTGCTTGGAAAGATGGTAGGAACAGTCACAATGGCCCCTGACAATAGGACAAAATCCAGCATCAGGGGGGTGGCTGTAAGGCAACGCTTTTTAGGAGGGCCCCTTAATCAAATGCACACACACAAGGCCACAGGAACCTTCAGTGCTTTGGATCTTATCAGTGATATGCCATTAAAATTCATTTATGTTCCCTTTTTTTCCCCTTTGGCTTGATTACTTGTATTAATTAGTTGCTCTTTCTTAGTTTGTTAGATATTAAAGTTTGTCGTGTGTTTCACTGGCCTTCACATGGGTTCCACTCCAGTAACATCAGCTGATTAAAAACTTGCCATTATTAGTGAAACATCCTCACAGGACTTACAATCTTCAAGAATGAAAGAAGACTAGAGGATCTGGCTTGGCACTAGCCTGCCCTCAGGCCTCCAAATGGTAGTTGTAAATATTGAGGCGGTGCGCCCTCTCATCACTGAGGTCTCCTCCATCCATAAAAGAGTTGTCCTTCAGCTTGGTGTCCTTCAGCCCTCTGTAGATAAATGGCTCTGTTGGGCCGAGAACCTCCATTAATGGGAAGAAGGCCAACTGCATGTTCAGAAAAATGTCTGAAAACAGTCATGGAGATTGATGAGCACAGTACAGCTTTTTGAACAGCTTCCTACCTATCATTTTACAATCCGCTTTTACAATTCGGAAAAAATGTGTGTGGGGGGGTAGCCTTTTTTGCTGTTTTTCTTATGCTTGTTGGAAACGTTGCCTGATTTGTATAGCCAGCATGCATTGTGATGACATGATCCTCATCCCCCACCCCAGACTCATTGGTGCCTTCAGCACTTTGGCCTTTTTTGCATTCACCGCTTTGGCGTTTTTTTGCCTCCTGTCCTTTCAACCCGGATGACTCAGCCATTTCCTCTCCTTACAGATGGCCCTCTCTTCACCAAACCGTGCAGTAGTAACTGCACAAACTTCACCATTAACCCTTTCTCAGTTAACCCCTGCAGACACCTAACTGAACCTCATTAGCATCCCAGAGCTCTAGGCTCACCTGCTGCTCCGCCTGCTCCCTGCTTCAAGGCCAGTGTTCCATCCCAAGCACTCCTTTGCCTGACCATGCCCTGGCAGATGCAGCTAGCCACCAATGCTTCCTCGGACACTATCTTGCATAGCAAAGAGGAGTTTGTTGCGCGCCCTAGACATTGGGAAACACGGGTAGTGGAGAATCAAACACAGTTCTCCTAATACTATCCCCTCAAACCTTCCTCTTCCTTCCTCTCTGCTTGGAGCCTCCATCCCATTGCCCCTCCATGAAACTGGAATGAAGTCATATGCAGAGTCACATTTCCTTCATTGGAGTGGGGGAAGGGTTGTTAATGTTCAGACCCCTTCTCCATACTGGAAGAACAGTTTATATATATGGAATATCATAACTCCTTTTTCATCATGTGTACTCTGAAGCACAAAACATTGTCTGGCAAGGCAGAACTGATGCCAATCCTGGCAGGAGTTGGAAAGTTACCAGAAGGTGTGTCAGATTGACTAGCTGACCCTCTGTTAGCTAATCTGCCTTAAAGATGGGGAATTAATAAGCAGTCAGCTAGTATTAAGGGATCAAGTCCGGTGTATACTACGGTCAGTAATCCTGGATTTTGCCCAATAAGAGAGAGGAGACTAATATTTCAAAGCATCAAAGACGTTACTTAAAACCTTGAGTGAAAAGTACATGAGAATCACACACACATTCATTAAAAGACTAGGGAATAAAAGGTGAGAAAAATAGAGACTGTTGCACTAGCAGGAATATCGTTGGTGGGCAATACACACCTGTCCTGGTGAGAGCAGAGATCCAGCAGCAAAGGGCAGAATGCCTAGTGAGATGCCAGCAAGGCACTAGGTGGGGTGAGGTAGGAGGAGCCCTGGGGAGTTTGAGCATCTCCATTATATAGTCAATTTCAGCCCCTAGGCTAGACCTGGGGTGGGCTTATGCCCTATCAAATGGTCCTCAGGAAATTTACGAAAAGTAAATGAAGTGCCACTCAGGTGGGATAAAGGAGGTCCAGACTGGGTACTTAGGAGCCTAATGTTTGTGTTTGTGACACCTCAAGAATAACAAAGGGAGAGGAGGAAGAGCGGGTGAGGGGCAATTGATTTTTATGATGGTCCATGGCGACACTTCCAGAGGGAAGAAAGGACAGAAGGGAAGGGCGGATGAGAAGTGATCTGCATTTTAGGATCATCTGTTGCTTGATGGCTGGAAGCGATGATCTTGATTGTGGGATTACCAGGAGATCCTGAAGCGCCTTTTACTCCTGGCATCTCCGTATCAAGAGGCCCAGCTGAGACACAGACATGCCAGGGCTTCTACAGCAAAAATAGTTGTCCTTTTAAAACTGACTCTGGGAAAATGGCTTCTCTCTCTTTCATTGCTAGTCCTAGTTCCTGCAAGAATCTCAGCAGGGGCTGGCATCTTGGCAAGAAGGCCCATTTATTTGTTATCCGCCCTGAGCCTGCGAAAGCAGGGAGGGCGGAATATAAATATAATAAATTAAATTAAATTAAATTAAATTATTTGGGTGCAGTGTGGGCAGAGTGTTTGCAGAAAGGGTGGCTTGTGGGTGCTGATAAGGGGGCTGCCCTGCCAGTCCCATGATGTTCCCTTCTTCATGCATCATATTGGCCTCAGTACCAAGTGATGCGCAGTCCACAAAGTCTATGTCCAGATTCCGGGGGGGGGGGGGGCGGTCCAGGCTACACCTCCGTGCCTCAGAGAAGCACTGAAGTGAAACTAAGACCTCTTCCAGAAGGTCCTGCTTCATCTAATCAAAGCTCTTCTGTACTTTCCCTCACCCACCTTTCCCATCTGAGGTTTTCCGGGATATGAAAAGCCCTTCCCATCTGGCAATTGCAGGACGTCAAGCACCCTCTTCATCTTTAGTTTCACCCAGATGTGCACAAACAAGCATTTCCAAATTCATTGTTTCACCTTTAAACAAGCCATTAAGCTATTGCTTCAGGGGCAGAAGATGGATTTCTATCCTGGGCTTTTCAGCCAAGAGCTCAGTGTGTGTGTTCCTTGGATCCACATGTACACCATCAGACACGTGTCTGAGCCTTCTTCCCACAAAACGCTCGTTATTCATGCTGCTGCATTTACAGACATCCTTCCTCTCCTAGACTGGTACATAACGCCCTACCCTTTCTCCCTCTTCCTCATTGATTTCCTAGTTAGCGTTGTGTGCATGCCTTGTATGCATTCTATACAATTGTTCTTTTTACCGCTTCCTGTTGAACTTTCACCAGCTTCATTCAGAGACTTCTCTTCAGGTATAATCCGTGTATAGATTGGTGGAGATCTCATAGTTTCCCCCTCTCTCTGTGGCCCTTTTATGTCAATTCCCCCAACTCATATTGAGCCCCCCTCATTTGTGTAACGGTAGGATTAGATGGATATCAAAACAATAAATCTCACAGTACTTGACTCCCAAGAATCCCAGATTAAAGATATCGAACAATCCCCTAAGGTATATTAGTCAGATTTTTATTGACTGGTCGTGTCTTGAAACAAGAGTGCGAAAAAAATCCATTTATCAGGCTTTTGGGATCTCATTTGTCTTTGAGGGCATGGTGGCCTCATTAAATTTACCTATCCAACAGTAATATTAAATGATAGTGTATTCTTGTTAGCTATATCGCTGAGCTGAGTCCTGAAACTTGCTATCAAAGTATCTCGAGAGGTATTTTCAGCCTGTATTTGAAAAAAAAAAAGAATGAAAAAGAATGTGCTCATAATTATTGTTGAATTCACACTTATTTAAATAACTTTCATTGTTTGGCATTTGAGAACGGAACTTTTTTTGTATTTCTTACTCTTCAAATTTTGGCACCCACCATCACTGACAGAGCACTTCTATTAACCATTCAAACAATGCACGGCTAAACCTCTTCTCTGCCTGCTTTATGAGTGGTGGTCTACCAAGTATCTTGAGCCTCATTGGAGGAGCATGATTGAGGGTGTTAAAGTACTATCTAGCCTCTGTTTCTCTTTTATTTTTGTTGCTGGATCATGACCCACCTTGCCATGTGTTTCTGAAATAGATTTATTATTTCTGGATTTGTGTGTGTCTCTTAGATCTCTTGAAAGATAACATGTTTTGGGGACTTTTTTTGAAAAACATGGAATTGGTGCACAACTGCAGTAATAGGTTTTTGGAAAGTAGTAGGCCTCTTTCATGGAGCTTGTTGATCATTTCAGCTGACAGATTTTTGGAGGCAGGGATTTGTCCATTTCTCTGGATATTCTCCCTGTGTTTTCTTCTATCCCTCATAAACTCTGGTTTCATTCAAGAAAAGCTAAACAGTAGGGGTGCGTGCTTTGGGTTCCTGGTTCTGAAAAAAATAAACCAGGCCCAATTTGTAAAGATCCAATATTTCTGAATTGGGGACAGTATGATGGCCCCGATTCAAAAATACCAAATCAAAGCTTCCCGAAACGATTGGGGTCACTTCGGGAAGGTTCGGGGCCTTTTAAAGGGCTCCCTCCCACCACCACCCCACTTACCTGGGACATCACCTGGGACATCATGGTGACAGGTGAAGTGGCCACCCTGCTGGCTGCTGCGGCGGCTGAACCGGCAGTGTGGGTGGCGCAGCTGCTGACTGCATCCTTCCCCAAAGCCCTCCTGGCCGGTACGGCAGAGGAGGTGCCTGCTCCGACCTTCAGGAAAGGTAAGTGGGTTTGGGGTGAGGGGAAGGGGGCTCGGGGGGAGGTGGGTTTCTCACTTGTTATGCTCTGAATCATTAAGAAGCATACCGAAGTGATTCCGATAACCCAAACCCGAAGCGGCTTGCCACTTCAGGTATTGGATTATTCCGAAACTTTTTCCTGCTTCGAATAAACCCAAATATTTCCCTAGTGCACACCCCTACTAAACAGTTGTGTTGACTCTTAATCTGGCCCTCATGACTGGGTTGTTGTAAGGGTACAGATATAAAAAAATAAACTGTTGTTGTTTGTCACAAGATCTAGACATCATTGGGAGTCTCTTCGCCAAGGATGCTGCAAATATCATGTCAAATGTGCTTGAGGTTCTAATAGGCCATGTTTTAATGAAGGATGGTCAAGCACCCATCAGTTCAACTCACAACCTGTTTCCCAGTTGTGGAGGCACACCCTTCACTCAAGAATACATCCCATTGTTTCACCTATTGTGACTGCACTGTCTCATGCAAAAGCATAAATCATAGAAGAGAGGATATTTGGGGACAGCAGTTATTGGCTTCTACAGAGCAAGAGGTGAGACTTGTCACCAGTGTAACTAATGATGCCCTACCCGTACTAGACATAATGCCTCCTTTATTTACCCCTTTGATAATACCAAATTGGATGAGGAAGTTCTGGAATCCTTTAAGGCCCTGCCTTTAGACGAGCAAAGGATGGTCACGGATAGACTGGAAGCCGAGAGAACTAAATTTTTAAAGAATATGCTGGACAATTCTGGTCCCTCTATCAGTTCAATGGCAGGAGTGGAAGCACCACCAGCAACATCAGCACCATCAGCGAACCCCGAGTGTACTGGGATTCAAGTCCAAGCAGTTGTCCACCGACTTAAGCCTTCCAGATTCCTCTCTTCAATTGTGCAAAGGGAGGGCGGGGCTTCTAGCTCTAAGTCTCCAGGCACAGAGAACTCTTCCCGGTCGGCTGGCTCTATCAGCAATGGATGTGTTATTCTCGATGAGAACAATTCTTTAGATCAGCTTGTTGAGATGGACTGACGCCCAGAGAGACCTTCACCCATGTCAATTAAATTTGTCTCTTGGAATATAGCAGGGTGGAGGAATAAGGCCAAATACCAGGACTTCATAGAATATCTCAAAACCTTTGATATTGTCCTTCTCCAGGAGACTTGGGCCCAAACTCCCTTATTTCTTGAGGGATTTAGATCTGACTCCCTTCCAGCATCTAGAACTAGTAGTAGTGGACGCCCTCATGCAGGCCTAACCATCCTTGTCTCCTCTAGTCTTGATTTAAACTCTACTAATCTCCCAGGCTGCCCTCCTATTGCTCAAGCCATTATGATAAATTGTGGAAGTTCTCCTTTAATAAAACTAAATATTTATATCCCACCTTCCTCTGATAGATCTATTTTGTCCTCCTGTTGGAGCAGTCTGGCTGCCTATCTTGAACAGCTAGAACAAGAATTCCCCTGTGTAGAAATAATCTTAGCTGGAGATTTTATTGCAAGAGTTGGTAATAATATTCCATCTCTTTTTAGTAATTTGGGTCTTGATCAGGATGCCTTGCTGTTTTTATTTACTCCCCCAATGAGACGCTCTAAGGACACTTTGTCAAATCCAGCAGGCTTGAAGCTAGCAGAGTTTTGCTTCCAATTCTGCAAAATCTGGCTGAATGGCCTGACAGGTTTTGACAAATCATATGAGTACACATATATTTCTACAAGGGGCTGCAGGGTTATTGACTATATTTTAGTCTCCCCTTCTTTTAGGTCACATGTCTCTGGCTTTACAGTTGGAGATCAGATTCTTAGTGATCATTTACCCCTGATTTGGGTCTTTGACATTAAGGGGAATTCCTCAGGATGTGGAATTTCTGTCTAGGATTCCACGATCTCCGGATCTTGGACATAAGACTCTGGAGGTACTGAAATCAAACATTAGTTTAGACCTTAAATCTGCATTAATAAATTCTTCTGATCCCTTAGAGGTGACACAAACTTATGGGAACTTATTAAATATCATTACAGAATCCTTAAAACAGGATTCCAGAAGGGCTGTACCAAAGCAAGTAGCGAGTTCTCAGACGGCCGTATGGTTTGATGGGGGATGCAGGAATATAAAAGCCCATCTACGTACTATTTACTGTAATTTTCGTCATTCTGCAGCTACCTGCTTGCCAGTGGAGTATCAGATAACTAAAAATCATTTACACCAGGTTACAAGGATTAAGAGTCTGACCTTTATTAATAAACAATGGGAACAACTCTGATGCGCCATTACCCTGAATGATTCCAGGCAATTCTGGGCTATAATCAATGGTGCTATTCGCTCTGAGATCCCTTATATATCAGCCATTTCCCCCGATACATGGTTTCAGTATTTTTCGGACCTATTCTGTGAAGATCCCCCTAATGGAATGCAACTGGTTTATTCTCCCCTGGATGGTCTCCCAGAGTGGCCTCCTGTCACTCCGGAGGAAATAACAACTCTTATAGATCAGCTCAAATCAGGTAAAACTCCTGGTCCAGATGCGATAATCCCAGAGGTGCTGAAAGCTGATCCAGAGTGGTGGGCCCCTCTGCTTGCTTCTCTCTTCACTATGGTAAACAAGACTGGCCAGATGCCAGATGCCTGGACCAATGCGATTATTGTTCCCATTTATAAGAAGGGTTGTAATCTTAACCCCTCTAACTTTAGACCAATCAGACTTCTATCCGTTATTGGGAAACTATACGCTACATTCTTGCAAATTAAGCTCAGCACTTGGATGTCATCTAGTAAAATATTAGGCCCAGAACAGGTGGGGTGTTGCCAGGGGAAGTCAGCTTTGGATAATTGTTTAGTCCTCACTCATTTGATTAATAAATACTCGAGCAGGAAAAGATCTAAACTGTATATTGCCTTTCTGGACCTTAAGGGAGCCTTTGACTCTGTCTCAAGAGAACTTCTCTGGGCAAAGCTCGAGGGGATGTCACTAGATAAGAGGTTATTATCTCTTATCAAAAGACTTTACTCAGCAACATCTTGCCAGGTCAAATGTTCTTCCCTCGGGAGACTCTCACCCAGGATTCTTATTAAGAAGGGGGTTAAGCAGGGGTGCATTTTAGCCCCCCATCTGTTTAATCTTTTTTAAAATGATCTTGCCCCCTTTTTGTCACTGGTTGATGGTCACAGTCCTAGACTTGGCTCCGTTTCTATCCCTTTGCTATTTTATGCGGATGATGCGGTTCCTCGGTCTTCTTCCCGTGTTGGATTGAATAGTTTATTGAACCGTTGCCTTGAATACTGTGTGACCAACAGACTGGAGTTAAACTATGAAAAATCTAAAGTGTTGGTTCTCCCCAGTTCCCGGAAACTGCATAACTGGATTGTCAATGGTAATGGACTTGAACAAGTTAAGCACTTTAAATACCTGGGTGTCTATTTCCAATCTAATGCTTCGTGGACCTTCCACCGTAGGATGGTTATCAATACAGACAAAGTTAATGCTGCAGCAATATCCCACTTTTATTTTTCTGATCGAGGTAACCAATATGTGCCTGCTGCTCCTAAAGCCTTCAGTGCAATGCTTCTAGCACAGAATATTCCAGTTGTTAAAACCCTAATAGCTAACTAAGTTGCCCCATCTTAGTAAATCACAGAGACATAAAGCTTAGAAGATTATAGGCATGGTCGAATGGGCCATGTTTGAGTCACGGAAGACCAAACACCTAGAGATTCAGCTCACATCCTCTTTGCCAGTCATGAAAGAGAAGCTGATTTCTCAATGATCAGTTTGGCAGTTCGCTGATAGATTTGTGGTTGGTGACAGACGTTTCAGCATATTGTAACAGTGCCGAAGAGCACGGGGCAACTGGTCTTTATCTCTGCCATTCACCGGGAAAGGATTCATTTAAAAAAAACTCAGTAATTACATTCTAAGATTCTAACCATATATTGCTATGATCACTGAAGTCCCAGCTTACATTTTGGTTTTAAGTAAGACTCCAGCCCTTTGTATTGTGGAGGTATAAGGCAAATGGTGTAAGTAACTTATTTCCATTTATTGCACCATAGACCCTTTTCTGAAGATCCGCTGCAGATCATTGTATACAAGGATAATTTTATCATTCATCCCTTGGGTATTTGGTGTTCCTTTGCTTACAAATTGCCACCCAATCAAACAGAGCTTTCCTACCAGCAACGATGGATTTCATAGCAAAAGTCAGAGATCTGATTCTGCAACCAACCTAGATGGCAACGCTGTTTCAGTACCAGGAACAGTATTGCATTGACATATAATGTAAAGCAGACTCTCCTGTCATTATTCACTTGCTCATCCAATGTAATTGGGTTTTCCACTTCTTCCTGACATAGAGGGCTCTTTTATTCCCTGTTTGCTCTACACAATGACCCTCTGAGATATCATTCCCAAACTGAAGTAGAGGGATGCAGTGGTATACTGGCAGGTAACAACCTGGCTGCCAAGGAATGGAAAAAAGAGCAGGGAGACTTGATTGAGCACAGAACTGGTGAGAAGGCCTCCTGTCCTGACCTGTTCATGTGGGAAGGGGTTTTGGTACCCAATGGAAAGGCTTTCCATGGAAGATACTGGGTAGGAAGTAATGCAGCTCCTAGAGTCTCTTGATATTTTCCTTACTAGCCTATTGACCAGAGGCTGCAAGTGGGGAGAGTGTAAGGAAGGTAACATACATCTGTCTCCTCCACGTGAAACTGGTCTCTCTTTGATTTTTACTGAAGATGACTATACCTGAAAAGTTGTCTCAGAAACCAGTCATACATCTCATGACCTTATTCCATCCACGTTCACCAAGCTAGCACACTGTGTACTGCTTTGTATCTTCGGGGACAGGAGATGGAATTCCAATATGGATTTTGATTGCATTGCCACCTGCCACTCTCCTAAGACCAGCTGGGTGAAGGCAGGAGACAGGCATTGCCACCTGCTCCCATCCTGCTCCTGGCCTGGGCTTCCCACCATCACATGTTTTCCACAGGGACATGGTGCCTTGCCTAGGCTTCCCTCCATGACAGTGCCCTCTGGTGGGGCCCCAGGGTATAAAGTGAGTTGTCTGAAATACGCTTACTCAATTATGTAGTAAGATGGTGTTTTGGGGAACCCACCTTACTTGAGGAAGGAAAAAAGAAGCTTCTATGTCTCTCCCAGAGAAAGAATTGAGCAAAGTAAAATGAGGAAGCAGAGTGATTGAAATTCATGCTTATATTTCATGTCACACCACCCACACCATTTTTGTCATAATATACAGTATGGACAATATTTGAGGCTACGTAAGAATTGAGGAACTAAATTGAGGAACTACAATGCCAGGACCATGGCAATACAGCCCGGAAAACCCACAACAACCAACCTACATAAGAATTCTTCCAGAGAACTTGGTTTTGAAAGGGAATGCAATCCACTGAGGAAAGATTTTACAGAACGGGTATACCCTGAGTGTGTCACCACAAGTGCAGTAACATGGGCTGCACAGATCAATAAGAATGAACTGTTTCAGCGTAAAGAACAAAAATGACAGTACCCTTAGGTGGGTGGTGGACTATATGCATGTGGCCAGTGGCATCAGTAAATAGTCAAGAGACTATTAGTGCTTATATACATCAGGATATGAATATTGTTCCTTGAGATCGGTTTAGAAAACAGAAAATAAAATAGCAGCCTGTGGTGACAAATAGAGAAGCTGGGACAAGCAGACAAGCTGTATTTAAGCATTTTGTTGATTGACCCAGAAAGATACATAAGAACTGAACAAGTTATCCAGTGAGGAATTAAGTCATATTGGATTTACCTTCCAAGAATCTGGCCGAGTGCTCCTCACTTTGTTATATACCACGAGGAACCTTTGGATCACCGTCCCCATAATTTTACCCACAGAAATATACAGCACAATGGCTTATATTTATTAACTAATTTTTATGGACTGATATTTGTAAAATTTATTGTAATATTGCATTATTTACCAGACTATTTATTATATCTTTCTTGGTATAGTTGTGGTCAATGAGGATTAATGTTGAACCTGTGTATAATATTTATGAATGGCCAGTCAGTGTAGACTTATGAATGGTATTTCTCTGAAAAGCAACAATCAATTGCTTGTGGCTGACAATAGTGACAATTGTTTTTCTTATAGTATTTACTCAATATTCATTGTCATTCACTTAGGAGCACATTGTACTTTAAAGTATTTCTTTACTGTATTTTGCAGGGACTCGTTTTCTTTTGGTTACTTGCACATAACCGTGACAGCCCTAGTTTGTGGATTTGCAAAGTAAAATTTTTTGGATAAAAAGAAGAGGCATAGAAATAGGAGCAGTTTAATGGAATCTTTATCTATAGTGGTAAAATTAAGTAAGTCAATAAACAAGTGAAATCATACATACAACAAGTAGCTAGCTATCAGATAACGAAAGTAACGAAGCTCTACAGTAGCGAGGCTGCACATTTACATCTGCTCCTGCAAACAGCGTCTAGCTGGTAATTAACCCTTCTATAGTTTCTAAACAGGATTGACTCTAAGCCATGGTTATACTTCTGGGTTAGGTCTCGCAGGATGAAAACAAATGTGTTAACCCTATAATCACCAGAATTTAGATCATGCCAACTCCCCACAGAATTATGGCAACGTTCAGGAAAATGCTATGAAGGATTAGGAGTGAAGTGATCTCATGTTCAATATTTATTTACGGAACACGTAAATTGAGAGTTTTTAAAAAAATGTTGGGTCAAAGTTAAGTGGGCATGCACTTTTTCTTTTCTTTCACCACGTGCTTTTTTTTTTGCCTCTGAGACAGCATTCTTGATCAAGTCAAAATGTATAGAAAAGGTCTTCTGTGGATAAAGTCAGATTGCTTCTTCTCTGTGAAAATCAACTATTGGTGACGTTTCCATCATTTTCGGCTCTCTCTTTCTTTCCCAGACTCTCCGTTTTCTAATTTTTCTTGCAATTTTCTGTTACGTTATCCTGTCTTAGTTTAGATTTGACATCCCTGTACACAGTTCCTTTTGAGATTTTATTTACTCCTCTTTGTGTAGCGGTTTGGGATCTCCGTTGACCTGAAGAATATTACCCACAGAAATCTTGCACAGGTAGGTATGAATTGCATGTCAGCAAAGGAAACATAGAAAAGAGTCCAGTAGCACCTTTAAGATTAACCAACTTTATTGTAGCATAAGCTTTCAAGAATCAAAGTTCTCTTCAGATGCATGTGGAGAAGAGAAAAATATTACAACAAATAATGTGATCCTGTATTACAAATTTAGAAAATCCCCATTCTCATGATATTATGAAACATTTTCTGTTATAATTGGTATAATTGGTAGTAAGACGAGTCTATGAGCATTTGGATACACGTCTGTTTTGTAGTTGATCTTCCTCAGAAGTTATTCTCAATAAATCTTCCTCAGAAGTTATCTCCCTAAAATTAACCATAATCGTTATAAGGGACACCATACAGCTGAATGGAAACTGAATCATATTAAAGAGCATATGCTATATTATTTAGACTTCTATTACTATACTTCCAATTTTCATTTCCTATGACATCATGCAATTCATACCTCCCTGTGCAGGATTTCTGTGGCTGATGTTCTCCAGCTCAACAAAATGCTTGAGAATATCTACACAAAGAGGAGTAAAAAAAATCTCAAAAGGAAACATGTACAAGGATGAAAATCTAAGGTGAAACAGGATAACACCAAAATAATGCAAGAGAAAATATGAAATGGAGAATCCGGAAAAGAGAGAGAAAGAGAGGAGAAAATGATGGAAGTCCCACCAGTGTTTATTTTTGACTAAGTAGAGGCTATCTAACTTCATCCACCTATGACCTTTCTATGCATTTTGAATAGATCAAGAATATTATCTTACAGGTAAATAGAGTGGGCAGCCGAAGAAAAAAATGCTGATATCAACTTAACTATAGCCCAATATTTTTTTAAAAAACTCTTAATTTTCATGTTCCCTAAAACTACACTCCTCCTAATATTTCACAGCATTTTCCAGAACTTTGTCTTGATTTTACTTTATTAGACCCATCTCAGTTATTTGTCTGGGAGAGACGTAGAAGCATTTCCCCCCATTCTTCAGGTAAGGTGAGTTCCCCAGGGCAACATTTTTAATATTGGTCAGAGCATAAATAGCCAGGACTTGACCCCATAGACCAGTCCTTTACCCATCTTCCCATTTGCCTTCCCATAGATGGTCTTTCTCACAGCAGAGTGGCCTCTACTATCTCCAACTAGAGAAACTTCCAGAAAGTAGCACCTAAGAAAATGGTAGTAATTATCTGGATACAGGAAGGAATGGAGTGTTCTGAATTGGAATTCTCCCTGATTAGGAATAATTGGGAGGAAATGAGACCATGTGAATTATCATATTTGGTGGACATCTTCCGAGAAATTCTGCTCATCTTCAAATGAGTACCGAATATGCTTTACTCAGCTGTGTTGTCTTCAGACTGGAATAAAGTAATACCTTAAATGATAAAAAAATGATTAGTAAAACTTCTGAACAAGGGCTATAATCATCTAAAATGAAAGACGACGGCTGCAGCAAAGTACACATTGTGTTACTTGGGGAAGGAAATAAATACCTCCATAAGTGATGTTTTAAGAAAACAAGCGAAAAGGCCTTCAGCATCAGAAGGATATTGGGTGTTCTGGATGTGAATCATTTGTCTCCTCATCCTTCCAAATCCCGTATAAAAGCACCCTCAGTGAAAGACTCTACACCCAGTTCCATCCACCATCTCTTCACCAACACCTTCAGAGAGTTTGGTAAGTACTGAGGATGAAGCTTAGAAGCACAGATTAGATACCAGGAACTGGCAATATTGGGTCTAGAGAAGAGGAGAGACGGGGCATGAAAGTACTTTTAATATACCCAGTGGGGTATCCTAGGAAGACATTTTTTCATCTGCTCCAGTAGCCAAGATTAGACATACTGGGATTAAGTTACGAGGGAATATATTTCAATGAAATTTTAGAAGAAAATTCCAACTGGGAAGAGCGGTTCAGGAACAGAACCAAATACTTTTGTAGGGATGAGGCTGTCCCTCACTGGAAGATTCCCAGCAGACACTGAACAGCCATCTGTAGGGGTTGCATTGAGGGGGTGGTTGAAGGAGGTGGCCTGTAAAACTCCTCTAGTCTCAGAGATTCCAAAATTTGATGCCTCTAAATTGTCTCAGTTGGTAGCTACAAAATATTTCTTATTCACTTGGAGCTCCTAATTAGAATGCCGTGGCCCAGTGGCATGTAGCAGCTTGACAATGTGGTATAAATGGTAGGAGCTACAGAGTGGGCTTCTGCCTGTGAGAGTCCCCTTTCAGAGCATGTCTGCCTCTCACGACACTCCATTGAGTTCAGCTCAACATCTTTTTTAGGACTAAGCTAAAAGAAACAGTGTTCCCAAGTTCAGCTGGGGATTCACTGCCATTTGGAAAGTAAGTTCCTACTGGGAAATTACTGTTACGAGTGCTGTGGAAGCTCAATTCTGCTTGGGACCACCATGGTGTTGGGAAATGAAGGCTCATACCCTCCCTCCATGGAATTTTTCAGACCCAAAACTGTTCCAGGGGAATGTGTCATTAAATACTGTACCCTCGTGACGTTTCAGTTGGCCAACAAATTCAGATGAATGGCTTGAGGTGCTGACCAGAGCTGCTGTAGCATAGTGGTTAAGTGGTCGGGCTGCAAATTATTACTCTGCTTGTTTGAATTCTGTTACTGCCATGAACTCAGAAGATGGCCTTGGGTAAGCCACTCCTCTTCACGGCTCTGATGTAGCATTAACTGTCTACAAGAGCAGTACATAAACAAACTTGTTCTTCTTGTTGTTGTTATATGACACAAGCTTAAGCTGCATGAGACAAACCCCTGCACTTATAGCTTAAGGTAGCTCACTAGGAATCCACCAGAGCCCATGCATTCTCTTTTGTACTCTGTGACAGTTTTGGAGGTATTGCAAAGCCATTTCATTGGGCAGAACTTTTAATGGGGTGCAGACTACAGGTGTGTGGCTTTTTGAGACATGAAGATTGGTGGTATATAAATATTTTAATGAAGTAATAAAGAGCATTTTTTTTAAATAAAGTGTATATAGAGAGAGAGGTGTCACAGAATCACAGAATCATAGATTAGGAAGGGGCCGTACAGAACTTCTAGTCCATCCCCCTGTCCAATGCGGGATGAGCCTAAATCATCTCTGACAAGTATTCATCCAGCCTCTTCTTGAAAACTGCCAATGAACTGCATCAAACCAAAGACTCCACAGAGAATACTGCAATACTTTGAAAGAGAGTGAGCAGATGTCTGGTGTGAAGCTCAAATGCTGAGCAACATGGAAGTTGCCATTCAGTGCTAATTGTCTGGAGTATCAGGGGTATATTGCCTCTTAACATGGAGGCTCAGGCCACAGCTGTTGTAAGAAAGAGGCTTTCAATAGGGGTGATGAATGGACCTCTCCCTCCTACACAGAAACACTGAACTGGTGGTTTTCTTTCTAGATTGGCAGCCAACTCAAGATGTCTCTGACTCCAATGGAATCAGCCTTGCACACTATTGCCAACATTTTCAAACAATACACAGTCGAAGGGACTAATCCTCCCATGCTTACCAAGGAAGGACTGGAGAAGATAACTAAGGAGCAGCTCCCCAACTTCATACAGGTGAAAAGGGCTCATTGCATAACAGGAATTGCTCACCTTGGCTGTTTTATGTGCAGCTGGTTGATGGGGGTGGGGTGCAGAGAAATTAAGATCTCTGTTGTAATTCCATCTTCTTTCCTCAAATCTCTATAGCAGTTCAAAGGGAATTGGATGAACTGGGTTGGGATAAGTTTTTGGGGTGCATTGTTGGTTTCTGAAAAAAGTTTGGAGCCCATCACGAGCATATTCTTCTTCTATAAATCTCCAACCTAGACCAGTTTCCTAGGGAGGAGACAGCGTTATGATACCCTCATTATCCTCTTCTCACCTGTAGCGTCTCCTGTATTCGCTAGCAAGGAAAATCTCTTCAGATTCTAGGAACAGCATTCATTCCTCCCAGCAGCCTCCACAGAAAGCGTCTTTGTTTCTTACCAAAACTCCTTTCCCATATGAGTAAGTCAGGTTTAGAGATGGGCTCAGACCAGGAAAATACCAAATCATACAGTTCATGGTTTGTCACATTTCACGAACCATAAACTTTCATGAACTTGCCCCGGTTAGCGAATCAGTTCGTTTAGTTCGTAAAAAGGTCACTTTAAGGGCAGCAAAAGGTCTGCAGAAAGCCCATCCTCCCATTGCAAAGGAAACTGATTGATAAGTACCAGGCTGTCCTCAGTGATGAACTGAAAAACGAACCGAACGGAAGTTCATGGCAGTTCATCAGAAATGGACTCTGATGAACCACTGGTTCATGAATTATGAACCGGCTTGGTTCATGACGAACTTTAGTTCATATTTTGGTCCATGTCCATTTCTAGTCAGGATACAAGGTCTTCTGCCTTCCCACCACTAATGGGCTCAACATACTTTTCCTTTTTTAAAAAAAAAATATTGGTGAGTCCAAATTTAAAAAATATACATACAATCAATCCCCCAATTAATTATTTCTGACCCCCACCCTTTCCTCCCCCCTCCCTTGTCGACTTCCAGCAGCTTTCCATCCCCAACCCCCTCTTATTACTCAACTTATTTTCATTAATATTCTTCTAATATATATCATAACTCTTATTCTAAGCATATTCGAATTCTATTATATTCTCTTTATATTATATTCTGTTAAAAATCATGCATTATTTATTATACAACTCGTTAACTGACTATATATAGTATATATCTAAATAAAAATCCTTACACTTAATACTAACTTATATATATTCCTTTATCTCATTATTAATCATTCTATCTAAAATTCCGTAACCCATAAAACTAGCTTAGATTCTAATAGTTAATTTCTCCCTTCATGGTAAAGTCGCTACTCTCTTACATTTACAATATCTCATTTTAATAATTCTCAAACTGCCACAGTTTCCCTTTCACATCCCATTTTTTCCCCATATATTGTTTCAGCTTCCCCCAATCTGCAATATATTGTCCTGGATCAAGGTCCTTAAGTTTTCTTGTCATTTTGTCCATCTCTGCCATGTACAGCAATTTATAAATCCAATCCTCTATAGTTGGTACTTCTTGCACTTTCCATTTCTGCACGTACAAAAGTCTTGCCGCTGTTGTCATGTAAAATAACAATGTCCTATACTGCGTTGGAACACTTTCCATTCCCAAGTTCAGTAGCAACAATTCTGGATTTTTATTTATTTGAATATGTAAAATCTCATTTATTATTTCAATTATATCACTCCAATATTGCTTAGCTACTTCACAAGTCCACCACATATGGTATAGCGACCCTTCATGTTTTTTACATTTCCAACACTTATCAGACATATTTGTATTTCCAAGTGCAATCTTCTTTGGTGTCAAGTACCATCTATATATCATTTTGTAGACATTCTCTTTAATATTGGTACATGTTGAAATTTTTAACGTATTCTTCCACAGATGCTCCCATGCTTCCATTGTTATTTCTTTATGAAAATTTATTGCCCATTTCACCATCTGGACTTTTACAGTCTCATCTTCAGTATGCCATTTTAAAAGTATTTTGTAAATCTTAGAAATTTCTTTCTTTCCTTCTTGCAAGATCACTTCCTCTAATTCCAAATTTTCCATCCTTATTCCTCCCCTTAGGCAGTCCGAATGATAAAGATCTCTGATCTGTCTATATTGAAATCATCTGTAACTAGAAGACAATTCTTCTTCTGTTTTAATTTTAGGTACTGAATGTTGTATCTGTATTATCTCCTTGTATGTTAAACATTGCAATTCAGAATCAACAGTTCTCGGATCTATTACTTCATACGGAACCACCCATGAAGGAACTCCCTCCTTCATATAGATCTTGTACTTCTTCCAGATGGTGAAAAGGCTTCTTCTAATATAATGATGCAAAAACATAGAGTCCGCTTTTATTTTGTCATACCACAAGTACGCGTGCCAACCAAATATTTTTTTATGTCCTTCCAAGGCCAGCAACTTGCGATTTTTCAGCATTATCCAATCCTTCACCCATGTCAAACATATTGCTTCATAATATAGTCAGTCTTATGTTGGGCAGTTGTAAACCACCTCTCTCCTTCGCATCTTGTAGGACCTTCATTTTTACACGTGGTTTTTTCCCTGCCCACACAAAGTCAGAAATTTTCCTTTGTCATTTGTCAAATTGTTTGGAGTCTCGTATAATTGGAATTGTCTGGAGCAGAAACATCACTTGCAGTAGAACATTCATCTTTACTGCCGCAATTCTTCCCAACCATGATAAATTCAATTTATTCCATTTTATCAAGTCCCTCTCTATTTGTATCCACAATTTCTCATAATTATTCTTAAATAAGTCTATATTTTTGGCAGTTAGTTCAATACCAAGATATTTTACCTTGTTTGTTACTTCACAGGTTGTAATCTCCATCAACTCCTCTTACTTCTTTTTAGTCATATTTTTACACAATATCTTCGATTTCTTCTTATTTACATAAAAACCGGCCAGATCACCAAATTCTTTTATTTTCTTTATTACCTTTGGCATATTCTTAATTGGATCCTCTACTATTAGCATTATATCGTCCGCGAATGCCCTGACCTTGTAAGCATACTCCTTTATTTTTATACCTCGAATTGCATCATCCAGGGCTCAACATACTTTCCCCGTTCCTCTGCGCATTCCTTCCCAGGCAGGTTATTACCTGCCAGTATATTACCACTACAGGGCTGTCATGGAGAGAAAACAGGGGAGAAATATTCCATGTATTTGATCCTGAACTCTTTGGAGGAAGGAGTGGTGAATCCAATTATATTGGATGAGCAAGTGAATAAGCCCAAGAGAGCATGCTTTATATTATTTGGCAATGCAATACAGTGCCATGAGTAGGTATGGAAACAGAGTTACCATCCAAGTTTGTTGCAGAATCAGGTCTCAGGCTTTTGCCATGGAACCCATTTTTGATCATAAAAAGCTCTGTTCAATTGGGTGGCAATTTATAAGCAAAAGAAGGTGAAACACGGAAAGGAGGGATGAGAAAATTATCTTTGTGTGCAAGGAGCTGCAGCTCATATTTAAAACAGGGCTGGTGTAATAAAAGAAACTCCATTTCCTACTCTTTTTGCCCTATAACTACACAATAGAAGGGGCTAGAGTCTTACTTGAAAATAAAAAGAAAGCTAGGACTTCATTAAGCATGGCGTATATTGTTACAATGTAAGATTGGAATAGTGCAAATTCAGTTGCATAGTTAAGAGACAGAAGAAAAGTTCCTCACATAAACCGAGGGACAATGCTTATGGCCATTGAGGGAGACAGAACGAATTTTTAATGTTTTACCAATCTCAAAATGTATATTAGTATCATGAAGGGGTGGGAAAGTTGTAAATGTAGCTGAAGAAACTGAGATCTGCTGCAAAATTCCTCAATTGTTTAAGCTTTCTCCTATGAAACCAGAGTTTATGAGGGAGGGAAGACAATGCAGAGGGAATTTTCAGGAAAAGAGTATAACAACCAAAAGGAAAAAAGCCTATCCCTACACATGTACACCAATTCCAAAGTGTTTTTAAAAGCTCTTCTAAACATGTTCTACTCCAATGGGTCTAAGAGGTGCACACAAATCCAGAAATAATAAATCTTGTTCTGAAATGAGTGGTAATTCAGCAATGGAACTCAAAGAGAAAGAGAGGCTAGAGGGTACTTTGACGCCTTCAACCAACCGACCCACCATCCTATGCTCCTCCATTGAGGCTCAGGACACTTGCTGGCCCACCAGTCATAAAGCAGTCAGAGAAGAAAAGGTTTAGCTATGCAATGTGTGAAAAGTTAATGGAAGGGCACATTCAGTGATGCTGGGTGCCAGAATTGGAACTATAAGAAATCCAAAAAGAAAGAAAAGAAAGAAAGGAATTCCCTTCACAAATTCATAACAATGAAGGTTATTTAAATGAGTGCAACATTAATTGTTAGAACATTCTTTCTTTTTAATCCTTTTTTCAAAGGCTGAAAATACCCCTGGAGCTACTGACAAGAACGTAGAGAATCTAACCAAACTGGGCGACCTCATGAAGTTAACTTTGGTAATGAAAGCGAGTGAAAAGGCTGTTCCAAAAGCTTGAGTGAGGCCAGCATGCCTTTAGAAACAAATGAGATCCTGGAAGCCTGCTAAATGAATCTCTCCAACACTCTTGGTTCAAGCCATTAAAAGTCAATAAAATCTGATTAATATTCCTTAGTTGATTGTTTGGTATCTTTATTTTTAGATTTTTCTGAGTTCATTACTGTAAGATATATTCATTTAGATGTCCATTTGTTCCTATCTAAGGCTTGCAAAGAACACCTGCCTTTATTATTATGGGGCCAACCGATTAAGCTAATCAGATCTGAAACATACTCAGTGTTAAGATTTTTTTTAAAGTTGCTTAATTTATACCCTGCCTTTATCCCCAATGAAGACCGAAAGTAGCTGACCTCATTCTTCATTCCTCCATTTTGTCCTCAAAAGAACCCTGTGAGGTTGGTTAGGCTGAGAGTATGGGAATGGTTCTAGATCACCTGGCAAGCTCCCATGGCAGGGCAGGGAATCGAACCTGGATGACCCAAATCCTAGTCCATCATTTAGCCACTACACTGCACTGTCTCTCCAGATAAGGGGAAACTTCACCATACCCAGAGATTTCTTCTTTCCTCCCACTTTTATGAAAACATAGAACATGAAACCTGATGAAGAGTTGTGTGCGTGTTGCGGGGCGGGTGGGGGGCGGTATCACAAATAGCTGGCTTCTTAACAACTGATTACAGAACTCACATTAAAAGCTAGGTTCTGCAGCCTGATCACTGTTGAATAGGATCTCCTCAATAACTCTACGCACAGTGTAGGCTTACAATGTATGACGTATAGAGGGCAAACTCTTGCCGCAGTCTTAATTGCTTACTCTCAGTCAATTGAATAGCAGGTCAAAAATTGGAGAGACACTATCACAGCCCTTCATGATGCTCTAGGAATTACCCCTAATCTCTATGGGCTTTAACTGTAGAGACAAGGGGAATTCCTCGATCATCATGGGGATGGGAGGTGACCCATCAGTTCTGGATAATCACCAGAATTAATGTCAGTCTCTGTGATCCTTTTACCAAAGGATAAACCCCCTCGAAGTGTCTCGGGATTTTCAAGTGATTGGCTGGCAACTGCAGTGTTGTGCCTGATTTGGATTGTTATGAAGCCCATGCAGAAAAGAAATAGAAAAAGCTCAAGTGTACATGTTGAATTCCCAGATGGGGAGAATACTGCCCCTGAAGCATTTTCAGGTGGAACAGTTCCACAGGGGGAAGACTAAAGACTTTGCTCCATGTGCCCTGCAGCTGCAATCCAAGTCAGGGACTGTGGGCTTGTTAATTAAGGAGAACTTGTTTTTGCAAAAAGGATTTTACAACTTGTTTCCTGAGAGCCAAGAGCTCCATGTGCCAAGCTCACTCCCAGAATTTCTGTCCAGTGGGTTGATATATACACTCCCTGCAAAAAAGTCTTCTTTCTCAAGCCTAGAAGGCAGAGACATAACATGGCTGAATCAAGTTACATGACTCCAGGACCCCTCTCCAGTCAGACTGCCAACTATTTATTTCTGAGTATATGCAAACAGGCAGTGAGACAAGTCTACAGAAATGGTGATAGTTCGACAATAGCAACTTTCTGTTCTTTCTGTTCTTTTCCTTAGCTGAAAGCCTAGTGCAAGGCAACTTTTTATATGCTGTGTGCTTTCTGCATTTTATATCCTCTGTAGTTCAGTAAAAACCTTTCTTTGGCCTTCACTCATGGGCCTTCTGCTTGGGCCATTACTAGGACTCTGTTCACACTCAGAGGCTCATCAGCTTCCCCAAAAGCTGGCGATGAGATATGCCTCTTAAAGTTTGGGTGTTTGTGGCTAAGTTAATTCAGATCATGGATGCCTATTGCCTACACACTAAACATCCTGCTGAGTTAGATTGGGGATCTTGCAGAACTGGGCAGTGGGGGGTTGAGGGGTAGGTGGTGGAGTGAGCAGGTTCCCAAGGGAACGGACTAGCTTGCCTGGGTTTCAGCGAAGGACACATTTATCAGGAGTGTGGTTTAGTGGCCAGTATCTCCTCTGTATGCGTAAGGTCACAGGTTGAGCTTTCAGTGTCTATAATGCATCTGCAGTTTCCCTTCACACGCTAGCAATTTTCACAAATCGTAACCCTTCCCTAGAAGAAAACGCACAAATGTCCAAGAATGGAGTTATTCTAAACCTGATGCTTGGAAAATTCCAGCATCACCAATCATTGCCACGTAGCATGGCCAAGCTCTGCTTGGAAAGATCGTAGGAACAGTCACAATGGCCCCTGACAATAGGACAAAATCCAGCATCAGGGGGGTGGCTGTAAGGCAACGCTTTTTAGGAGGGCCCCTTAATCAAATGCACACACACAAGCCCAGAAGAACCTTCAGCGCTGTGGATCTTATCAGTGATATGCCATTAAAATTCATTGATGTTCCCTTTTTTTCCCCTTTGGCTTGATTACTTGTATTAATTACTTCCTCTTTCTTAGTTTGTTAGATATTAAGGTTTGTCATGTGTTTCACTGGCCTTCACATGGGTTCCACTCCAGTAACATCAGCTGATTAAAAACTTGCCATTATTAGTGAAACATCCTCACAGGACTTACAATCTTCAAGAATGAAAGAAGACTAGAGGATCTGGCTTGGCACTCACCTTCCCTCAGCCCTCCAAATGGTAGTTGTAAATATTGAGGTGGTGCGCCCTCTCATCACTGAGGTCTCCTCCATCCATAAAAGAGTTGTCCTTCAGCTTGGTGTCCTTCAGCCCTCTGTAGATAAATGGCTCTCTTGGGTCAGGAACCTCCATTAATGGGAAGAAGGCCAACTGCATGTTCAGAAAAATGTCTGCAACCGTATATGCCCTCACATCCAAATGGCAAAGTCCTGCCCCTACCACTAGATAGGATAATCACACAAATAATATATTTTTAAAAAAATCCTAGTTTTCACTTGAAGAGTTTGGGCTAATGCATGGGGTTCTTCCCCTTCTCGTTTTATTGTTGTCATAACCCTGTGAGACCCTGTGATGCAGAGTGATAAGCTGCAGTACTGCAGCCCGAGCCCGAGCCAGTTTCCTGGGGGTAAAGTGTGGATGACTGGGGAAGGCAATGGCAAACCACCCTATAAAAAGTCTGCCATGAAAACATTGTGATGCGACGTCCCCCCCATGGGTCAGTAATGACTTGGTGCTTGCACAGGGGACTACCTTTACCATATAAGATTCAACTCCCCAAGAAGGCAGGCTTTTGGCTGATATACTTCCACTTCCAGCAAATGAAAGAGTGATAGGGTAGAGCGACAACCAGACCGAGAAGATCCTGCTCCTCCTGCCCACCTGACGCCAGCTCAGAGGGCTAGTTCCAAGGGCTCCTCCGTTGTGGTTCAGCGGATCTCTCTTATCCCCATGCTTGCCCAGCCACTGATTGACGTATCTGACACATCTACGGGCCATTAAGCTGAGCAAGGACACCGTCCGACTTTGTCTCAACCAACCAGCCACAGCCTCAAAAGCACGCTCCAGGGCATCAGGGGCCGATCCAGGCCACCCGTCCAACAACAGATAAAGCTGGGTGTCATCTGCGTATTGGTGACACCCAAGCCCGAAACTCCGCACCAGCCAGGTGAGGGGGCACATATAGATATTAAATAATAATGGAGAGAGTATCGCTCCCTGTGGCACACCACATACCAGTGGCCTACCAGATGACACTCTCTCCCCAAGTGCCACCCTCTGTCCCCGATCATGGAGAAAGGAGACCAGCCACTGCAGTGCTGTCCCCTGAATCCTCACATCGGCAAGGCGGTGGGTCAAAAGCTCATGATTGACTGTATCAAACGCTGCTGCTGATAGATCCAGCAAAATCAGCAGTGCTGATCCGCCCTGATCCAGATGTCTGTGGAGATCGTCTGTGAGGGCGACCAGCAATGTCTCGACCCCATGTCCCGGGCGGAAACCAGACTGGAAGGGGTCTAGGGCCGAGGTCTCCTTCAGGAAATTCTGCAGTTGCTTCTCTGCCGCCCGCTCAATCACCTTCCCCAAAAACGGAAGGTTGGAAACCGGTCGGTAATTGAGCAGGTCAGCAGGATCTAATGATGATTTCTTCAGAAGAGGCCGTACCACAGCTTCCTTCAGCGCCTTGGGAAAAACCCCAGAGCTCAAGGACAGGTTTATAATTGCCTCCAAGGTTGGCTTTCACCAACCATGACAGGCACGGGTCCAAGGCGCATGTGGTAGGCCGTACCACCTGCAGAATCCTGTCCACCTCTTCCCCGAAAAGAGGGCTGAAATGATCTAATATGGGTCCCGAAGACAGCCAAGGGGCCTCTAGTTCATTTACTGTATCAACTGTGCTAGGGAAGGCACCAAGCCCTACCACCTCGCTTGGTTATGAAGGCCTGGCCCTTTCCAGGTGCAGGAGCCTTTTCAGGGACCCTTATTTTTCTTTTAACCCAAACAGTCATGGAGATTGATGAGCACAGTACAGCTTTTTGAACAGCTTCCTACCTATCATTTTACAATCCGCTTTGGTTAATTCGGAAAAAATGTGTGTGGGGGGGTAGCCTTTTTTGCTGTTTTTCTTATGCTTGTTGGAAACGTTGCCTGATTTGTATAGCCGAGAACACCAACAAACCGGGGAACCAGAATTCTAGAAATTACTAATATATATTTTTCCAAAGTGCAAGGTGCAAAAGTGCTAAGTAAGTTTAACATGCATCATAAATACATTTACAAAATACAAAGTCCATCCAATAGAACATCAAAATCATCATAATGTCAAAATCTCAAAGTCCATCCATTTATAAACTGAATCTTCACCGTCCGGAATATGTATGGAACTTTTAAAGTGCAAATGCTGGATATAATGAAAAAAGCCGGTGGGAGGGGAGACTTGTGCAAGTTGTTTGTTCTTTCACGGTCCAGAGTAGAAATAATTATTTAATAGACGCCAACGGGAGTTTGCAGGCAAAATGTTATTTACCCGTTTCGTGAGTGGAAAAAACTCACTTCATCCTGGGCATAAACATAATCAGACCGGAAACACTGTAGGGATAGAATAATTCAATTACAGATATACATATACATTTCATAATACAATGAAAGTACAATCAAAAAAATGTACTCACTATCCATAGACGCACAATACACTCCCCCACCGCTTGCAACAGAAAGATTCACGGACTGACGGTAAGTGGATCGGACAGCAATATTATAACACCAAAGGGGCCGAATTGAATCAATGATTTAATTGGTATTAAAGGAAGGTCCTGCAGGAGCCCAAAAACTTACAATAGGGGTTATAGAAAACAAGAGAAATCGATCTCCAAATTTAGTCCATGTGGAGTCAAGGAATGAAGTTGGAAAATCCATTTGGACTCAGAACGCATTAAGAGCTTTCCTATGTCCGAAGCGTGTGGACAGTCCAATTGTTCAATTACTGAAACCTTAAACTCATTGCAAGGATGGCCATGCTCATGGAAATGTTCGGCCAAAGGCGCCTCCGATACTCTGTTCCTAATCCTTGATATATGTTCTTGAATTCTAATCTTTAAAGGGCGCGTGGTGCTCCCTATGTATATCCTGGGACACTTACATTGAATAACATATACCACGTTAGATATCAAGGATTAGTTAATTAGTTTGGTTAATTCGGAAAAAATGTGTGTGGGGGGGTAGCCTTTTTTGCTGTTTTTCTTATGCTTGTTGGAAACATTGCCTGATTTGTATAGCCAGCATGCATTGTGACGACATGATCCTCATCCCCCACCCCAGACTCATTGGTGCCTTCAGCACTTTGGCCTTTTTTGCATTCACCGCTTTGGCTTTTTTTGCCTCCTGTCCTTTCAACCCGGATGACTCAGCCGTTTCCTCTCCTTACAGATGGCCCTTTCTTCACCAGACCATGCAGTAGTAACTGCACAAACTTCACCATTAGCCCCTTCTCAGTTAGTTCCTGACCTGCAGACACCTAACCGAGCCTCATTAGCATCCCAGAGCTCTACGCCCATCCTCTGCTCCACCTGCTCCCTGCTTCAAGGCCAGTGTTCCATCCCAGGCACTCCTTTGCCTGACCATGCCCTGGCAGATGCAGCTAGCCACCAATGCTTCCTCGGACACTATCTTGCATAACAAAGAGGAGTTTGTTGCACGCCCTAGTCATTGGGAAGTACGGGTAGTGGAGAATCAAACGCAGTTCTCCAGATTAGAGTCCCGCCACTCTTAACCACTATACCAAACCGGCTTTTGAGATAAATTACATTGTTTTACACTTTTGCAATTAGTTGTGGTTTTAGATAGAAACCCCTTCTCTTCCTTGCTCTAGTTCATGGAGAAAGCAGCCTTGGTGCTTGAAAAGAAAAAAATGTTCCAGAGTAACGAAGAATTTAAGAGTCAATGGGCAGCCGTCCTCAATAAATGTTCCATGGATTTAATGTTATTGGTTGTAGAACAGGCGAAAGTGGAAGTGAACAACCTAGAGAAGGAGATTACTAATTTAGAAACTGCTCTTAAACAGGATATGGTACATACAACTTTTGAAGCCAAATTAGCGGAGTTGGAAGCACAGGTACTGGATTTTGAAAAGAAAACCAAGGAAATTAAAATAAAAAAAATTCATAGGGATAATAAGGATTACAGTACAGGGAGAGTGTACTCTTGGTGGCTTGAAACCAATATGACTCGCAAGAGGGTGACTTTGTCTAACCCATTAGAAACTAACTCAAAATTGGACACTACAGATGGGAATGAGACGGATACTTGGGTGGAGGATAGTACGCTGAGTAATACACGCATCAATAGGTTGAGCCGAAATAAAGCTAGAGGAGGTTTTTTGAGGGGAGGAGCCAGAGGACGCGGCAGGAAAACCTAGTAGTTAACCTGTCAGACAGACAGCTCTCCCCTACCGAAATTAAAGTGTTAAACTTGGGTCTGGGATACGTCCCTACTCCTCGTTATAATGCTTTTAAGACAAGGATTGATTTATTTAAACTCGTTAGACTCTTAAAACTCCGGGATTATTTTGGAGATGCGCCTTCCCCATCCGATGTTCCTTCCGGTCCTCGTCCCCGCTCGACTTTTGTCCCCCCAACTAGTAATCATTATATTCAGACATTTGAAGCTATGGTTAGTAAAGAAATTGAGGAAGTAGAGCGAGATTTTCGCCCAAAAAAATCTAATCTCAGTTACTCGGAAAACCTTGCTTTGCGCTCCCTGATGTCGGATGAATCGATAATTATTAAGGAGGCGGATAAGGGGGGCGCTATTGTTGTTATGAATAGAGGGGACTATATTGGGGAGGTTGAGAGACAGCTTAACGACAGAGAGAGTTACTTAAATATACCTACTGATCCTATAAAACGAATAGCTAACATTATTAAAAATACCCTTGATGAGGCTTTGGCTCTAGACTGGATCTCTGAACCAACTCATAGAGCCTTAATTAACTTGGAACCTAGAACACCTATTTTCTATGTCTTACCAAAGATTCACAAGCCAGGTTTTCCCCCTCCAGGACGCCCAATAATATCTGGGTCGAACTCGGTTTTGGAACCGTTGGCTAAGTATTTAGACAGTTTCTGTCAGCCAATGGTAAAATGACTACCATCATACATACAGGATACACGAGCCTTTATTAATGCAGTGGAGGGGATGAGTATTCCCCAGCGAGCCACCTTTGTTACCTTAGACGTGGCCTCATTATATACAAATATCCCCCACGAGGAGGCAATGGAGACTGTCCGTATAGCTTTAGAACAAAGAACCTCATCAAGTCCTCCTTCACATTTCTTATTAGCCCTTTTGGATATAGTTTTGACACAGAATTACTTTCGTTTTCAAGATAGATATTTTCTACAGGTCCACGGAGTGGCTATGGGCTGCTCCGCGGCACCGAGTGTGGCTAATTTATTTATGGGACGTTTGGAGGCTATTTTTTTACAGAATCCAGCACAGAACCCTTTTTTTGAAAATATTATATTTTATTGTCGTTTTATTGATGACCTTTTTTGATTTTGGATGAATATAATTTGGTGGAGGATTTGTGTCTCTGGATGAATTCCCTGCATAACAATATTAAATTCACCTGGACAACCAATGAGAACGTAATTAATTATCTAGACGTTTCAGTTGTCCGCTCAAGAGACAATATAGTACAGGTATGCCCATATAAGAAACCTACTGATAAGAATGCACTCTTGCACTTTCATTCCTTTCATCCCCATCACCTTCGCAATAATTTGCCGTATAGTCAGTTTTTAAGGTTGCGTCAAAACTCAACAACAATGAAGGATTTTCAGGTATATGCGACACGTCTGGAGGAACAGTTGATTGAAAAAAGGTATCTGCCCCAAGTGATAGCCCAGTGTAAGGACAGAGCAATTAAAAGAGACAGGCAGATATTCCTAAGGAATAGAGAAAAGAGACGGGAGAGCAGGTTTTGCTTCGCGTTGGATTACACTCCCTTAACGAAAAACATTCGGAATATTATTTACAAATACTGGCCTCTAGTGGAGAGCTTACCAGGCTGTCAAGGAAAGCCGCTAATTGCTCTTCGTCGTACCAAGAGCTTTAGGGATCAACTGATACATACAGATTTTGTAAAAAAGGCTCCAAGTAGAGGATTACCGAAGGGACATTATAAGTGCGGAAAGTGCAATACATGTGATCTGGTGATGTCACCACAGCAATTTAGAGGTTTAGGTTTGTTTTGGAGGGAATTCTCTAATTGCAACAGTCAGAATGTGGTATATCTGATAGTGTGTGTATGTGGTAAAATGTATGTAGGATGTACGGGACGACCTATCAAAACAAGAATTCAAGAACATCGGTCGAGAATACGGAGGAACGTTGAGGAAGCACCTTTAGTGGCACACTTTAGGAGTATGGGACACGGAGATACTGATTTTGTGTATACTGTATTATATGTAAGTCATAGCAAGGAACCCATGATTTCCCAACAGGATCTTCTGCGTCAAGAGGCTTGATGGACTTTCAAATTGCAATCAATGGAACCCAGAGGATTAAACAATGCATTTGGTTTGGCCGTTTTCTTACGAGGACATGAGCCAGAGGCACTAGCACTTTAAATGTTATAACTGATTCAGAGTTACTTGATAATTGAATGTAGTATATAACACCTGAGTGGGAATCAGTAGATTGCTGACACCACGGAGCGGATTGCCACTATGCACTTTAAAACTTGAGAAATGTATTAAGCTGCTACTTGTAAGTATTTGTAAGACTATTCTTAGCTATGTATATCGATAGGAATTTAAAATGTTTTTATAGTGTATTTATGTGATTTTTTTCTTACAGTATTTATTGAAATACCATCCATCAAAGTTGGTTGTGAGTATATAGCAATGAAATTGTATGTAATTTATTGTGCATTGTGTATGAATTTTTATAAACTGTTTTGTATATATTTTACAGAAGTAACTGCTTTGAGAAAGGGGATTCCGGAACGGGAACTTCCTGCTGGCGACCCGTCAGAAGTTACTGTCATTGTATTTAAGTTTGTTTGTAGCACGATAGCAATTGTATATACTTATACATATTATGAAGATTTTTTGTGATGGATGGTTATCCTTAGGTGATGTGAAAATTGTATATACTTGTATCAATTAGGCACAATTTGCTTCATGAAAGCTCTTGATTAAAAAACTGTTGAATAGTTCTTTATTGGTACAGCATAGTTAGTAGGGTGCGGTTATATAGTTTGTTTTGCTAGTTCATGGAGAAAGCAGCCTTGGTGCTTGAAAAGAAAAAAAATGTTTTTTGCTGTTGATCTTGCGTTTTGTTTCTTCTAGAACCCAATTTTTCTAGTTGGTGATCCTGTCTCCTAATACTTTCCCCTCAAACCTTCCTCTTCCTTCCTCTCTGCTTGGAGCCTCCATCCCATTGCCCCTCCATGAAACTGGAATGAAGTCATATGCAGAGTCACATTTCCTTCATTGGAGTGGGGGAAGGGTTGTTAATGTTCAGACCCCTTCTCCATACTGGGAGAAAAGTTCATATATATGGAATATCATAACTCCTTTTTCATCATGTATCTTAAGCACAAAACATTGTCTGGCAAGGCAGAACTGATGCCAATCCTGGCAGGAGCTGGAAAGTTACCAGAAGGTGTGTCAGATTGACAAGCTGACCCTCTGTTAGCTAATCTGCCTTAAAGATGGGGAATTAATAAGCAGTCAGCTAGTATTAAGGGATCAAGACCGGGGTATACTAAGGTCAGTAATCCTGGATTTCGCCCAATAAGAGAGAGGAGACTAATATTTCAAAGCATCAAAGACATTACTTAAAACCTTGAGTGAAAAGTACATGAGAATCACACACACATTCATTACAAGACTAGGGAATAAAAGGTGAGAAAAATAGAGACTGTTGCACTAGCAGGAATATCGTTGGTGGGCAATACACACCTGTCCTGGTGAGAGCAGAGATCCAGCAGCAAAGGGCAGCATGCCTAGTGAGATGCCAGCAAGGCACTAGGTGGGGTGGGGTAGGAGGAGCCCTGGGGAGTTCGAGCATCTCCCTTATATAGTCCCATTTCAGCCCCTAGGCTTGACCTGGGGTGGGCTTATGCCCTATCAAATGGTCCTCCGGAAATTTACGAAAAGTAAATGAAGTGCCACTCAGGTGGGATAAAGGAGGTCCAGACTGGGTACTTAGGAGCCTAATGTTTGTGTTTGTGACACCTCAAGAATAACAAAGGGAGAGGAGGAAGAGCGGGTGAGGGGCAATTGATTTTTATGATGGTCCATGGCGACACTTCCAGAGGGAAGAAAGGACAGAAGGGAAGGGCGGATGAGAAGTGATCTGCATTTTAGGATCATCTGTTGCTTGATGGCTGGAAGCGATGATCTTGATTGTGGGATTACCAGGAGATCCTGAAGCGCCTTTTACTCCTGGCATCTCCGTATCAAGAGGCCCAGCTGAGACACAGACATGCCAGGGCTTCTACAGCAAAAATAGTTGTCCTTTTAAAACTGACTCTGGGAAAATGGCTTCTCTCTCTTTCATTGCTAGTCCTAGTTCCTGCAAGAATCTCAGCAGGGGCTGGCATCTTGGCAAGAAGGCCCATTTATTTGGGTGCAGTGTGGGCAGAGTGTTTGCAGAAAGGGTGGCTTGTGGGTGCTGATAAGGGGGCTGCCCTGCCAGTCCCATGATGTTCCCTTCTTCATGCATCATATTGGCCTCAGTACCAAGTGATGCGCAGTCCACAAAGTCTATGTCCAGATTCCGGGGGGGGGGGGGCGGTCCAGGCTACACCTCCGTGCCTCAGAGAAGCACTGAAGTGAAACTAAGACCTCTTCCAGAAGGTCCTGCTTCATCTAATCAAAGCTCTTCTGTACTTTCCCTCACCCACCTTTCCCATCTGAGGTTTTCCGGGATATGACAAGCCCTTCCCATCTGGCAATTGCAGGACATCAAGCACCCTCTTCATCTTTAGTTTCACCCAGATGTGCACAAACAAGCATTTCCAAATTCATTGTTTCACCTTTAAACAAGCCATTAAGCTATTGCTTCAGGGGCAGAAGATGGATTTCTATCCTGAGCTTTTCAGCCAAGAGCTCAGTGTGTGTGTTCCTTGGATCCACATGTACACCATCGGACACGTGTCTGAGCCTTCTTCCCACAAAACGCTCGTTATTCATGCTGCTGCATTTACAGACATCCTTCCTCTCCTAGACTGGTACATAACGCCCTACCCTTTCTCCCTCTTCCTCATTGATTTCCTAGTTAGCGTTGTGTGCATGCCTTGTATGCATTCTATACAATTGTTCTTTTTACCGCTTCCTGTTGAACTTTCACCAGCTTCATTCAGAGACTTCTCTTCAGGTATAATCCATGTATCGATTGGTGGAGATCTCGTAGTTTCCCCCTCTCTCTGTGGCCCTTTTATGTCATTTCCCCCACCTCATGATGAGACCCTCCCCATTTGTGTAACGGTAGAATTAGATGGATATCAAAACAATAAATCTCACAGTACTTGACTCCCAAGAATCCCAGATTAAAGATATCAAACAATCCCCTAAGGTATATTAGTCAGATTTTTATTGACTGGTCGTGTCTTGAAACAAGAGTGCGAAAAAAAATCCGTTTATCAGGCTTTTGGGATCTCGTTTGTCTTTGAGGGCATGGTGGCCTCATTAAATTTACCTATTTTGAACAGTAATTTCAAACGATACATCATTCTTGTTAAAGAAATCGCTGATCTGAGTCCTGAAACTTGCTATCAAAGTATCTCGAGAGGTATTTTCAGCCTGTATTTGAAAAAAAAAAGAACTAAAAAGAATGTTCTTATAATTATTGTTGTATTCATACTCATTTAAATAACTTTCATTGTTTTGCAATTGAGAACGGAACTTTTTTTGTATTTCTTACTCTTCAAATTTTGGCACCCACCATCACTGACAGAGCACTTCTATTAACCATTCAATCAATGCACGGCTAAACTTCTTCTCTGCCTGCTTTATGAGTGGTGGTCTACCAAGTATCTTGAGCCTCACTGGAGGTTCATGGTTGAGGGTGTTAAAGTACTATCTAGCCTCTGTTTCTCTTTTATTTTTGTTGCTGGATCATGACCCCCCTTGCCATGTGTTTCTGAAATAGATTTATTATTTCTGGATTTCTGTGTCTCTTAGATCTCTTGAAAGATAACATGTTTTGGGGACTTTTTTTGAAAAACATGGAATTGGTGCACAACTGCAGTAATAGGTTTTTGGAAAGTAGTAGGCCCAGCTGAGACACAGACATGCCAGGGCTTCCACAATAAAATTAGTTGTCGTTTTAAAACTGTCTCTGGGAAAATGGCTTCTCTTTCTTTCACTGCTAGTCCTAGTTCCTGCAAGAATCTCAGCAGGGGCTGGCATCTTGGCAAGCAGGCCCATTTATTTGGGTGCAGTGTGGGCAGAGTGTTTGCAGAAAGGGTGGCTTGTGGGTGCTGATCAGGGGGCTGCCCTGCCAGTCCCATGACATTCCTTCTTCATGCATCATATTGGCCTCAGTACCAAGTGACGGTAGGATTAGATGGATATCAAAACAATAAATCTCACAGTACTTGATTCCCAAGAATCCCAGATTAAAGATATCAAACAACCCCCTAAGGTATATTAGTCAGATTTTTATTGACTGGTAGTGTCTTGAAACAAGAGTGCGAAAAAAAATCCGTTTATCAGGCTTTTGGGATCTCATTTGTCTTTGAGGGCATGGTGGTCTCATTAAATTTACCTATTAAATTTACCCATTAAATTTACCTATTAAATTTACCCATTAAATTTACCTATCCAAGATATTTGGAACAGTAATTTCAAACGATACATCATTCTTGTTAAATATATCGCTGATCTGAGTCCTGAAACTTGCTATCAAAGTATCTCGAGAGGTATTTTCAGCCTGTATTTGAAAAAAATAAAAATAAAAAAGAATGTTCTTATAATTATTGTTGTATTCATACTCATTTAAATAACTTTCATTGTTTTGCATTTGAGAACGGAACTTTTTTTGTATTTCTTACTCTTCAAATTTTGGCAGCCGCCATCACTGACAGAGCACTTCTATTAACCATTCAAACAATGCACGGCTAAACCTCTTCTCTGCCTGCTTTATGAGTGGTGGTCTACCAAGTATCTTGAGCCTCACTGGAGGAGCATGGTTGAGGGTGTTAAAGTACTATCTAGCTTCTGTTTCTCTTTTATTTTTGTTGCTGGATCATGACCCACCTTGCCATGTGTTTCTGAAATAGATTTATTATTTCTGGATTTGTGTGTGTCTCTTAGATCTCTTCAAAGATAACATGTTTTGGGGACTTTTTTTTGAAAAACATGGAATTGGTGCACAACTGCAGTAATAGGTTTTTGGAAAGTAGTAGGCCTCTTTCATGGAGCTTGTCGATCATTTCAGCTGACAGATTTTGGGGGGAGGGATTTGTCCATTTCTCTGGATATTCTCTCTGTGTTTTCTTCCATCCCTCATAAACTCCGGTTTCATTCAAGAAAAGCTAAACAGTAGGGGTGCGTGCTTTGGGTTCCTGGTTCGGAAAAAAAATAAACCAGGCCCTATTCGTAAAGATCCAATATTTCTGAATTGGGGACAGTATGATGGCCCCGATTCAAAAATACCAAATCAAAGCTTCCCGAAACAATTTGGGTCACTTCGGGACGGTTCGGGGCCTTTTAAAGGGCTCCCTCCCACCACCACCCCACTTACCTGGGACATTGTGGTGACAGGTGAAGTGGCCATCCTGTTGGCTGCTGCGGTGGCTGAACTGGCAGTGCGGGTGGCGCAGCTGCTGGCTGCAGCCTTCCCCAATGCCCTGCTGGACGCTACGGCGGAGGAGGTGCCTGCTCCGACCTTCAGGAAAGGTAAGTGGGGTTGGGGTGAGGGGAAGGGGAAGGGGGCTCAGGGGGAGGTGGGTTTCTCACTTTGGTGTGCTCTGAATCATTAAGAAGCATACCGAAGTGATTCCGATAACCCAAACCCGAAGCGGCTTTCCACTTCGGGTATTGGATTATTCCGAATCTTTTTCCTGCTTCGAGTAAACCCAAATATTTCCCTAGTGCACACCCCTACTAAACAGTTGTGTTGACTCTTAATCTGGCCCTCATGACTGGGTTGTTGTAAGGGTACAGATATAAAAAAATAAACTGTTGTTGTTTGTCACAAGATCTAGACAGCATTGGGAGTCTCTGGAATCCTTTAAGGCCCTGCCTTTAGACGAGCAAAGGATGGTCACAGATAGCCTGGAAGCCGAGAGAACTAAATTTTTAAAGAATATGCTGGACAATTCTGGTCCCTCTATCAGTTCAATGGCAGGAGTGGAAGCACCACCAGCACCATCAGCACCATCAGCGAACGCCGAGTGTACTGGGATTCAAGTCCAAGCAGTTGTCCACCGACTTAAGCCTTCCGGATTCCTCTCTTCAATTGTGCAAAGGGAGGGCGGGGCTTCTAGCTCTAAGTCTCCAGGCACAGAGAACTCTTCCCGGTCGGCTGGCTCTATCAGTAATGGATGTGTTATTCTTGATGAGAACAATTCTTTAGATCAACTTGTTGAGATGGACTGACGCCCAGAGAGACCTTCACCCATGTCAATTAAATTTGTCTCTTGGAATATAGCAGGGTGGAGGAATAAGGCCAAAGACCAGGACTTCATAGCATATCTTAAAACCTTTGATATTGTCCTTCTCCAGGAGACTTGGGCCCAAACTCCCTTATTTCTTGAGGGATTTAGATCCTACTCCCTTCCAGCATCTAGGACTAGTAGTAGTGGGCGCCCTCATGCAGGCTTAACCATCCTTGTGTCCTCTAGTCTTGATTTAAACTCTACTAATCTCCCAGGCTGCCCTCCTATTGCTCAAGGCATTATGATAAATTGTGGAAGTTATCCTTTAATAAAACTAAATATTTATTGTCCGGAGCAGGACCTTCCCGCCCCGGACTGGGCCCACCCAGGGCCCCCCCTGGACCGAGGCCAGGCCCCGCCAATGCCCCCCCGCTCGCCCGACCCCCAGCGCTCACCTCAAGACCCGGGGGAAGCCGGCTCGAAGGAACGCCGACGGGCGCGGCGGCAGAGCCGCGCCCGGGCGTGGCGCAGGCCGGAGGAAGCGGCCGGGCCGGGGAATGCCGGGCCGCCGCCGCCGCCGCCACCACCCCCGCAGAGGGGCACCAGACCGGCGCCCCCGACAACGCGGGCAGCGGCGGGCGGGGAAAACCTGGAGAGGCCTCTGCCGAGGAGGCGGCTGGGTGGAGACATGGCGGCCGAGCAGGCCAGGCCCGGGCCGGGAAGGGGAAGGGCGCGGGTGCGAGCAGCGGAAGGGAGGCGGGCACCCGGGGCAGCGCGGAGCCAGATTGGGGAGCAGAAGGTTGGGAGGGCTCCCCAGTATGAAGAGACTGGCACGAGAAGGGGGAAGGAGAAGGGGTCAGCGGAGTGCAGGGAAGGGAGGAAGACGGAGGAGGCAAGCGAGCTGAGAGGAAAGGGGTGGGAACAGACAAGGGAAGTCACCAGTGACAGGACGGACAGCAGAGCACGGGGCGGGGAAAGGAGGGAGCACGATGGCGGATTGGGGGAGAGGGGAGAAGCGGGTTGAGGCGGTGGCAGAAAAGGGAAGAGCCCGAGGACGCCGGGGAGGAGAAGTTGGCGGGGAGAGCGCATACGGCCAGAGCGAGGAAGCGAGAGAGAGAGGGGAAACGGCCATAGGCTCTCCAGGCAGCTGGTAGGAGGCAGAAGCCAGTGGCTCAACTGCTGCCCCCGCCCAGTCTGAGGCCGAGGGAACTCCTTTGCCACCACCCCAACCGGGGTCCAAGGGTACGGCAGAGCAGGGGGGGCCAGCGGCGGGTAGGGCGGGGCCTCACAAACTGGTGGAGAAGGCAGGCGCTGGCAGCCCCGTGAGACCCCCCCGCCCTTACCTGCCCACCCCTGCAGGTTGGCGCAGCCCTCGCTCGCTGTTGAAGCCCGCCACCTTAAGCGCCCCAGGGACAACCGCGCCGTCCGGCAGCGCCAACCCCGGCATGGACCTCACCCAGTTCGGGCAATGGCTGACAGAGCATCAAGGGCAGCTGTTACGCGAGGTAGCCCAGCAGCAGTTGGACGCCCAAGCCGCCCTCGCCCGGCAGCAACAGGACGCCCAAGCATCCCTGGTGCGAGACCTACAGCAGGTCCTTGCCCAGGCGGGGGCGGGAGCGGGTGTAGCTGGAGCAGGAGGCGGCGCCCCTGCCCCCCGTCCACCGTTCCAACTAGCCAAGCTGGGCCCGGAAGATGACGTTGATGCCTTCCTAGAGGCCTTTGAGCGCACGGCCGAAGCCGCCGGATGGGCCCCGGCCCAGTGGGCCTTCATACTGGGTCCACACCTGACAGGGGAGGCTCAGGCCGCCTTGAAGGCCCTGCCCAAGGCCGAGGGCGCCGACTATGCCAAGTTGAAGGATGCCATCTTGGACCGGTACGAGATAACGCCGGATACATATCGCCAGAAGTTCCGGGCCCTGACCCTGCAAAAGACGGACCGCCCCCGCACTCTCGTGGCCAACCTGCAGGACGCCGCCTACCGCTGGCTCAAGCCGACCACAGATGAGGGGCGACGAATCGCCGACCAGGTGGTCCTGGAGCAACTCCTCCAAGTGATCCCTACCCGAGCTAGGAACTGGGTGGCCTACAACAAGCCGGGCACCCTGAAGGAGGCCACCGTATTGTGGGAGAACGTGATGGCGGCTGAGACCCGGGAGCCTCCCCGGGGGGACACCCGGCCCAGCGGGGAAGGGGGCTCCGCCACAGGGACTCAAGGCGGCCGGGCGAGACCCGGGGTGCGAGGGCCCCCGCCCGGCGCCAGGGGGCGGAACCCACCGGGAGTGCCGGTGGGGCCCCGGGCACCCTGGCCTGTACTGCCGCCACCAACCCCAGCCCCCGCGGCCCGACCAGGAGGGGGAGCCGGGAAGGAAACCAGCGAGAAAGGCCCCTGCTTCACCTGCGGGCAGTGGGGACATTGGAAGCGTGAATGCCCCCTCATGGAATGCGACCTCGGCTGGGACACCGCCCTGCCGGTCTCGCTCAGAACCTCGCGGCCCCCACCCATGCTGGTACATGTCCGGGTGGCAGGGCGGCGGCTGACGGCCCTACTCGACAGCGGGAGCTCAGTGTCCATGATCCGGTCCCATCTCCTGCCCCCGGACCTCCCCGTGGTCCGGCAAGCCACCATTGCCTGCTTTCACAACCATATCGAGGAGTGCCCCGTCGTCCTGGTACCCGTCACTTACCAGGGGCGCACCTGGGACACCCCCTTGGCGCGGGTGCGGGCTCTCCCATACCCGGTCCTACTTGGAAGGGATGGCCCTCACTTCCGGCCCGCCATGCGAGAGGCGCTTCCGGTGGTCGAGGGGGAGGAGGACGAAGAAGCCCTGGCTGGGGAAGAGGTGGACGAACCCGAGGCCAACCCCGCAGAGGCCGAGGCAGCAGGTGCCCCTGAGCAGCTCCGCCAGGAGTGGGGGGGGGAGCCTCAGTTCGCGGCAGACCAAGCCAACGACCCCACCCTAGAGGATCTACGCCGGATGGTGGCGGTAAGCGAAGGGGCCGTCCTTGACCCCCGTCGGGCGGGAAGATGGCCCCAAGTCATCCAGGAGGGGGGGCGTTGGTACCGGAAGGTGAAGGGAGCCCGGGGGGAGGTTTCCCAACTGCTGGCGCCTGCGGCCTACCGACCCGAGATCCTGAAGACCACCCACGATCACCCCTGGGCGGGACACCAGGGCGCCAAGAGCACAATGGCCCGGATCGAAGCCCACTTCTACTGGCCCGGCTTGGCCAGGGACGTACGACGACACTGTCGGGCCTGCACCCTTTGCCAGCGGCTGTCCCATCGTCGCCCAGTTAAGGCCCCCCTTGCCCCATTGCCGGTCATTGAGGAGCCCTTCACCAGAGTGGCAATGGACTTCGTAGGACCTCTACCCCGGACGCCGCGGGGGGCCCGCTACATCCTGGTCCTTATGGATTATGCCACCCGGTACCCCGAGGCCCTCCCAATGAGGGACATGAAAGCCCCCGGGGTGGCACGTGCGCTATTGCATTTCTTTGCCCATGTGGGCCTGCCGCGGGAGCTCCTGTCCGATTGCGGGAAGCCTTTCACAGCTCAGCTCACGCGGCACCTGTGTCAGACTCTGCAGGTCCGCCAAATTTTCACCAGCGTCTACCACCCCCAGACGGATGGGCTCGTGGAAAGGTTTAATCAGACCCTGAAATCTATGCTGCGGAAGCTGGCCCACGACCGCCCCCAGCAATGGGACTTATACCTAGACCCCCTGCTCTTCGCGGTCCGGGAGACTCCCCAGGCTTCGACGGGGTTTGCCCCATTCGAGCTCCTCTACGGACGCCGCCCTCGGGGCATTCTGGGGCTGGTGGAGGAATGATGGAGACCAGCGCCGGCGGTGGAAGCTCGGCCCATCCCCACCTACGTCCAGGAGCTACAGGCCCGCCTAGCGACCTGTCGAGCTGAGGCGCGGGAACACCTCCAGGCAGCCCAGGAAGCCCAAAAGGCTTACTACGACCGAGGGGCCCGAGCGCGAGAGTTCCGGGTCGGCGATAAGGTTCTCGTCCATCACCGAGTCATGGGGCCTGGGCCAGGGGATCCGTGGAGGGGCCCTTACCCGGTCACCAAGGTCAAGGGGCCCTTGTCCTACGAGGTCCAGTGCGGCCCCGAACCCCGGCATCGGAAGCGGCTCCACGTGAACGACCTAAAAGCGTGGCACAACCCCGCAACCCTGCAGTGCAACCTGGCCCCGGAGTCCCTGGAACTCTCAGAAGGAGACCTACCCTGGGCGGCCGACGCGTCAGTGGGGGAAGAGCCTGAGCTGGACCCCGACCTCCGGGCGGAACAGCAGGAGCAGGTGCGAGCCGTGTTCCGCCAAGTCCCAGGGGTCTTCTCGCGCCGCCCGGGGAGGACAGCGGTCATCTCTCATCCCATCCCCACCCCACCAGGGCGGGTGGCCCGGGCCCCGTGGCGGCCTCTGCCGTGGAAGAAATGGGAGGTCGTAGCCCGGGAGGTGGAGGAAATGTTACGCCTGAACGTGATCGAACCGTCCCGCAGCGCGTGGAGGAGCCCCATAGTGTTGGTAGGGAAACCCGATGGCTCGGTGCGCTTCTGCGTGGATTACCGGCAGGTAAATGCCCTCGCCACTTTCGACGCCTACCCCATGCCCCGGGCCGATGTCCTCATAGGCCAGCTAGGAACAGCCCAGTACCTCTCGGCCCTGGACCTCACAAAGGGGTACTGGCAGATCCCCATGGCACCCGAGGACCGCGAAAAGACGGCCTTCGCGACGCCTCAGGGCCTCTTCCAATTCAAGGTAATGCCCTTCGGGCTCCACGGGGCTGCGGCCACCTTCCAGCGGCTCGTCGACCACATCCTCGCCCACTGCCAAGAGTTCGCCCGGGCCTACATCGACGATATAATTATCTTCAGCCCCGATTGGCCCTCACACCTAAGGCACCTACGCATAGTCCTGGACGCCCTCCAGCAAGCCGGCCTCCGGGCCAACCCCCACAAGAGCCGCATCGGGTTCCGTGAGCTGACCTACCTCGGATATAGGGTAGGCCACGGGGTGTTGCGTCCTGTCCCCGACAAGGTGGTCACCCTAGAACAGAGCGCCCGCCCACGGACGAAACGGCAGCTGAGACAGTTCCTGGGGCTGGTTGGCTATTACAGCAAGTTCATACCAAGCTTCGCGAGCCTGGCCAGCCCCCTTTCCGACTGCCTCCGCAAAGGCCAACCCACCGCCGTCCGGTGGGACCCAACCCGGGAACAGGCCTTCGAGACTCTCCGAGGGGCCCTGTCCACCGCCCCGGTCCTCCACAACCCGGACTTCAGGCGTCCTTTCATCGTCCAGACTGACGCCTCGGACGTGGGGCTCGGAGCAGTGTTGTCCCAGGAGGTAGAGGGGCAAGAACGGCCCATCCTGTTCATCAGCCGGAAGCTGCAGCCAGCCGAAACCAGATACGCTACAGTGGAGAAAGAAGCCCTCGCCGTCAAGTGGGCCGTGGGCGCCCTGCAGTTCTACCTCTCGAACAACCCCTTCACCTTGGTCACGGACCATGCCCCCCTACTATGGATGGCCCGGATGAAGGACCACAATGCTCGCATCCTTAGGTGGTACCTCTCTCTGCTCCCTTTCAGCTTCACCTTGAGGCATCGACCAGGCCGGCTGCATGTGAATGCGGACTACATGTCGTGGATCCCCGAAGAGGCCCCGGAAGACCAGAAGGCTGGGCCCAGGGAGGGGGTGTGTCTGGAGCAGGACCTTCCCGCCCCGGACTGGGCCCACCCAGGGCCCCCCCTGGACCGAGGCCAGGCCCCGCCAATGCCCCCCCGCTCGCCCGACCCCCAGCGCTCACCTCAAGACCCGGGGGAAGCCGGCTCGAAGGAGCGCCGACGGGCGCGGCGGCAGAGCAGCGCCCGGGCGTGGCGCAGGCTGGAGGAAGCGGCCGGGCCGGGGAATGCCGGGCCGCCGCCGCCGCCGCCACCACCCCCGCAGAGGGGCACCAGACCGGCGCCCCCGACAACGCGGGCGGCGGCGGGCGGGGAAAACCTGGAGAGGCCTCTGCCGAGGAGGCGGCTGGGTGGAGACATGGCGGCCGAGCAGGCCAGGCCCGGGCCGGGAAGGGGAAGGGCGCGGGTGCGAGCAGCGGAAGGGAGGCGGGCACCCGGGGCAGCGCGGAGCCAGATTGGGGAGCAGAAGGTTGGGAGGGCTCCCCAGTATGAAGAGACTGGCACGAGAAGGGGGAAGGAGAAGGGGTCAGAGGAGTGCAGGGAAGGGAGGAAGACGGAGGAGGCAAGCGAGCTGAGAGGAAAGGGGTGGGAACAGACAAGGGAAGGCACCAGTGACAGGACGGACAGCAGAGCACGGGGCGGGGAAAGGAGGGAGCACGATGGCGGATTGGGGGAGAGGGGAGAAGCGGGTTGAGGCGGTGGCAGAAAAGGGAAGAGCCCGAGGACGCCGGGGAGGAGAAGTTGGCGGGGAGAGCGCATACGGCCAGAGCGAGGAAGCGAGAGAGAGAGGGGAAACGGCCATAGGCTCTCCAGGCAGCTGGTAGGAGGCAGAAGCCAGTGGCTCAACTGCTGCCCCCGCCCAGTCTGAGGCCGAGGGAACTCCTTTGCCACCACCCCAACCGGGGTCCAAGGGTACGGCAGAGCAGGGGGGGCCAGCGGCGGGTAGGGCGGGGCCTCACATTTATATTCCACCTTCCTCTGATAGATCTATTTTGTCCTCCTATTGGAGCAGTCTGGCGGCCTATCTTGAACAGCTAGAACAAGAATTCCCCTGTGTAGAAATAATCTTAGCTGGAGATTTTAATGCAAGAGTTGATAATAATATTCCGTCTCTTTTTAGTAATTTGGGTCTTGATCAGGATGCCTTGCTGTTTTTATTTACTCCCCCAATGAGACGCTCTAAGGACACTTTGTCAAATCCAGCAGGCTTGAAGCTAGCAGAGTTTTGCTTCCAATTCAGCAAAATCTGGCTGAATGGCCTGACAGGTTTTGACAAATCATATGACTACACATATATTTCTACAAGGGGCTGCAGGGTTATTGACTGTATTTTAGTCTCCCCTTCTTTTAGGTCACATGTCTCTGGCTTTACAGTTGGAGATCAGATTCTTAGTGATCATTTACCCCTGATTTGTGTCTTTGACATTAAGGGGAATTCCTCAGGATGTGGAATTTCTGTCTAGGATTCCACGATCTCCGGATCTTGGACATAAGACTCTGGAGGTACTGAAATCAAACATTAGTTTAGACCTTACATCTGCATTAATAAATTCTTCTGATCCCTTAGAGGTGACACAAACCTATGGGAACTTATTAAATATCATTACAGAATCCTTAAAACAGGATTCCAGAAGGGCTGTACCAAAGCAAGTAGCGAGTTCTCAGACGGCCGTATGGTTTGATGGGGAATGCAGGAATATAAAAGCCCATCTACGTACTATTTACTGAAATTTTCATGATTCTGCAGCTACCTGCTTGCCAGTGGAGTATCAGATAACTAAAAGTCATTTACACCAGGTTACAAGGATTAAGAGGCTGACCTTTATTAATAAACAATGGGAACAACTCTGATGCGCCATTACCCTGAATGATTCCAGGCAATTCTGGGCTATTATCAATGGTGCTATTCGCTCTGAGATCCCTTATATATCAGCCATTTCCCCCGATACATGGTTTCAGTATTTTTCGGACCTATTCTGTGAAGATCCCACTAATGGAATGCAACTGGTTTATTCTCCCCTGGATGGTCTCCCAGAGTGGCCTCCTGTCACTCCGGAGGAAATAACAACTCTTATAGATCAGCTCAAATCAGGTAAAACTCCTGGTCCAGATGCGATAATCCCAGAGGTGCTGAAAGCTGATCCAGAGTGGTGGGCCCCTCTGCTTGCTTCTCTCTTCACTATGGTAAATAAGACTGGCCAGATGCCAGAGGCCTGGACCAATGCGATTCTTGTTCCCACTTATAAGAAGGGTTGTTATCTCAACCCCTCTAACTTTAGACCAATCAGCCTTCTATCCGTTATTGGGAAACTCTACGCTAAATTCTTGCAAATCAAGCTCAGCACTTGGATGTCTTCTAGAAAAATATTAGGCCCAGAACAGGTGGGGTGTTGCCAGGGGAAGTCAGCTTTGGATAATTGTTTAGTCCTCGCTCATTTGATTAATAAATACAGGAGCAGGAAAAGATCTAAACTGTATATTGCCTTTCTGGACCTTAAGGGAGCCTTTGACTCTGTCTCAAGCGAACTTCTCTGGGCAAAGCTCGAGGGGATGTCACTAGATAAGAGGTTATTATCTCTTATCCAAAGACTTTACTCAGCAACGTCTTGCCAGGTCAGGTGTTCTTCCCTCGGGAGACTCTCACCCAGGATTCTTATTAAGAAAGGGGTCAAGCAGGGGTGCATTTTAGCCCCCCCCATCTGTTTAATCTTTTTAAAAATGATCTTGCCCCCTTTTTGTCACTGGTTGATGGTCACAGTCCTAGACTTGGCTCCGTTTCTATCCCTTTGTTATTATATGCGGATGATGCGGTTCTTCTGTCTTCTTCCCGTGTTGGATTGAATAGTTTATTGAACCGTTGCCTTGAATACTGTGTGACCAACAGACTGGAGTTAAACTATGAAAAATCTAAGGTGTTGGTTCTCCCCAATTCACAGAAACTGCATAACTAGATTATCAATGGTAATAGACTTGAACAAGTTAAGCACTTTAAATACCTGGGTGTCTGTTTCCCATCTAATGTTTCGTGGACCTTCCACCGTAGGATGGTTCTCAATACAGACAAAGTTAGAGCTGCAGCAATATCCCACTTTTATTTTTCTGATCGAGGTAACCAATATGTGCCTGCTGCTCTTAAAGCCTTCAGTGCAATGCTTCTAGCACAGAATATTCCAGTTGTTAAAACCCTAATTGCTAACTAAGTTGCCCCATCTTAGTAAATCACAGAGACATAAAGCTTGGAAGATTATAGGCATGGTCGAATGGGCCATGTTTGAGTCACGGAAGACCAAACACCTACAGATTCAGCTCACATCCTCTTTGCCAGTCATGAAAAAGAAGCTGATTTCTTAATGATCAGTTTGGCAGTTCGCTGATAGATTTGTGGTTGGTGACAGACGTTTCAGCATATTGTAACAGTGCCATACAGCACGGGGCAACTGGTCTTTATCTCTGCCATTCACCGGGAAAGGATTCATTAAAAAAACCCAGTAATTACATTCTAAGATTCTAACCATATATTGCTATGATCAATGAAGTCCCAGCTTACATTTTGGTTTTAAGTAAGACTCCAGCCCTTTGCATTGTGGAGGTATAAGGCAAATGGTGTAAGTAACTTATTTCCATTTATTGCATCATAGACCCTTTTCTGAAGATCAGCTGCAGATCATTGTATGCAAGGATAATTTTATCATTCATCCCTTGGGTATTTGGTGTTCCTTCGCTTACAAATTGCCACCCAATCAAACAGAGCTTTTCTACCAGCAACGATGGCTTTCATAGCAAAAGTCAGAGATCTGATTCTGCAACCAACCTAGATGGCAACTCTGTTTCTGTACCAGCAACAGTATTGCATTGACATATAATATAAAGCAGACTCTCCAGTCATTATTCACTTGCTCATCCAATGTAATTGGGTTTTCCACTTCTTCCTGACATAGAGGGCTCTTTTATTCCCTGTTTGCTCTACACAACGATCCTCTGAGATATCATTCCCAAACTGAGGTAGAGGGATGCAGTGGTATACTGGCAGGTAACAACCTGGCTGCCAAGGAATGGAAAAAAGATCAGGGAGACTTGATTGAGCACAGAACTGGTGAGAAGGCCTCCTGTCCTGACCTGTTCATGTGGGAAGGGGTTTTGGTACCCAATGGAAAGGCTTTCTATGGAACATACTGGGTAGGAAGTAATGCAGCTCCTAGCGTCTCTTGATATTTTCCTTACTAGCCTATTAACCAGAGGCTGCAAGTGGGGGGAGTGTAAGGAAGGTAACATACATCTGTCTCCTCCACGTGAAACTAGTCTCTCTTAGATTTTTACAGAAGATGACTATACCTGCAAAGGACTCTCAGGAACCAGTCATGCATCTCATGACCTTATTCCATCCATGTTCATCCAGCTAGCACGCTGTGTACTGCTTTGTATCTTTGGGGACAGGAGATGGAAATTCCAATATAGATTTTGTTTTTTCTCCCCATACCAAAACAACCACACATCAAAGAGCCCATTTAAGCCATTCCTTTTATGCAATGAGCCATCCCACCCCTTTTCACCTGTATGAAGTTTGGGATCTGCTCCTTGGTTAGCTTCTTCAGTTCTTTCTTGGTGAGCATTGTAGGATTTTTGCCTTCCGTGTTGTAATCTTTGGAAATGTTGGCCATAGTTTGCAAGGCTGATTCCAGTGGAGTCAGAGACATCTTGAGTTGACTGCTGATCTAGAAGGAAAACACCCAGTTCACTGTGCTTCTGTAGGAGGGAAAGGTCTAGTCCATCATCCATAATGAATGACTCTTTCTTACAGCAGTTGTGCACTGAGCCTCCATCTTCAGAGGCATTGTACCTCTGATGGTCAGGATAATTAAAATGGAATGGCAACATACACGTTAATCATCATGTGTGCCTTACTCAGGAGTCAGGACATCTGGCTGTAATTACGTTATTCTTGGTTTATATTTGGGTCTGACTCCCCGATCCTTTATAAAAAATTTGCTCTGTATTAATTAAAACATTTATATAACACCAATCTTCATGTCACACAGAAGCATGCAAATGCATGTAGTCTGCACCCCATTGAATGTTGTGCCCAATGAAATGCCCTTGCAATACTTCCAAAACTTTTATAGAGATGGTAAGCCCCTCCCAACCTTTGGGAGACCGTTCCACGGAACGATTGCTACAAAAGAGAAGACACAGGCTCTGGTGGATACACAGTGAGCTGCCGTAAGCTATAGGTGCAGAGGTTTGGCTCATTCCAGTTAAGTCCATGTCGTATAGCAATAACAACATCAAGAATAACAAGAGCAAGAAGTATGCTTATATACCACTCTTCTTGACAGTTTAGTGCCCACCCAGAGCAGTGAAGAAAGTCATTCTTATTATCATCCCCACAATATAGCTGGAGAGCTGTGGCTGTGGCTCCTACCATCTGCACCACATAGTCAAGTTACTACATATCCCTTGGCAAGATCATGCCAATGAGGAGCTTGCAGAGGAAAAGAAGTGTTTTGTTGTTACAGGTGAAGAAGTATTAAATTCATTGAATTTGCAATCTCTGAGCCTGGGCGAGCTTGGCAGTCCACCTGCTTCAATCACCTCCTCAATACATCCTGTGTAGATGGCTGTTCAATGTCTTTCTGGAGTCCTCCAATGAGAGAGAGAGTCTCCTTTCTACAAAAATATTGGGTTATTTATTTATTTATTTATTTATATATATCATTTCTATCCCACCTTTAGTGCCCACCCAGAGCAGTGAAGGAATTCATTCTTATTATCATCCCCACAATATAGCTGGAGAGCTGTAGATTAGAGGAATGGCTTACCCAAGGCAATCTGATGAGTTTATGGCAGCAGTGGGATTTGAAGCAGCAGAGTGCTGATTTGCAGTCCAACCACTTAAGCAGTATGCTACAGCAGCTCTGTTTAGCACTTCAAGCCATTCATCGGATTTTGCTGTGCAACTGAAATGTCATCAGGGTGCGTTATTTACTGACACATCGCCCTGGCTCTCTTGTGGGTCAGTAAAATTGTGTTGGGGGAGGGCAGGAGCCCCTTCTCTCTTGACATGATCGTGCTCTCAAGCAGAATTAAGCCTCCACAGCACCGTTAAAAGGAGTTCGCCAGTGGGAACTCACTCTACAAAATGGCTGTGACCCCACAGGTGGACCTGGAATTGCGGTCTCGTTAAGTTTGATCCTCAAAAAGAAGTTCTACTGAACACATGGAGTGCAGTAAAAGACAGAAACCCTCTGAAGGGGCTCTCTGAGAAGCAGGAGGCTGCTCTGTGTCTCCTACCATCTGCACCACATGGTCAGGTTGCTAGATATCCCTTAGCAAGATCATGCCAATGAGGAGCTCGCAGAGGAAAAGAAGTGTTTTGTCGTTACAGGTGAAGAAGTATTAAATTCATTGAATTTGCAATCTCTGAGCCTGGGGGAGCTTGGCAGTCCACCTGCTTCAATCATCTCCTCAATAAATCCCGTGTAGATGGCTGTTCAGTGTCTTTCTGGAGTCCTCCAATGAGAGAGAGTCTCCTTTCCACAAAAATATTGGGTTCTCTTTATTTATTTATTTATATCATTTCTATCCCACCTTTCTCAATGAGACTCAAGGCAGATTACATAGTGTGAGATTAACACAATCAGTGGCAAGGACAAGGCCAGGCATTTCCATGCACTGTCAAGAACATTTCCATAAACAATGTCATGGTATATGAATACAACTTTACAAAGACATAGTATTAGCAAGAATCCAGTATAGGGTTGAAGAACTGCTGAAACAGAACATAATCAATTCAAGGACTTATATTAAACAACATGAAGCACAGGTAGTATATAGTTCTTGAACCTCTCTTCCCATTTGTCATTTTCTCTTAAGATTCCACTGAAGTCTATTGCCTCATGATGACTTAAACCCACTATGTCTAATATAGGCTACTGCTGCAGAAGAAAAAAAATGTCTTCCCATGACAACCCTGTCTGTATATGAAGAGCACTCTTCAGCCTCCTCCTTACTCTTCTCTTCTGCAGCCCCAATTTTGCCTTTTCCTGCCACCTACATTGTCCTTCTAAGGTTTGTTTGCAATACTTACCAACCTTTCAGAAGGCCTCGATGAAGTGATGATGAATGAAACTTGGTGCGGAGTCTTGTACTGAGGGTGCTTTTATACGAGATTTCAAAGGGTAAGGAGACCTATGATTCATAATCAGAACATCAAACATCCTTCTGATGCTGGAGGCCTTTTAGCTTGCTTTTATTAAAACATCATTTATGTAAGTGTTCCTTCCCTTCCCCATAGAACAGAATGTGCCCTTTGCTCTTGTAGTCCTCTTTCATTTTATAAGATTATACCCTTTGTTCAGAAGTTTTACTAATCATTTTTTATTATTTAAGGAATTACTTCATTCCATTCTGAAGATGACACAGCTGAGTAAAGCATATTCTGTACTCATCTGAAGATGAGCAGAATTTCTCGGAAGACATCTGCCAAATATTATAATTCACATGGTCTCATTTCCTCCCAATTATTTCTAATCATTGAGAATTCCAATTCAGAATACTCCATTACTTCCTGTAACCAGACATTTACAAACATTTTACTTAGGTTATACTCTCTGGAAGTTTCTCTGGATAGAGGAAGGAGAGGCCACTCTGTTGAGAAGGAAGATCATCTGAGGAGGGCAGAAGGAAAATGGGTAAAGGGCTGGAATATGGTGTTTGGTCCTGGCCAGAGATGCTGTGACTAATATTAAAAACTAGTAACAAACCCTGTTGTGGGAAAAAAATACAATGGGCTCTAGAAAGGGGATGGCAGGCGGGCAGGCATTCGCTCCTCCTCTGTCACTGGTTTAGGAGGGGCGGGGCATTGTCATCAGGTCCATGCCTGATCTGCCTGATCTCGACCATGTGAATGGGTGGTGGGCTTTTTTATCTGCTACATGAGTGATTCTTGCTGGGAAATGGGGGGCATTGCCTCCTGTTCTGTGCCTAACTATGGCTGGATGAAAGGGGGCAGGCGTTGCCACCTGCTCTGAGTCTCATCTCAGCTGGGTAAAGGGGGGTGGGCATTGCCACCTGCTCCCCGCTGGGTGAAGGGAGGAACAGGCATTGCCTCCTGCTCTCTGCCTGATCCTTATGGATTAAGGTAGGTGACAGGCTTTAGTACCTGCTCTGCTCCTGATCCCAGCTGCTAGAAGGGGGTATAGGCATTGCCAAATGCTCTGCTCCTGACTCTGGCAGGGTGAAGACAGGGGGGGGGGGCATTGCTGCCTTCTCAGTGGCTTATTCCAGTAGGTTGAAGAGGATGGGCATTGCCCCTTGCTCTGCTCCTTATCCTGGCTGGGTGAAGGGTAGAAGGGCATTGCCTCCTGCTTTGCGCCTGATCCCAACTAGGTGAAGTTGTGAGGTGGACATTGCCACCTTCTCCACTCCTGATCCCAAATGAGTATTGGTGTAGGGTGGGCCTTGACAACTACTCCACCACTAATAAAACCTGGGTTAAGGCAGGGGAGGGCATTGCCACCTGCTCCACCAATAATACCAGCTGGGTTAAGGTGGAGGATGGGTATTGCCACCTGTTCCACTCCTAAGACCAGTTGGGTTAAGGGGGGTGGGTGGGGATTGTCACCTGCTCCACTCCTGATCCCAGTCGGGTAAAGGAGAGTGGTCATTGCCATCTGATCTGCTTCTGATTCCAGCTGGGTTAAGGTGTGGGGTGGGCATTGCCATCTTCTCCGCTCCTAATACCTCCTGGGTTAAAGCAGTGGGTGAGCAAAGCCCCCTTCTCTTCTTCTGATCCCTGCTGAGTGAAATGGGGTGGGCATAGCCATGTGTTCCTCTCCTAATTTCAGCTGGGTTAAGGCCAGGGATGTCATTGCCGCCTGCTCTGCTCCTAATAACAACTGTGTTAAGATGGGAGGGAAAATTCCACCAGCTCTTCTCCTAATACCAACTTGGCTAAGGTGGGGGTGGGCATTTCCACCTGCTCCAGTCCTTATACCAGCTGGGTTAAGGTGGGCGGTGGGCATTGTTAACTGCTCCACTCCTAATACCAGCTGGGTTAATGTGGGGTATGGGCATTGCCATCTGCCCTGCTCCTAATACCAGTTGGTTTAAGGCAGGGAGCAGGCATTGCCACCTGCTCTGCTCCTGATTCCAGCTGCCTGAAGGGGTATGGTCATTGCCATCTGCTCGACTCCTATTATCAGCTGGGTTAAGGCACAGGCTGGGCATTGCCACCTGCTACACTCCTAATACCAGCTGAGTAAAGGCAAGGGCAATCATTGACAACTGCTCCACTCCTGATCTCAACTGGTTCAAGGGGGCGTGCATTGTCACCTGCTCAACTACTGATACCAAAAGTGGTACAGATGAATGGCTGTTCCTGCAAAAACTCACAAGCCACAAGAGGGATAAACCCGCAGGAAATACACGCACGTTAAAGCATTCACAATTTATCAGTTAAAGTGCAAGTGCTACTCAGTTAATCAGTGCATACAACAATCAAATATAGCAAGTATTTCATCACAATGTACTTCCTATGCAATAATAGCAGCAATAAATACAAGGAGCAGAAAACAGTTCATAACATCCTCTGTAAATCCGGGTATATAGCAAGAGTCATTTCTAATGCAGTTCCTTATAATTGAAATCCAATCGGTTAAAGCAATCTTCCTCGGTTCCTTCAGCGTGTAGGATCATAGAGATGAGGGTGATAACAAACCTCCTCCCGCTCAATCTGGGGCTGGCTATAGTCCTCAGATTTCGTTGTTCCTTCCTCAGGAGTGAGTTCTCTACCATGGACATACATTCATCCTTTTTCCCTGTAGTGCAATGTTAATGGTGCCTCCAGAATATTGTTCCTGATCCTTGAGATGTGTTCCATAACCCTGACCTTAATTGGTCTCGAGGTACAACCAACATACAGCAACTTACAGGGACATTCTAATGCATAGATAACGCCCTTGGTCTGGCAATTAGCGAAGTGTCGAAGAGTGTATTTCTTATCCTTGAAAATAACTTCCTTGCCTTCACAGAACTTGTTGCAGATCTGACAATGACCGCATTTAAAATTACCAACCGGTAACTGCAGTGAACTCTCCCTGATACGTATGTCAGCACTCACCAACTGGTCTTTCAAATTCCTAGTCCTCCGGTGACTGAATATCGGCTGATGTTCACAACCTCTTATATCTGAAACTAAACTCCAGTGCTTCGAGACTATCTTTTTAATATCATAAGCCCGTGGGGTATAGTCCAAGGCCCATACAATCCTGTTGGAACGTTCCTTCACGACATCATTAAAGAGAGATTCCCTATTCCTAGAGCTGGCGCGTTCCCAAGCCGAACGCAACACATTCTTTGGGTAATTTCTCCTTACAAAGCTCCTGCATAACTCACGGCCATCTCTCTCAAAATCTTCCCTGGCTGATGAATTTCTCTTAATTCTTAAGAGTTGACTAAAAGCAATATTTACCCTGAGGTGCCGTGGGTGAAAAGATCCAAACTCTAGGTAACAATTTTTGTCTGTTTCTTTGTGATAAGTTTTGACCATAATCTTATTGCCTGCCCCTCTGTAAGATATAACATCCAAATAGTTGATCTCCTGATTACTATGTTTCCAAGTGTACCGGACATTCGGATCTCTACTATCTAGCCAGCAGCAGAATTGTTCCACATTATCCATATCTCTATAAACAAAATAGAGATCATCAATGTACCGAAAGTAAAGGGCTATCTTATCATGAAAGGGATTTAAAGGGTTCAGAATGTATTCACTTTCCCATCTACCCATAAAGAGGTTTGCTATGGCCGGTGCTGCAGAGCACCCCATAGCAACACCCTTCAGCTGGAAATAAAAAGAATCATCAAACCAGAAATAGTTTTTTTCTAGTATCAGATCTATTAACTGGAGCAAAAAATGAGAAGGCAGTCGATTCTCAGGACTATTGCTAAGAGCTTCTTCCACCACTGCCCTAGCAGTTTCATGTGGTATGATCATATAGAGGGAGGGATCATAATGAATCCCTCCACTGTTTTGATGAAATCCCGAGTATCGTGAATTAAAGGTCTAATTTTGGCTACTGCTGACTGCAAAATCAAATCAAGAAGGATGGCTAATGGTTCAAGAATCGAACCGCAGCCCGATACGATCGGGCGCCCGGGGGGAGGAAAAACTTGTTTGTGCACCTTCGGCAGCACGTAAAATAAAGGGATCCGTGGTGCTTTTGCTTGCAGGGATTTATGGAGTCAATCGTCTATCTCACCTAATTCCCTAGCCTCATCTAGCACTATTTTGATCATGTCTCTAATATGAGTTGTAGGATCTGCTGGAATGCGTAAATAACACGTGTTGTCACCTAATTGTCTCAGCACTTCCTCAACATACAAACCATGGTCCATGACCACAATCCCTCCCCCCTTGTCTGCTGGTTTTATAACAATCGTTCTATCGTCCTGCAAGGATTTAATCGCTCTCCTCTCAGCTGTAGACAAATTTTGCCGAACCCGAAGGGGTCTATGTTCAAGTTCTGCAACATCCTTCAACACCATATGTTCGAATGCTTCTATCCTATAATCCAGAGTAGGTGGCATGAATGAAGATGCCTGTCTAAGGCACTTGGGCAATTCAAAGTCCAATCTAGTATCACCTTCCTCAGCTTTACTGAAATAGGCTTTCAATTTGATCTGACGAAACAATTTGAATAAATCCAATCTTGTCTGAAAGGAAAAATACCGAGGCGTCGGCACAAAACCTAAGCCCCTATTCAAGACCGATAAGTCCGTCTGGTTTAAGGGGCGCGCAGACAAATTAAACACTAAGGTCTCTGTCGTGTCTTGTGATACGGCTTCTTTCTGCCTCGTTCTAAAAAAGACTGCCTATGCCCCACAGGCACCATTCTATTCCGGAGGTGTCGGGTACTAGTACCCTCATCGCCTGAGCTATCAGACACTCCTGATGTTTCCAGATCAGAAAAGGATCTAATAGGATCAGCCCAAGTCACCCTACGGTTAGAGTCCCTATTACTGCTAGACATATCCCACCAACTGTATACCCTATTGTTTGCATAGTCTAAAGTATCCCGCTTATACTTCTTTATTTTCACCTCCTTGGTGTGATTCTCAAAGAGTCGCACCTCCTGTTCCAACTCCTTTAGACGTGCTTCAAATTCCATGGAAGGCATGCTAGTCTGAACAGTTTCCGTTGTTTTTTCTATATCCTTCAGTACCTCAGCACTCTCCTTTGCATCTCCTAATGATGAGCAACATGAGATCCAAACTACATTTATTCAGTATAGCTGTCCAATCAGACTTAAACTCTTTGTCGGATCCAAACATCCCAGGTGGTTTCTGGACCCTAAGTCCCCGCGGAATACGTCCTTTCTAATGCAGGACATCAAGAGAGCGCCCTTAGGGTGTTTGTGTTGGAGGTGGTACGAAACAGTAGTGAGCGGGCACATGGGCATCTCCTTCATCGTGAGGCACTTTGGATTTTTAGGTTAGACACAGTTAGGCCAAAAGGTCTAAACAGTGAGCTGTCTTTGAATAGTTACCTATGAAGAACGTATCAAATGGGGAGGGTCCCTTTAAGAGATGGGTCACACAGTAATGAATCTGACTATTTGAAGAACAAATGTGTGTGAGGAGGGCGCGAGCTAGAAAGCACTGCCACCCGTCCGGGTTTTGGTCCGGTTCATTCTTCCTTGCGTGAGGCTTGTGTGTGAGTATAATTTGTATAATTTGAGCAATTGTGGATGGGGGACTAATTATGGTGGTTAGAAGAATTAATGAATGTATGTCCATGGTAGAGAACTTGCTCCTGAGGAAGGAACAACGAAATCTGAGGACTATAGCCGGCCCCAGATTGAGCGGGAGGAGGTTTGTTATCACCCTCATCTCTACGTCTCTCCTACACGCTGAAGGAACCGAGGAAGATTGCTTTAACGGATTGGATTTCAATTATAAGGAACTGCATTAGAAAGGACTCTTGCTATATACCCGGATTTACAGAGGATGTTATGAACTGTTTTCTGCTCCTTGTATTTATTGCTGCTATTATTGCATAGGAAGTACATTGTGATGAAATACTTGCTATATTTGATTGTTGTATGCACTGATTAACTGAGTAGCACTTGCACTTTAACTGATAAATTGTGAATGCTTTAACGTGCGTGTATTTCCTGCGGGTTTATCCCTCTTGTGGCTTGCAACTACTGATACCAGCTGGGTTAAGGCTGGGGTTAGGCATTAACACCTGCTTCTCTTCTAATACCAACTGGGTTATGGCAGGGAGAGGGCATTGCCACCTGGTTCCCTCTTAATACCTACTGGATTAAGGCAGGCAGAGGGCATTGCCACTTACTTCTCTCCTAATATTAACTCATTTAAGGCAGGGGGTGGACATTGCCACTTGCTCCACTACTTAAAGCTTCTGGGTTAAGGTGAGGATGGGTATTGCCACTTGCTCCACCACTAATATCAACTGGGTTAATGCGGGGAGATAGCATTGCCACCTGCTCTTCTCCTAATCCAACTGGGTTAAGGTGTGGGTGTATGGGCATTGCCATCTGCTCCTCTCCCGATCCCAGCTGGGTGAAGGCAGGGATGGGCATTGCCACCTGCTCCACTTCTAATATCAGCTAGGTTAAGTTGGGTGGTGGGCATTGCCACCTGCCACTCTCCTAAGACCAGCTGGGTGAAGGCAGGAGACGGGCATTACCACCTGCTCCCATCCTGCTCCTGGCCTGAGCTTCCCACCATCGCATGTTTTCCACAGGGACATGGTGCCTTGCCTAGGCTTCCCTCCATGACAGTGCCCTCTGGTGGGGCCCCAGGGTATAAAGTGAGTTGTCTGAAATACGCTTAATCAGTTATGTAGTAAGATGGAGTTTAGGCGAACCCACCTTACTTGAGGAAGGAAAAAAGAAGCTTCTATGTCTCTCCCAGAGAAAGAATTGAGCAAAGTAAAATGAGGAAGCAGAGTGATTGAAATTCATGCTTATATTTCATGTCACACCACCCACACCATTTATGTCATAATATACAGTATGGACAATATTTGAGGCTACGTAAGAATTGAGGAACTAAATTGAGGAACTACAATGCCAGGACCATGGCAATACAGCCCGGAAAACCCACAACAACCAACCTACATAAGAATTCTTCCAGAGAACTTGGTTTTGAAAGGGAATGCAATCCACTGAGGAAAGATTTTACAGAACGGGTATACCCTGAGTGTGTCACCACAAGTGCAGTAACATGGGCTGCACGGATCAATAAGAATGAACTGTTTCAGCGTAAAGAACAAAAATGACAGTACCCTTAGGTGGGTGGTGGACTATATGCATGTGGCCAGTGGCATCAGTAAATAGTCAAGAGACTATTAGTGCTTATATACATCAGGATATGAATATTGTTCCTTGAGATAGATTTAGAAAACAAAAAATAAAATAGCAGCCTGTGGTGACAAATAGAGAAGCTGGGACAAGCAGACAAGCTGAATTTAAGCATTTTGTTGATTGACCCAGAAAGATACATAAGAACTGAATCAGTTATCCAGTGAGGAATTAAGTCATATTGTACTTACCTTCCAAGAATCTGGCTGAGTGCGGCTCACTTTGCTATATACCACCAGGAACCTTTGGATCACCGTCCCCATAACTTTACCCACAGAAATTTACAGCACGATGGCTTATATTTATTAACTAATTTTTATGGATTGATATTTGTAAAATTTATTGTAATATTGTAATATTTACCAGACTATTTATATCTTTATTGGTATAGTTGTGGTCACAGAGGATTAATGTTGATTATACCTGTGTATAATATTTATAAATGGCCAGTCAGTGTAGACTTATGAATTGTATTTCTGTGAAAAGCAACAATCAATTTCTGAGTGCTGGTGGCTGACAATAGTGACAATTGTTTTTCTCATAGTATTTAGTCAATATTCACTGCCATTCACGTATGTGCACTTTGTACTTTAAAGTATTTAAAATATATTTTAAAAAATTGAATTTCTTTCTCTGAAAAGCAACAAACAATTGCTTGTGGCTGACAATAGTGACAATTGTTTTTCTTATAGTATTTACTCAATATTCATTGTCATTCACTTATGAGCACTTTGTACTTTAAAGTATTTCTTTACTGTATTTTTCAGGGACTCGTTTTCTTTTGGTTAGTTGCACATAACCGTGACAGCCCTAGTTTGTGGATTTGCAAAGTAAATTTTTTTTGGATAAAAAGAAGAGGCATAGAAATAGGAGCAGTTTAATGGAATCTTTATCTATAGTGGTAAAATTAAGTAAGTCAATAAACAAGTGAAATCATACATACAACAAGTAGCTAGCTATCAGATAACGAAAGTAACGAAGCTCTACAGTAGCGAGGCTGTGCAGTAGCGAGGCTGTGCATTTACATCTGCTCCTGCAAACAGCGTCTAGCTGGTAATTAACCCTTCTATAGTTTCTAAACAGGATTGACTCTAAGCCATGGTTATACTTCTGGGTTAGGTCTCGCAGGATGAAAACAAATGTGTTAACCCTATAATCACCAGAATTTAGATCTTGCCAACTCCCAACAGAATTATGGCAACGTTCAGGAAAATGCTATGAAGGATTAGGAGTGAAGTGATCTCATGTTCAATATTTATTTATGGAACACGTAAATTAAGAGTTTTAAAAAAAATGTTGGGTCAAAGTTAAGTGGGCATGCACTTTTTCTTTTCTTTCACCACGTGCTTTTTTTGCCTCTGAGATAGCATTCTTGATCTAGTCAAAATGTATAGAAAAGGTCTTCTGTGGATAAAGTCAGATAGCTTCTTCTCTGTGAAAAACAACTATTGGTGACGTTTCCATCATTTTCTGCTCTCTCTTTCTTTCCCAGACTCTCCGTTTTCTAATTTTTCTTGCAATTTTCTGTTACGTTATCCTGTCTTAGTTTAGATTTGACATCCCTGTACACAGTTCCTTTTGAGATTTTATTTACTCCTCTTTGTGTAGCGGTTTGGGATCTCTGTTGACCTGAAGAATATTACCCACAGAAATCTTGCACAGGTAGGTATGAATTGCATGTCAGCAAAGGAAACATAGAAAAGAGTCCAGTAGCACCTTTAAGATTAACCAACTTTATTGTAGCATAAGCTTTCAAGAATCACAGTTCTCTTCAGATGCATGTGGAGAAGAGAAAAATATTACAACCAATAATGTGATCCTGTATTACAAACTTAGAAAATCCCCATTCTCATGATATTATGAAACATTTTCTGTTATAATTGGTATAATTGGTAGTAAGACGAGCCTACGAGCATTTGGATGCACGCCTGTTTCGTAGTTGATCTTCCTCAGAAGTTATTCTCAATAAATCTTCCTCAGAAGTTATCTCCCTAAAATTAACCATAATCGTTATAACATAAGGGACACCATACAGCTGAATGGAAATTTAATCATATTAAAGAGCATATGCTATATTATTTAGACTTCTATTACTATACTTCCAATTTTCATTTCCTATGGCATCATGCAACTCATACCTCCGTGTGCAGGATTTCTGTGGCTGATGTTCTCCAGCTCAACAAAGTACTCGAGAATATCTACACAGAGGAGTAAAAAAAATCTCAAAAGGAAACATGTACAAGGATGAAAATCTAAGGTGAAACAGGATTAACACCAAAATAATGCAAGAGAAAATACGAAATGGAGAATCAGGAAAAGAGAGAGAAAGAGAGGACAAAAATGATGGAAGTCCCACCAGTGTTTATTTTTGACTAAGCAGAGGCTATCTAACTTCATCCACCTATGACCTTTCTATGCATTTTGAATAGATCAAGAATATTATCTTACAGGTAAATAGAGTGGGTAGCCCAAGGAAAAAAATGCTGATACCAACTTAACTATAGCCCAATATTTTTTTAAAAAACTCTTAATTTACATGTTCCCTAAAACTACACTCCTCCTAATATTTCACAGCATTTTCCAGAACTTTGCCTTGATTTGACTTTATTAGACCCATCTCAGTTATTTGTCTGGGAGAGACATAGAAGCTTTTTTCCCCGTTCTTCAGGTAAGGTGAGTTCCCCGGGCACCATTTTTAATATTGGTCAGAGCATAAATAGCCTGGACTTGACCCCATAGACCAGTCCTTTACCCATCTTCTCACTTGCCTTCCCATAGATGGTCTTTTTCTCAGCAGAGTGGCCTCCACTATCTCCAACTAGAGAAACTTCCAGAAAGTAGCACCTAAGAAAATGGTGGTAATTATCTGGCTACAGGAAGAAATGGAGTGTTCTGAAATGGAATTCTCCCTGATTAGGAATAATTGGGAGGAAATGAGACCATGTGAATTATCATATTTGGTGGACATCTTCCAAGAAATTCTGCTCATCTTCAAATGAGTACAGAATATGCTTTACTCAGCTGTGTTGTCTTCAGACTGGAATAAAGTAATACCTTAAATAAAAAAAAATGATTAGTAAAACTTCTGAACAAGGGCTATAATCATCTAAAATGAAAGACGACGGCTGCAGCAAAGTACACATTGTGTTACTTGGGGAAGGAAATAAATACATCCATAAGTGATGTTTTAAGAAAACAAGCGAAAAGGCCTCCAGCATCAGAAGGATATTTGGTGTTCTGGATATGAATCATTTGTCTTTTCATCCTTCCAAGACTTTACACCCAGTTCCATCCATCATCTCTTCACCAACACCTTCAGAGAGTTTGGTAAATACCGAGGATGAAGCTTAGAAGCACAGATTAGATATTGGGAACTGGCAATATTGGGTCTGGAGAACAGGAAAGACGGGGCATGAGAGTACTTTTAATATACACAGTGGCGTATTCTACGAAGACATTTTTTCATCTGCTCCAGTAGCCAAGATTAGACATACTGGGATTAAGTTACGAGGAAATATATTTCAATGAAATTTTAGAAGAAAATGACAACTGGGAAGAGCGGTTCAGGAACAGAACCAAATACTTTTGTAGGGATGAGACTGTCCCTCACTGGAAGATTCCCAGCAGACACTGAACAGCCATCTGTAGGGGTTGCATTGAGGGGGTGGTTGAAGGAGGTGGCCTGTAAAACTCCTCCCGTCTCAGGGCCAAACTACAAATGATGAAGGACACTTGAATGGCAAGTGTATTCCTCCCTGTTAACTTGCCCTCCACTCGATCCACTTGCCGTTCAAGTGTCATTCGGCATGTGTAGCTTGGCCCTCACTTGGTAGCTACAAAATATGTCTTATTCACTGGGAGCTCCTAATTAGAATGCTGTGGCCCAGTGGCATGTAGCAGCTTGACAATGTGGTATAAATGGTAGGAGCTACAGAGTGGGCTTCTGCCAGTGAGAGTCCCCTTTCAGAGCATGTCTGCCTCTCACGACACTCCATTGAGTTCAGCTCAACATCTTTTTTAGGACTAAGCTAAAAGAAACAGTGTTCCCAAGTTCAGCTGGGGATTCACTGCCATTTGGAAAGTAAGTTCCTACTGGGAAATTACTCTTATGAGTGCCATGGAAGCTCAATTCTGCTTGGGACCACCATGGTGTTGGGAAATGAGGGCTCATACCCTCCCTCCATGGAATTTTTCAGACCCAAAACTGTTCCAGGGGAATGTGTCCTTAAATACTGCACCCTTGTGATGTTTCAGTTGGCCAACAAAATCAGATGAATGGCTTGAAGTGCTGACCAGAGCTGCTGTAGCATAGTGGTTAAGTGGTCGGGCTGCAAATGATTACTCTGCTTGTTTGAATTCTGTTACTGCCATGAACTCAGAAGATGGCCTTGGGTAAGCCACTCCTCTTACTTTCTTCACGGCTCTGATGTAGCACTAACTGTCTACAAGAGCAGTACATAAACAAACTTGTTCTTCTTGTTGTTGTTATATGACACAAGCTTAAGCTGCATGAGCCAAACCCCTGCACTTATAGCTTAAGGTAGCTCACTAGGAATCCACCAGAGCCCATGCATTCTCTTTTGTACTCTGTGACAGTTTTGGAGGTATTGCAAAGCCATTTCATTGGGCAGAACTTTTAATGGGGTGCAGACTACAGGTGTGTGGGTTTTTGAGACATGAAGATTGGTGGTATATAAATATTTTAATGAAGTCATAAAGAGCATTTTTTAAAATATATATATATATATATAGATAGAGAGAGAGGTGTCACAGAATCACAGAATCATAGATTAGGAAGGGGCCGTACAGAACTTCTAGTCCAACCCCCTGTCCAATGCGGGATGAGCCTAAATCATCTCTGACAAGTATTCATCCAGCCTCTTCTTGAAAACTGCCAACGAACTGCATCAAACCAAAGACTCCACAGAGAATACTGCAATACTTTGAAAGAGAGTGAGCAGATGTCTTGAGTAAAGCTCAAATGCTGAGCAACATGGAAGTTGCCATTCAGCGCTAATTGTCTGGGGTATCAGGGGTATATTGCCTCTTAACATGGAGGCTCAGGCCACAGCTGTTGTAAGAAAGAGGATTTCAATAGGGGTGATGAATGGACCTCTCCCTCCTACACAGAAACACTGAACTGGTGGTTTTCTTTCTAGATTGGCAGCCAACTCAAGATGTCTCTGACTCCAATGGAATCAGCCTTGCACACTATTGCCAACATTTTCAAACAATACACAGTCAAAGGGACTAATCCTCCCATGCTTACCAAGGAAGGACTGGAGAAGATAACTAAGGAGCAGCTCCCCAACTTCATACAGGTGAAAAGGGCTCATTGCATAACAGGAATTGCTCACCTTGGCTGTTTTATGTGCAGCTGGTTGATGGGGGTGGGGTGCAGAGAAATTAAGATCTCTGTTGTAATTCCATCTTCTTTCCTCAAATCTCTACAGCAGTTCAAAGGGAATTGGATGAACTGGGTTGGGATAAGTTTATGGGATGCATTGTTGGTTTCTGAAAAAAGTTTGGAGCCCATCACGAGCATATTCTTCTTCTATAAATCTCCAACATAGACCAGTTTCCTAGGGAGGAGACAGCGTTATGATACCCTCCTTATCCTCTCCTCACCTGCAGCGTCTCCTGTACTCGCTAGCAAGGAAAATCTCTTCAGATTCTAGGAACAGCATTCATTCCTTCAGCAGCCTCCACAGAAAGCGTCTTTGTTTCTTACCAAAACTCCTTTCCCATATGAGTAAGTCAGGTTTAGAGATGTGCTCAGACCAGGAAAATACCAAATCATACGGTTCATGGTTTGTCACATTTCACGAACCATAAACTTTCATGAACTTGCCCTGGTTAGCGAATCAGTTCGTTTAGTTCATAAAAAAGGTCACTTTAAGGGCAGCAAAAGGTCTGCAGAAAGCCCATCCTCCCATTGCAAAGGAAACTGATTGATAAGTACCAGGCTGTCCTTAGTGATGAACTGAAAAACGAACCGAACGGAAGTTCATGGCAGTTCATCAGAAATGGACTCTGATGAACCACTGGTTCATGAATTATGAACCGGCTTGGTTCATGACGAACTTTAGTTCATATTTTGGTCCATGTCCTTTTCTAGTCAGGATACAAGGTCTTCTGCCTTCCCACCACTAATGGGCTCAACATACTTTTCCTTTTTTTAAAAAAAAAAAATATTGGTGAGTCCAAATTTAAAAAATATACATACAATCAATCCCCCAATTAATTATTTCTGACCCCCACCCTTTCCTCCCCCCTCCCTTGTCGACATCCAGCAGCAGCCCCTCACAGACCCAAATCCACCCCCACCTGCCCCACACCCATAACCCCAGGAACAGGCTGGCAAAGGCCAGCCCTCTCCCTTTGTTCCCTATGCTGGGAACTTCTAAACTCTCTTTCCCTGGGCAATTCTGCACAGCCCAGGGGTGCCACAATGGTGGGCACACTTCTGAGTGCCAGCTGGTCCCTGTGAAAGAGCACCTGAACCACAGACACCCTCCCTCAAATTCCCCCACCACCTACAGAGATGGCTGGCCAGCCAGCCCCATTGTTCCCTATGATGGGAACCAACTGCACAACAAAGAATAAAACACGAAAAACACAAAATAAAGTTTTTTAAAAATTATTTTCTCCCTTTCAAAGTACAAGTAGGCAAAGCATTAGGACACATTACACCAGCAGTCCCCCACACAGAAAAATTAACACAACTCACTTAACATCAGAGAATCACAAAACACGATTCCTGTCAAAAACACTTTATTTCTTGAACAAGCTTTAGGTTACACAGCAGGGGGGCACACCAAAGGGCACGGCAGCAGTATCTTACACAAAAATAACACAACTCACTTAACATCAGAGAATCACAAAGCACAATTCCTGTCAAAAACACTTTATTTCTTGAACAGCTTTAGGTTACACAGCAGGGGAGCACACCAAAGGGCATGGCAGCAGTATCTTACACAAAAATAACACAACTCACTTAACATCAGAGAATCACCCCAAAATATTGCTGTCAAAAGCACTTTATTTCCTTAACTGCTTTAGGTTACACAGTAGGAAGGCACAACAGGGCATGAAAGCAGTGTTCTACATAAAAATAACACAACTCACTTCACATCAGAGAATCACACAAACACAACTGCTGTCAAAAACGGTGAAGTGGGTTGTATTATTTTGTGTAGTACACTTCTATCATGCCCTTTATTTATTTGAATATGTAAAATCTCATTTATTATTTCAATTATATCACTCCAATATTGCTTAGCTACTTCACAAGTCCACCACATATGGTATAGCGACCCTTCATGTTTTTTACATTTCCAACACTTATCAGACATATTTGTATTTCCAAGTGCAATCTTCTTTGGTGTCAAGTACCATCTATATATCGTTTTGTATACATTCTCTTTAATATTGGTACATGTTGAAATTTTTAACGTATTCTTCCACAGATGCTCCCATGCTTCCATTGTTATTTCTTTATGAAAATTTATTGCCCATTTCACCATCTGGACTTTTACAGTCTCATCTTCAGTATGCCATTTTAAAAGTATTTTGTAAATCTTAGAAATTTCTTTCTTTCCTTCTTGCAAGATCACTTCCTCTAATTCCGAATTTTCCATCCTTATTCCTCCCCTTAGGCAGTCCGAATGATAAAGATCTCTGATCTGTCCATATTGAAACCATCCGTAACTAGAAGACAATTCTTCTGTTTTAATTTTAGGTACTGAATGTTGTATCTGTATTATCTCCTTGTATGTTAAACATTGCAATTCAGAATCAACAGTTCTCGGATCTATTACTTCATACGGAACCACCCATGAAGGAACTCCCTCCTTCATATAGATCTTGCACTTCTTCCAGATGGTGAAAAGGCTTCTTCTAATATAATGATGCAAAAACATAGAGTCCGCTTTTATTTTGTCATACCACAAGTACGCGTGCCAACCAAATATTTTTTTATGTCCTTCTAAGGCCAGCAACTTGCGATTTTTCAGCGTTATCCAATCCTTCACCCATGTCAAACATATTGCTTCATAATATAGTCTTATGTTGGGCAGTTGTAAACCACCTCTCTCCTTTGCATCTTGTAGGACCTTCATTTTTACACGTGGTTTTTTCCCTGCCCACACAAAGTCAGAAATTTTCCTTTGCCATTTGTCAAATTGTTTGGAGTCTTGTATGATTGGAATTGTTTGCAACAGGAACATCACTCGCAGTAGGACATTCATCTTTACTGCCGCAATTCTTCCCAACCATGATAAATTCAATTTATTCCATTTTTTCAAGTCCCTCTCTATTTGGATCCACAATTTCTCATAATTATTCTTAAATAAGTCTATATCTTTGGCAGTTAGTTCAATACCAAGATATTTTACCTTGTTTGTTACTTCACAGGTTGTAATCTCCATCAACTCCTGTTGCTTCTTTTTAGTCATATTTTTGCACAATATCTTCGATTTCTTCTTATTTACATAAAAACCGGCCAGATCACCAAAGTCTTTTATTTTCTTTATTACCTTTGGTATTACCTTCTTAATTGGATCCTCTACTATTAGCATTATATCGTCCGCAAATGCCCTGACCTTGTAAGCATACTCCTTTATTTTTATACCTCGAATTGCATCGTCCAGGGCTCAACATACTTTCCCCGTTCCTCTGCGCATTCCTTCCCAGGCAGGTTATTACCTGCCAGTATATTACCACTACAGGGCTGTCATGGAGAGAAAACAGGGGAGAAATATTCCATGTATTTGATCCTGAACTCTTTGGAGGAAGGAGTGGTGAATCCAATTATATTGGATGAGCAAGTGAATAAGCCCAAGAGAGCATGCTTTATATTATTTGGCAATGCAATACAGTGCCTTGAGTAGGTATGGAAACAGAGTTGCCATCCAAGTTTGTTGCAGAATCAGGTCTCAGGCTTTTGCCATGGAGCCCATTTTTGATCATAAAAAGCTCTGTTCAATTGGGTGGCAATTTATAAGCAAAAGAAGGTGAAACACGGAAAGGAGGGATGAGAAAATTATCTTTGTGTGCAAGGAGCTGCAGCTCATATTTAAAACAGGGCTGGTGTAATAAAAGAAACTCCATTTCCTACTCTTTTTGCCCTATAACTACACAATAGAAGGGGCTAGAGTCTTACTTGAAAATAAAAAGAAAGCTAGGACTTCATTAAGCATGGCGTATATTGTTACAATGTAAGATTGGAATAGTGCAAATTCAATTGCATAGTTAAGAGACAGAAGAAAAGTTCCTCACATAAACTGAGGGACAATGCTTATGGCCATTGAGGGAGACAGAACGAATTTTTAATGTTTTACCAATCTCAAAATGTATATTAGTATCATGAAGGGGTGGGAAAGTTGTAAATGTAGCTGAAGAAACTGAGATCTGCTGCAAAATTCCTCAATTGTTTAAGCTTTCTCCTATGAAACCAGAGTTTATGAGGGAGGGAAGACAACGCAGAGGGAATTTTCAGGAAAAGAATATAACAACCAAAAGGAAAAAAGCCTATCCCTACACTTGTGCACCAATTCCAAAGTGTTTTTAAAAGCTCTTCTAAACATGTTCTACTCCAAATTCCACACACTCCTCACCAAGCAATGGGTCTAAGAGGTGCACACAAATCCAGAAATAATAAATCTTGTTCTGAAATGAGTGGTAATTCAGCAATGGAACTCAAAGAGAAAGAGAGGCTAGAGGGTACTTTGACGCCTTCAACCAACCGACCCACCATCCTATGCTCCTCCATTGAGGCTCAGGACACTCGCTGGCCCACCAGTCATAAAGCAGTCAGAGAAGAAAAGGTTTAGCTATGCAATGTGTGAAAAGTTAATGGAAGGGCACATTCAGTGATGCTGGGTGCCAGAATTTGAAGTATAAGAAATCCAAAAAGAAAAAAAAAGAATTCCCTTCACAAATTCATAACAATGAAGGTTATTTAAATGAGTGCAACATTAATTGTTAGAACATTCTTTCTTTTTAATCCTTTTTTCAAAGGCCGAAAATACCCCTGGAGCTACTGACAAGAACGTAGAGAATCTAACCAAACTGGGCGACCTCATGAAGTTAACTTTGGTAATGAAAGCGAGTGAAAAGGCTGTTCCAAAAGCTTGAGTGAGGCCAGCATGCCTTTAGAAAGAAATGAGATCCTGGAAGCCTGCTAAATGAATCTCTCCCACACTCTTGGTTCCAGCCATCAAAAGTCAATAAAATCTGACTAATATTCCTTAGTTGATTGTTTGGTATCTTTATTTTTAGATTTTTCTGAGTTCATTACAGTAAGATATATTCATTTAGATGTCCATTTGTTCCTATCTAAGGCTTGCAAAGAACGCCTGCCTTTATTATTATGGGGCCAACCGATTAAGCTAATCAGATCTGAAACTTACTCAGTGTTAAGATTTTTTTTAAAGTTGCTTAATTTATACCCTGCCTTTATCCCCAATGAGGACAGAAAGTAGTTTACATCATTCTTCATTCCTCCATTTTGTCCTCAAAAGAACCCTGTGAGGTTGGTTAGGCTGAGAGTACGGGAATGGTTCTAGATCACCTGGCAAGCTCCCATGGCAGGGCAGGGAATCAAACCTGGATGACCCAAATCCTAGTCCATCATTTAGCCACTACACTGCACTGTCTCTCCAGATAAGGGGCAACTTCACCATACCCAGAGATTTCTTCTTTCCTCCCACTTTTATGAAAACATTGAACATGAAACCTGATGAAGAGTTGTGTGCGTGTTGCGGGGGGTATCACAAATAGCTGGCTTCTTAACAACTGATTACAGAACACATATTAAAAGCTAGGTTCTGCAGCCTGACCACTGTTGAATAGGATCTCCTCAATAGCTCTACGCACAGTGTAGGCTTACAATGTATGATGTATAGTGGGCAAACTCTTGCCGCAGTCTTAATTGCTTACTCTCAGTCAATTGAATAGCAGGACAAAAATTGGAGAGACACTATCACAGCCCTTCATGATGCTCTAGGAATTTCCCCTAATCTCTATGGGCTTTAACCGTAGAGACAAGGGGAATTCCTCGATCATCATGGGGATGGGAGGTGACCCATCAGTTCTGGATAATCACCAGAATTAATGTCAGTCTCTGTGATACTTTTACCAAAGGATAAACCCCCTCCAAGTGTCTCAGTATTTTCAAGTGATGGGCTGGCAACTGCAGCGTTGTGCCTGATTTGGATTGTTGTGAAGCAAACGCAGAAAAGAAATAGAAAAAGCTCAAGTGTACATGTTGAATTCCCAGATGGGGAGAATACTGCCCCTGAAGCATTTTCAGGTGGAACAGTTCCACAGGGGGAAGACTAAAGACTTTGCTCCATGTGCCCTGCAGCTGCAATCCAAGTCAGGGACTGTGGGCTTGTTAATTAAGGAGAACTTGGTTTTGCAAAAAGAATTTTACAACTTGTTTCCTGAGAGCCAAGAGCTCCATGCGCCAAGCTCACTCCCAGGATTTCTGTCCAGTGGGTTGATATATACACTCCCTGCAAAAAAGTCTTCTTTCTCAAGCCTAGAGGGCAGAGACATAACATGGCGGAATCAAGTTACATGACTCCAGGACCCCTCTCCAGGCAGACTGCCAACTACTTATTTCTGAGCAGATGCAAACAGGCAGTGAGACAAGTCTACAGAAATGGTGACAGTTCGACAATAGCAACTTTCTGTTCTTTCTGTTCTTTTCCTTAGCTGAAAGCCTAGTGCAAGGCAACTTTTTATATGCTGTGTGCTTTCTGCATTTTATATCCTCTGTAGTTCAATAAAAACCTGTCTCTGGTGTTCACTCATGGGCCTTCTGCTTGGGCCATTTCTAGGACTCTGTTCACACTCAGAGGCTCATCAGCTTCCCCAAAAGCTGGTGATGGGATATGTCCCTTTACGTTGGGGTGTTTGTGGCTAAGTTAATTCAGATCATGGATGCCTATTGCCTACACACTAAACGTTCTCCTGAGTTAGATTGGGGACCTTGCAGAACTGGGCAGTGGGGGGTTGAGGGGTAGGTGGTGGAGTGAGCAGGTTCCCAAGGGAACAGACTAGCTTGCCTGGGTTTCAGCGAAGGACACATTTATCTGGACTGTGGTTTAGTGGCCAGTATCTCCTCTGTATGCGTAAGGTCCCAGGTTGAGCTTTCAGTGTCTATAATGCATCTGCAGTTTCCCTTCACACACTAGCAATTTTCACAAACCGTAACCCTTCCCTAGAAGAAAACGCACAAATGTCCAAGAACGGAGTTTTTCTAAACCTGATGCTTGGAAAATTCCAGCATCACCAATCATTGCCACGTAGCACAGCCTAGGAAAGAAGTAGCTCTGCTTGGAAAGATGGTAGGAACAGTCACAATGGCCCCTGACAATAGGACAAAATCCAGCATCAGGGGGGTGGCTGTAAGGCAACGCTTTTTAGGAGGGCCCCTTAATCAAATGCACACACACAAGCCCACAGGAACCTTAAGCGCTGTGGATCTTAACAGTGATATGCCATTAAAATTCATTTATGTTCCCTTTTTTTCCCCTTTGGCTTGATTACTTGTATTAATTAGTTGCTCTTTCTTAGTTTGTTAGATATTAAAGTTTGTCGTGTGTTTCACTGGCCTTCACATGGGTTCCACTCCAGTAACATCAGCTGATTAAAAACTTGCCATTATTAGTGAAACATCCTCACAGGACTTACAATCTTCAAGAATGAAAGAAGACTAGAGGATCTGGTTTGGCACTAGCCTTCCCTCAGGCCTCCAAATGGTAGTTGTAAATATTGAGGCGGTGCGCCCTCTCATCACTGAGGTCTCCTCCATCGATAAAAGAGTTGTCCTTCAGCTTGGTGTCCTTCAGCCCTCTGTAGATAAATGGCTCTGTTGGGTCAGGAACCTCCATTAATGGGAAGAAGGCCAACTGCATGTTCAGAAAAATGTCTGCAACCGTATATGCCCTCACATCCAAATGGCAAAGTCCTGCCCCTACCACTAGATAGGATAGTCACACAAATAATACATTTTTTAAAAAATCCTAGTTTTCACTTGAAGAGTTTGGGCTAATGCATGGGGTTCTTCCCCTTCTCGTTTTATTGTTATCATAACCCTGTGAGACCCTGTGATGCAGAGTGGTAAGCTGCAGTACTGCAGCCCGAGCCCGAGCCAGTTTCCTGGGGGTAAAGTGTGGATGACTGGGGAAGGCAATGGCAAACCACCCTATAAAAAGTCTGCCATGAAAACCTTGTGATGCGACGTCTCCCCCATGGGTCAGTAATGACTTGGTGCTTGCACAGGGAACTGCCTTTACCATATAAGATTCAACTCCCCAAGAAGGCAGGCTTTTGGCTTATATACTTCCACTTCTAGCAAATGAAAGATTGATAGGGTAGAGTGACAACCAGACCGAGAAGATCCTGCTCCTCCTGCCCACCTGACACCAGCTCAGAGGTCTAGTTCCGAGGGCTCCTCCGTTGTGATTCAGCAGATCTCTCTTATCCCCATGTTTGCCCAGCCACTGATTGACGTATCTGACACATCTATGGGCCATTAAGCTGAGCAAGGACTCCATCCGACTTTGTCTCAACCAACAGGCCACAGCCTCAAAAGCACGCTCCAGGGCATCAGGGGCCGAACCAGGCCGCCTGTCCAACAACAGATAAAGCTAGGTGTCATCTGCGTATTGCTGACACCCAAGCCCGAAACTCCGCACCAGCCGGGTGAGGGGGCACATATAGCTATTAAATAATAATGGAGAGAGTATCGCTCCCTGTGGCACACCACATACCATACCAGTGGCCTACGAGATGACACTCTCTCCCCAAGCGCCACCCTCTGTCCCCGATCATGGAGAAAGGAGACCAGCCACTGCAGTGCTGTCCCCTGAATCCTCACATTGGCAAGGCAGTGGGTCAAAAGCTCATGATCGACCGTATCAAATGCTGCTGATAGATCCAGCAAAATCAGCAGTGCTGATCCGCCCTGATCCAGATGTCTGCGGAGATCGTCTGTGAGGGCGACCAGCAATGTCTCGACCCCATGTCCCGGGCGGAAACCAGACTGGAAGGGGTCTAGGGCCGAGGTCTCCTTCAGGAAATTCTGCAGTTGCTTCTCTGCCACCCACTCAATCACCTTCCCCAAAAACGGAAGGTTGGAAACCGGTCGGTAATTGAGCAGGTCAGCAGGATCTAATGATGATTTCTTCAGAAGAGGCCGTACCACAGCTTCCTTCAGCACCTTGGGAAAAACCCCAGAGCTCAAGGACAGGTTTATAATCACCTCCAAGGAATCCCGAAGCCCGTCAACACTGGCTTTCACCAGCCATGACGGGCACGGGTCCAAGGGGAACATGGTAGGCCGTACCACCTGCAGAATCCTGTCCACCTCTTCCCCGAAAAGAGGGCTGAAATGATCTAATATGGGTCCGGAAGACAGCCAAGGGGCCTCTAGTTCATTTACTGTATCAACTGTGCTAGGGAAGGCACCAAGCCCTACCACCTCGCTTGGCTCTGAAGGCCTGGCCCTTTTCAGGTGCAGGAGCCTTTTCAGGGACCCTTATTTTTCTTTTAACCCAAACAGTCATGATGAGCACAGTACAGCTTTTTGAACTGCTTCCTTCCTATCATTTTACAATCCGCTTTGGTTAATTCGGAAAAAAATGTGTGTGGGGGGTAGCCTTTTTTGTTGTTTTTCTTATGCTTGTTGGAAACGTTGCCTGATTTGTATAGCCAGCATGCATTGTGATGACATGATCCTCATCCCCCACCCCAGACTCATTGGTGCCTTCAGCACTTTGGCCTTTTTTGCATTCACCGCTTTGGCTTTTTTTGCCTCCTGTCCTTTCAACCCGGATGACTCAGCCGTTTCCTCTCCTTACAGATGGCCCTCTCTTCACCAAACCGTGCAGTAGTAACTGCACAAACTTCACCATTAACCCTTTCTCAGTTAACCCCTGCAGACACCTAACTGAACCTCATTAGCATCCCAGAGCTCTAGGCTCACCTGCTGCTCCGCCTGCTCCCTGCTTCAAGGCCAGTGTTCCATCCCAAGCACTCCTTTGCCTGACCATGCCCTGGCAGATGCAGCTAGCCACCAATGCTTCCTCGGACACTATCTTGCATAGCAAAGAGGAGTTTGTTGCGCGCCCTAGACATTGGGAAACACGGGTAGTGGAGAATCAAACACAGTTCTCCTAATACTATCCCCTCAAACCTTCCTCTTCCTTCCTCTCTGCTTGGCGCCTCCATCCCATTGCCCCTCCATGAAACTGGAATGAAGTCATATGCTCAGTCACATTTCCTTCATTGGAGTGGGGGAAGGGTTGTTAATGTTCAGACCCCTTCTCCATACTGGAAGAACAGTTTATATATATGGAATATCATAACTCCTTTTTCATCATGTGTACTCTGAAGCACAAAACATTGTCTGGCAAGGCAGAACTGATGCCAATCCTGGCAGGAGTTGGAAAGTTACCAGAAGGTGTGTCAGATTGACTAGCTGACCCTCTGTTAGCTAATCTGCCTTAAAGATGGGGAATTAATAAGCAGTCAGCTAGTATTAAGGGATCAAGACCGGTGTATACTACGGTCAGTAATCCTGGATTTCGCCCAATAAGAGAGAGGAGACTAATATTTCAAAGCATCAAAGACGTTACTTAAAACCTTGAGTGAAAAGTACATGAGAATCACACACATTCATTAAAAGACTAGGGAATAAAAGGTGAGAAAAATAGAGACTGTTGCACTAGCAGGAATATCGTTGGTGGGCAATACACACCTGTCCTGGTGAGAGCAGAGATCCAGCAGCAAAGGGCAGAATGCCTAGTGAGATGCCAGCAAGGCACTAGGTGGGGTGAGGTAGGAGGAGCCCTGGGGAGTTTGAGCATCTCCCTTATATAGTCCATTTCAGCCCCTAGGCTTGACCTGGGGTGGGCTTATGCCCTATCAAACGGTCCTCCGGAAATTTACGAAAAGTAAATGAAGTGCCACTCAGGTGGGATAAAGGAGCTCCAAACTGGGTGCTTAGGAGCCTAATGTTTGTGTTTGTGACACCTCAAGAATAACAAAGGGAGAGGAGGAAGAGCAGGTGAGGGGTGATTGATTTTTATGATCGTCCATGGCGACACTTCCAGAGGGAAGAAAGGACAGAAGGGAAGGGCGGATGAAAAGTGATCTGCATTTTAGGATCATCCATTGCTTGATGGCTGGAAGCGATGATCTTGATTGTGGGATTACTTGGAGATCCTGAAGCGCCTTTTGCTCCTGGCATCTCCGTATCAAGAGGCCCAGCTGAGACACAGACATGCCAGGGCTTTCACAGCAAAAATAGTTGTCGTTTTAAAACTGACTCTGGGAAAATGGCTTCTCTCTCTTTCACTGCTAGTCCTAGTTCCTGCAAGAATCTCAGCAGGGGCTGGCATCTTGGCAAGCAGGCCCACTTATTTGGGTGCAGTGTGGGCAGAGTGTTTGCAGAAAGGGTGGCTTGTGGGTGCTGATCAGGGGGCTGCCCTGCCAGTCCCATGACATTCCTTCTTCATGCATCATATTGGCCTCAGTACCAAGTGATGCGCAGCCCACAAAGTCTATGTCCAGATTCTGGGGGGGGGGGGGTCCAGGCAACACCTCCATGCCTCAGAGAAGCACTTAAGTGAAACTAAGACCTCTTCCAGAAGGTCCTGCTTCATCTAATCAAAGCTCTTCTGTACTTTCCCTCACCCACCTTTCCCATCTGAGGTTTTCCGGGATATGACAAGCCCTTCCCATCTGGCAATTGCAGGATGTCAAGCACCCTCTTCATCTTTAGTTTCACCCAGATGTGCACAAACAAGCATTTCCAAATTCATTGTTTCACCTTTAAACAAGCCATTAAGCTATTGCTCCAGGGGCAGAAGATGGATTTCTATCCTGGGCATTTCAGCCAAGAGCTCAGTGTGTGTGTTCCTTGGATCCACATGTACACCATCGGACACATGTCTGAGCCTTCTTCCCACAAAACTCTCGTTATTCATGCTGCTGCATTTACAGACATCCTTCCTCTCCTAGACTGGTACATAACGCCCTACCCTTTCTCCCTCTTCCTCATTGATTTCCTAGTTAGCGTTATGTGCATACCTTGTATGCATTCTATACAATTGTTCTTTTTACTTCTTCCCGTTGAACATTCACCTGGTTCATTCAGAGACTTCTCTTCAGGTATAATCCATGTATAGATTGGTGGAGATCTCGTAGTTTCCCCCTCTCTCTGTGGCCCTTTTATGTTAGTTCCCCCAACTCATGATGAGACTCCCCCATTTGTGTAACAGTAGGATTAGATGGATATCAAAACAATAAATCTCACAGTACTTGACTCCCAAGAATCCCAGATCAAAGATATCGAACAATCCGCTAAGGTATATTAGTCAGATTTTTATTGACTGGTAGTGTCTTGAAACAAGAGTGCGCAAAAAAATCCGTTTATCAGGCTTTTGGGATCTCATTTGTCTTTGAGGGCATGGTGGCCTCATTAAATTTACCTATCCAACAGTAATATTAAATGATAGTGTATTCTTGTTAGATACATCGCTGAGCTGAGTCTTGAAACTTAGTATCAAAGTATCTAGAGATGTAATTTCAGCCTGTATTTGAAAAAAAAAAGAATGAAAAAGAATGTGCTCATAATTATTGTTGAATTCACACTCATTTAAATAACTTTCATTGTTTTGCATTTGAGAATGGAACTTTTTTTGTATTTCTTACTCTTCAAATTTTGGCACCCACCATCACTGACAGAGCACTTCTATTAACCATTCAAACAATGCACGGCTAAACCTCTTCTCTGCCTGCTTTATGAGTGGTGGTCTACCAAGTATCTTGAGCCTCACTGGAGGAGCATGGTTGAGGGTGTTAAAGTACTATCTAGCCTCTGTTTCTCTTTTATTTTTGTTGCTGGATCATGACCCAAATTGCCATGTGTTTCTGAAATAGATTTATTATTTCTGGATTTGTGTGTGTCTCTTAGATCTCTTGAAAGATAACATGTTTTGTGGACTTTTTTTGAAAAACATGGAATTGGTGCACAACTGCAGTAATAGGTTTTTGGAAAGTAGTAGGCCTCTTTCATGGAGCTTGTCGATCATTTCAGCTGACAGATTTTTGGGGGGAGGGATTTGTCCATTTCTCTGGATATTCTCTCTGTGTTTTCTTCCATCCCTCATAAACTATGGTTTCATTCAAGAAAAGCTAAACAGTAGGGGTGTGTGCTTTGGGTTCCTGGTTCGGAAAAAAAATTAATCAAGCCCTCTTCGTAAAGATCCAATATTTCTGAATTGGGGACAGTTTGATGGCCCCGATTCAAAAATACCAAATCAAAGCTTCCCGAAACGATTTGGGTCACTTCGGGAAGGTTCGGGGCCTTTTAAAGGGCTCCCTCCCACCACCACCCCACTTACCTGGGACATCGTGGTGACAGGTGAAGTGGCCACCGTGATGGCTGCTGTGGCAGCTGAACCGGCAGTGCGGGTGGCACAGCTGCTGGCTGCAGCCTTCCCCAATGCCCTGCTGGCCGCTACGGCAGAGGAGGTGCCTGCTCCGACCTTCAGGAAAGGTAAGTGGGGTTGGGGTGAGGGGAAGGGGGCTCGGGGGGAGGTTGGTTTCTCACTTTGGTATGCTCTGAATCATTAAGAAGCATACCGAAGTGATTCCGGTAACCCAAACCCGAAGCGGCTTGCCACTTCGGGTATTGGATTATTCCGAATCTTTTTCCTGCTTCGAGTAAACCCAAATATTTCCCTAGTGCACACCCCTACTAAACAGTTCTGTTTTTTTTAAAGTTTTTTTAATTATTTTTTAATATCTAACATAAAAAAACTACAGAAGGCTACAAAATTATAAAGGGGAGGGGGGAAAAAAAGGGAAGGGAGAACTGGGAAAAGGGAAAATCAACATACAAACAACAAACACTACACTACATGTCTTGTATTCCCTTCATGCTGCAATTTTTCTTAAAAGTTAACTTTCTAATATGCTAACAGATTGGTAGGTCTTATATAATACAGATTATATTCAGGATCAGCACTTCTTCCCCCCCCCCTTGCGTCTCGGTCTTAATTCTCTCTGCGCAGCTGGAGCAGGTGCGCCCGCTCTTTCCTCCCCCCCACTTTCCCCTTCAGACTTCGAACTTTCTTCCTGCTGAAACTCCTGATGGTTGAACAAAAGTTCTGTCAGCTCCGCGTCCGATGTGATCTTGTAAGTTTGATCTTTATATCTGAACCAGACGCCTTCTGGAAACAGCCATTTATATTTTATATCACATTTCCTCATGAAAGCCGCAAGTCCTTTATACTTGAATCTTCTTTTACGAGCCAAAAATGGAACATCCTTCAATATTTTAACCTTATTGCCCAAATAATCCAAGTCCACATTATACGAATTGTCTAAGATGGTGTCCCGAGTCTTCTTAGATGAAAAGTCAATAATAATCTCGCGAGGCAGTTGCCGCTTCATTGCGTACTTTGAAGATGTCCGCCGGACTTCCAAAATATCGTTTTTTATCTCTTCTTTAGTTGCCTTTGCGAATGGCGCCAAAAGTCCAGACACCAAATCTTTTAAATTTTCACTTTGCTCTTCTTTTACATTTTGAAGACGCAATACCGTTTGGGCACGGTCCACTTGTAATCCTATTATTTGATTCTCCAAAAGCTTCACTTCCTTACTTCTAGCTTTCATGACTACTGCGTTCTCATGCGCAGACTGCTCTGCTCCGGTCGCTCTTTCTTTAATGGCTTTCACGTCGCTCTCCACTGAATCAACCTTTTGCCCCATTTCATTCAGTTTCGCTACAAAGGGCTGCACAGCATCAAAAACTGCTCATCTCACCAACTCTTCCAAAGTTTCCCCCTTCCCCTGTAACGTCGCCATCACCGATTTACTCATTGCTGGGCTCTGCTTTCTCGTCGCCATCTTGGGCGGGGGGGACACCAACTAAGTTCCAAAACTCGGTGCAGGGGAAGAAGTCTGCGCCTTTTTAGCTTCAATTCCAACCGATCCTTCGCATACGCTTAAAAATCAGAAGGGATTCGCTTACTTACAGGTCTTCACCTTAAATCTGCTTATTGCCGTTCTCCATGGCCCGGCAGAACACGCAGTGCTGCGCAAGTCTGCTGGCCTCCGTTGGAGCAAGCGGGCAATTTACCCCCTGCATTACTTCCAGGGGGTTCTTCCCGCGGCGCCCTGGATCCAAGCTCCCTCACTTGGAGTCCTGGGGGTTAACCCTCGCGGGTTAACCGCCTGGTCAGGCTGCTCAAAGAGTTCCCCCCGGACCTGCGGAGAGGAACGTCCGACATGGACGGGAAAACGAAACCGACACCCCTACTAAACAGTTGTGTTGACTCTTAATCTGGCCCTCATGACTGGGTTGTTGTAAGGGTACAGATATAAAAAAATAAACAGTTGTTGTTTGTCACAAGATCTAGACAGCATTGGGAGTCTCTTCGCCAAGGATGCTGCAAATATCATGTCAAATGTGCTTGAGGTTCTAATAGGCCATGTTTTAATGAAGGATGGTCAAGCACCCATCAGTTCAACTCACAACCTGTTTCCCAGTTGTGGAGGCACACCCTTCACTCAAGAACACACCCCATTGTTTCACCTATTGTGACTGCACTGTCTCATGCAAAAGCATAAGTCATAGAAGAGAGGATATTTGGGGACAGCAGTTATTGGCTTCTACAGAGCAAGAGCTGAGACTTGTCACCAGTGTAACTAATGATGCCCTACCCGTAGTAGACATAATGCCTCCTTTATTCACCCCTCTGGATAATACCACATTGGATGAGGAAGTTCTGGAATCCTTTAAGGCCCTGCGTTTAGACGAGCAAAGGATGGTCACGGATAGACTGGAAGCCGAGAGAACTAAATTTTTAAAGAATATGCTGGACAATTCTGGTCCCTCTATCAGTTCAATGGCAGGAGTGGAAGCACCACCAGCACCATCAGCACCATCAGCGAACGCCGAGTGTACTGGGATTCAAGTCCAAGCAGTTGTCCACCGACTTACGCCTTCCGGATTCCTCTCTTCAACTGTGCAAAGGGAGGGCGGGGCTTCTAGCTCTAAGTCTCCAGGCACAGAGAACTCTTCCCGGTCGGCTGGCTCTATCAGCAATGGATGTGTTATTCTCGATGAGAACAATTCTTTAGATCAGCTTGTTGAGATGGACTGACGCCCAGAGAGACCTTCACCCATGTCAATTAAATTTGTCTCTTGGAATATAGCAGGGTGGAGGAGTAAGGCCAAAGACCAGGACTTCATAGAATATCTCAAAACCTTTGATATTGTCCTTCTCCAGGAGACTTGGGCCCAAACTCCCTTATTTCTTGAGGGATTTAGATCTGACTCCCTTCCAGCATCTAGGACTAGTAGTAGTGGGTGCCCTCATGCAGGCCTAACCATCCTTGTGTCCTCTAGTCTTGATTTAAACTCTACTAATCTCCCAGGCTGCCCTCCTATTGCTCAAGGCATTATGATAAATTGTGGAAGTTCTCCTTTGATAAAACTAAATATTTATATTCCACCTTCCTGTGATAGATCTATTTTGTCCTCCTATTGGAGCAGTCTGGCGGCCTATCTTGAACAGCTAGAACAAGAATTCCCCTGTGTAGAAATAATCTTAGCTGGAGATTTTAATGCAAGAGTTGGTAATAATATTCCATCTCTTTTTAGTAATTTGGGTCTTGATCAGGATGCCTTGCTGTTTTTATTTACTCCCCCAATGAGACGCTCTAAGGACACTTTGCCAAATCCAGCAGGCTTGAAGCTAGCAGAGTTTTGCTTCCAATTCTGCAAAATCTGGCTGAATGGCCTGACAGGTTTTGACAAATCATATGAGTACACATATATTTCTACAAGGGGCTGCAGGGTTATTGACTGTATTTTAGTCTCCCCTTCTTTTAGGTCACATGTCTCTGGCTTTACAGTTGGAGATCAGATTCTTAGTGATCATTTACCCCTGATTTGGGTCTTTGACATTAAGGGGAATTCCTCAGGATGTGGAATTTCTGTCTAGGATTCCACGATCTCCGGATCTTGGACATAAGACTCTGGAGGTACTGAAATCAAACATTAGTTTAGACCTTACATCTGCATTAATAAATTCTTCTGATCCCTTAGAGGTGACACAAACCTATGGGAACTTATTAAATATCATTACAGAATCCTTAAAACAGGATTCCAGAAGGGCTGTACCAAAGCAAGTAGCGAGTTCTCAGACGGCCATATGGTTTGATGGGGAATGCAGGAATATAAAAGCCCATCTACGTACTATTTATTGTAATTTTCTTCATTCTGCAGCTACCTGCTTGCCAGTGGAGTATCAGATAACTAAAAATCATTTACACCAGGTTACAAGGATTAAGAGGCTGACCTTTATTAATAAACAATGGGAACAACTCTGATGCGCCATTACCCTGAATGATTCCAGGCAATTCTGGGCTATTATCAATGGTGCTATTCGCTCTGAGATCCCTTATATATCAGCCATTTCCCCCGATACATGGTTTCAGTATTTTTCGGACCTATTCTGTGAAGATCCCCCTAATGGAATGCAACTGGTTTATTCTCCCCTGGATGGTCTCCCAGAGTGGCCTCCTGTCACTCCGGAGGAAATAACAACTCTTATAGATCAGCTCAAATCAGGTAAAACTCCTGGTCCAGATGCAATAATCCCAGAGGTGCTGAAAGCTGATCCAGAGTGGTGGGCCCCTCTGCTTGCTTCTCTCTTCACTATGGTAAACAAGACTGGCCAGATGCCAGATGCCTGGACCAATGCGATTATTGTTCCCATTTATAAGAAGGGTTGTTATCTCAACCCCTCTACCTTTAGACCAATCATTCTTCTATCCGTTATTGGGAAACTCTACGCTAAATTCTTGCAAATCAAGCTCAGCACTTGGATGTCATCTAGTAAAATATTAGGCCTAGAACAGGTGGGGTGTTGCCAGGAGAAGTCAGCTTTGGATAATTATTTAGTCCTTGCTCATTTGATTAATAAATACACGAGCATGAAAAGATCCAAACTGAATATTGCCTTTCTGGACCTTAAGGGAGCCTTTGACTCTGTCTCAAGAGAACTTCTCTGGGCAAAGCTTGAGGGGATGTCACTAGATAAGAGGTTATTATCTCTTATCAAAAGACTTTACTCAGCAACATCTTGCCAGGTCAGATGTTCTTCCCTCAGGAGACTCTCACCCAGGATTCTTATTAAGAAGGGGGTTAAGCAGGGGTGCATTTTAGCCCCCCATCTGTTTAATCTTTTTTTAAATGATCTTGCCTCCTTTTTGTCACTGGTTGATGGTCACAGTCCTAGACTTGGCTCCGTTTCTATCCCTTTGCTATTATATGCGGATGATGCGGTTCTTCTGTTTTCTTCCCGTGTTGGATTGAATAGTTTATTGAACCGTTGCCTTGAATACTGTGTGACCAACAGACTGGAGTTAAACTATGAAAAATCTAAAGTGTTGGTTCTCCCCAGTTCCCGGAAACTGCATAACTGGATTGTCAATGGTAATAGACTTGAACAAGTTAAGCACTTTAAATACCTGGGTGTCTGTTTCCTGTCTAATGTTTCGTGGATCTTCCACCGTAGGATGGTTATCAATACAGACAAAGTTAATGCTGCAGCAATATCCCACTTTTATTTTTCTGTTCGAGGTAACCAATATGTGCCTGCTGCTCCTAAAGCCTTCAGTGCAATGCTTCTAGCACAGAATATTCCAGTTGTTAAAACCCTAATAGCTAACTAAGTTGCCCCATCTTAGTAAATCACAGAGACATAAAGCTTGGAAGATTATAGGCATGGTCGAATGGGCCATGTTTGAGTCACGGAAGACCAAACACCTAGAGATTCAGCTCACATCCTCTTTGCCAGTCATGAAAAAGAAGCTGATTTCTCAATGATCAGTTTGGCAGTTCGCTGATAGATTTGTGGTTGGCGACAGACATTTCAGCATATTGTAACAGTGCCGTAGAGCACGGGGCAACTGGTCTTTATCTCTGCCATTCACCGGGAAAGGATTCATTAAAAAAACCTCAGTAATTACATTCTAAGATTCTAACAATATATTGCTATGATCACTGAAGTCCCAGCTTACATTTTGGTTTTAAGTAAGACTCCAGCCCTTTGCATTGTGGAGGTATAAGGCAAATGGTGTAAGTAACTTATTTCCATTTATTGCATCATAGACCCTTTTCTGAAGATCAGCTGCAGATCATTGTACGCAAGGATAATTTTATCATTCATCCCTTGGTTATTTGGTGTTCCTTTGCTTACAAATTGCCACCCAATCAAACAGAGCTTTTCTACCAGCAACGATGGCTTTCATAGTAAAAGTCAGAGATCTGATTCTGCAACCAACCTAGATGGCAACTCTGTTTCTGTACCAGCAGCAGTATTGCATTGACATATAATATAAAGCAGACTCTCCAGTCATTATTCACTTGCTCATCCAATGTAATTGGGTTTTCCACTTCTTCCTGACATAGAGGGCTCTTTTATTCCCTGTTTGCTCTACACAACGACCCTCTGAGATATCATTCCCAAACTGAGGTAGAGGGATGCAGTGGTATACTGGCAGGTAACAACCTGGCTGCCAAGGAATGGAAAAAAGAGCAGGGAGACTTGATTGAGCACAGAACTGGTGAGAAGGCCTCCTGTCCTGACCTGTTCATGTGGGAAGGGGTTTTGGTACCCAATGGAAAGGCTTTCTATGGAAGATACTGGGTAGGAAGTAAAGCAGCTCCTAGCGTCTCTTGGTATTTTCCTTACTAGCCTATTAACCAGAGGCTGCAAGTGGGGAGAGTGTAAGGAAGGTAACATACATCTGTCTCCTCCACGTGAAACTGGTCTCTCTTAGATTTTTACAGAAGATGACTATACCTGCAAAGGACTCTCAGGAACCAGTCATGCATCTCATGACCTTATTCCATCCACGTTCACCAAGCTAGCACACTGTGTACTGCTTTGTCTCTTTGGGGACAGGAGATGGAATTCCAATATGGATTTTTATTTTTCTCCCCACCCCAAAACAACCACACATCGAAGAGCTCATTTAAGCACTTCCTTTTATGCAATGAGCCATCCCACCCCTTTTCACCTGTATGAAGTTTGGGAGCTGCTCCTTGGTTAGCTTCTCCAGTTCGTTCTTGGTGAGCATTGTAGGATTTTTGCCTTCCGTGTTGTAATCTTTGGAAATGTTGGCAATAGTTTGCAAGGCTGATTCCAGTGGAGTCAGAGACATCTTGAGTTGACTGCTGATCTAGAAGGAAAACACCCAGTTCACTGTGCTTCTGTAGGAGGGAAAGGTCTAGTCCATCATCCATAATGAATGACTCTTTCTTACAGCAGTTGTGCACTGAGCCTCCATCTTCAGAGGCATTGTACCTCTGATGGTCAGGATAATTAAAATGGAATGGCAACATACATGTTAATCATCATGTCTGCCTTACTCAGGAGTCAGGACATCTGGCTGTAATTACGTTATTCTTGGTTAAGATTTGGGTCTGACTCCCTGATCCTTTTTAAAAAATTTGCTCTATATTAATTAAAACATTTATATAACATCCATCTTCATGTCACACAGAAGCATGCAAATGCATGTAGTCTGCACCCCATTGAAAACTCTGCCCAATGAAATGGCCTTGCAATATGTCCAAAACTTTCATATAGATGGTAAGCCCCTCCAAACATTTGGAAGACCATTCCACAGAACGATTGTTACAAAAGAGAAGACACAGGCTCTGGTGGATATGCAGTGAGCTGCCTTAAACTATAGGTGCAGAGGTTTGGCTTATGCCAGTTAAGTCCATGTCATATAGCAATAACAACATCAAGAATAACAAGAGCAAGAAGTATGCTTATATACCACTCTTCTTGACGGTTTAGTGCCCACCCAGAGCAGTGAAGAAAGTCATTCTTCTTATCATCCCCACAATATAGCTGGAGAGCTGCAGCTTAGAGGAGTGGCTTACCCAAGGCAATCTGATGAGCTCATGGCAGCAGTGGGATTTGAAGCAGCAGAGTGCTGATTTGCAGTCCAACCACTTAAGCAGTATGCTACAGCAGCTCTGTTTAGCACTTCAAGCCATTCATCGGATTTTGCTGGGCAACTGAAATGTCATCAGGGTGCATTATTTACTGACACATCGCCCTGGCTCTCTTGTGGGTCAGTAAAATTCTGTAGGGGGAGGGCAGGAGCCCCTTTTCTCTTGACATGATGGTGCTCTCAAGCAGAATTAAGCCTCCACAGCACTGTTAAAAGGAGTTCGCCAGTGGGAACTCACTCTATAAAATGGCTGTGAATCTGCAGGCGGACCTGGAATTGCTGTCTCGTTAAGTTTGATCCTCAAAAAGAAGTTCTACTGAACACATGGAGTGCAGTAAAAGACAGATACCCTCTGAAGGGGCTCTCTGAGAAGTAGGAGGCTGCTCTGTGGCTCCTACCATCTGCACCACATGGTCAGGTTGCTACATATCCCTTGGCAAGATCATGCCAATGAGGAGTTCACAGAGGAAAAGAAGTGTTTTGCCGTTACAGGTGAAGAAGTATTAAATGCATTGGATTTTGCAATCTCTGAGCCTGGGGGAGCTTGGCAGCCCACCTGCTTCAATCATCTCCTCAATACATCCCGTGTAGATGGCTGTTCAGTGTCTTTCTGGAGTCCTCCAATGAGAGAGAGTCTCCTTTCCACAAAAATATTCGGTTCTCTTTATTTATTTATTTATATCATTTCTATCCCACCTTTCTCACTGAGACTCAAGGCAGATTACATAGTGTGAGATTAACACAATCAGTGGCAAGGACAAGGCCAGGCATTTCCATGCAGTGTCAAGAACATTTCCATACACAATGTCATGATATATGAATACAAGTTTACAAAGATGTAGTATTAGCAAGAATCCAATATGGGGTTGAAGAACTGCTGAAACAGAACATAATCTATTCAAGGACTTATATTAAACAACATGAAGCACAGGTAGTATATAGTTCTTGAACCTCTCTTCCCATTTGTCATTTTTTTCTTAAGATTCCACTGAAGTCTATTGCCTCATGACTTAAACCCACTATGTCTAATATAGGCTACTGCTGCAGAAGAAAAAATGTCTTCCCATGACAACCCTGTCTGTTACTGGAGCATTTAGTCCCTGCTTCATTCTTTCTGATATCATTGGTAAATGGGTATTTTGCAAATACCCATCTATTTCTTGCAGATTAACAGACTTCCTTTGAAATAATTTCGAATAATATTTATAGAAGGCATGCTTAATTGCTTGTAACCATTTTCTTCTCCTTTTTCTTGTTCATTTGCCAGGCTAGATACTTTCCTGGTTTATTTGCTCCTTCAAATGACTTCTGCTTTAATGTCTTTAATTTCCATTCTAATTCCTTGTTTCTTATGGCTCTTATTTGGTCCTGCAGTATTTTGATTTCTTGTCTTACTGATTTTTTCCAGGTTTTTTCTTTAATTGTTGTTCTTTTTAATATAATTTCTCCTGTATTTCCTGCCATTTCTGCTGTTTTCTTTTCTAGTACTTATTGTTTAATGAGATTAAATGATCTCTTATTACTGCCTTATACGTGTCCCATACCATCTGAATTGAGACTTCATTGTTATTGTTTAATCGAAAAAAATTGCTTAGTCTCCTCTCTCAGATACTTCAAATTTTCTTGATTTTGTAATAGATCTTCATTTATTCTCCATCTTACTTTTCTTCGACCCATAATCGCTTTCCATAGTATTGGATTGTGGTCTGCACTCACCCTTGGCATAATTTCCACATTTTTTGTCAATAAAGATAATTCCTTTGACGTCCAAATCATATCAATCCGTGAAAATGATGAATGTCTTGCTGAGTAGTATGTAAAGTCTCTTCCTTTCGGATTTTCCTTTCTCCATACATCCTCAAAGTATTCTTGTTGAACTAGTTCAAAAAATATTTTCGGTAACTTCCCAGATTTTTTGTTGCCTCCCTTTGTCTTCCTGTCTAATTGCAAATCCACCACACCGTTAAAATCTCCAGCCATTATCATCTGGTCATATGAATCTTGATCTAATTTGTCCATTATTTCTTTAAAAAAATGGTCTTTTGCACCATTAGGTGCATAAAGTCTTAATATCCAAAAGTCCTAAAGTCCTTTTGGCATTTACATTGATTTCCACAGCCACATATCTTCCACCCTGATCTTGAAAAATTAATTTAGAGTCTATGGCTTCATTTACATAAATTACTACTCCCTTTTTTTTTGCTTGGACGATGTTATATATTCTTTTCCCAATTGTTTATTTTTAAGTACTTTATGTCTTTATCTTTGATATGTGTCTCTTGTAAACAAATTATATTACAATTTTGTCTCTTTAGCCAAAGAAAAATTGTTTTTCTCTTTTGGGGAGAGTTTAGTCCATTTACATTCCACGATATTAATTTGTATTCCATGGTGTTACATTCTTAATGCTCCAGGAAAGTCCTCCATGTTCTCCTCCAAGAACTTTTCCATCTGTTCTCTTGTTTTAATAGTAATTCTTAGAGCTTTGTAATGAAAACTTAATCCTTCCGGTATTTCCCGTCTATATCTAATGTCCTTATCTCTTAGTTTCTTGGTCAATTCTTTGTATTTTTTCCCCTCTTGGAGAATCCGTTTTGGCATCTCTTTCATGACCTTAATTCTGCTCCCCTCCACTATTAAGGGATTTTCAAAATGCCTTTTGATAATTTCTTCTTTCATTCTCTTTGTAACTAGTTGCACGATAATATCTCTTGGTGCCTTCTTTTGTTTTGCATAAGCTGAATTAATTCTGTATGCCAGATCCATATTAGCTGCTATTTCCACTGTTTCTTTGCCTAGAAATTTTGCCAAAATTTCTGTCATCTGTTCTTGTGCATTTTGGGTTTCCAGTTCCTGCACGCCACGAAATCATAACTGCCATTCCATCGCTTTGCACTCCATCATTGCCATTCTTGCTTGCATCCCTTGGTTTTCTTGCTTCATATCCATTGTTAAATACTTAATCTTTTGTTCTATCTGCTCTACTTTGTTGCTGGTTGCTTGTAATTCCTCTTTTATTCCATCCATATTTTTAGCCAGTACCGCTACTTCCGCTTTAATAGCATATTTCACTTCAGCCTTGATAGCATCTTTCATCTCTTTTAAATCTTTTGTAAGCATCTCTTGCATTTTTGCAGCAGTTCTTTATGATTCTCCACCACTTTTTTCTCCAGCCCCTGGATCGCTGTATCCACCGAGGCTTGCCACTCCTTATCTACTCCTTTTTTTCCTGCCGTTGTGGGACTCGGTTTCGAGCCTCCCCACGTGTCTGCTCTCTTCCTTAAATCTGTTTTGAATTGCTTTACCCTTCTCTTCTCTTAGTATTTTTAAAAATCTTTTGTCATTCAGTTAAAAAATAAATCTTTGTAGTTCCAAAATGTTGGGCATTTTTTCTCTATGGTTCTTTTGCTGCTTCTCTATGATTACTGGCTTTGCTTCATACCTTAGTTAAGATGGTGCACTTCCTGTTCCTGCAGTCTTTGTAGTCTCTCCAGTACTCCCTTTGTTTTGCTTCTGGGTCTTACTTTACCAAACAGTCTTCTTGCTTCCTGCCCTTTACTGTCCACTCTAAGCACCACGTTGTCTCCTCTCCTGCTAACTTCCCGTCTCGCGATGTTTTCACTAGTCCACACCTCCTTTCTCACGCTGGTTATCAGTTTTCTGACCACAAGTAAGTATAAACAATATTTCCTTTCACTTTTTTAGTCCTTAAAAGCTTCACCAGTGCCCAAGTTTAGCACTTTGCCTGTTCCTTAGCGTTTATTCGGTTAAATTCTGTCCTTTTAAATTTTTTATCTTGGTCTTTTCACTGCCATTTTAATTAACAAAGTCTAATAATGATCTTTACCTTTTGATGATTTGAGGGTTGTCTGTGTTGTTTCCTTTGCTTATTAGTTGGTAAAAGCTGTTGCTGAAGCTTGGCTTTTTCATGATCTTATGCCAATTAAATGACTCCTGGGGCACTGCAGAGTTGATAGCTTGCCCTTCTCCGAGGGGACCTCAAGATGGTGGGGACAATCCTTGATTCAGAACCCCCCCTCACCGAGATCACACTCTTTCGGGATGCTAAGCCAATCCTCTCCCTGAAGTTGGGTTGGAAGCGGGTGTTAGAGCGCCCTGCTTACCAGAAAAAAACAGTGCCTCGGACAGCCCAGATCTCAGGCTCCTTCAGATCACCATTAATCCCAAACCAGAAGTCCAATACTTACTGACCTTTCTGAAGTCTTTGATGAAGAGATGATGGATGAAACTTGGTGCAGAGTCTTGTATGGAGGGTGCTTTTATATGAGATTTCAGAGAGTAAGGAGACCTATTATTTAGAATCAGAACATGAAATATCCTTCTGATGCTGGAGGCCTTTTAGCTTGCTTTTATTAAAATATCATTTATGTAAGTGTTCATTTCCTTTCCCATATAACAGAATGTGCCCTTTGCTCTTGTAGTCCTCTTTCATTTTATAAGATTATAGCCCTTGTTAGGAAGTTTTACTAATTCTTTTTTATTATTTAAGGTATGACTTTATGCCATTCTGAAGACAACACAGCTGAGTAAAGCATATTCTGTACTCATTTGAAGATGAGCAGAATTTCTTGGAAGACATCCGCCAAATATTATAATTCACATTGCCTCAATTCCCCCCAATCATTCTTAATCATTGAGAATTCCAATTCAGAATACTCCATTACTTCCTGTAGCCAGACATTTACCACCATATTACTTAGGTGATACTCTCTGGAAGTTTCTCTATATGGAGGAAGTAGAGGCTGCTCTGTTAAGCAGGAAGACCATCTGAGGAGGGCAGAGAGAAAATGTGTAAAGGGCTGGAATATGGTATTTGGTCCTGGCCAGAGAATGTGAGCCTGTGACTAATATTAAAAATGGTGTTTTGGGGAACCCACCTTACTTGAGGAATGAAAAAAGAAGCTTCTATGTCTCTCTCAAAGAAAGAATTGGGCAGAGTAAAATTAAGAAGCAGAGTAATTGAAATTCATGCTTATTTTTCATGTCACACCACCCACACCATTAACATCATAAGATACCATATGGACAATATTTGAGGCTACATAAGAATTCTTCCAGAGAACTTGATTATGAAAGGGAATGAAATCTACTGAGGAAAGATTTTACAGAACGGGACTACCCTGAGAGTGTCATTACTAGTGCAGTAACATTGGCTGCTAGTATCAATTGGAATGAACTGTTTCAGTGTAAAGGAAAAAAATGACAGCACCCTTAGGTGGGTGGTGAACTATATGCACATGGCCGGTGGCATCAGTAAAATAGTCAAGAGACTGTTAGTAATATTACTAGTAGTAATAACATTGAATTTATATACCATCCTTCAGGACAACTTAATGCCCACTCAGATCGGTTTACAAAGTATGCCATTATTACCTCACAACAATCACCCTGTGAGGTGAGTGGGGCTGAGAGAGCTCCAGAGAACTGTGATTCACCCAAAGTCACCCAGCTGGGTTCAAGTGGAGGAATGGGGAATCAAACCCGCCTCTCCAGATTAGAGTCCCGTGCTCTTAACCAGTACACCAAACTGGCTCTCTAGTAATAATCTACTACTATTCTCTAGTACTAGAGAATAGTAGTAGACTATTAGTAAATCATATTCTTGGTTGTACAGATTCACCTGCAATAGTATTTTACTGTAACCTGCAATTTTAAAGAGCTACTAGTACACTCAGACTTTTATCAGCCCAAAGCAGAGGCTATGAGTCCTAAGGGGAATTTTTGATGCAGGAGGTGCAACACTTGTGAAAGAATTTATAGTAAGCAATGTAGGACACATTATCAGGCGGAATCATTTATCCACTTGTAATACCCTGGAGATAGTGTACATTATTGAATGCTTGTGCCCATTAAGTTATGTTGGGAGTACTCAACTTCCTGTTTGGGATTGATGGCGACCTGAAGTTGCCTGGGAAGCTGGGAAAACAAGAGCATCTGTTTTGGCAGGCCAGGTGCTTTGATCGCCTGCTGCTAACCCACCCCAGGTAGGGGGGTCTAGAACACTACATGATCCTAAGAGTGTGTGATCTCAGTGGATGGGGGGTTCTGAATAAAGGATTTTCCCCACCACCTTGAGGTCCCCTCTGAGAAGGACGAGCTAAGATCTCTCCAGAGCTCTTTGGAGTCAAATGCCGATATAAGATCGCCTGAACCCAAGCATCTGTACCAAAATTGAACGTCTTTAAATGGAAGAAACAGCACAATCAGCCCAAATTTAACAAGAAAAGGTAAAGTTTACTATCTCACTTTCCAGAATTAAAGGTGAAAGAAAAAGCATAAGAGGAACAAAATAAAAATACAAGACTGCTAGATGAGTAAAGGACTAAGGCAATTTTGAGAAATTTGGCGAATTTAAAAGAAGAAAATAGCATTAAAAGAGAGAAAATAATATTGTTTATAAATACCTGTGGTTTTGCAAGAGATAACAACGCTGGGAAAGGGAGGAAGGAGCTAGAATCAGTTTGAGCATCGCGAGAATAGTGTGAGAACAAAAGGGACATTGAGAATAGATGACCTTCCTGCCTAGAGAGGGAACAAGTGGAAGAGGAAGTGGAGGAGGAGAGTGGAAAAGGACTCCAGAAGCAAAAGAAAGGCACCATTGAGAGGAGTTGAGACTAGAAGGTCAGCAGGAAGCGGAAGTCGGCCATTTTAAGAAGGTAAGGAGGAACAAATTGGACAAAACGCCATAGAGAAATTCCACCTGACATCTTGGTGAGGTCTAAAATATTAAGTTCAGAAAAAAAAGTTAATTTTTAAAGTACAGACCTGGAAATTAAAGGAAGCAGGCGTGAATATTAAAAACGGAGCTCAGAAAGAGAGCAGACTCTTGGGGTGGTGTGAAAACTAGCCCAGGCATGACAAAGAAAGGTGAGAAAGAAATGCAAGCAGTGCTGGAGGCGCTGGAGAAAAAAGTGATTGATGGCAACAAGGAGTTGTCTCAAACAATACAACGAATGGAGGAGAGACAGTCTCAATCAATACAACGAATGGAGGAGAGCTTGCTAAAAAATTTAAAAGACCTAATAAAAGCAGAGGTCTCTGAATTGGTAAAGAGTATAGAAGATGTTGAAACAGAGCTTCAAACAACGAATCAAACAGTAAAGGAAGTGGAGCAGACGACCTCTGGTTTAAAAACAGAAAACCAAGCATTAAAGGAGCAGATGGCAGTGATGGAATGCAGAATTATGGAAAATCAATTAAGATTTCAAGGAGTCCTGGAGTCCTTGACTCAAAATACACAGGAGCAAATGACTGAAATATTGTCAGATTAATTGGAAAAACAGCCAGAAGAAATTCAAGGTAATATGGATTTGGCCTACAGAATAAATTCCAGCTATGCATAGCAGAGGAATTTACCTAGGTATATAATTGTACAACTCACAACCAAAAGAATGAAGGAAGAAATTTTAAGTAGGCACTTTCAAAACCCTCTGGTACTGGAAGGAAGTAGAGTCAGAATTATGAAGGAGCTGCCGAAGAAAATTTTACAAGTGCGTAAAAAATACCAAGAATTAACTGGGAAATTGAGAGAGAAAAAGATCAAGTATAGGTGGGAAATATCTGAAGGCTTGAGCTTTACGTTTAACTCAGCAAGAGTGACCATTAAGTCAAAGCATGAGATGATTGTGTTTTTGGTGGATAACAAAAAAGACTTTCCAGGAGTAATAAAAGAGTAGAAATATGAAGTACAAACTAATATCTTGGAATGTTAATGGTTTAAATTCACCCCAAAAACATAAAATGATTTTTCATTGGGTCAAGAGGCAAAATTGTAATATAAAATGTTTACAAGAAACCCACATTAAAGAGCAAGATTGTTAAGTATTTTAAAAATGGACAATTAGGACAAGAGTGTTGGGCATCTGCTAAACAGAAGAAAAGAGGGATTGTGATTTATATAAAACAAGAATTGGACCCTAAATTGATTTTTAAAGACAAAGAGGGAAGATTTTTGGCAGTAGAGATTATTGTAAATTTTAAGAAGACCCTGGTTTAAGGTATATATGCACCAAATGGAGCTAAAGATGATTTTTACAAGGAACTAATTCAGAAAATAGTTAAGTATACATATGAGCAGATTATAATGACTGGGGATTTTAATGGGGTGGCTAATTTGCAATTAGATAGGAAATCCAAAATACAGAACAAAAAGGCTGGGAAGTTACCAAAATCCTTTTTTGAATTGGTTGGATAGGAAAATTTGGAAGATATTTGGAGGAGCTGGAATCCTAAAATAAAAGATTTTCCTTTTTATTCGACAAGACACCAGTTGTTCTCAAGACTTGACATGATCTGGGCAACAAAGGATCTAAATTTGATTACAAAGAAAATAGAAATTATGCCAAGGGTGAGTTCGGATCATAATCCAATGATGTGGACAATTATGACAGGAGTCAGGAAGTTTAGATGGAGATTAAATGAACATCTTCTACAGACCCAAGAGAATGTTCAAATAATTCAGAGACAAAGAACTTTTTTTAGCTGAATGCTGATCAAGAAGTCCCAACACATACGGTGTGGGATGCCTATAAAGCTGTGATCAGAGGGATCTTGATCACACTGAACAGTAGGGAAAAGAAAAGAAAAGAAAAGAAAAGAAAAGAAAAGAAAAGAAAAGAAAAGAAAAGAAAAGAAAAGAAAAGAAAAGCAACTTCAGGAGATACAACAGAACATTTCCAAAAAAGAGAAAGACTTACAGAAAAGACCGGGGAAGAAATCAATAATCCAGGAAATTAAGATATTACAAGAACAACTAAGAGCTTCTGCAAATAAAGAGTGAGAATGACATTTAAAATCTCTGCAGCAAAAATCCTTTAGGGGGCCAACAAGCCAAGGAAATATTTAGCCTGGCAATTGAAAAAGAAAAGGGGAAAAAGTTATAGGGAAGATAATAGAAGAAGGAACAGAAATAATGGACCATCAAGGGATAAAAAGAGCTTTTTATAAATATTATGCAAAATTATTCCAAAAGGAAATAATAGATTTAGACAAAATAGAAGCATATTTGGAAAGAGTAAAAATACCAAAGATTTCAATGACAATGAAAGAGATTTTGAACGCTCCAGTAACGGAAGGAGAAATTTTAGATGCTATAGAATCAACTAAAATAGGGAAAGCACCGAGTCCAGATGGAATTACAGCAAAATTCTATAAAGTAATGAAAAAAGACTTGGTGCAGCTTCTACAAAAGTTGATGAATGAAATAATTAAGAAGAAAAATCTCCCGAAGACTTGGAATAAAGCAAATATTTCACTGATCCCAAAAGAGTCACAAGATTTACTAAATGTTAAAAGTTATGGGCTGATTTCTTTACTAAACAATGTTTACAAAATTTTTGCAAGACTTATAGCGGAAAGGTTTAAGAAATTTTTGATAGAATTCGTAGGGGAAGAGCAGGCCGGATTTTTACCGAATAGACAAATTAGGGATAATCTGAGAGTGGTGTTGGACGCCATTGAATATTATGATAAGCATCCAGAAAAGGAAGTAGGCCTGTTTTTTGCTGATGCTGAGAAAGCCTTTGACAATTTGAATTGGGATTTTATGTTTTTGACGATGGAAAAGATGGATATGGGGCAAGATTTCATTAATGCAGTGAAAGCGATCTATTTTGAATAAAATGCATCATTAGTGGTAAAGGATGATTTGACAGAAAAATTTGCGGTAAGAAAAGGTACAAGACAAGGATGTCCACTTTCACCGTTACTATTTGTTATGGTGTTGGAAATACTTTTGAGGCAAATAAGAGACGATGACAATATCAAAGGTATAAAACTCAAAGGGTTTTCTTATAAGTTCAGAGCATTTGCAGGCGATGTAATGTTTATAGTAGAAGATCCAATCCAGACATCACCAATATTGTTAGATAAAATTAAAGAGTTCGGAGATCTGGCAGGATTTTTTATTAATAGAGCAAAGTTGAAATCACTCTGTAAATATATGACAAAAAAAGAAACAAGAACAATTAATGAATGTTTCAAAGTGTGAAGTGGTTCAGAAAACAAAATACCTGGGGGTAGAAGTATCAGCTAAGAATATAGATCTATTTAAAAATAATCATGAAAAATTGTGGTCGCAGATAGAGAGAGATCTGTTGAAATGGAACAAATTGAATCTGTCATTGTTAGGACGTATATCAGTTGTTAAAATGAATGTACTACCGAGAATGATGTTTCTGTTGCAAACAATTCCAATTGTTAAAGAAATGAAACATTTTGATAAATGGCAACGAAGAATCTTAGATTTTATTTGGGCTGGGAGAAAACGGAGATTTAAGATGAAGGTACTGTGTGATGCAAAAGAAAGGGGAGGCTTGCAATTACCAAATTTGAGATTGTGGAAGGGTTCAATAACTTGTTTGGTTGGCATGCGTATTTATGGTATGAGAAATATAAAATGGATGGTATGTTTCAGCATCATTTTGTGAGAAGGAATATTTTCATGATTTGGCAAAAATATAAGAAGTTTCTGGGTGAAAAAAGACCTATGTGGATTGTACCAGCGGAAGTGGTGAACCCAAATATGTATTATAGAGGGGAAGATTGGTTAACCTATAAGGAATTATTGAGTGGAGAGAAAGACACCCTCAAGATAAAAGGTAAAGATGAGTTACCATTTGAGTATGGTTGGTTACAATATAGGCAAATTAAGGATATATTTGAAACTGACAAAAGAAATGTAGGTTTTAGAATAAAAAATACAGATCTAGAAGAGATTTTGTTTGGTGAAGAAGTGAAAATGATTTCTAAAATATATAAAATTTTGCTGACATGGTATACACAGGATGAGGCTGTTAAATGGGCAATACATTTTAACAAATAAGTGACAATGGAAAGCTGGGAATTTCTATGGAAGAATACTTTGATGATATCCACATGTAACAATTTGAAAGAGAATGGATATAAGATGATTTATAGATGGTATTTAACACCGAAAAAGCTAGCAACTGCAAATAGTGCAATGTCAAAAAAATGTTGGAAATGTAAAAAACATGAGGACACCTTTTACCATATGAGGTGGACCTGTGAAAAGGCCAAAATGTTTTGGTCTAAGATTTATGGAGAAATGCTGTTAGTTATGAAATGTAATTTGTTGAAGAGCCCGGAAATGCTGTCGCTAGGATTGAATATGCAAGAAGTTAACATGAGGGACAGAACTTTGTTATGACTGTTGCAGCAAGAATTTTGTATGCACAATCCTGGAAACAAGAAGACATACCAGAAGTTGAGGAATGGATCCAAAAACTGTTGCAACATGGCGGAAATGGACAAATTGAAAAGGAAATTGAGAGAGCAGAATCCGAATGAATTTTTAACTGACTGGAAGAAGTTTAAGGACTATGTGGAAAATAAATGGGATGTGAGATGACAACTGTGAACTCTAGGTAGTTATTAAGTAACTTGAGCCATGAGAATGAACATGAACTTTACCTTAGATAATAGGGATTACATAGTAATTAGAGATAATGATAAGAAATTAAGGGTTTTTAGTGCTGTTGGAAGTCAAAAAGGGAAAAAGGGAGAGGGGGAAGGGATGGGGGTAATTATAAGGGTAAATGAATATGTATTGCGTATTACGTTATATGTTAACCCATTCAATAAAATTTCTATTAAAAAAAAGTTATGTTGGGAGTACTCAAACAGCAGTGAAGGTCGGCATGAATATTTTGAGGATAAAGATAAAATAGTGGAGGCATCCCTTACCCAACATTTCTCGAATCCCATAATTATGCCAGACAATTCAGATACTCAGTATTACAGGTCTTAAAGGTGGACAAATCCAAGGACTTATACAAAGAGCTTCTAAAACCAGAAGTTTTCTGGACGTATGAGTTAAATGCAATGACACCACACGGTTTGAATCAGACCATAGACTATTCATGTTATTTATGATAGATTTACACAGGCTGCAATTATTCATTAATTGTTTGTTAGGTTGAGACATGTACCTTAAAGAAATTGTGAAATGGCTCGAGGGAGGGTTAAGTATCCCTTTAAAACAATTGATATCGGGAATGAGTCGATGTGCTCTTTGACACTGGGGAAGAAACCTTTGGAGAACATTGAATGACCACAATTGGTCAGTAACAAAAACTTTTATTTATAGACATGATACAATGTAAGAAGAAAATTGATAGTAGTGTTGTGCTTATATATATCAGGATATGAAGATTGTTCCTTGAGAAAGATTTAGAAAACAGAAAATAAAGTAGCTGCCTGTGGGGACAAACAGACAAGCTGGATTTAAGCCTTTTGTTGGACCCAGAAAGATACATAAGAACTGAACAAGTTATCCAGTGAGGAATTAAGTCATATTGGACTTACCTTCCAAGAATCTGGCTCAGTGCTGCTCACTTTGCTATATACCACCAGGAACCTTTGGATCACCATCCCCATAATTTTACCAACAGAAATTTACAGCACAATGGCTTATATTTATTAACTAATTATTATGGATTGATATTTGTAAAAATTATTGTAATATTTACCACACTATTTATTATATCTTTATTGGTATAGTTGTGGTCAATGAGGATTAATGTTGAACCTATATATAATATTTATGAATGGCCAGTCCGTGTAGACTTATGAATTGTATTTGCCCCCCTAGTAGGAATAAGAGACAGACACGTGTTTTGGATTATATAATGGGCCGCTTTATTAAAACAACAACTATGAAACATAACTATGGCAAGGGCCTAACTAGCGGTACAGGTCAGGCCCTGGGGTCGCTTCCTACCCCGCCCTGACCTTTCTGGGCGAGACACCCGCTGCCCCAGGTGCGAGCCATCACCAAATGGCTGGGACCCGGCCTGGCCAGGCGAAGTGGTTGACCCCTGTAAAGCTCCCCCACCCGGCCGTACGGCAGCGGGGGGAAGACCGGCTTATCCAGGGGTTTCCCACGAGGGCGTCTAACCACGCAGCTGGGCCGTACGGCAGCCAGCCACATCTGGCAGACCCCAATTCCCCACCAATGGGGAGGTGCCAAGGGTGCTCACCGACCCGCTACAGATTCTTACTCAACTAACATCCTGCCGCCCGTGGCATTAACTCAGCCCACCAAGCCAAATTAACCCCCCTTCAAAACAGTACGAGGTATGCGAAAAAACTCCAGCCCCAAAGCCAATCAGGGACTGCGAGGGAAAAAATTCCTACCTGCCTCCGAAAAGGCAACCGGCTAGTCCCGTACTGAAATAGGGTGAGCTGGGTGGGCCGAGCACGAGGCAAGACTGGAGCCTCGGGGGCGGAGGCGCAGCAAACGCTGTGAAGCTCCGCCCCCGAAGGCTAAAGCCCCGTATGAGAGGCTTGGTCATCTGCCTCTATCCTACAGTGGGGCAAATGGCTGCCACCTGCTTAAGGGGCGAGCCCCCGGCAGGGTTGGCAGAATTCTGTGAAAAGCAACAATCAATGTCTGTGTGCCGGTGGCTGACAATAGTGACAATTGTTTTTCTTATAGCATTTGCTCAATATTCACTGTCATTCATGTATGAACACTTTGTACTTTAAAGTATTTAAAATATATTTTAAAAATTGGATTTGTTTACTGTATTTTGCAGGGACTAATTGTCTTTTGGTTAGTTGCATATAACCGTGAGAGCCCTAGTTTGTGGATTTGCAAAGTAAAATTTGTGGATAAAAGGAAGAGGCATGGAAATAGGAGCAGTTTAATGGAAAAATAATCTTTATCTATAGTGATAAATATAAGTAAGTCAATAAACAAGTGAAATCATACATACATCAAGTAGCTAGCTATCAGATAACGAAAGTAACGAAGCTCTACAGTAGTGAGGCTGCACATTTACATCTGCTCCTGTGAACAGTGTCTAGCTGGAAATTGACCCTTTTATAGTTTCTAAACAGGATTGACTCTAAGCCATGGTTATACTTCTGGGTTGGGTCTCTCAGGATGAAAACAAATGTGTTAACTCTATAATAACCAGAATTTAGATCTTGCCAACTCCCCACAGAATTATGGCAATGTTCAGGAAAATGCTATGAAGGATGAGGAGTGAAGCGATCTCATGTACAATATTTATTTATGGAACATGTAAATTTAGAGGGTTTTTTTATATGTTAAGTGGGCATGCGCTTTTTCTTTCACCACACGCTTTTATTTTTTTTTGCCTCTGAGATAGAATTCTTGATCTAGTCAAAATATGTAGAAAAGGTCTTCTGTGGATAAAGTTAGATAGCTTCTTCTCTGTGAAAAACAACCATTGGTGACATTTCTTTCTTTTTTTAAAAAAAAAAATATTTGGATGGGTCAATATATTCAAATTAAAACACATATACAATTCATTTCATTTCCCATATGTATATTTCCCCCCTCCTCCCTTTTCAATGTTGACTTCCAACAGCACTCCAACCCCCCCCATTATTATTAGCACATTATTACTATACTATAATTGTTCTTAACTTGTTATTAGTAAATATCTTAACTATATCTTATCTTACGTATTATCTTTAAAACCCTTCAGAAGACCATAATTGTCCCTTAACGTCCCATCTCTTTTCCATGTATTTTTTCAACTTTTTCCAATCTTCGAAAGACCTTTTCGGATCCTGATCTTTCACATTTCTTGTTAACTTGTCCATTTCAGCCATGTACAATTTCCTAGTCCATCGGTGACATTTCCATCTTTTTCTGTTCTCTCTTTCTTTCCCTGACTCTCCATTTTCTATTTTTTCTTGCAATTTTATGTTATCCTGTCTTAGTTTAGATTTGACATCCCTGTACACAGTTCCTTTTGAGATCTTATTTACTCCTCTTTGTGTAGCAGTTTGGGATCTCCATTGACCTGAAGAATATCGCCCACAGAAATCCTGCACAGGTAATACAAGAAGTGCCAACTATTGAAGATTGGATTTACAAATTGCTGTATATGGCTGAAATGGATAAGATGACGAGAAAACTGAGAGATCTGGACTCAGGGCAGTTCAACACAGACTGGGAGAAGCTGAAACGATACCTGGAGAAGAAATGGGAGGTGGGAGGAAAACTGTGGCAGTTTGAGAACTACTGAAGCACTGAAGTAGAGGGGGGAGACTTTACCGGGGGGAGAAGAGATAAATGTGAATTAATAAGCAGTCAGATTAATAGATTGATATATATATAGATATATATAGGTTAATAAACAGAACATAGAGAAAATAATTAATTATAAGGTTTAAATATAAGGATTGATTAACTAACAATATTTTCTTTCTTTTGGTAAGTTTTGCACCAAACTGAATGTCTGAAGAAATAGATGGGTCAAATTGATTGACTATGTGATGAGATATATATAGAATTATTATAAAAAGATAGAATGAGTAATATATAGAGAATAAGTCAAATTGTTTGATATAAATGAATGTATGATCTATATGGTTTATGATATATAGAAATATTTGAAATCTGCTGAAATTGAAAAATGAGATAAATTGTTTATCTAAGATGGAAACAAAGACTTACAGTTTGGGCATATAATGTTAAAAATAGTCAAGGATGTACTGCTTAGAATAATGGAGAATATATATTTGTTTTAGATAGAGGAAGCTAATAAAAATAAGGGAAAGGGGACAAAGGGGGAGAAAGCTGTTGGAAGTCAACAAAAAGGGGGGGAAAGGGAGGGGGTTAGAGACGAAAAAACTGGGGAAAATTGAATGTAAATGTAAAAATAATGTTCTAACCCAATAAAATTTTTTTTCAAAAAAAAAGAAATCCTGCACAGGTAAGTATGAATTGCATGACAGCAAAGGAAACATAGAAAAGAGTCCAGTAGCACCTTCAAAACTAATCAACTTTACTGTACCATAAGCTTTCAAGAATCTCAGTTCTCTTCTTCAGATGCATGTGGAGAACTGTGATGTTCAAAAACTTATGTGACAGTAAAGTTGGTTAGTCTTAAAGGTGTGACTGGACTCTTTTCTGTTTTTGCTACTACAAACATGGCTAACACCTCCGGATCTATATGATCAAAGGAAATGAATAGCTAAACCACAGAAGATATTACTGAGAAATTATACTAGACCAAGCAACAGGGATTTCCTCCATCTTCATTTAACCCAGAAGATGGCTCTCGAGCAGGGTTACTATATTTATTATAGAAGTACCAGGGGTCCTATCATATTATATAAATGAGAGAAAAATATTACAACAAATAATGTGATCCTATATTAAAAATATAGACAATTCCCATTCTCATGATATTATGAAACAGCTTCTGTTATAATTGGTAGTAAGACGAGCCTACGAGCATTTGGATGCATGCCTGTTTTGTAGTTGATCTTCCTCAGAAGTTATTCTCAATAATTCTTCCTCAAAAGTTATTGCCCTAAAATTAACCATAATTTTTATAACATAAGGGACACCATACAGCTGAATGGAAACTTAATCTTATTAAAGTTCATATGCTATATTATTTAGACTTCTACAACAGTAATTTCGCAGAAATGACTCCTGTATCTCTGATTTTCATTTCCTATGGCATCATGCAGTTCATACCTACCTGTGCAGGACATTTGTGACCAATGTTCTCCAGCTCAACAAAGTGCTTGAGAACATCTGCATGAAGAGGAGTAAAACAATTCTCAAAAGGAAACATGTATGTGGAAACAGGATAACACCAAAATAATGCAAGAGAAAATACAAAATGGAGAATCAGGAAAAGAGAGAGAAAGAGAGGAGAAAATGATGGAAGTCCCACCAGTGTTTAATTTTGACTAAGTAGAGGCTATCTAACTTCATCCACCTATGACCTTTCTATACATTTTGAATAGATCAAGAATATTATCTTACAGGAAAATAGAGTGGATAGCCCAAGGAAAAAAAATGCTGATACCAACTTAACTATAACCCAATATTTTCTTAAAAATTTAATTTACATATTCCCTAAAAACTTCACTCCTCCTAATACTTCACAGCATTTTCCAGGACTTTGCCTTGATTTGACTTTATTAGACCCATCTCAATTATCTGTCTGGGAGAGACGTAGAAGCATATTTCCCCATTCTTCAGGGAAGGTGAGTTCCCCAGGGCACCATTTTTAATATTGGTCAGAGCATAAATAGCCAGGACTTGACCCCATAGACCAGTCCTTTACCCATCTTCTCACTTGCCTTCCCATAGATGGTCTTTCTCTCAGCAGAGTGGCCTCCACTATCTCCAACTAGAGAAACTTCCAGAAAGTAGCACCTAAGAAAAGGGTGGTAATTATCTGGCTACAGGGAGGAATGGAGTGTTCTGAATTGGAATTCTCCATGATTAGGAATAATTGGGAGGAAATGAGACCATGTGAATTATCATATTTGGAGGACATCTTCCGAGAAATACTGCTCATCTTCAAATGAGTACAGAATATGCCTTACTCAGCTGTGTTGTCTTCAGATTGGAATGAAGTAATACCTTAAATAATAAAAAAATGATTAGTAAAACTTCTGAACAAGGGCTATAATCATCTAAAATGAAAGACGACGGCTGCAGCAAAGTACACATTGTGTTACTTGGCGAAGGAAATAAATACATCCATAAGTGATGTTTTAAGAAAACAAGTGAAAAGGCCTCCAGCATCAGAAGGATATTTGGTGTTCTTGATATGACCCATTTGTCTCCTCATCCTTCCAAATCCAGTATAAAAATGCCCTCAGTACAAGACGGCAACCCCAGCCATGGCACAGACTTTAAGGCTAGATGCCACATTTTTGCTGCCCTGGAAGGAGAGGAGGCAATGCTCCCCTTCCAGGATCTGAGGGGGTGGAGCCAGTGCATTAAGACACACTCCACTTGTAGCCTTCCTCATTCTGCCCGTCTAGTTCGGCCCACCCTCCACACCCTGTAACAGGACAGGATTAGCCGGTCACCTTGATTGGGGCCAGGTAGGAATTTCCCCCCCTTTTGCCGATTAGCCTGGGTGAAGGGTTTTTTTTCGCCTACCTTGTTCTGTTTGCAGTGGTTGTATTAATTGGCTTAGTGGGCCATAGCCTATTAGGGTAGTGGCATGTTAGAGTTGCGAATTGAGAGCAGGCTGGTGAGTTACCTTGGCACATCCCCATTGGTGGGGAAGTGGGGTCTGTCAGGAGCGGCTGTGGCTCCACGGCCCAGCTGCGAGGGCAGACTGCCTGATGGGACCTCCTGGACAAGTTCTTCCCTCAGGCCGTACGGCTTGGGGTGTTTGGAGCTTTATGGGGGGGGGGGGAACAGAGGCAAAACAGTCATTAAGCCTATCTGCTTTTTCTCTGTCCTGCATCAGAGTTTCTCCATCTACTCCCAACAGCGGTTCCATTGCCTCTTTTACCTTACATTTGCTTCTCACATATCTGTAGAAGTTTTTCTTACTGTAGCGAGCCCTCCTGGCCAGACCCAGCTCGTACTGAGCTTTGGCCTCTCTGATGGCTGATCTGCAGTACCTAGTAACCCTCATATCCTCCTCTTTAGAGGTCTGTCCTTCTCTTCATTTCCTGAACATTTCCTTTTTCTCCCTTAGCTTATTCTGGAGCTCTCTATACATCCACATTGGTTTCTTGGAGCCCTTACCATGTTTCCATCTTGCTGGGATAGTGAGGGCTCGAGCTTGCAAAAGCTCGTGTTTGAGAATGGCCCACCTTTCACTCATTCAGAACCCTAGGAGGTTGGTTAGGCTGAGAGTATGGGAATGGCTCAAGGTCAGCCAGCAAGCTTCCAAGGCAGAGCAGGGAATTGAACGTGAGTCACTCAAATCCTAGTCCATCCTTTAGCCACTATACTGCACTGGTTCTCCATAAAAGGGGCTTCCTCTCCATTCCCAGAGATTTCTTCTTTCCTCCCACTTTTATAAAATTATGGAACATGAAACCTGATGAAGAATTGTATGCATATAGTGAGTGGTATCAAAGATAGAGGGCTACTGAACAACAGATTTCTGACCTCACATTAAAATCCATGTTCTGCAGCCTGATCACTGCCAAATATGTTCTCCTCAATTGCTCTATGCATAGTGTAGCTATGTCCATTGTGGGTAAACTCTTGTGCCCAGTCTTAATTGCTCACTCTCAATCAGTTGAACAGCAGGAGAAAAATGCGTAGGACACCATCACAGCCCGTCATGATACTCCAGGATAGAGATGCGCACAAACAGAAAAAAACCCCGAACATGATGTTCGTCGTTCACTGCCATCCACGAACAGGGACTCACAAACAACCACAAACATGGCCATGTTCACAAACATGTTCGTGTTTGGCTGTTCATGGGGGCCAGCAGGCTCTCCTCCAGCCATCATCCAAGTCAAGATCCCTACTGCACCAATCTCAGAAACCTGACCTGAGCATGCAGCAGTTAAGGGTCCAATAATAAAAAATAGCTTGGCCCAGAGCCTAGCAGCAGCCTTGGAACTTGAAGGGGTAGATCTCTATCCCACCACACACAAAGAAAATTCAAGCTCCAATGCACTCTCTCTATCAGAATGGCAACAGCAACTGTCTCTCCACTGTCTGCAAAGTCAGAGCTGGGAGCCCCCCCCCACTTGCTCTTTGTTCCCTTGTTGTAACGAATTTGGAGCTCCACACTTGAAAGGCAGACCTTCATTTCAAGCTAAATTGGGCTTAGATTGGGGTTTCCACGGCAACAGCAAGAGTTCAGACAGAGTTCAGACAATCCCTGCCTAAGTTGCCAACAAAATTGATTGCAGGTGCCAGAGTCTCTGGCTTGATGAATAGCAATAAATGAGGCATGCAATGACCACCTGTTCATTTAGAATGGGGCCTCATGAACAGCTTGTTCGCGACCAGCAGATTGGGCTGTTTGTGGCTTTTTTTGTGTTCATATTGCTGTTCGTGCCCATCTCTAATACTGAATGTCAGACCTTGCAGCCTATATTCCAGGGAAGTTCTGTTCAGCCTTTGAGAAATTTTGTCTGGATCCAACTATACATCTTCTGGAAGCTAAGGCAGCCTTCATTGTAGAGATGTTCAAAGAAATTCTCTTAATTGGTTTTTACCCAATTTCTCCCTAGAAATCCAACAATCTGTTTTCCCCCTCAGTTGGAAGAATGAGACAGACGCAGGTTATTGGTAAAATGGCCGCTTTATTAAACACAACATCAACACTAAACTGCAGCAAGGGCAAACTATGCGGTACAGGTCAAGCCATGGGGTCACCTCTGACCACCGCCTTGACCTGTATGGGCAAGCCCTACGGCCCCGGGCATAATCGATTTGTGGAATGGCCTCAGCCTGGCTGGCCAGGCAAAGGGTTCCCCCCTCAAGCTCCTAAAGCCTCAGCCGTACAGCATGAGGGAAGGACTTGCACCTGGGGTTCCCTGGAGGCAGTCTTCCCAGGTGGTGATAGCCATGAAGCATATCATCCCTCCTGTGAGACCTCATTTCCCCACCGATGGGGAATTGCCAAAGGGGTGATCACCAGCCCGCTCCCTATTTCCCAACTTTCTCCTGCCAGGGGAAGCTTACAAGGCACCACACCTAAAAACACCTCACACCTCTGCTTCAGTACAAGGTTGGTGAAAAACCTGCTCCCCACCTCAGCCAATCAGGGGGAGCAGGAATAAATTCCTACCTGGCTCTAATAAAGCAACCGGCTAATCCTGAACTGAAACAGGGAGAGGAGGGTGGGCCAATCGCTTGGAGCCTCTGAAGTGGGAAGGGGCGGAGATGCCTATCGGGTCTGACTCCGCCCCCTTCTGAAGTACCCGGATGGCCGGGAAAACCTGACTCCTCCTTCATCTGAGGAGGCAAACTCCGGCCCTACGGCCAAAGCCACGCATGGCTGCCATGGGTGGCCGCATTCTTTTGTTCTTTATGGAAAATTAGAATCAGTTTCTAGTATTTGCCTTTAAATCAAAGGCAACTTCTAAGAGAGGTGGGGTAGAAAGGGAGTAGGATTGCTTACCATAGGCAGACAGGCCAAGGAAATGGCCGTGCACAAGCTCCAGCGCTCCAGGCGGTGACATCAGTTCTTATGTGGCATATGCCTTTTTATATCAAAGTGGCCTGCTATTCATATTTTTTAAAATCTCACCTGGAGAACAGCAGGAAGGAGGGAGGGCCGGGCAATTAAAACGCCATTTGCCAAGCCTGACACCTCTCCTTGAGGTGTGTGTGTGGGATAAATAATGGTGTGTTGCTACTAACTTTCTGGTTTGTGGACACCTACTTGACCAGGATCAGTTTAGCCATGGAGGAGCAGAGTATAAAGGAGCTTGAAAGTCCATGGCTTCGGTAGCTCCAAAGGGAATGGAGAATGGAGGGTTCAAAAGGATGGGTTTGCCTTCTCATTCCCCAAGCACAGAATGCCCATCCCAGAAGGGGGATGTCTCAGGTACTATTTGGAAACTCTTGATGTGCTAGCTAGACAGTAGCAACTTTCTGTTCTTTCTTATCTTTGGCTTAGCTGAAAGCCTAGCGCAAGGCAACTTTTTATATGCTGAGTGCCTTCTGCATTTTATATCCTCTGTAGTTCAGTAAAAAACCTTTCCTTGGCCTTCACTCATGGGACTCCTGCTTGGGCCATTTCTAGGACTCTGTTCACACTCAGAGGCTCATCAGCTTCCCCAAAAGCTGGCGATGAGATATGCCTCTTAAAAGTTTCGGTGTTTGTGGCTAAGTTAATTCAGATCATGGATGCCTATTGCCTACACACTAAACATCCTGCTGAGTTAGATTGGGGACCTTGCAGAACTGGGCAGTAGGGGGTTGAGGGGTAGGTGGTTGAGTGAGCAGTTTCCCAAGGGAACAGACTAGCTTGCCTGGGTTTCAGTGAAGGACACATTTATCTGGACTGTGGTTTAGTGGCCAGTATCTGTATGCGTAAGGTCCCAGGTTGAGACATGTCAAGCTTTTAGTGTCTATAATGCATCTGAAGTTTCCCTTCACACACGAGCAATTTTCACAAACCATAACCCTTCCCTAGAAGAAAACACACAAATGTCCAAGAACGGAGTTATTCTAAATCAGATGCTTGGAAAATTACAGCATCACCAATCATTGCCACGTAGCACAGCCTAGGAAAGAAGGAGCTCTGCTTGGAAAGATGGTAGGAACAGTCACAATGGCCCCTGACAATAGGACAAAATCCAGCATCAGGGGGGTGGCTGTAAGGCAACACTTTTTAGGAGGGCCCCTTAATCAAATACACACACAGAAGTACACAGGAACCTTCAGCGCTGTGGATCTTAACATTGATATGCCATGAAAATTCATTGATGTTCCCTTTCTTTTTTTTCTTTGGTTTGATTACTTGTATTAATTACTTCCTCTTTCTTAGTTTGTTAGATATTAAAGTTTGACGTGTGTTTCACTGGCCTTCACATGGGTTCCACTCCAGTAACATCAGCTGATTAAAAACTTGCCATTATTAGTGAAACATCCTCACAGGACTTACAGTCTTCAAGAATGAAAGAAGACTAGAGGATCTGGCTTGGCACTCACCTTCCCTCAGGCCTCCAAACGGTAGTTGTAAATACTGAGGCGGTGCGCCCTCTCATCACTGAGGTCTCCTCCATCCATAAAAGAGTTGTCCTTCAGCTTGGTGTCCTTCAACCCTCTGTAGATAAATGGCTGTCTTGGGTCAGGAACCTCCATCAATGGGAAGAAGGCCAACTGCATGTTCAGAAAAATGTCTGCAACCGTATATGCCCTCACATCCAAATGGCAAAGTCCTGCCCCTGCCACTAGAAAGGATAGTAACACAAATAATACACTTTAAAAAATCCTCATTTTCACTCAAAGAGTTTAGGCGAGCGCATGAGGTTCTTCCCCTTCTCATTTTATTGTTATCATAACCCTATGAGACCCTGCGAAGCAGAGTGGTAAGCTGCATCTATGGGCCATTATCTGTCTCCCACCTGCCTTCTGAACTGGGGGTGGGTGGAATGCCATGCCCCTTCTAATTTTTTTGTTTGTTTGTTTCAGAAGACTGGGAGTCATTCCCTGTTCTGTAAGCTTTTCCGAGTTTTGCTTTTTAGTTTTTTAAATTTTTCTCACCCAGCAAGTGAATCCAACCTGCAAGTTGGAGGCCTGGAGTGAAGTGGCATGATACAGCCAGCATGAATCAGCATAGGTTTCTTGCCCTCTCAGCTGCTCTATTTTTTCAACTTTAATTTGGGGGTAACAGAGCCCCCCAGACTCTATAGAGGCATCCCTTTGAGGCAGAGACCAGTGCCCACAAACAAATGAGACTGAAGGCTACAGTGCACCTTCACAACCACACTGCAGGCCCTTCTTTCTATGAGGAAGTATACACAAGAATTTCAGTTCCCATGGCTAAGGAAAGAACTGCTGTCATACATCCCACTGTAGAATTCCTTATCTGCGCAGATCTAGAGATCTCATTAGGGAAGCCATACAACCTCGCTTGGTTCTGAAGGCCTGGCCCTTTTCAGGTGCAGGAGCCTGCCTTTTCTCAGGGGCCCCTGTTTTTCTTTTAACCCAAACAGTCATGGAGATTGATGAGCACAGTACAGCTTTTTGAATAGCTTCCTACATAGCATTTTACAATCCGCTTTGGTTAATTCGGAAAAAATGTGTGTGTGGGGGGGGGGTAGCCTTTTTTGTTGTTTTTCTTATGCTTGTTGGAAAGATTGCCTGATTTGTATACCCAGCATGCATTGCAACAACATGATCCCCAGCCTCCCCAAGACTCATTGGTGCCTTCAGCACTTTGGGGTTTTTTGCATTCGCCGCTTTGTTGTTTTTTTGCCTCCTGTCCTTTCAACCCGGATGACTCAGCCGTTTCCTCTCCTTACAGATGGCCCTCTTTTCACCAGACCATGCAGTAGTAACTGCAGAAACTTCACCATTAGCCCCTTCTCAGTTAGTTCCTGACCTGCAGACACCTAACCGAGCCTCATTAGCATCCCAGAGCTCTAGGCTCACCTGCTGCTCCGCCTGCTCCCTGCTTCAAGGCCAGCGTTCCATCCCAGGCACTCCTTTGCCTGACCATGCCCTGGCAGATGCAGCTAGCCACCAATGCTTCCTCGGACACTATCTTGCATAGCAAAGAGGAGTTTGTTGCGTACTCTAGACATTGGGAAGCATGGGTAGTGGAGAATCAAACACAGTTCTCCAGATTAGAGTCCCGCCACTCTTAACCACTATACCAAACTGGCTTTTGAGATAAATTACATTGTTTTACACTTTTGCAATTAGTTGTGGTTTTAGATAGAAATCCCTTCTCTTCCTTGCTCTAGTTCATGGAGAAAGCAGCCTTGGTGCTTGAAAAGAAAAAAACATGTTTTTTGCTGTTGATCTTGCGTTTTGTTTTTTCTAGAACCCAATTTTTCTAGTTGGTGATCCTGTCTCCTAATACTTTCCCCTCAAACCTTCCTCTTCCTTCCTCTCTGCTTGGAGCCTCCATCCCATTGCCCCTCCATGAAACTGGTATGAAGTCATATGCAGAGTCACATTGCCTTCATTGGATTGGGAGAAGAGGTGTTAGCATTCAGACCCCTTCTCCATACTGGAAGAACAGTTTATGTATATGGAATATCATAACTCCTTCATCATGGCCGTTTCCACATGCTCTTAAAGAGACGGGCTACTTACTGAAGGCTGGCGATTTTTTTCACACATTCCAGATGCCTCCAATTTCAAAGCAGAAGCAGGCCGTTTGTCTTGCGTCTGATCAGCGTCCTTGACCCGGCACGGGAAAAAGTGGGACAAACTGCCTGCTTCCGCTTTGAAATCGGAGGCATCTGGAATCTGTGAAAAAAACCGCCAGCCTTCAGTAAGTAGCCCGTCTCTTTAACAGCATGTGGAAACGGCCCATGTGTCTTAAGCACAAAACATTGTCTGGCAAGGCAGAAGAGATGCTAATCCCAGCTGGAGTTGGAAAATTACCAGAAGGTGTGTCAGATTGACTAGCTGACCCTCTGTTAGCTAAACTACCTTAAAGATGGGGAATTAATAAGCAGTCAGCTAGTATTAAGGGATCAAGATTGGTGAATACTAAGGTCAGTAATCCTGGATTTTACCTAATAAGAGAGAGGAGACTAATATTTCAATGAATCAAAGACTTTACTTGATAACGTTGAGTGAAAAGTATATGAGTGTCACACACATTCATTACAAGACTAGGGAATAAAAGGTGAGAAAAATAGAGACTGTTGCACTAGCAGGAATATCGTTGGTGGGCAATACACACCTGTCCTGGTGAGAGCAGAGATCCAGCAGCAAAGGGCAGAAGGCCTATTGAGATGCCAGCAAGGCACTAGGTGGGGTGGGGTAGGAGGAGCCCTGGGGAGTTTGAGCATCTCCTTTATATCTTCAATTTCAGCCCCTAGGCTAGACCTGGGGTGGGCTTAAGGCATATCCAATGGTCCTCAGGAAATTTAAGAAAAGTAAATGATGTGCCACTCAGGTGGGATAAAGGAGGTTCAGACTGGGTGCTTTGGAGCTTAATGTTTGTGTTTGTGACACCTCAAGAATAACAAAGGGGCAGGAGGAAGAAAGGATGAGGGGTGATTGATATTTATGATGGCCCATGGCGACACTTCCAGAGGGAAGAAAGGACAGAAGGGAAGCTCTGCCAAATGAAATGGCCTTGCAATACGTCCAAAACTTTCATAGAGATGGTAAGCCCCTCCCAACCTTTGGAAGACCATTCCACAGAACGATTGCTACAAAAGAGAAGACACAGGCTCTGGTGGATACCAAGTGAGCCACCTTAAGCTATAGGTGCAGAGGTTTGGCTCATGCCAGTTAAGTCCACGTCATATAGCAATAACATCATCAAGAATAACAAGAGCAAGAAGTATGCTTATATACCATTCTTCTTGACATCTTAGTGCCCACCCAGAGCAGTGAAGAAAGTCATTCTTATTATCATCCCCACAATATAGCTGGAGAGCTGCAGCTTAGAGGAGTGGCTTACCCAAGGCTATCTGATGAGCTCATGGCAGCAGTGGGATTTGAACCAGCAGAGTGCTGATTTGCAACCCAAACACTTAATCAGTATGCTACAGCAGCTCTGTTTAGCGCTTCAAGCCATTCATTGGATTTTGCTGGGCAACTGAAATGTCAACAGGGTGCATAATTTACTGACACATCGCCGTAGCTCTCTTTGGGGTCTTTAAAATTGTGTAGAGGGAGGGCAGGAGCCCCTTCTCTCTTGACATGATGGTGCTCTCAAGCAGAATTAAGCCTCCACAGCACTGTTAAAAGGAGTTCGCCAGTGGGAACTCACTCTACAAAATGACTGTGCATCCGCAGGCAGACCTGGAATTGAGGTCTCGTTAAGTTTGAACCTCAAAAAGAAGTTCTACTGAACTCATGGAGTGCAGTAAAAGACAGATACCCTCTGAAGGGGCTCTCCGAGAAGCAGGAGGCTGCTCTGTGGCTCCTACCATCTGCACCACTTGGTCGAGTTGCTACATATCCCTTGGCAAGATCATGCCAATGAGGAGCTCGCAGAGGAAAAGAAGTGTTTTGTCGTTACAGGTGAAGAAGTATTAAATGCATTGGATTTTGCAATCTCTGAGCCTGGGGGAGCTTGGCAGTCCACCTGCTTCAATCACCTCCTCAATACATCCTGTGTAGATGGCTGTTCAGTGTCTTTCTGGAGTCCTCCAATGAAAGAGAGTCTCCTTTCCACAAAAATATTAGGTCCTCTTTATTTATTTATTTATTTATTTATTTATTTATTTATTTATTTATTTATTTATTTATTTATTTATTTATTTATATCATTTCTATCCCACCTTTCTCAATGAGACTCAAGGCAGATTACATAGTGTGAGATTAACACAATCAGTGGCAAGGGCAAGGCCAGGCAGTTCCATGCAGTGTCAAGAACATTTCCATACACAATGTCATGGTATATGAATACAAGTTTACAAAGATGTAGTATTAGCAAGAATCCAATATGGGGTTGAAGAACTGCTGAAACAGAACATAATCAATTCAAAGACTTATATTAAACAACATGAAGCACAGGTAGTATATAGTTCTTGAACCTCTCTTCCCTTTTGTCATTTTCTCTTAAGATTCCACTGAAGTCTATTGCCTCATGACTTAAACCCACTATGTCTAACATAGGCTACTGCTGCAGAAGAAAAAAATGTCTTCACATGACAACCCTGTCTGTATATGAAGAGCACTCTTCTGCCCCCTCTTTACTCTTCTCTTCTGCAGCCCCAATTTTGCCTTTTCCTGCCACCTACATTGTCTTTCTAAGCTTTGTTTGCAATACTTACCGACCTTTCAGAAGGCCTTGATGAAGTGATGATGAATGAAACTTGGTGCGAAGTCTTCTACTGAGGGTGCTTTTATACAGGATTTCGAAGGGTAAGGAGACCTATGATTCATAAACAGAACAGCAAATATTTTTCTGATGCTGGAGGCCTTTTAGCTTGCTTTTATTAAAACATCATTTATGTAAGTGTTCATTCCCTTCCCCATAGAACAGAACGTGACCTTTGCTCTTGTAGTCCTCTTTCATTTTATAAGATTATACCCCTTGTTCAGAAGTTTTACTAATTTTTTTATTTTTTTATTATTTAAGGAATTACTTCATTCCATTCTGAAGATGACACAGCTGAGTAAAGCATATTCTGTACTCATTTGAAGATGAGCAGAATTTCTCGGAAGACATCCGCCAAATATTATAATTCACATGGTCTCATTTCCCCCCAATTATTCCTAATCATTGAGAATTCCAGTTCAGAATACTCCATTACTTCCTGTAACCAGACACTTACCAACATTTTACTTCGGTTATACTCTCTGGAAGTTTCTCTGGATAGAGGGAGTAGAGGCCACTCTGTTGAGAAGGAAGATCATCTGAGGAGGGCAGAGAGAAAATGGGTAAAGGGCTGGAATATGGTGTCTGGTACTGACCAGAGATGCTGTGACTAATATTAAAAACTAGTAACAAACCCTGTTGTGGGAAAAAAATACAATGGGCTCTAGAAAGGGGATGGCAGGCGGGCAGGCATTCGCTCCTCCTCTGTCACTGGTTTAGGAGGGGCGGGGCATTGTCATCAGGTCCATGCCTGATCTGCCTGATCTCGACCATGTGAATGGGTGGTGGGCTTTTTTACCTGCTACATGAGTGATTCTTGCTGGGAAATGGGGGGCATTGCCTCCTGTTCTGTGCCTAACTATGGCTGGATGAAAGGGGGCAGGCGTTGCCACCTGCTCAACTACTGATACCAGCTGGGTTAAGACTGGGGTAAGACATTAACATCTGCTTCGCTTCTGATACCAGCTGAGTTATGGCAGGGAGAGGGCATTGCCACCTGCTTCCCTCTTAATACCTGCTGGATTAAGGCAGGCGGAGGGCATTGCCACTTACTCCTCTCCTAATATTAACTCGTTTAAGGCAGGGGGTGGACATTGGGTGGTGGGCATTGCCATCTGCCACTCTCGTAAGACCAGCTGTGTGAAGGCAGGAGACAGGTATTGCCATCTGCTCCCATCCTGCTCCTGGCCTGGGCTTCTCACCGTCACATGTTTTCCACAGGGACATGGTGCCTTGCCTAGGCTTTCCTCCATGACAGTGCCCTCTGGTGGGGCCCCAGGGTATAAAGTGAGTTGTCTGAAATACGCTTACTCAATTACGTAGTAAGATGGTGTTTTGGGGAACCCACCTTACTTGAGGAAGGAAAAAAGAAGCTTCTATGTCTCTCCCAGAGAAAGAATTGAGCAAAGTAAAATGAGGAAGCAGAGTGATCGAAATTCATGCTTATATTTCATGTCACACCACCCACACCATTTATGTCATAATATACCGTATGGACAATATTTGAGGCTATGTAAGAATTCTTCCAGAGAACTTGATTTTGAAAGGGAATGCAATCCCCTGAGGAAAGGTTTTACAGAACGGGGATACCCTGAGAGTGTCATCACTAGTGCAGTAACATGGGCTGCAAGGATCAATAGCAATCAACTGTTTCAGTGTAAAGAACAAAAATGACAGTACCCTTAGGTGGGTGGTGGACTATATGCACGTGGCTAGTGGCATCAGTAAAGTAGTCAAGAGACTATTAGTGCTTATATACATCAGTATATGAAGATTGTTCCTTGAGATCGATTTAGAAAACAGAAAATAAAATAGCAGCCTGTGGTGACAAATAGAGAAGCTGGGACAAGCAGACAAGCTGAATTTAAGCATTTTGTTGATTGACCCAGAAAGATACATAAGAACTGAACAAGTTATCCAATGAGGAATTAAGTCATATTGTACTTACCTTCCAAGAATCTGGCTGAGTGCGGCTCACTTTGCTATATACCACCAGGAACCTTTGGATCACTGTCCCCATAATTTTACCCACAGAAATTTACAGCACAATGGCTTATATTTATTAACTAATTTTTATGGATTGATATTTGTAAAATTTATTGTAATATTGTAATATTTACCAGACTATTTATTATATCTTTCTTGGTATAGTTGTGGTCAATGAGGATTAATGTTGAACCTGTGTATAATATTTATGAATGGCCAGTCAGTGTAGACTTATGAATGGTATTTCTCTGAGAAGCAACAATCAATTTCTGTGTGCCAGTGGCTGACAATAGTGACAATTGTTTTTCTTATAGTATTTACTCAATATTCATTGTCATTCACTTATGAGCACTTTGTACTTTAAAGTATTTCTTTACTGTATTTTGCAGGGACTCGTTTTCTTTTGGTTAATTGCACATAACCGTGACAGCCCTAGTTTGTGGATTTGCAAAGTAAATTTTTTTTGGATAAAAAGAAGAGGCATAGAAATAGGAGCAGTTTAATGGAATCTTTATCTATAGTGGTAAAATTAAGTAAGTCAATAAACAAGTGAAATCATACATACAACAAGTAGCTAGCTATCAGATAACGAAAGTAACGAAGCTCTACAGTAGCGAGGCTGTGCATTTACATCTGCTCCTGCAAACAGCGTCTGGCTGGTAATTAACCCTTCTATAGTTTCTAAACAGGATTGACTCTAAGCCATGGTTATACTTCTGGGTTAGGTCTCGCGGGATGAAAACAAATGTGTTAACCCTATAATCACCAGAATTTAGATCTTGCCAACTCCCCACAGAATTATGGCAATGTTCAGGAAAATGCTATGAAGGATTAGGAGCGAAGTGATCTCATGTTCAATATTTATTTACGGAACACGTAAATTAAGAGTTTTTAAAAAAAATGTTGGGTCAAAGTTAAGTGGGCATGCACTTTTTCTTTTCTTTCACCACATGCTTTTTTTGCCTCTGAGACAGCATTCTTGATCTAGTCAAAATGTATAGAAAAGGTCTTCTGTGGATAAAGTCAGATAGCTTCTTCTCTGTAAAAACAACCATTGGTGACGTTTCCATCATTTTCTGCTCTCTCTTTCTTTCCCAGACTCTCCGTTTTCTAATTTTTCTTGCAATTTTCTCTTACGTTATCCTGTCTTACTTTAGATTTGACATCCCTGTACACAGTTCCTTTTCAGATTTTATTTACTCCTCTTTGTGTAGTGGTTTGGGATCTCCGTTGACCTGAAGAATATTACCCACAGAAATCTTGCACAGGTAGGTATGAATTGCATGTCAGCAAAGGAAACATAGAAAAGAGTCCAGTAGCACCTTTAAATTAACCAACTTTATTGTAGCATAAGCTTTCAAGAATCACAGTTCTCTTCAGATGCATGTGGAGAAGAGAAAAATATTACAACAAATAATGTGATCCTGATGTATTGTCGAAGGCTTTCACGGCCGGAGAACGGTGGTTGTTATGGGTTTTCCGGGCTGTATTGCCGTGGTCTTGGCATTGTAGTTCCTGAAGTTTCGCCAGCAGCTGTGGCTGGCATGACACTGAGAGATCTCTGTCTTTTGGTGCTACACCTCTGAAGATGCCAGCCACAGCTGCTGGCGAAACGTCAGGAACTACAATGCCAAGACCACGGCAATACAGCCCGGAAAACCCACAACAACCACCAATGTGATCCTGTATTACAAACTTAGAAAATCCCCATTCTCATGATATTATGAAACATTTTCTTTTATAATTGGTATAATTGGTAGTAAGACGAGCCTACGAGCATTTGGGTGCACACCTGTTTCGTAGTTGATCTTCCTCAGAAGTTATCTCCCTAAAATTAACCATAATCGTTATAACATAAGGGACACCATACAGCTGAATGGAAACTGAATCATATTAAAGAGCATATGCTATATTATTTAGACTTCTATTACTATACTTCCAATTTTCATTTCCTATGGCATCATGCAATTCATACCTCCCTGTGCAGGATTTCTGTGGCTGATGTTCTCCAGCTCAACAAAGTGCTTGAGAACATCTACACAAAGAGGAGTAAACAAAATCTCAAAAGGAAACATGTACAAGGATGAAAATCTAAGGTGAAACAGGATAACACCAAAATAATGCAAGATAAAATATGAAATGGAGAATCAGGAAAAGAGAGAGAAAGAGAGGAGAAAATGATGGAAGTCCCACCAGTGTTTATTTTTGACTAAGCAGAGGCTATCTAACTTCATCCACCTATGACCTTTCTATAGATTTTGAATAGATCAAGAATATTATCTTACAGGTAAATAGAGTGGGCAGCCCAAGGAAATAAAATGCTGATACCAACTTAACTATAGCCCAATATTTTTTTTTAAAACTCTTAATTTGCATGTTCCCTAAAACTACACACCTCCTAATATTTCACAGCATTTTCCAGAACTTTGTCATGATTTTACTTTATTAGACCCATCTCAGTTATTTGTCTGGGAGAGACGTAGAAGCATTTCCCCCCATTCTTCAGGTAAGGTGAGTTCCCCAGGGCACCATTTTTAATATTGGTCAGAGCATAAATAGCCAGGACTTGACCCCATAGACCAGTCCTTTACCCATCTTCTCACTTGCCTTCCCATAGATGGTCTTTCTCACAGCAGAGTGGTCTCAAATATCTCCAACTAGAGAAACTTCCAGAAAGTAGCACCTAAGAAAATGGTGGTAATTATCTGGCTACAGGGAGGAATGGAGTGTTCTGAAATGGAATTCTCCCTGATTAGGAATAATTGGGAGGAAATGAGACCATGTGAATTATCATATTTGGTGGACATCTTCCGAGAAATTCTGCTCATCTTCAAATGAGTACAGAATATGCTTTACTCAGCTGTGTTGTCTTCAGATTGGAATAAAGTAATACCTTAAATAATAAAAAATGATTAGTAAAACTTCTGAACAAGGGCTATAATCATCTAAAATGAAAGACGACGGCTGCAGCAAAGTACACATTGTGTTACTTGGCGAAGGAAGTAAATACCTCCATAAGTGATGTTTTAAGAAAACAAGCGAAAAGGCCTCCAGCATCAGAAGGATATTTGGTGTTCTGGATATGAATCATTTGTCTCCTCATCCTTCTAAATCCAGTATAAAAGCACCCTCAGTACAAGACTCTACACCCAGTTCCATCCATCATCTCTTCACCAACACCTTCAGAGAGTTTGGTAAGTACTGAGGATGAAGCTTAGAAGCCCAGATTAGATATTGGGACCTGGCAATATTGGGTCTGGAGAAGAGGAAAGACGGAGCATGAGAGTACTTTTAATATACACAGTGGCATATCCTACGAAGACATTTTTTCATCTGCTCCAGTAGCCAAGATTAGACATACTGGGATTAAGTTACGAGGAAATATATTTCAATGAAATTTTAGAAGAAAATTCCAACTGGGAAGAGCGGTTCAGCAACAGAACCAAATACTTTTGTAGGGATGCGACTGTCCCTCACTGGAAGATTCCCAGCAGACACTGAACAGCCATCTGTAGGGGTTGCATTGAGGGGGTGGTTGAAGGAGGTGGCCTGTAAAACTTCTCCAGTCTCAGGGCCAAACTACAAGTGATGAAGGACACTTGAATGGCAAGTGTATTCCTCCCTGTTAACTTGCCCTCCACTCGATCCACTTGCCGTTCAAGTGTCCTTCGTCACTTGTAGCTTGGCCCTCAGAGATTACAAAATTTGATGCCTCTAAATTGTCTCAGTTGGTAGCTACAAAACATTTCTTATTCACTGGGAGCTCCTAATTAGAATGCTGTGGCCCAGTGGCATGTAGCAGCTTGACAATGTGGTATAAATGGAAGGAGCTACAGAGCGGGCTTCTGCCTGTGAGAGTCCCCTTTCAGAGCGTGTTTGCCTCTCACGACACTCCATTGAGTTCAGCTCAACATCTTTTTCAGGACTAAGCTAAAAGAAACAGTGTTCCCAAGTTCAGCTGGGGATTCACTGCCATTTGGAAAGTAAGTTCCTACTGGGAAATTACTCTTATGAGTGCTGTGGAAGCTCAATTCTGCTTGGGACCACCATGGCGTTGGGAAATGAGGGCTCATACCCTCCCTCCATGGAATTTTTCAGACCCAAAACTGTTCCAGGGGAATGTGTCATTAAGACAGAGATCTCACAGTGTCTCAGTGTCACAGCCTGTGACACTGAGAGATCTCTGTCTTTTGGTGCTACACCTCTGAAGATGCCAGCCACAGCTGCTGGTGAAACGTCAGGAACTACAATGCCAAGACCACAGCTATACAGCCCAGAAAATACATTACAATCATGCTTTATATTATTTGGCAATGCAATACAGTTGCATGAGTAGGTATGGAAACAGAGTTGCCATCCAGGTTTTTTTTTTTTTTTTTTTTGCCATCCAGGTTTGTTGCAGAATCAGGTCTCAGGCTTTTGACATAAAGCCCGTTTTTGATCATAAAAAGCTCTGTTCAATTGGGTGGCAATTTGTAAGCAAAAGAAGGTGAAACACGGAAAGGAGGGATGAGAAAATTATCTTTGTGTGCAAGGAGCTGCAGCTCATATTTAAAACAGGGCTGGTGTAATAAAAGAAACTCCATTTCCTACTCTTTTTTCCCTATAACTCCACAATAGAAGGGGCTAGAGTCTTACTTAAAAACAAAAAGAAAGCTAGGACTTCATTAAGCATGGCATATATTGTTACAATGTAAGATTGCAATAGTGCCAACTCAATTGCATAGTTAAGAAACAGAAGAAAAGTCTGTCACATAAACAGAGGGATAATGCTGAGAAAAAATGTCGAAGCCATCTCCAATTCAATAAAACTTTGCAAGAATTAGATGAAAATGGAAATGCCGTGTTCAGAAATGCCATTCAAGATAATTTTATTGGGCAGGCCGATGAGATAAGTGTGCTTGTTGTTTCCTGTCCATGTCAAGCATCTTCTATTCTCAGATGTTACCACTCAGTTGGAGGAGGGTTGTAAAAGTGGGGGGCTTTTGTCTCAGTGCCCCTGCTGGGATCCTCCCAGAACATCTTACGGCCACTGTGGGGGACAGAACAAATGTTTAATGTTTTACCAATCTCGAAATGTATATTAGTAACATGGAAGGGTGGGAAAGATGTAAATGTAACTGAAGAAACTGAGATCAGCCGCAAAATGCCTCAACTGTTTAAGCTTTCTCCTATGAAACCAGAGTTGATGAGGGAGGGAAGACAATGCAGAGGGAATTTTCAGGAAAAGAGTATAACAACCAAAAGGAAAAAAGCCTATCCCTACACTTGTGCACCAATTCCAAAGTGTTTTTAAAATCTCTTCTAAACATGATCTACTCCAAATTCCACACACTCCTCATCAAGCAATGGGTCTAAGAGGCGCACAGAAATCCAGAAATAATAAATCTTGTTCTGAAATGAGTGGTAATTCAGCAATGGAACTCAAAGAGAAAGACAGGCTAGAGGGTACTTTGACGCCTTCAACCAACCGACCCACCATCCTATGCTCCTCCATTGAGGCTCAGGACACTTGCTGGCCCACCAGTCATAAAGCAGTCAGAGAAGAAAAGGTTTAGCTATACAATGTGTGAAAAGTTAATGGAAGGGCACATTCAGTGATGCTGGGTGCCAGAATATGAACTATAAGAAATCCAAAAAGAAAGAAAGAAAGAAAGAAAGAAAGAAAGAAAGAAAGAAAGAAAGAAAGAAAGAAAGAAAGAAAGAAAGAAAGAAAGAAAGAAAGAAAGAAAGAAAGAATTCCTTTCACAATTTCATAACAATGAAGGTTATTTAAATGAGTGCAACATTAATTGTTAGAACATTCTTTCTTTTTAATCCTTTTTTCAAATGCCGAAAATACCCCTGGAGCTACTGACAAGAACGTAGAGAATCTAACCAAACTGGGCGACCTCATGAAGTTAACTTTGGTAATGAAAGCGAGTGAAAAGACTGTTCCAAAAGCTTGAGTGAGGCCAGCATGCCTTTAGAAACAAATGAGATCCTGGAAGCCTGCTAAATGAATCTCTCCCACAATCTTGGTTCAAGCCATTAAAAGTCAATAAAATCTGACTAATATTCCTTAGTTGATTGTTTGGTATCTTTATTTTTAGGTTTTTCTGAGTTCAATACTGGAAGACATATTCATTTAGATGTCCATCCGTTCCTATCTAAGGCTTGCAAAGAACACCTGCCTTTATTATTATCGGACCAATCGATTAAGCTAATCAGATCTGAAACATACTCAGTGTTAAGATTTTTTAAAAGTTGCTTAATTTATACCCTGCCTTTATCCCCAATGAAGACCGAAAGTAGCTGACCTCATTCTTCATTCCTCCATTTTGTCCTCAAAGGAACCCTGTGACGTTGGTTAGGCTGAGAGTACGGGAATGGTTCTAGATCACCTGGCAAGCTCCCATGGCAGGGCAGGGAATCGAACCTGGATGACCAAAATCCTAGTCCATTATTTAGCCACTACACTGCACTGTCTCTCCAGATAAGGGGCAACTTCACCATACCCAGAGATTTCTTCTTTCCTCCCACTTTTATGAAAACATTGAACATGAAACCTGATGAAGAGTTATGTGCGTGTTGCGGGGGGTATCACAAATAGCTGGCTTCTTAACAACTGATTACAGAACTCACATTAAAAGCTAGGTTCTGCAGCCTGATCACTGTTGAATAGGATCTCCTCAATAGCTCTACGCACAGTGTAGGCTTACAATGTATGACGTATAGTGGGCAAACTCTTGCCGCAGTCTTAATTGCTTACTCTCAGTCAATTGAATAGCAGGTCAAAAATTGGAGAGACACTATCACAGCCCTTCATGATGCTCTAGGAATTACCCCTAATCTCTATGGGCTTTAACCGTAGAGACAAGGGGAATTCCTCGATCATCATGGGGATGGGAGGTGACCCATCAGTTCTGGATAATCACCAGAATTAATGTCAGTCTCTGTGATCCTTTTACCAAAGGATAAAGCCCCTCCAAGTGTCTCGGGATTTTCAAGTGATTGGCTGGCAACTGCAGCGTTGTGCCTGATTTGGATTGTTATGAAGCCCATGCAGAAAAGAAATAGAAAAACCTCAAGTGTACATGTTGAATTCCCAGATGGGGAGAATACTGCTCCTGAAGCATTTTCAGGTGGAACAGTTCCACAGGGGGAAGACTAAAGACTGCTCCATGTGCCCTGCAGCTGCAATCCAAGTCAGGGACTGTGGGCTTGTTAATTAAGGAGAACTTGGTTTTGCAAAAAGGATTTTACAACGTCTTTCGTGAGAGCCAAGAGCTCCATGCGCCAAGCTCACTCCCAGAATTTCTGTCCAGTGGGTTGATATATACACTCCCTGCAAAAAAGTCTTCTTTCTCAAGCCTAGAAGGCAGAGACATAACATGGCTGAATCAAGTTACATGACTCCAGGACCCCTCTCCAGTCAGACTGCCAACTATTTATTTCTGAGTATATGCAAACAGGCAGTGAGAAAAGTCTACAGAAATGGTGACAGTTAGACAATAGCAACTTTCTGTTCTTTCTTATCTTTTCCTTAGCTGAAAGCCTAGTGCAAGGCAACTTTTTATATGCTGTGTGCTTTCTGTATTTTATATCCTCTGTAGTTCAATAAAAACCTGTCTCTGGTGTTCACTCATGGGCCTTCTGCTTGGGCCATTGCTAGGACTCAGAGGCTCATCAGCTTCCCCCAAAGCTGGTGATGGGATATGTCCCTTTAAGTTGGGGTGTTTGTGGCTAAGTTAATTCAGATCATGGATGCCTATTGCCTACACACTAAACGTTCTCCTGAGTTAGATTGGGGACTTTGCAGAACTGGGCAGTGGGGGCTTGAGGGGTAGGTGGTGGAGTGAGCAGGTTCCCAAGGGAACAGACTAGCTCGCCTGGGTTTCAACACAGAACACATTTATCTGGACTGTGATTTAGTGGCCAGTATCTCCTGTGTATGCGTAAGGTCCCAGGTTGAGACATGTCAAGCTATTAGTGTCTATAGTGCATCTGCAGTTTCCCTTCACATGCTAGCAATTTTCACAAACCGTAACCCTTCCCTAGAAGAAAACACACAAATGTCCAAGAACGGAGTTATTCTAAACCTGATGCTTGGAAAATTCCAGCATCACCAATCATTGCCACGTAGCACAGCCTAGGAAAGAAGTAGCTCTGCTTGGAAAGATGGCAGGAACAGTCACAATGGCCCCTGACAATAGGACAAAATGCAGCATCAGGGGGGTGGCTGTAAGGCAACACTTTTTAGGAGGGCCCCTTAATCAAATGCACACACACAAGCCCACAGGAACATTCAGTGCTGTGGATCTTATCAGTGATATGCCATTAAAATTCATTTATGTTCTCTTTTTTTTCCTTTGGCTTGATTACTTGTATTAATTAGTTGCTCTTTCTTAGTTTGTTAGATATTAAGGTTTGTCATGTGTTTCACTGGCCTTCACATGGGTTCCACTCCAGTAACATCAGCTGATTAAAAACTTGCCATTATTAGTGAAACATCCTCACAGGACTTACAATCTTCAAGAATGAAAGAAGACTAGAGGATCTGGCTTGGCACTCGCCTTCCCTCAGCCCTCCGAACTGTAGTTGTAAATATTGAGGCGGTGCGCCCTCTCATCACTGAGGTCTCCTCCATCGATAAAAGAGTTGTCCTTCAGCTTGGTGTCATTCAGCCCTCTGTAGATAAACGGCTCTGTTGGGTCAGGAACCTCCATTAATGGGAAGAAGGCCAACTGCATGTTCAGAAAAATGTCTGCAACCGTATATGCCCTCACATCCAAAGGGCAAAGTCCTGCCCCTACCACTAGATAGGATAGTCACACCAATAATACATTTAAAAAAAAATCCTAGTTTTCACTTGAAGAGTTTGGGCTAATGCATGGGGTTCTTCCCCTTCTCGTTTTATTGTTATCATAACCCTGTGAGACCCTGTGATGCAGAGTGGTAAGCTGCAGTACTGCAGCCTGAGCTCTGCTCGTGACATGAGTTGAATCGTTGCGGAAGCTGGGTTCAGGTAGCTGGCTCTGGGTTGACTCAGCCTTCTAGCCTTCTGAGGTCGGTAAAACGAGAAGCCAGTTTCCTGGGGGTAAAGTGTGGATGACTGGGGAAGGCAATGGCAAACCACCCTATAAAAAGTCTGCCATGAAAACCTTCTGATGTGACGTCTCCCCCATGGGTCAGTAATGACTTGATGCTTGCACAGGGGACTACCTTTACCTTATCAGATTCAAGTCCCCAAGAAGGCAGGCTTTTGGCTTATATACTTCCACTTCTAGCAAATGAAAGAGTGATAAGGTAGAGCGACAACCAGACCAAGAAGATCCTGCTCCTCCTGCCCACCTGACACCAGCTCAGAGGGTGAGTTCCAAGGGCTCTTCCGTTGTGATTCAGCAGATCTCTCTTATCCCCATGCTTGCCCAGCCACTGATTGACTTATCTGACACATCTACGGGCCATTAAGCTGAGCAAGGACGCCGTCCTTTATCTGACTCCCACCTGCCTTCTGAACTGGGGTTGGGGGGAGTGCCATACCCCTTCTAATTTTTTGCTTGTTTGTTTCAGAAGACTGAGAGTCATTCTATAAGTTTTTCTGAGTTTTGCTTTTTAGTTTTTTAGTTGTTTAAATTTTTCTCACCCAGTAAGTGAATCCAACCTGCCAGTTGGAAACCCGGACTGAAGTGGCACAATACAGCCAGCATGAATCAACATAGGCGCCTTGCCTTCTCTGCTCCCCCCAGGACTCCATAGAGGCACAGTGCCCAGAAACAAATGAGACAGAAGGCTACAGTGCACCTTCACAACCACACTGCAGGCCTTTTTTTCTATGTGGAAGTAAGCAGAATAATTTCAATTCCCGTGGCTAAGGAAAAAACTGCTGTCCTACATCCCACTGTAGAATTCCTTATCTGCGCAGATCTAGAGCTCTTAATTTTAGTTTAATTTATTATATTTATATTCTGCCCTCCCCACTTTCGCAGGCTCAGGGAGGATAACAAGTACAAACACCATTAAAAACATTTAAAAACATTAAATATTATTCTGCATTAAACTATTCATGCTGCATAGTGGTTCATATATGCCTCTGTGTTCGCATAGGGGCGATGGTTTAACCCCCCCCCCTTCACAGGGGGGGCACTTCCCGGCGTCAGCCATATGCCTGGCGGAATAGCTCTGTCTTACAGGCCTGGCGAAATGCAAGCAAATCTTGCCGGACCCTTGTCTCGCAAGACAGAGCATTCTACCAGGTCGGGGCCAGGACCGAAAAGGCCCTGGCCCTGGTCGAGGCCAGGCAGGCCTCCCTAGGGCCAGGGACACTTAAAAGATGTTTTCCACCAGAGCGGAGAGTCCTCTGGGGCTCATATGGTGAGAGACGGTCCCTCAGAAACGTCAGTCCCAGTCTGCGTAGAGCTTTGTAGGCTAACACCAACACCTTTACCCTGATTCGGTTCTCCACTGGCAGCCAATGCAGCTGGCGTAGCACTGGTGTAATATGCTCCCACACCGGTGCTCCAGCAATGGCCCGCGCTGCTGCATTCTGTACCAGCTGTAACTGCCGGATCAGGCCCATGGGAAGCCCACCGTAGAGCGTGTTACAGTAATCCAGCCTAGAGGTGACCATTGCTTGGACCACTGTAGTCAAGTTACAGGGAGACAAATAAGGGGCAAGCTGCCTGGCCTGCCGAAGATAATAAAAGGAAGACCTGGCAACTGCAGTGATCTGTTCCTCCATCTTCACGGAGGAATCCAGAATCACCCCCAGGCTCCTAACTCTCGGGGCCAGTGTAAGTGCTGCCCCATCAAGTGTAGGAAGCCGGAGTCCCAAAGCCATCTCCCCACGACCCACATACAGGACCTCCGTCTTTGTGGGATTCAATTTCAGCCGACTTTGTCTCAACCAACCAGCCACAGCCTCAAAAGCACTCTCCAGGGCATCAGGGGCCGATCCAGGCCACCCGTCCAACAACAGATAAAGCTGGGTGTCATCTGCGTATTGCTGACACCCAAGCCCGAAACTCCGCATGAGTCGGGTGAGGGGGCACATATAGATATTAAATAATAATGGAGAGAGTATCGCTCCCTGTGGCACACCACATACCAGTGGCCTACCAGATGACACTCTCTCCCCAAGCGCCACCCTCTGTCCCCGATCATGGAGAAAGGAGACCAGCCACTGCAGTGCTGTCCCCTGAATCCTCACATTGGCAAGGCGGTGGGTCAAAAGCTCATGATCGACCGTATCAAATGCTGCTGATAGATCCAGCAAAATCAGCAGTGCTGATCCGCTCTGATCCAGATGTCTGCGGAGATCATCTGTGAGGGCGACCAGCAATGTCTCGACCCCATGTCCCGGGCGGAAACCAGACTGGAAGGGGTCTAGGGCCGAGATCTCCTTCAGGAAATTCTGCAGTTGCTCCTCTGCCGCCCGCTCAATCACCTTCTCTAAAAACGGAAGGTTACAGATGGCCCTCTCTTCACCAAACCGTGCAGTAGTAACTGCACAAAATTCACCATTAACCCTTTCTCAGTTAACCCCTGCAGACACCTAACTGAACCTCATTAGCATCCCAGAGCTCTAGGCCCACCTGCTGCTCTGCCTGCTCCATGCTTAAAGGCCAGTGTTCCATCCCAAGAACTCCTTTGCCTGACCATGCCATGGCAGATGCAGCTAGACACCAATGCTTCCTTGGACACTATCTTGCATAACAAAGGAGTTTTTTGCGTGCCCAAGTCATTGGGAAGCACGGGTAGTGGAGAATCAAACGCAGTTCTCCAGATTAGAGTCCTGCCACTCTTAACCACTATACCAAACTGGCTTTTGAGATAAATTAGATTGTTTTACAGTTTTGCAATTAGATGTGGTTTTAGATAGAAATCCCTTCTCTTCCTTGCTCTAGTTCATGGAGAAAGCAGCCTTGGTGCTTGAAAAGAAAAAAATATTTTTTGCTGTTGATCTTGCATTTTGTTTTGTTTTTTCTATCACCAAATTTTGGTGGAATATCATAACCGCTTTTTCATCATGTGTACTCTGAAGCACAAAACATTGTCTGGCAAGGCAGAAATGATGCCAATCCTGGCAGGAGTTGGAAAATTACCAGAAGGTGTGTCAGATTGACTAGCTGACCCTCTGTTAGCTAATCTGCCTTAAAGATGGGGAATTAATAAGCAGTCGGCTAGTATTAAGGGATCAAGACCGGTGTATACTAAGGTCAGTAATCCTGGATTTCGCCCAATAAGAGAGAGGAGACTAATATTTCAAAGCATCAAAGACGTTACTTAAAAACTTGAGTGAAAAGTACATGAGAATCACACACATTCATTACAAGACTAGGGAATAAAAGGTGAGAAAAATAGAGACTGTTGCACTAGCAGGAATATCGTTGGTGGGCAATACACACCTGTCCTGGTGAGAACAGAGATCCAGCAGCAAAGGGCAGAAGGCCTAGTGAGATGCCAGCAAGGCACTAGGTGGGGTGGGGTAGGAGGAGCCCTGGGGAGTTCGAGCATCTCCCTTATATAGTCCCATTTCAGCCCCTAGGCTCGACCTGGGGTAGGCTTATGCCCTATCAAATGGTCCTCCGGAAATTTACGAAAAGTAAATGAAGTGCCACTCAGGTGGGATAAAGGAGTCCAGACTGGGTACTTAGAAGCCTAATGTTTGTGTTTGTGACACCTCAAGAATAACAAAGGGACAGGAGGAAGAACGAGTGAGGGGCAATTGATTTTTATGATGGTCCATGGGGACACTTCCAGAGGGAAGAAAGGGCAGAAGGGAAGGGCGGATGAGAAGTGATCTGCATTTTAGGATCATCCATCGCTTGATGGCTGGAAGCGATGATCTTGATTGTGGGATTACTTGGAGATCCTGAAGCGCCTTTTGCTCCTGGCATCTCCGTATCAAGAGGCCCAGCTGAGACACAGACATGCCAGGGCTTCCACAGCAAAAATAGTTGTCATTTTAAAACTGACTCTGGGAAAATGGCTTCTCTCTCTTTCACTGCTAGTCCTAGTTCCTGCAAGAATCTCAGCAGGGGCTGGCATCTTGGCAAGCAGTCCCATTTATTTGGGTGCAGTATGGGCAGAGTGTTTGCAGAAAGGGTGGCTTGTGGGTGCTGATCAGGGGGCTGCCCTGCCAGTCCCATGACATTCCTTCTTCATGCATCATATTGGCCTCAGTACCAAGTGATGCGCAGTCCACAAAGTATGTCCAGATTCCGGGGGGGGGGGGGTCCAGGCAACACTCCGTGCCTCAGAGAAGCACTTAAGTGAAACGAAGACCTCTTCCAGAAGGTCCTGCTTCATCTAATCAAAGCTCTTCTGTACTTTCCCTCACCCACCTTTCCCATCTGAGGTTTTCAGGGACATGCCAAGCTCTTCCCATCTGGCAATTGCAGGACGTCAAGCACCCTCTTCATCTTTAGTTTCACCCAGATGTGCATAAACAAGCATTTCCAAATTCATTGTTTCACCTTTAAACAAACTATTAAGCTATCGCTTCAGGGGCAGAAGATGGATTTCTATCCTGGGCTTTTCAGCCAAGAGCTCAGTGTGTGTGTTCCTTGGATCCACATGTACACTATCAGAAACGTGTCTGAGGGCCAAGCTACACATGACGAATGACACTTGAATTTCTTCAAGTGTCATTCGTCATGTGTAGCTTGGCCCTGAGCCTTCTTCCCACAAAACACTCGTTATTCATGCTGCTGCATTTACAGACATCCTTCCTCTCCTAGACTGGTACATAACGCCCTTCCCTTTCTCCCTCTTCCTCACTGATTTCCAAGTTAGCGTTATGTGCATGCCTTGTATGCATTCTATACAATTGTTCTTTTTACCGCTTCCTGTTGAACATTCACCTGGTTCATCCAGAGACTTCTCTTCAGGTATAATCCATGTATCGATTGGTGGAGATCTCGTAGTTTCCCCCTCTCTCTGTGGCCCTTTTATGTCAATTCCCCCAACTCATATTGAGACCCCCTCATTTGTGTAACGGTAGGATTAGATGGATATCAAAACAATAAATCTCACAGTACTTGACTCCCAAGAATCCCAGATTAAAGATATCAAACAATCCCCTAAGGTATATTAGTCAGATTTTTATTGACTGGTAGTGTCTTGAAACAAGAGTGCGAAAAAAAATCCGTTTATCAGGCTTTTGGGATCTCATTTGTCTTTGAGGGCATGGTGGTCTCATTAAATTTACCTATTTTGAACAGTAATTTCAAAAGATATTGAATTCTTGTTAAATTTATCGCTGATCAGAGTCCTGAAACTTGCTATCAAAGTATCTCGAGAGATATTTTCAGCCTGTATTTGAAAAAAAAAAAGAATTAAAAAGAATGTTCTTATAATTATTGTTGTATTCATACTCATTTAAATAACTTTCATTGTTTTGCAATTGAGAACGGAACTTTTTTTGTATTTCTTACTCTTCAAATTTTGGCACCCACCATCACTGACAGAGCACTTCTATTAACCATTCAATCAATGCACGGCTAAACTTCTTCTCTGCCTGCTTTATGAGTGGTGGTCTACCAAGTATCTTGAGCCTCACTGGAGGAGCATGGTTGAGGGTGTTAAAGTACTATCTAGCCTCTGTTTCTCTTTTATTTTTGTTGCTGGATCATGACCCACCTTGCCATGTGTTTCTGAAATAGATTTATTATTTCTGGATTTCTCTGTGTCTCTTAGATCTCTTCAAAGATAACATGTTTTGGGGACTTTTTTTTGAAAAACATGGAATTGGTGCACAACTGCAGTAATAGGTTTTTGGAAAGTAGTAGGCCTCTTTCATGGAGCTTGTCGATCATTTCAGCTGACAGATTTTGGGGGGGGAGGGATTTGTCCATTTCTCTGGATATTCTCTCTGTGTTTTCTTCCATCCCTCATAAACTCCGGTTTCATTCAAGAAAAGCTAAACAGTAGGGGTGCGTCCTTTGGGTTCCTGGTTCGGAAAAAAATAAACCAGCCCCTATTCGTAAAGATCCAATATTTCTGAATTGGGGACAGTATGATGGCCTCGATTCAAAAATACCAAATCAAAGCTTCCCGAAACGATTTGGGTCACTTCGGGAAGGTTCGGGGCCTTTTAAAGGGCTCCCTCTCACCACCACCCCACTTACCTGGGACATCATGGTGACAGGTGAAGTGGCCACCCTGCTGGCTGCAGTGGCGGCTGAACTGGCAGTGCGGGTGGCGCAGCTGCTGGCTGCAGCCTTTCCCAATGCCCTGCTGGCTGCTACAGCGGAGGAGGTGCCTGCTCCGACCTTCAGGAAAGGTAAGTGGGGTTGGGGTGAGGGGAAGGGGGCTTGGGGGGAGGTGGGTTTCTCACTTTGGTGTGCTCTGAATCATTAAGAAGCATACCGAAGTGATTCCGATAACCCAAACCCGAAGCGGCTTGCCACTTCAGGTATTGGATTATTCCGAATCTTTTTCCTGCTTCGAGTAAACCCAAATATTTCCCTAGTGCACACCCCTACTAAACAGTTGTGTTGACTCTTAATCTGGCCCTCATGACTGGGTTGTTGTAACGGTACAGATATAAAAAAATAAACTGTTGTTGTTTGTCACAAGATCTAGACAGCATTGGGAGTCTCTTCGCCAAGGCTGCTGCAAATATCATGTCAAATGTGCTTGAGGTTCTAATAGGCCATGTTTTAATGAAGGATGGTCAAGCACCCATCAGTTCAACTCACAACCTGTTTCCCAGTTGTGGAGGCACACCCTTCACTCAAGAATACACCCCATTGTTTCACCTATTGTGACTGCACTGTCTCATGCAAAAGCATAAATCATAGAAGAGAGGATATTTGGGGACAGCAGTTATTGGCTTCTACAGAGCAAGAGCTGAGACTTGTCACCAGTGTAACTAATGATGCCCTACCCGTACTAGGCATAATGCCTCCTTTATTCACCCCTCTGGATAATACCACATTGGATGAGGAAGTTCTGGAATCCTTTAAGGCCCTGCCTTTAGACGAGCAAACGATGGTCACGGATAGCCTGGAAGCCGAGAGAACTAAATTTTTAAAGAATATGCTGGACAATTCTGGTCCCTCTATCAGTTCAATGGCAGGAGTGGAAGCACCACCAGCAACATCAGCACCATCAGCGAACGCCGAGTGTACTGGGATTCAAGTCCAAGCAGTTGTCCACCGACTTACGCCTTCCGGATTCCTCTCTTCAACTGTGCAAAGGGAGGGCGGGGCTTCTAGCTCTAAGTCTCCAGGCACAGAGAACTCTTCCCGGTCGGCTGGCTCTATCAGCAATGGATGTGTTATTCTCGATGAGAACAATTCTTTAGATTAACTTGTTGAGATGGACTGACGCCCAGAGAGACCTTCACCCATGTCAATTAAATTTGTCTCTTGGAACATAGCAGGGTGGAGGAATAAGGCCAAAGACCAGGACTTCATAGAATATCTCAAAACCTTTGATATTGTCCTTCTCCAGGAGACTTGGGCCCAAACTCCCTTATTTCTTGAGGGATTTAGATCCGACTCCCTTCCAGCATCTAGGACTAGTAGTAGTGGACGCCCTCATGCAGGCCTAACCATCCTTGTGTCCTCTAGTCTTGATTTAAACTCTACTAATCTCCCAGGCTGCCCTCCTATTGCTCAAGGCATTATGATAAATTGTGGAAGTTCTCCTTTGATAAAACTAAATATTTATATTCCACCTTCCTCTGATAGATCTATTTTGTCCTCCTATTGGAGCAGTCTGGCTGCCTATCTTGAACAGCTAGAACAAGAATTCCCCTGTGTAGAAATAATCTTAGCTGGAGATTTTAATGCAAGAGTTGGTAATAATATTCCATCTCTTTTTAGTAATTTGGGTCTTGATTAGGATGCCTTGCTGTTTTTATTTACTCCCCCAATGAGACGCTCTAAGGACACTTTGTCAAATCCAGCAGGCTTGAAGCTAGCAGAGTTTTGCTTCCAATTCTGCAAAATCTGGCTGAATGGCCTGACAGGTTTTGACAAATCATATGAGTACACATATATTTCTACAAGGGGCTGCAGGGTTATTGACTATATTTTAGTCTCCCCTTCTTTTAGGTCACATGTCTCTGGCTTTACAGTTGGAGATCAGATTCTTAGTGATCATTTACCCCTGATTTGGGTCTTTGACATTAAGGGGAATTGCTCAGGATGTGGAATTTCTGTCTAGGATTCCACGATCTCCGGATCTTGGACATAAGACTCTGGAGGTACTGAAATCAAACATTAGTTTAGACCTTACATCTGCATTAATAAATTCTTCTGATCCCTTAGAGGTGACACAAACCTATGGGAACTTATTAAATATCATTACAGAATCCTTAAAACAGGATTCCAGAAGGGCTGTACCAAAGCAAGTAGCGAGTTCTCAGACGGCCGTATGGTTTGATGGGGAATGCAGGAATATAAAAGCCTATCTACGTACTATTTACTGTAATTTTCGTGATTCTGCAGCTACCTGCTTGCCAGTGGAGTATCAGATAACTAAAAATCATTTACACCAGGTTACAAGGATTAAGAGGCTGACCTTTATTAATAAACAATGGGAACAACTCTGATGCGCCCTTACCCTGAATGATTCCAGGCAATTCTGGGCTATAATCAATGGTGCTATTCGCTCTGAGATCCCTTATATATCAGCCATTTCCCCCGATACATGGTTTCAGTATTTTTCGGACCTATTCTGTGAAGATCCCCCTAATGGAATGCAACTGGTTTATTCTCCCCTGGATGTTCTCCCAGAGTGGCCTCCTGTCACTCCAGAGGAAATAACAACTCTTATAGATCAGCTCAAATCAGGTAAAACTCCTGGTCCAGATGCAATAATCCCAGAGGTGCTGAAAGCTGATCCAGAGTGGTGGGCCCCTCTGCTTGCTTCTCTCTTCACTATGGTAAACAAGACTGGCCAGATGCCAGATGCCTGGACCAATGCGATTATTGTTCCCATTTATAAGAAGGGTTGTTATCTCAACCCCTCTAACTTTAGACCAATCAGCCTTCTATCCGTTATTGGGAAACTCTATGCTAAATTCTTGCAAATCAAGCTCAGCACTTGGATGTCATCTAGTAAAATATTAGGCCCAGAACAGGTGGGGTGTTGCCAGGGGAAGTCAGCTTTGGATAATTGTTTAGTCCTCGCTCATTTGATTAACAAATACACGAGCAGGAAAAGATCTAAACTGTATATTGCCTTTCTGGACCTTAAGGGAGCCTTTGACTCTGTCTCAAGAGAACTTCTCTGGGCAAAGCTCGAGGGGATGTCACTAGATAAGAGGTTATTATCTCTTATCCAAAGACTTTACTCAGCAACGTCTTGCCAGGTCAGGTGTTCTTCCCTCGGGAGACTCTCACCCAGGATTCTTATTAAGAAGGGGGTTAAGCAGGGGTGCATTTTAGCCCGCCATCTGTTTAATCTTTTTTAAAATGATCGTGCCCCCTTTTTGTCACTGGTTGATGGTCACAGTCCTAGACTTGGCTCCGTTTCTATCCCTTTGCTATTATATGCGGATGATGCGGTTCTTCTGTCTTCTTCCCGTGTTGGATTGAATAGTTTATTGAACCGTTGCCTTGAATACTCTGTGACCAACAGACTGGAGTTAAACTATGAAAAATCTAAAATGTTGGTTCTCCCCAGTTCCCGGAAACTGCATAACTGGATTGTCAATGGTAATAGACTTGAACAAGTTAAGCACTTTAAATACCTGGGTGTCTATTTCCAATCTAATTTTCCGTGGACCTTCTACCGTAGGATGGTTATCAATACAGACAAAGTTAATGCTGCAGCAATATCCCACTTTTATTTTTCTGATCGAGGTAACCAATATGTGCCTGCTGCTCTTAAGGCCTTCAATGCAATGCTTCTAGCACAGAATATTCCAGTTGTTAAAACCCTAATAGCTAACTAAGTTGCCCCATCTTAGTAAATCACAGAGACATAAAGCTTGGAAGATTATAGGCGTGGTCGAATGGGCCATGTTTGAGTCACGGAAGACCAAACACCTAGAGATTCAGCTCACATCCTCTTTGCCAGTCATGAAAAAGAAGCTGATTTCTCAATGATCAGTTTGACAGTTCGCTGATAGATTTGTGGTTGGTGACAGACGTTTCAGCATATTGTAACAGTGCCGAAGAGCACGGGGCAACTGGTCTTTATCTCTGCCATTCGCCGGGAAAGGATTCATTAAAAAAACCTCAGTAATTACATTCTAAGATTCTAACAATATATTGCTATGATCACTGAAGTCCCAGTTTACATTTTGTTTTTAAGTAAGATTCCAGCCCTTTGCATTGTGGAGGTATAAGGCAAATGGTGTAAGTAACTTATTTCCATTTATTGCATCATAGACCCTTTTCTGAAGATCAGCTGCAGATCATTGTACGCAAGGATAATTTTATCATTCATCCCTTGGGTATTTGGTGTTCCTTTGCTTACAAATTGCCACCCAATCAAACAGCGCTTTCCTACCAGCAACGATGGATTTCATAGCAAAAGTCAGAGATCTGATTCTGCAACCAACATGGATGGCAACTCTGTTTCCGTACCAGCAGCAGTATTGCATTGACATATAATATAAAGCAGACTCTCCAGTCATTATTCACTTGCTCATCCAATGTAATTGGGTTTTCCACTTCTTCCTGACATAGAGGGCCCTTTTATTCCCTGTTTGCTCTACACAACGACCCTCTGAGATATCATTCCCAAACTGAGGTAGAGGGATGCAGTGGTATACTGGCAGGTAACAACCTGGCTGCCAAGGAATGGAAAAAAGAGCAGGGAGACTTGATTGAGCACAGAACTGGTGAGAAGGCCTCCTGTCCTGACCTGTTCATGTGGGAAGGGGTTTTGGTACCCAATGGAAAGGCTTTCTATGGAAGATACTGGGTAGGAAATAATGCAGCTCCTAGAGTCTCTTGATATTTTCCTTACTAGCCTATTAACCAGAGGCTGCAAGTGGGGAGAGTGTAAGGAAGGTAACATACATCTGTCTCTTCCACATGAAACTGGTCTCTCTTAGATTTTTACAGAAGATGACTATACCCACGAAGAACTCTCAGGAACCAGTCATGCATCTCATGACCTTATTCCATCCATATTCATCCAGCTAGCACACTGTGTACTGCTTTGTATCTTTGGGGACAGGAGATGGAATTCCAATATGGATTTTTATTTTTCTCCCCACCCCAAAACAACCACACATCGAAGAGCCCATTTAAGCAATTCCTTTTATGCAATGAGCCATCCCACCCCTTTTCACCTGTATGAAGTTTGGGAGCTGCTCCTTGGTTAGCTTCTCCAGTTCGTTCTTGGTGAGCATTGTAGGATTTTTGCCTTCCGTGTTGTAATCTTTGGAAATGTTGCCAATAGTTTGCAAGGCTGATTCCAGTGGAGTCAGAGACATCTTGAGTAGACTGCTGATCTAGAAGGAAAACACCCAGTTCACTGTGCTTCTGTAGGAGGGAAAGGTCTAGTCCATCATCCATAATGAATGACTCTTTCTTACAGCAGTTGTGCACTGAGCCTCCATCTTCAGAGGCATTGTACCTCTGATGGTCAGGATAATTAAAATGGAATGGCAACATACATGTTAATCATTATGTGTGCCTTACTCAGGAGTCAGAACATCTGGCTGTAATTACGTTATTCTTGGTTAAGATTTGGGTCTGATTCCCTGATCCTTTTTTAAAAAAATTGCTCTATATTAATTAAAACATTTATATAACATCCATCTTCATGTCACACAGAAGCATGCAAATGCATGTAGTCTGCACCCCATTGAAAACTCTGCCCAATGAAATGGCCTTGCAATACGTCCAAAACTTTCATAGAGATGGTAAGCCCCTCCCAACCTTTGGGAGACCATTCCACAGAACGATTGCTACAAAAGAGAAGACACAGGCTCTGGTGGATACACAGTGAGCTGCCTTAAGCTATAGGTGCAGAGGTTTGGCTCATGCCAGTTAAGTCCATGTCATATAGCAATAACTCTTCTTGACGGTTTAGTGCCCACCCAGAGCAGTGAAGGAAGTCATTCTTATTATCATCCCCACAATATAGCTGGAGAGCTGTAGCTTAGAGGAGTGGCTTACCCAAGGCAATCTGATGAGTTTATGGCAGCAGTGGGATTTGAAGCAGCAGAGTGCTGATTTGCAGCCCAACTGCTTAATCAGTATGCTACAGCAGCTCTGTTTAGCACTTCAAGCCATTCATCAGATTTTGCTGGGCAACTGAAATGTCAACAGGGTGCATTATTTACTAACACATCACCCTGGCTCTCTTTTGGGTCAGTAAAATTCTGTAGAGGGAGGGCAGGAGCCCCTTGTCTCTTGACATGATGGTGCTCTCAAGCAGAATTAAGCCTCCACAGCACCGTTAAAAGGAGTTCGCCAGTGGGAACTCACTCTACAAAATGGCTGTGAATCTGCAGGCAGACCTGGAATTGCGGTCTCGTTAAGTTTGATCCTCAAAAAGAAGTTCTACTGAACACATGGAGTGCAGTAAAAGACAGAAACCCTCTGAAGGGGCTCTCTGAGAAGCAGGAGGCTGCTCTGTGGCTCCTACCATCTGCACCACATGGTCAGGTTGCTAGATATCCCTTAGCAAGATCATGTCAATGAGGAGCTCGCAGAAGAAAAGAAGTGTTTTGTCGTTACAGGTGAAGAAGTATTAAATTCATTGAATTTGCAATCTCTGAGCCTGGGGGAGCTTGGCAGTCCACGTGCTTCAATCATCTCCTCAATACATCCCGTGTAGATGGCTGTTCAGTGTCTTTCTGGAGTCTTCCAATGAGAGAGAGTCTCCTTTCCACAAAAATATTGGGTTCTCTTTATTTATTTATTTATATCATTTCTATCCCACCTTTCTCAATGAGACTCAAGGCAGATTACATAGTGTGAGATTAACACAATCAGTGGCAAGGACAAGGCCAGGCATTTCCATGCAGTGTCAAGAACATTTCCATACACAATGTCATGGTATATGAATACAAGTTTACAAAGATGTAGTATTAGCAAGAATCCAATATGGGGTTGAAGAACTGCTGAAACAGAACATAATCTATTCAAGGACTTATATTAAACAACATGAAGCACAGGTAGTATACAGTTCTTGAACCTCTCTTCCCATTTCTCATTTTCTCTTAAGATTCCACTGAAGTCTATTCCCTCATGATGACTTAAACCCACTATGTCTAACATAGGCTACTGCTGCAGAAGAAAAAATGTCTTCCCATGACAACCCTGTCTGTATATGAAGAGCACCCTTCAGCCCCCTCCTTACTCTTCTCTTCTGCAGCCCCAATTTTGCCTTTTCCTGCCACCTACATTGTCCTTCTAAGGTTTGTTTGCAATACTTACCAACCTTTCAGAAGGCCTCGATGAAGTGATGATGAATGAAACTTGGTGCGGAGTCTTGTACTGAGGATGCTTTTATACCAGATTTCAAAGGGTAAGGAGACCTATGATTCATAATCAGAACAGCAAACATCCTTCTGATGCTGGAGGCCTTTTAGCTTGCTTTTATTAAAACATCATTTATATAAGTGTTCATTCCCTTCCCCATAGAACAGAATGTGACCTTTGCTCTTGTAGTCCTCTTTCATTTTATAAGATTATACCCCTTGTTCAGAAGTTTTACTAATCATTTTTTATTATTTAAGGAATTACTTCATTCCATTCTGAAGACGACACAGCTGAGTAAAGCATATTCTGTACTCATTTGAAGATGAGCAGAATTTCTCGGAAGACATCCGCCAAATATTATAATTCACATGGTCTCATTTCCCCCCAATTATTCCTAATCATTGAGAATTCCAGTTCAGAATACTCCATTACTTCCTGTAACCAGACATTTACCAACATTTTACTTAGGTTATACTCTCTGGAAGTTTCTCTAGATCGAGGAAATAGAGGCCACTCTGTCGAGAAGGAAGACCATCTAAGGAGGGCAGAAGGAAAATGGGTAAAGGGCTGGAATATGGTGTTTGGTCCTGGCCAGAGATGCTGTGACTAATATTAAAAACTAGTAACAAAGCCCATTGTGGGGAAAAAACACAATGGGCTCTAGAAAGGGGATGGCAGGTGGGCAGGCATTCGCTCTTCCATGTCACTGATTTAGGAGGGGGGGCATTGTCATCTGCTCCATGACTGATCTGCCTGATCTCGACCACGTGAAGGGGTGGTGGGCTTTTCTACCTGCTCCATGTGTGATTCTTGCTGGGAAATGGGGGACATTGCCTCCTGTTCTGTGCCTAACTATGGCTGGATGAAAGGGGGCAGGCGTTGCCACCTGCTCTGAGTCTCATCTCAGCTGGGTAAAGGGGGGTGGGCATTGACACCTGCTCCCCGCTGGGTGAAGGGAGGAACAGGCATTGCCTCCTGCTCTCTGCCTGATCCTGCCTGGGTTAAGGTGGGTGACAGGCTTTAGTACCTGCTCTGCTCCTGGTCCCAGCTGCTAGAAGGGGGTATAGGCATTGCCAAATGCTCTGCTCCTGGCTCTGGCAGGGTGAAGACGCGGGGGGGGGGGGCATTGCCACCTGCTCAGTGGCTTATTTCAGTAGGTTGAAGAGGATGGGCATTGCCACTTGCTCTGCTCCTTATCCTGGCTGGGTGAAGGGTAGAAGGGCATTGCCTCCTGCTCTGCACCTGATCCCAACTAGGTGAAGTTGTGAGGTGGACATTGCCACCTTCTCCACTCCTGATCCCAAATGGGTATTTGTGTGGGGTGGGCCTTGCCACCTTCTCCACCACTAATACCATCTGAGTTATGGCAGGGGAGGGCATTGCCACCTGCTCCACCAATAATACCAGCTGGGTTAAGGTGGAGGATGGGTATTGCCACCTGTTCCACTCCTAAGACCAGTTGGGTTAAGGGGTGGGTGGGTGGGGATTGTCACCTGCTCCACTCCTGATCCCAGTCGGGTAAAGGAGAGTGGCCATTGCCACCTGATCTGCTTCTGATTCCAGCTGGGTTAAGGTGGGGGGGGGCATTGCCATCTTCTCTGCTCCTAATACCTGCTGGGTTAAAGCAGTGGGTGAGCAAAGCCACCTGCTCTTCTTCTGATCCCTGCTGAGTGAAATGGGGTGGGCATAGCCATGTGTTCCTCTCCTAATTTCAGCTGGGTTAAGGCCGGGGATGGCATTGCTGCCTGCTCTGCTCCTAATATCAACTGCGTTAAGATGGGAGGGAAAGTTCCACCAGCTCTTCTCCTAATACCAACTTGGGTAAGGTGGGGGTGGGCATTTCCACCTGCTCCAGTCCTTATACCAGCTGCGTTAAGGTGGGGGGTGGGCATTGTTAACTGCTCCACTCCTAATACCAGCTGGGTTAATGTGAGGTATGGGCATTGCCATCTGCCCTGCTCCTAATACCAGTTGGTTTAAGGCAGGGAGCAGGCATTGCCACCTGCTCTGCTCCTGATTCCAGCTGCCTGAAGGGGTATGGTCATTGCCATCTGCTCCACTCCTATTATCAGCTGGGTTAAGGCACAGGCTGGGCATTGCCACCTGCTACACTCCTAATACCAGCTGAATAAAGGCAAGGGCAATCATTGACAACTGCTCCACTCCTGATCTCAACTGGTTCAAGGGGGCGGGCATTGCCACCTGCTCAACTACTGATACCAGCTGGGTTAAGGTTGGGGTTAGGCATTAACATCTGCTTCACTTCTGATACCAGCTGGGTTATGGCAGGGAGAGGGCAATGCCAACTGCTTCCCTCTTAATACCTGCTGGATTAAAGCAGGCGGAGGGCATTGCCACTTACTCTGCTCCTAATTCCAACGGGTTTAAGGTGTGGGTGTATGGGCATTGCCATCTGCTCCTCTCCCGATCCCAGCTGAGTGAAGGCAGGGATGGGCATTGCCACCTGCTCCACTTCTAATATCAGCTAGGTTAAGTTGGGTGGTGGGCATTGCCACCTGCCACTCTCCTAAGACCAGCTGGGTGAAGGCAGGAGACGGGCATTGCCACCTGCTCCCATCCTGCTCCTGGCCTGGGCTTCCCACCATGGCACGTTTTCCACAGGGACATGGTGCCTTGCCTAGGCTTCCCTCCATGGCAGTGCCCTCTGGTGGGGCCCCAGGGTATAAAGTGAGTTGTCTGAAATACGCTTACTCAATTACGTAGTAAGATGGTGTTTTGGGGAACCCACCTTACTTGAGGAAGGAAAAAAGAAGCTTCTATGTCTCTCCCAGAGAAAGAATTGAGCAAAGTAAAATGAGGAAGCAGAGTGATTGAAATTCATGCTTATATTTCATGTCACACCACCCACAGCATTTATGTCATAATATTCAGTATGGACAATATTTGAGACTACGTAAGAATTCTTCCAGAGAACTTGATTTTGAAAGGGAATGCAATCCACTGAGGAAAGATTTTACAGAACGGGGATACCCTGAGAGTGTCATCACTAGTGCAGTAACATGGGCTGCAAGGATCAATAGCAATCAACTGTTTCAGTGTAAAGAACAAAAATGACAGTACTCTTAGGTGGGTGGTGGACTATATGAATGTGGCCAGTGGCATCAGTAAATAGTCAAGAGACTATTAGTGCTTATATACATCAGGATATGAAGATTGTTCCTTGAGATAGATTTAGAAAACAGAAAATAAAATAGCAGCCTGTGGTGACAAATAGAGAAGCTGGGACAAGCAGACAAGCTGAATTTAAGCATTTTGTTGATTGATCCAGAAAGATACATAAGAACTGAATCAGTTATCCAGTGAGGAATTAAGTCATATTGTACTTACCTTCCAAGAATCTGGCTGAGTGCGGCTCACTTTGCTATATACCACCAGGAACCTTTGGATCACCGTCCCCATAATTTTACCCACAGAAATTTACAGCACAATGGCTTATATTTATTAACTAATTTTTATGGATTGATATTTGTAAAATTTATTGTAATATTGTAATATTTACCAGACTATTTATATCTTTATTGGTATAGTTGTGGTCACAGAGGATTAATGTTGATTATACCTGTGTATAATATTTATAAATGGCCAGTCAGTGTAGACTTATGAATGGTATTTCTGTGAAAAGCAACAATCAATTTCTGTGTGCCGGTGGCTGACAGTAGTGACAATTGTTTTTCTCATAGTATTTAGTCAATATTCACTGCCATTCACGTATGTGCACTTTGTACTTTAAAGTATTTAAAATATTTTTTAAAAAATTGAATTTCTTTACTGTATTTTTCAGGGACTTGTTTTCGTTTGGTTAGTCGCAAATAACCATGACAGTCCTAGTTTGTGGATTTGCAAAGTAAAATTTTTGGATAAAAAGAAGAGGCATAGAAATAGGAACAGTTTAATGGAATCTTTATCTATAGTGGTAAAATTAAGTAAGTCAATAAACAAGTGAAATCATACATACAACAAGTAGCTAGCTATCAGATAACAAAAGTAACGAAGCTCTACAGTAGCGAGGCTGCGCATTTACATCTGCTCCTGCAAACAGCGTCTAGCTGGTAATTAACCCTTCTATAGTTTCTAAACAGGATTGACTCTAAGCCATGGTTATACTTCTGGGTTATGTCTCGCAGGATGAAAACAAATGTGTTAACCCTATAATCACCAGAATGTAGATCTTGCCAACTCCCAACAGAATTATGGCAACGTTCAGGAAAATGCTATGAAGGATTAGGAGTGAAGTGATCTCATGTTCAATATTTATTTACGGAACACGTAAATTGAGAGTTTTTAAAAAAATGTTGGGTCAAAGTTAAGTGGGCATGCACTTTTTCTTTTCTTTCACCACGTGCTTTTTTTTTTGCCTCTGAGATAGCATTCTTGATCTAGTCAAAATGTATAGAAAAGGTCTTCTGTGGATAAAGTCAGATAGCTTCTTCTCTGTGAAAAACAACTATTGGTGACGTTTCCATCATTTTCTGCTCTCTCTTTCTTTCCCAGACTCTCCATTTTCTAATTTTTCTTGCAATTTTCTGTTACGTTATCGTGTCTTAATTTAGATTTGACATCCCTGTACACAGTTCCTTTTGAGATTTTATTTACTCCTCTTTGTGTAGCGGTTTGGGATCTCCATTGACCTGAAGAATATTACCCACAGAAATCTTGCACAGGTAGGTATGAATTGCATGTCATCAAAGGAAACATAGAAAAGAGTCCAGTAGCACCTTTAAGATTAACCAACTTTATTGTAGCATAAGATTTCAAGAATCACAGTTCTCTTTAGATACATGTGGAGAAGAGAAAAATATTACAACAGATAATGTGATCCTGTATTACAAACTTAGAAAATTCCCATTCTCATGATATTATGAAACATTTTCTGTTATAATTGGTATAACTGGTAGTAAGACGAGCCTACGAGCATTTGGATGCACGCCTGCTTCGTAGTTGATCTTCCTCAGAAGTTATTCTCAATAAATCTTCCTCAGAAGTTATCTCCCTAAAATTAACCATAATCGTTATAACATAAGGGACACCATACAGCTGAATGGAAACTGAATCATATTAAAGAGCATATGCTATATTATTTAGACTTCTATTACTATACTTCCAATTTTCATTTCCTATGGCATCATGCAATTCATACCTCCCTGTGTACACCAGATAGCGAAATTTTGTGCTCTGGTCGTTAAAGCCCATTAGAGCCTAGGCCTCCATTTCAGTTGCTTGCTTAGAACTATGCTGACTTCCTGGTTTTTACAAATTTTGATAGATATTAGGAAATTATGTTTTTAAATTGTATATACTTATATGCTTCATGTTTCAAATGGTTGTAAAATGTGCACTTAAATTTTATGGTTAACGTACTGGCCAAGTGCTGTAATAATAAATTACTACTACTACCTCCCTGTGCAGGATTTCTGTGGCTGATGTTCTCCAGCTCAACAAAGTGTTGGGGAACATCTATACAAAGAGGAGTAAAAAAAATCTCAAAAGGAAACATGTACAAGGATGAAAATCTAAGGTGAAACAGGATAACACCAAAATAATGCAAGAGAAAATACAAAATGGAGAATAAGGAAGAGAGAGAGAAAGATAGGAGAAAATGATGGAAGTCCCACCAGTGTTTATTTTTGACTAAGTAGAGGCTATCTAACTTCATCCACCTATGACCTTTCTATAGATTTTGAATAGATCAAGAATATTATTTTACAGGTAAATAGAGTGGGCAGCCGAAGAAAAAAAATGCTGATACCAACTTAACTATAGCCCAATATTTTTTAAAAAAACTCTTAATTTACATGTTCCCTAAAACTACACTCCTCCTAATATTTCACAGCATTTTCCAGAACTTTGCCTTCATTTGACTTTATTAGACCCATCTCAGTTATTTGTCTGGGAGAGACATAGAAGCTTTTTTCCCCGTTCTTCAGGTAAGGTGAGTTCCCCGGGCACCATTTTTAATATTGGTCAGAGCATAAATAGCCTGGACTTGACCCCATAGACCAGTCCTTTACCCATCTTCTCACTTGCCTTCCCATAGATGGTCTTTCTCTCAGCAGAGTGGCCTCCACTATCTCCAACTAGAGAAACTTCCAGAAAGTAGCACCTAAGAAAATGGTGGTAATTAGCTGGCTACAGGGAGGAATGGAGTGTTCTGAATTGGAATTCACCCTGATTAGGAATAATTGGGAGGAAATGAGACCATGTGAATTATCACATTTGGTGGACATCTTCCGAGAAATTCTGCTCATCTTCAAATGAGTACAGAATATGCTTTACTCTGCTGTGTTGTCTTCAGATTGGAATGAAGTAATACCTTAAATAATAAAAAATGATTAGTAAAACTTCTGAACAAGGGCTATAATCATCTAAAAGAAAAGATGACGGCTGCAGCAAAGTACACATTGTGTTACTTGGGGAAGGAAATAAATACATCCATAAGTGATGTTTTAAGAAAACAAGCTAAAAGGCCTCCAGCATCAGAAGGATATTTGGTGTTCTGGATATGAATCATTTGTCTCCTCATCCTTCCAAATCCTGTATAAAAGCACCCTCAGTACAAGACTCTACACCCAGTTTCATCCATCATCTCTTCACCAACACCTTCAGAGAGTTTGGTAAGTACTGAGGATGAAGCTTAGAAGCACAGATTAGATACCAGGAACTGGCAATATTGGGTCTAGAGAAGAGGAAAGACGGCAATGAGAGTACTTTTAATATACACAGTGGCGTATCCTACGAAGACATTTTTTCATCTGCTCCAGTAGCCAAGATTAGACATACTGGGATTAAGTTACGAGGGAATATATTTCAATGAAATTTTAGAAGAAAATTCCAATGGGAAGAGCAGTTCAGGAACAGAACCAAATACTTTTGTAGGGATGAGACTGTCCCTCACTGGAAGATTCCCAGCAGACACTGAACAGCCATCTGTAGGGGTTGCATTGAGGAAGTGGTTGAAGGAGGTGGCCTGTAAAACTCCTCCAGTCTCAGAGAATCCAATTTTTTTTAAAAAAAAATATATAGGGGTGTCAGAGAATCACAGAATCATAGACTTGGAAGGGGCCATACAGATCTTCTAGTCCAACCCCCTGTCCAATGCAGGATGAGCCTAAAGCATCTCTGACAAGAATTCATCCAGCCTCTTCTTGAAAACTGCCAACGAACTGCATCAAACCAAAGACTCCACAGAGAATACTGCAATACTTTGAAAGAGAGTGAGCAGATGTCTGGTGTGAAGCTCAAATGCTGAGCAACATGGAAGTTGCCATTCAGTGCTAATTGTCTGGAGTATCAGGGGTATATTGCCTCTTAACATGGAGGCTCAGGCCACCGCTGTTGTAAGAAAGAGGCTTTCAATAGGGGTGATGAATGGACCTCTCCCTCCTACACAGAAACACTGAACTGGTGGTTTTCTTTCTAGATTGGCAGCCAGCTCAAGATGTCTCTGACTCCAATGGAATCAGCCTTGCACACTATTGCCAACATTTTCAAACAATAAACAGTCAAAGGGACTAATGCTCCCATGCTTACCAAGGAAGGACTGGAGAAGATAACTAAGGAGCAGCTCCCCAACTTCATACAGGTGAAAAGGGCTCATTGCATAACAGGAATTGCTCACCTTGGCTGTTTTATGTGCAGTTCAAAGGGAATTGGATGAACTGGGTTGGGATAAGTTTATGGGGTGCGTTGTTGGTTTCTGAAAAAAGTTTGGAGCCCATCAGGAGCATATTCTTCTTCTATAAATCTCCAACCTAGACCAGTTTCCTAGGGAGGAGACAGCGTTATGATACCCTCCTTATCCTCTCCTCACTTGCAGGGTCTCCTGTATTAGCTAGCAAGGGAAATCTCTTTAGATTCTAGGAACAGCATTCATTCCTCCCAGCAGCCTCCACAGAAAGCGTCTTTGTTTCTTACCAAAACTCCTTTCCCATATGAGTAAGTCAGGTTTAGAGATGGGCTCAGACCAGGAAAATACCAAATCATACGGTTCATGGTTTGTCACATTTCACGAACTATAAACTTTCATGAACTTGCCCTGGTTAGCGAACCAGTTCGTTTGGTTTGTAAAAAGATCACTTGAAGGGCAGCAAAAGCCCATCCTCCCATTGCAAAGGAAACTGATTGATAAGTACCAGGCTGTCCTCAGTGATGAACTGAAAAACGAACCGAACGAAAGTTCATGGCAGTTCATCAGAAATGGACTCTGATGAACCACTGGTTCATGAATTATGAACCGGCCTGGTTCATGACGAACTTTAGTTCATATTTTGGTTCATGTCCATTTCTAGTCAGGATACAAGGTCTTCTGCCTTCCCACCACTAATGGGCTCAACATACTTTGCCCACTCCTCTGCGCATTCCTTCCCAGGCAGGTTATTACCTGCCAGTATATTACTACTACAGGGCTGTCATGGAGAGAAAACAGGGGAGAAATATTCCATTTATTTGATCCTGAACTCTTTGGAGGAAGGAGGGGTGAATCCAATTATATTGGATGAGCAAGTGAATAAGCCCAAGAGAGCATGCTTTATATTATTTGGCAATGTAATACAGTGGCATGAGTAGGTATGGAAACAGAGTTGCCATCCAAGTTTGTTGCAAAATCAGGTCTCAGGCTTTTGCCATGGAGCCCATTTTTGATCATAAAAAGCTCTGTTCAATTGGGTGGCAATTTATAAGCAAAAGAAGGTGAAACACGGAAAGGAGGGATGAGAAAATTATCTTTGTGTGCAAGGAGCTGCAGCTCATATTTAAAACAGGGCTGGTGTAATAAAGGAAACTCCATTTCCTACACTTTTTGCCCTATAACTCGACAATAGAAGGGGCTAGAGTCTTACTTGAAAATAAAAAGAAAGCTAGGACTTCATTAAGCATGGCATATATTGTTACAATGTAGGATTGCAATAGTGCCAATTCAATTGCATAGTTAAGAAACAGAAGAAAAGTTCCTCACATAAACCAAGGGACAATGCTGAGAAAATATGTTGAAGCCATCTCCAATTCAATAAAACTTTGCAAGAATTAGATGAAAATGGAAATGCTGTGTTCAGAAATGCCATTCAAGATATTTTTATTGGGAAGGCTGATGAGATAAGTGTGCTTGTTGTTTCATGTCCATGTCAAGCATCTTCTAGTCTAAGATGTTACCATTCAGTTGGAGGAGGGTTGTAAAAGTGGGGGGCTTTTGTCTCAGTGCCCCTGCTGGGATCCTCCCAGAACATCTTACGGCCACTGTGGGGGACAGAACAAATGTTTAATGTTTTACCAATCTCAAAATGTATATTAGTATCATGAAGGGGTGGGAAAGTTGTAAATGTAGCTGAAGAAACTGAGATCTGCTGCAAAATTCCTCAATTGTTTAAGCTTTCTCCTATGAAACCAGAGTTTATGAGGGAGGGAAGACAATGCAGAGGGAATTTTCAGGAAAAGAGTATAACAACCAAAAGGAAAAAAGCCTATCCCTACACTTGTGCACCAATTCCAAAGTGTTTTTAAAAGCTCTTCTAAACATGTTCTACTCAATGGGTCTAAGAGGCGCACACAAATCCAGAAATAATAAATCTTCTTTTGAAATGAGTGGTAATTCAGCAATGGAACTCAAAGAGAAAGAGAAGCTAGAGGGTACTTTGACGCCTTCAACCAACCGCACCACCATCCTATGCTCCTCCATTGAGGCTCAGGACACTTGCTGGCCCACCAGTCATAAAGCAGTCAGAGAAGAAAAGGTTTAGCTATGTAATGTGTGAAAAGTTAATGGAAGGGCACATTCAGTGATGCTGGGTGCCAGAATATGAAATATAAGAAATCCAGAAAGAAAGAAAGAAAGAAAGAAAGAAAGAAAGAAAGAAAGAAAGAAAGAAAGAAAGAAAGAAAAGAATTCCTTTCACAATTTCATAACAATGAAGGTTATTTAAATGAGTGCAACATTAATTGTTAGAACATTCTTTCTTTTTAATCCTTTTTTCAAAGGCCGAAAATACCCCTGGAGCTACAGACAAGAACGTAGAGAATCTAACCAAACTGGGCGACTTTGGTAATGAAAGCGAGTGAAAAGACTGTTCCAAAAGCTTGAGTTTGGCCAGCATGCCTTTAGAAACAAATGAGATCCTGAAAGCCTGCTAAATGAATCTCTCCCACACTCTTGGTTCAAGCCATTAAAAGTCAATAAAATCTGACTAATATTCCTTAGTTGATTGTTTGGTAACTTTATTTTTAGATTTTTCTGAGTTCAATACTGGAAGACATATTCATTTAGATGTCCATCCGTTCCTATCTAAGGCTTGCAAAGAACACCTGCCTTTATTATTACCGGACCAATCGATTAAGCTAATCAGATCTGAAACATACTCAGTGTTAAGATTTTTTAAAAGTTGCTTAATTTATACCCTGCCTTTATACAGTTGGAAGAGTGGGTAGGCCAGGGTCCCACCATGGTGGGATGCATGGTGACAGACGGTGGCAAGAACATGAGGGCAGCGGCGCATCTAGTGAGCTGAGAGTGCATTTACTGTGCGGCTCACAAGCTTCACCTAGTGGTGAGAGATGCACTGGGGTTGGGCTCCTCGAAGGAACCCTTTGATACCCAGACTCGTGAACTCCAGTTACTGATCCAGCAATGTCAGAGGCTCACAGGTCACTTCTCGCGCAGCGTGAAAGCCATGCACGAACTGCGCCAGACACAGGTCAGGACAGGTGTGCCAGAGCATGTTCTGATCACTGACATTAGCACTCGCTGGAACTCCACCTGCACCATGCTTGAGCGCTTGGTGGAGCAGCAGGCCGCACTCCATGCGTGGCTCTCCGAGAACGGCGGTGCGAGTCAGGTGGGTGAGTTCAGCCGGGAGGATTGGCTCACCGTCACCCAGACAGTGGAGGTCCTGAAGCCCTTCAAGGACTTCACTGTGGCAGTCTCGTCAGACATGGTGACCCTCGGTCTGGTCATTCCCCTGGTGCACACGCTCCAGAGGAATCTGGCCACCCTTGCAGACCGGGTCACACCCCGTGCTGACCTTGTTCCAGTGGTGCGCGCACTAGTGAGAAGGCTGCAGCATGGCATAGCTGCCAGGCTAACTCCTCTCACTAAGGACGAGTCATACATGTTGGCAACCATGTGTGACCCATGCATAAAGGGCACTTTCACCGAGCGGGATGGGAACTTCACCCAAGCCAGAGACGGGCTCTGCTCTTGGGTGTGGTGCAGGCAGGCCGCGAGGGGACACCTGTCAACAGGGGGGACGCAAGAGGGGCCCTGCCGTGCGGGTCCCTCTGGCACCCCCTCTGCGCAGCCCCCCCCCCCCCCCGGCGGCCACCACCGGAGTGCCAATGGAGATGGATATGCTCTGGTGGGCCCTCGTCCCCTCTGGGGTCGTCAGGACCATGAGAGAGGATCCGGCGGAGGCAATGGTCAGGGACTATCTTGCGGAGCCCTGCAAGTCGCTCTCCACCAATCCGCTCAGCTACTGGGCCAAGAAAGAGTCAGTCTGGCCAGACCTCTCCCTTGAGGCGCAGCGGCTGCTCTCATGCCCTCCGACGAGCGTGGAGAGCGAGCGCTTGTTTTCTCATGTGGACGACATTGTCGGCCCACATCGCTCTCGCCTTCTCCCATGGAGAGTCGAGCAGTTGACCTTCCTGAAGGTCAACTCTCGCCTCTTCGATTTCTCAGGACTGGACTTCCAGAGTGACTGAGGTGAGCCCAACTTGTGGCCTGCATCCTCTGCGAGTCCAATCCTTTGGAATCGCGCTCTCCCCTGCATAAAACACTGTAGACACAGTTCAAACCGGCCGGCAGAGGGAGGGTGGTTAGGAACCAGTGGCAAAGGGAATCCACCCAGCAATTTGAAGCCCCCACCCCAAGGGAATTCAAAACATCTCCCAGCACTGAGACAGACCCTGTGGGACCAAATTTATGCTGAAAAACAATGCCCCAGAAACATGGATTGCCACTGGAGGGAGAAATAGGTTAGATAGGGATTGCTTAGGTGGGGATTAGAGAATGGGAAAATGTCAGACCTTGCTGTTTTGAATGTTTAAAATGTTTTTAACTCTTGAAATCTCTGTAAACAAAAAAACCCCCAAAAAAGTTGTAATAAAGTTTTTTCAAAGTTGAAATGTTCATGTAAACCCCCACCCCCAAAAAAGTTGGAAAATGTTACTGTTTGTTTTGCTGGGGCGGGGGGGGGGGAATGCGGGAAGAGTTGGGGATGGGCACCAGCCAATGATGATCTCTCGCAGATGTTTCCAGGTAAATGCTGAGGCTGGTGTGGGGGTGGGGGGAAACCTCTGCAACACTGCTCCAGAAATACCGCTGTCCAGTGCCTTGGCAGTGCCCAGTCCAGCTTTTTGTGCCTGAACTGAAAGCATAGCCGCAGGAAATGACATTGGTTCTGCTGGGCCTTGTTGCAGTGGTTTCCCCCCATTAAGTTTGGTTATGGAGGGATGGTTGGGTGATGGGCTCACGCGCATAGAGATAAAGAAATTTTGAAACGGAAAAAGTATTTCTTTGATGTGAGGTTGGTTCCCAGCATAGGGAACAATGGGGCAGGCTGGCCAGCCTTCTCTGTAGGTGGTGGGGGTGTCAGGGGGTGGTTGTCTGTGTGTCAGGTGCTCTTTCCCAGGGACAAGTTGGCACCATTGTGGCACCCCTGGGCTGTGTGGAATTGCCCTGGGAAAGAGAGTTTAGAAGTTCCTAGCATAGGGAACAAAGGGAGAGGGCTGGTCAGCCTGTTCCTGGGGTTATGGGTATGGGGCTGCTGGGGGTGGATTTGGGTCTGTGAGGGGCTAATGTGTGGATTTGGGTCTGTGTTTGGCAGATGGGGGGAATTGGGTTTGTGTGGTGCTGTAGGGGGTGGACTTTGGGGGCTGAGAGCACCTACTTGGGGAGGCCATGAAATGGCCCCCCAAGTGGCAGCAGGCTGAGCCTTGGTGGGGGGTGGGAGTAGAGGTGGGAGAAGGGTCCCAGAGGGTTGGGGGGCATTTTGCATGCAAAATGCCACCCCTGGCAAGACAAGCCTCCCCCAGGTGGAATTGGTGGAGAAAAGAGCACCTACTTGGGGACCCATGAAATGCCCCCCCAAGTGGGAGGAGGCTGAGCCTTGGTGGGGGGTGGGAGTAGAGGTGGAAGAAGGGCCCCAGAGGGTTGGGGGGCATTTTGCATCGCTCTCGCCTTCTCCCATGGAGAGTCGAGCAGTTGACCTTCCTGAAGGTCAACTCTCGCCTCTTCGATTTCTCAGGACTGGACTTCCAGAGTGACTGAGGAGAGCCCAACTTGTGGCCTGCATCCTCTGCGAGTCCAGTCCTTTGGAATCGCGCTCTCCCCTGCATAAAACACTGTAGACACAGTTCAAACCGGCCGGCAGAGGGAGGGTGGTTAGGAACCAGTGGCAAAGGGAATCCACCCAGCAATTTGAAGCCCCCACCCCAAGGGAATTCAAAACATCTCCCAGCACTGAGACAGACCCTGTGGGACCAAATTTATGCTGAAAAACAATGCCCCAGAAACATGGATTGCCATTGGAGGGAGAAATAGGTTAGATAGGGATTGCTTAGGTGGGGATTAGGGAATGGGAAAATGTCAGATCCTGCTGTTTGGAATGTTTAAAATGTTTTTTCAGAGTTGAAATCTTTGTTTAAAAAAAAAAACCATCCCAAAAAAGTTGAAATGTTTTTTAAGAGTTGACATTTTCTTAAAAAAAAAAAAATTGTAATAATGTTTTTTCAAAGTTGAAATGTTTATTTATAAAACCAACCCCCCCCCCAAAGGTTGAAATGTTACTGTTTGGTTTGCTGGGGGGGGGGGAATGCGGAGTTGGGGATGGGCACCAGAAAATGACGATCTCTTGCAGATGTTTCCAGGTAAATGCTGAGGCTGGTGTGGGGGTGGGGGGAAACCTCTGCAACACTGCTCCAGAAATACCACTGTCCAGTGCCTTGGCAGTGCCCAGTCCAGCTTTTTGTGGCAGAACTGAAAGCATAGCCGCAGGAAATGACATTGGTTCTGCTGGACCTTGTTGCAGTGGTTTCCCCCCATTAAGTTTGGTTATGGAGGGAGGGTTGTAGGAAGCTGGTAGTTATGTTAATCTTGTCTAGTGGGCTTCTTTTTCCATGCCCTGTTGTGCCCTCCTACTATGTAACCTGAATATGTTCAAAAATTTAGAGTTTGTCAAAAAGAAATTTCTTTAAGATTCTCTGATGTGTAGTGAATTGTGTTGTCCTTTTGTGTGGGAGACAGTTAGTGTGATTTGATGTGATTTGTTGACCTATTGTACTTTGAAAGTGATAAAATAAAGTTTTTTCAAACTTGAATCATTGTGTGTGTGTCCCCTTCTGTGATGTGAGGTTGGTTCCCAGCATTGGGAACAATGGGGCAGGCTGGCCAGCCTTCTCTGGGGGGGGGGGTTCAGGGGGTGGTTGTCTGTGTGTAAAGTGCTCTTTCCCAGGGACAAGTTGGCACTCAGGAGTGTGCCCAACATTGTGGCACCCCGGGGCTGTACAGCTTTGCCCTGGGAAAGAGAGTTTAGAAGTTCCCAAAGGGGGAGGGCTGGCCGGTCTGTTCCTGGGGTCATGGAGGGTGTGGGGCTGCTGGGGGTGGATTTGGGTCTGTGAGGGGCTAATGTGGGGATTTGGATCTGTGTATGGCAGCTGGGGGGGAATTGGGTTTGTGTGGGGCAGTAGGGGGTGGACATTTGGCCTGAGAGCACCTACTTGGGGAGTAGGTGCCCCCCCAAGTGGGAGCAGGCTGAGCCATGGTGGGGGGGTGGGAGTAAGGGTGGGAGAAGGGCCCCTGAGGGTAGTAGAGAAAAGAGCACCTATTGGGGAGGCCATGAAATGGCCACCCCAAGTGGGAGCAGGCTGAGTCTTGGTGGGGGGTGGGAGGAACGGTGGGAGAAGGGCCCCAGAGGGTTGGGGGGCATTTTGCATGCAAAATGCCACCCCTGGCAAAGGAAGCCTGCCTCTTCATTTTTTCCCCATAGGAAATAATGAAGAAGAAGATGAGCAGCAGCAAGCTAACAATATGCGCTCCATTCCCTTTCTTATGCGAGGATAGGGGTCCCTCAAAGTCCAATCGGTCTGAAACTTGGGGGGTTGTTAGAGAGGAGTTAGAGGAAGGTCCCCACCAATGTTGGGTTGATTCAGTGAGAAAATGCCTCCCCCAGGCGTCCGGGAAGACGGAGACATTTTCCCATTGAAAAAACCCGAAAGAAACCCAAAACAACCCGAAACAAACCCGAAACGCTGTTTCCGAAACAGATTCTTGTTTCGGGTAAACCCGAAACAAGAAACACAAAACGGTGTGCCTTTGCACACCCCTACTGTCAACTATTTATTTCTGAGTATATGCAAACAGGCAGTGAGACAAGTCTACAGAAATGGTGATAGTTAGACAATAGCAACTTTCTGTTCTTTCTTATCTTTTCCTTAGCTGAAAGCCTAGTGCAAGGCAACTTTTTATATGCTGTGTGCTTTCTGTATTTTATATCCTCTGTAGTTCAATAAAAACCTGTCTTTGGTGTTCACTCATGGGACTCCTGCTTGGGCCATTTCTAGGACTCTGTTCACACTCAGAGGCTCATCAGCTTCCCCAAAAGCTGGTGATGGGATATGCCTCTTAAAGTTTGGGTGATTGTGGCAAAGTTAATTCAGATCATGGATGCCTATTGCCTACACACTAAACATTCTCCTGTGTTAGATTGGGGACCTTGCAGAACTGGGCAGTGGGGGGTTGAGGGGTAGGTGGTGGAGTGAGCAGTTTCCCAAGGGAACAGACTAGCTCGCCTGGGTTTCAGCGAAGGACACATTTATCTGGACTGTGATTTATTGGCCAAGTATCTCCTCTGTATGCATAAGGTCCCAGGTTGAGCTTTCAGTGTCTATAATGCATCTGCAGTTTCCCTTCACACACTAGCAATTTTCACAAACCGTAACCCTTCCCTAGAAGAAAACACACAAATGTCCAAGAACGGAGTTTTTCTAAACCTGATGCTTGGAAAATTCCAGCATCACCAATCATTGCCACGTAGCACAGCCTAGGAAAGAAGTAGCTCCGCTTGGAAAGATGGTAGGAACAGTCACAATGGCCCCTGACAATAGGACAAAATCCAACATCAGGGGGGTGGCTGTAAGGCATCGCTTTTTAGGAGGGCCCCCTAATCAAATACAAACACAGAAGTACACAGGAACCTTCAGCGCTGTGGATCTTAACATTGATATTCCATAAAAATTCATTGATGTTCCCTTTCTTTTTTTTCTTTGGCTTGATTACTTGTATTAATTACTTGCTCTTTCTTAGTTTGTTAGATATTAAAGTTTGTCGTGTGTTTCACTGGCCTTCACATGGGTTCCTCTCCAGTAACATCAGCTGATTAAAAACTTGCCATTATTAGTGAAACATCCTCACAGGACTTACAGTCTTCAAGAATGAAAGAAGACTAGAGGATCTGGCTTGGCACTCACCTTCCCTCAGCCCTCCAAACGGTAGCTGTAAATATTGAGGCGGTGCGCCCTCTCATCAGTGAGGTCTCCTCCATCCATAAAAGAGTTGTCCTTCAGCTTGGTGTCCTTCAGCCCTCTGTAGATAAATGGCTCTATTGGGTCAGGAACCTCCATTAATGGGAAGAAGGCCAACTGCATGTTCAGAAAAATGTCTGCAACCATATATGCCCTCACATCCAAAGGGCAAAGTCCTGCCCCTACCACTAGAAAGGATAGTCACACAAATAATACATTTTTAAAAAAATCCTAGTTTTCACTTGAAGAGTTTGGGCTAATGCATGGGGTTCTTCCCCTTCTCGTTTTACTGTTTTCATAACCCTATGAGACCCTGTGATGCAGAGTGGTAAGCTGCAGTATTGCAGCCCAAGCTCTGCTCGTGACATGAGTTGAATCGTTGCGGAAGCTGGGTTCAGGTAGCTGGCTCAGGGTTGACTCCGCCTTCTAGCCTTCTGAGGTCGGTAAAACGAGAAGCCAGTTTCCTGGGTGTAAAGTGTAGATGACTGGGGAAGGCAATGGCAAACCACCCTATAAAAAGTCTGCCAAGAAAACATCATGATGTGACATCCTTGCATGGGTCAGTAATGACTCGGTGCCTGCACAGGGGACTACCTTTACCTTTACCTTATCAGATTCAAGTCCCCAAGAAGGCAGGCTTTTGGCTGATATACTTCCACTTCTAGCAAATGAAAGAGTGATAGGGTAGAGTGACAACCAGACCAAGAAGATCCTACTCCTCCTGCCCACCTGACACCAGCTCAGAGGGCTAGTTCCAAGGGCTCTTCCATTGTGGTTCAGCAGATCTCTCTTATCCCCATGTTTGCCCAGCCACTGATTGACGTATCTGACACATCTATGGGCCATTAAGCTGAGCAAGGACTCCGTCCTTTATCTGACTCCCACCTGCCTTCTGAACTGGGGGTGGGGGGAGTGCCATACCCCTTCTAATTTTTTGCTTGTTTGTTTCAGAAGACTGAGGGTCATTCTATAAGCTTTTCTGAGTTTTTTTTTAAATTTTTTTATTGGATTAGATGTCATTAAATTGTACATTACAATCAGTTTCCTTTAATTTTTCCAATTCTAACCCCCTCCCTTTCCCCCCCTTTTGTTGACTTCCAACAGTTTTCCAACCCCTTGTCCCTTTTCCCTTACTCATTTCAAATTTATTCTATCTATCAAACGTAAACTTTCACTTTCTTCTAAGCTTATCTATATCACACAGTGCTCCTTCTGTCTTCCTACTTACTTTAACAACTAAATAATGCATAACTAAATAATACATTCTTGGCATATTTTCTTTTGATAATAATCATTTAGCTAATTTTGGTACTCTATACCCTATCTTATAATCTCATCTTCAATATGGGACAAACAATTTATCCCTCATTTAGCATAATTTTAGATACTTCTATAAACAGTACATTCAATATTAGTCAACCAATTTAACTTATACTCTATATATTACTTTTTCTACATATCTTATCTTCATACTGTTTTAATTATATAATTATATTATTCTTCCATTATGCAACTATCCACCAAAAATAGTCAACCAATTTGACCCATATATACCTCCAAACTAATAGCTTTTCTGAGTTTTGATTTTTAGTTGTTTAAATATTTCTCACCCAGCAAGTGAATCCAACCTTCTAGTTGGAGGCCCGGAGTGAAGTGGCACGATACAGCCAGCGTGAATCAACATAGGGGTCTTGCCTGCTCTGCTCCTTTATTTTTCAACCTTATTTTTGGGGGTAACAGAGCCCCCCAGGACTCCATAGAGGCTTCCCTTTGAGGCAGAGACCAGTGCCCACAAACAAATGAGACTGAAGTCTACAGTGCACCTTCACAACCACACTGCAGGCCCTTTTTTCTATGTGGAAGAAAGCACAAGAATTTCAGTTCCCGTGGCTAAGGAAAAAACTGCTGTCATACATCCCACTGTAGAATTCCTTATCTGCGCAGATCTGGAGCTCTTGCTAGGGAAGGCTACAAGGCATACCACCTCATTTGATTCTGAAGGCCTGGCCCTTTTCCGGTGCAGGAGCCTGCCTTTTTTCCAGGGACCCATATTTTTCTTTTAACCCAAACAGTCATGGCGATTGATGAGCACAGTACACTTTTTGAACAGCTTCCTACATAGCATTTCACAATCCGCTTCGGTTAATTCGGAAAAAATGTGTGTGTGGGGGGGGGGGTAGCCTTTTTTGTTGTTTTTCTTATGCTTGTTGGAAAGATTGCCTGATTTGTATACCCAGCATGCATTGCAACGACATGATCCTCATCCCCCACCCCAGACTCATTGGTGCCTTCAGCACTTTGGCCTTTTTTGCATTCACCGCTTTGGCATTTTTTTGCCTCCTGTCCTTTCAACTCGGATGACTCAGCTATTTCCTCTCCTTACAGATGGCCTCTCTTCACCAAACCGTGCAGTAGTAACTGCACAAACTTCACCATTAACCCTTTCTCAGTTAACCCCTGCAGACACCTAACTGAACCTCATTAGCATCAAAGAGCTCTAGGCTCACCTGCTGCTCCGCCTGCTCCCTGCTTCAAGGCCAGTGTTCCATCCCAAGCACTCCTTTGCCTGACCATGCCCTGGCAGATGCAGCTAGCCACCAATGCTTCCTCGGACACTATCTTGCATAACAAAGAGGAGTTTGTTGCACGCCCTAGTCATTGGGAAGCACGGGTAGTGGAGAACCAAACACAGTTCTCCTAATACTTTCCCCTCAAACCTTCCTCTTCCTTCCTCTCTGCTTGGAGCCTCCATCCCATTGCCCCTCCATGAAACTGGAATGAAGTCATATGCCAAGTCACATTTCTTTCATTGGAGTGGGTTAATGTTCAGACCCCTTCTCCATACTGGGAGAACAGTTTATATATATGGAATATCATAACTCCTTTTTCATCATGTGTCTTAAGCACAAAACATTGTCTGGCAAGGCAGAACTGATGCCAATCCTGGCAGGAGTTGGAAAGTTACCAGAAGGTGTGTCAGATTGACTAGCTGACCCTCTGTTAGCTAATCTGCCTTAAAGATGGGGAATTAATAAGCAGTCAGCTAGTATTAAGGGATCAAGACCGGTGTATACTAAGGTCAGTAATCCTGGATTTCGCCCAATAAGAGAGAGGAGACTAATATTTCAAAGCATCAAAGATGTTAATTAAAAACCTTGAGTGAAAAGTACATGAGAATCACACACATTCATTACAAGACTAGAGAATAAAAGGTGAGAAAAATAGAGACTGTTGCACTAGCAGGAATATCATTGGTGGGCAATACACACCTGTCCTGGTGAGAGCAGAGATCCAGCAGCAAAGGGCAGAAGGCCTATTGAGATGCCAGCAAGGCACTAGGTGGGGTGGGGTAGGAGGAGCCCTGGGGAGTTCGAGCATCTCCCTTATATAGTCCATTTCAGCCCCTTGGCTTGACCTGGGGTGGGCTTATGCCCTATCAAATGATCCTCCGGAAATTTACAAAAAGTAAATGGTGTGCCACTCGGGTGGGAAAAAGGAGATCCAGACTGGGTGCTTAGGAGCCTAATGTTTGTGTTTGTGACACCTCAAGAATAACAAAGGGACAGGAGGAAGAGCGGGTGAGGGGCGATTGATTTTTATGATGGTCCATGGCGACACTTCCAAAGGGAAGAAAGGGCAGAAGGGAAGGGCGGATGAAAAGTGATCTGCATTTTAGGATCATCCATCGCTTGATGGCTGGAAGCGATTATCTTGATTGTGGGATTACTAGGAGATACTGAAGCGCCTTTTGCTCCTGGCATCTCCGTATCAAGAGGCCAAGCTGAGACACAGACATGCCAGGGCTTCCACAGCAAAAATAGTTGTCATTTTAAAACTGACTCTGGGAAAATGGCTTCTCTTTCTTTCACTGCTAGTCCTAGTTCCTGCAAGAATCTCAGCAGGGGCTGGCATCTTGGCAAGCAGGCCCATTTATTTGGGTGCAGTGTGGGCAGAGTGTTTGCAGAAAGGGTGGCTTGTGGGTGCTGATCAGGGGGCTGCCCTGCCAGTCCCATGACATTCCTTCTTTATGCATCATATTGGCCTCAGTACCAAGTTATGCGCAGTCCACAAAGTCTATGTCCAGATTCCAGGAGGGGGGGGGGGGTCCAGGCAACACTCCGTGCCTCAGAGAAGCACTTAAGTGAAACTAAGACCTCTTCCAGAAGGTCCTGCTTCATCTAATCAAAGCTCTTCTGTACTTTCCCTCACCCACCTTTCCCATCTGAGGTTTTCCGGGATATGACAAGCCCTTCCCATCTGGCAATTGCAGGACGTCAAGCACCCTCTTCATCTTTAGTTTCACCCAGATGTGCACAAACAAGCATTTCCAAATTCATTGTTTCACCTTTAAACAAGCCATTAAGCTATTGCTTCAGGGGCAGAAGATGGATTTATATCCTGGGCTTTTCAGCCAAGAGCTCAGTGTGTGTGTTCCTTGGATCCACATGTACACCATCGGACACGTGTCTGAGCCTTCTTCCCACAAAACGCTCGTTATTCATGCTGCTGCATTTACAGACATCCTTCCTCTCCTAGACTGGTACATAACGCCCTACCCTTTCTCCCTCTTCCTCATTGATTTCCTAGTTAGCGTTGTGTGCATGCCTTGTATGCATTCTATACAATTGTTCTTTTTACCGCTTCCTGTTGAACATTCACCTGGTTCATTCAGAGACTTCTCTTCAGGTATAATCCATGTATAGATTGGTGGAGATCTCGTAGTTTCCCCCTCTCTCTGTGGCCCTTTTATGTCAATTCCCCCACCTCATGATGAGACCCCCTCATTTGTGTAACGGTAGGATTAGATGGATATCAAAACAATAAATCTCACAGTACTTGACTCCCAAGAATCCCAGATTAAAGATATCAAACAATCCCCTAAGGTATATTAGTCAGATTTTTATTGACTGGTCGCGTCTTGAAACAAGAGTGCGGAAAAAAATCCATTTATCAGGCTTTTGGGATCTCATTTGTCTTTGAGGGCATGGTGGCCTCATTAAATTTACTTATTTTGAACAGTAATTTCAAACGATACATCATTCTTGTTTAAGAAATCGCTGATTTGAGTCCTGAAACTTGCTATCAAAGTATCTTGAGAGGTATTTTCAGCCTGTATTTGAAAAAAAAAAAGAATTAAAAAGAATGTTCTTATAATTATTGTTGTATTCATACTCATTTAAATAACTTTCATTGTTTTGCAATTGAGAACGGAACTTTTTTTGTATTTCTTACTCTTCAAATTTTGGCACCCACCATCACTGACAGAGCACTTCTATTAACCATTCAATCAATGCACGGCTAAACCTCTTCTCTGCCTGCTTTATGAGTGGTGGTCTACCAAGTATCTTGAGCCTCACTGGAGGTTCATGGTTGAGGGTGTGAAAGTACTATCTAGCCTCTGTTTCTCTTTTATTTTTGTTGCTGGATCATGACCCACCTTGCCATGTATTTCTGAAATAGATTTATTATTTCTGGATTTCTGTGTGTCTCTTAGATCTCTTGAAAGATAACATGTTTTGGGGACTTTTTTTTGAAAAACATGGAATTGGTGCACAACTGCAGTAATAGGTTTTCGGAAAGTAGTAGGCCTCTTTCATGGAGCTTGTCGATCATTTCAGCTGACAGATTTTTGGGGGGAGGGATTTGTCCATTTCTCTGGATATTCTCTCTGAGTTTTCTTCCATCCCTCATAAACTCCGGTTTCATTCAAGAAAAGCTAAACAGTAGGGGTGCGTGCTTTGGGTTCCTGGTTCGGAAAAAAATAAACCAGGCCCTATTCGTAAAGATCCAATATTTCTGAATTGGGGACAGTATGATGGCCCCGATTCAAAAATACCAAATCAAAGCTTCCCGAAACGATTTGGGTCACTTCGGGAAGGTTCGGGGCCTTTTAAAGGGCTCCCTCCCACCACCACCCCACTTACCAAGGACATCATGGTGACAGGTGAAGTGGCCACCCTGCTGGCTGCTGCGGCGGCTGAACCGGCAGTGCGGGTGGCGCAGCTGCTGGCTGCAGCCTTTCCCATTGCCCTGCTGGGCGCTACGGCGGAGGAGGTGCCTGCTCCGACCTTCAGGAAAGGTAAGTGGGGTTGGGGTGAGGGGAAGGGGGCTCGGGGGGAGGTGGGTTTCTCACTTTGGTGTGCTCTGAATCATTAAGAAGCATACCGAAGTGATTCCGATAACCCAAACCCGAAGCGGCTTGCCACTTCAGGTATTGGATTATTCCGAATCTTTTTCCTGCTTCGAGTAAACCCAAATATTTCCCTAGTGCACACCCCTACTAAACAGTTGTGTTGACTCTTAATCTGGCCCTCATGACTGGGTTGTTGTAAGGGTACAGATATAAAAAAATAAACTGTTGTTGTTTGTCACAAAATCTAGACAGCATTGGGAGTCTCTTCACCAAGGCTGCTGCAAATATCATGTCAAATGTGCTTGAGGTTCTAATAGGCCATGTTTTAATGAAGGATGGTCAAGCACCCATCAGTTCAACTCACAACCTGTTTCCCAGTTGTGGAGGCACACCCTTCACTCAAGAATACACCCCATTGTTTCACCTATTGTGACTGCACTGTCTCATGCAAAAGCATAAATCATAGAAGAGAGGATATTTGGGGACAGCAGTTATTGGCTTCTACAGAGCAAGAGCTGAGACTTGTCACCAGTGAAACTAATGATGCCCTACCCGTACTAGACATAAAGCCTCCTTTATTCACCCCTCTGGATAATACCACATTGGATGAGGAAGTTCTGGAATCCTTTAAGGCCCTGCCTTTAGATGAGCAAAGGATGGTCACGGATAGACTGGAAGCCGTGAGAACTAAATTTTTAAAGAATATGCTGGACAATTCTGGTCCCTCTATCAGTTCAATGGCAGGAGTGGAAGCACCACCAGCACCATCAGCACCATCAGCGAACGCCGAGTGTACTGGGATTCAAGTCCAAGCAGTTGTCCACCGACTTACGCCTTCCGGATTCCTCTCTTCAACTGTGCAAAGGGAGGGCGGGGCTTCTAGCTCTATAGCAGGGTGGAGGAATAAGGCCAAAGACCAGGACTTCATAGAATATCTTAAAACCTTTGATATTGTCCTTCTCCAGGAGACTTGGGCCCAAACTCCCTTATTTCTTGAGGGATTTAGATCCTACTCCCTTCCAGCATCTAGGACTAGTAGTAGTGGATGCCCTCATGCAGGCCTAACCATCCTTGTGTCCTCTAGTCTTGATTTAAACTCTACTAATCTCCCAGGCTGCCCTCCTATTGCTCAAGGCATTATGATAAATTGTGGAAGTTCTCCTTTAATAAAACTAAATATTTATATCACTCCTTTCTCTGATAGATCTATTTTGTCCTCCTATTGGAGCAGTTTGGCGTTGGTGATAATATTCCATCACTTTTTAGTAATTTGGGTCTTGATCAGGATGCCTTGCTGTTTTTATTTACTCCCCCAATGAGACGCTCTAAGGACACTTTGTCAAATCCAGCAGGCTTGAAGCTAGCATGATTTTTGCTTCCAATTCTGCAAAATCTGGCTGAATGGCCTGAAAGATTTTGACAAATCATATGAGTACACATATATTTCTACAAGGCGCTGCAGGGTTATTGACTATATTTTAGTCTCCCCTTCTTTTAGGTCACATGTCTCTGGCTTTACAATTGGAGATCAGATTCTTAGTGATCTTTTACCCCTGATTTGGGTCTTTGACATTAAGGGGAATTCCTCAGGATGTGGAATTTCTGTCTAGGATTCCACGATCTCCGGATCTTGGACATAAGACTCTGGAGGTACTGAAATCAAACATTAGTTTAGACCTTAAATCTGCATTAATAAATTCTTCTGATCCCTTAGAGGTGACACAAACTTATGGGAACTTATTAAATATCATTACAGAATCCTTAAAACAGGATTCCAGAAGGGCTGTACCAAAGCAAGTAGCGAGTTCTCAGACGGCCGTACGTTTTGATGGTGCATGCAGGAATATAAAAGCCCATCTACGTACTATTTACTGTAATTTTCGTGATTCTGCAGCTACCTGCTTGCCAGTGGAGTATCAGATAACTAAAAATCATTTACACCAGGTTACAAGGATTAAGAGGCTGACCTTTATTAATAAACAATGGGAACAACTCTGATGCGCCCTTACCCTGAATGATTCCAGGCAATTCTGGGCTATAATCAATGGTGCTATTCGCTCTGAGATCCCTTATATATCAGCCATTTCCCCCGATACATGGTTTCAGTATTTTTTGGACCTATTCTGTGAAGATCCCCCTAATGGAATGCAACTGGTTTATTCTCCCCTGGATGGTCTCCCAGAGTGGCCTCCTGTCACTCCAGAGGAAATAACAACTCTTATAGATCAGCTCAAATCAGGTAAATCTCCTGGTCCAGATGTGATAATCCCAGAGGTGCTGAAAGCTGATCCAGAGTGGTGGGCCCCTCTGCTTGCTTCTCTCTTCACTATGGTAAACAAGACTGGCCAGATGCCAGATGCCTGGACCAATGCGATTATTGTTCCCATTTATAAGAAGGGTTGTTATCTCAACCCCTCTAACTTTAGACCAATCAGCCTTCTGTCCGTTATTGGGAAACTCTACGCTAAATTCTTGCAAATCAAACTCAGCACTTGGATGTCATCTAGTAAAATATTAGGCCCAGAACAGGTGGGGTGTTGCCAGGGGAGTTCAGCTTTGGATAATTGTTTAGTCCTCGCTCATTTGATTAATAAATACACGAGCAGGAAAAGATCTAAACTGTATATTGCCTTTCTGGACCTTAAGGGAGCCTTTGACTCTGTCTCAAGAGAACTTCTCTGGGCAAAGCTCGAGGGGATGTCACTAGATAAGAGGTTATTATCTCTTATCAAAAGACTTTACTCAGCAACGTCTTGCCAGGTCAGATGTTCTTCCCTCGGGAGACTCTCACCCAGGATTCTTAATAAGAAGGGGGTTAAGCAGGGGTGCATTTTAGCCCCCCATCTGTTTAATCTTTTTTAAAATGATCTTGCCCCCTTTTTGTCACTGGTTGATGGTCACAGTCCTAGACGTGGCTCCGTTTCTATCCCTTTGTTATTATATGCAGATGATGCGGTTCTTCTGTCTTCTTCCCGTGTTGGATTGAATAGTTTATTGAACCATTGCCTTGAATACTGTGTGACCAACAGACTGGAGTTAAACTATGAAAAATCTAAAGTGTTGGTTCTCCCCAGTTCCCGGAAACTGCATAACTGGATTGTCAATGGTAATAGACTTGAACAAGTTAAGCACTTTAAATACCTGGGTGTCTATTTCCAATCTAATTTTTCGTGGACATTCCACCGTAGGATGGTTATCAATACAGACAAAGTTAATGCTGCAGCAATATCCCACTTTTATTTTTCTGATCGAGGTAACCAATATGTGCCTGCTGCTCTTAAGGCCTTCAGTGCAATGCTTCTAGCACAGAATATTCCAGTTGTTAAAACCCTAATAGCTAACTAAGTTGCCCCTTCTTAGTAAATCACAGAGCCATAAAGCTTGGAAGATTATAGGCATGGTCGAATGGGCCATGTTTGAGTCATGGAAGACCAAACACCTAGAGATTCAGCTCACATCCTCTTTGCCAGTCATGAAAAAGAAGCTGATTTCTCAATGATCAGTTTGACAGTTCGCTGATAGATGTGTGGTTGGTGACAGACGTTTCAGCATATTGTAACAGTGCCATAGAGCACGGGGCAACTGGTCTTTATCTCTTCCATTCACCGGGAAAGGATTCATTAAAAAAAAACTCAGTAATTACATTCTAAGATTCTAACAATATATTGCTATGATCACTGAAGTCCCAGTTTACATTTTGGTTTTAAGTAAGACTCCAGCCCTTTGCATTGTGGAGGTATAAGGCAAATGGTGTAAGTAACTTATTTCCATTTATTGCATCATAGACCCTTTTCTGAAGATCAGCTGCAGATCATTGTACGCAAGGATAATTTTATCATTCATCCCTTGGGTATTTGGTGTTCCTTTGCTTACAAATTGCCACCCAATCAAACAGAGCTTTTCTACCAGCAACGATGGATTTCATAGCAAAAAGGCACTCCCGGAGCGCGCCTGCGCGCTTACCCGGGTGCCTCCATTTGCCCTCATGCACGGAGGGAGTGAAGACGGCGTTCCCGGGCATCCGGGTGCCTGGCGGGGGCGGGGTTGAAGCCGTTATTGGCTTCCCCCGCCTTCCCCCTCTGCGCAGTATTGGGGCAAGCTCGTCCCACCCTCCTCACCCTTATGATGGCAGTACAGGTATAGCCGGTCGCTGGTTTCAGGGCCAGGTAGGAATTTTTTCACTCCTCACCTGATTGGCCTTTGGTGAGAGGTGTTTTTCGCCTACCTTGTACTGCCAAGTTAGTGGGAGGTTTGTTATTGTTAGTGTTGAGTTTGGCAGGTTAGCTGGGGTAGGCAGAGCGGGCTGGTGAGCACCCGGTGGCACATCCCCATTGGTGGGGAATGGGGGTCTGTCTCGGATCGGCTGGCGGGCTTTGCGGCTGCCAGCTGAGAGGGCAGACTGCCCTTGGGACCCCCTGGAAAAGGCCTTCCCTCGGGCTTTACGGCTGGGGTGTATGGCGCTTTAAAGGGGGGTACCATTCGCCTGGCCGGCTGGGTTACAGCCATGCATTGGATGGCTCGCGCCTAGGGCAGGGGGTGCTCGCCCATGCAGTACGAGGAGCTGGTCTGAGTGACCCCCTTGCTCGAACTGTACCGCTAGTTACACCCTTGCCGTTATTAATTTCCTAGTTCAATATTATAAGTTGTTTGGTCAATAAATGGCCCTGTTTCTCCCAAGCCTTGTGTCCGTCTCTTCTTTCCGAATATGGGGGCAAAAGTCAGAGTCTGATTCTGACATATAATATAAAGCAGACTCTCCAGTCATTATTCACTTGCTCCTCCAATGTAATTGGGTTTTCCACTTCTTCCTGACATAGAGGGCTCTTTTATTCCCTGTTTGCTCTACACAACGACGCTCTGAGATATCATTCCCAAACTGAGGTAGAGGGATGCAGTGGTATGCTGGCAGGTAACAATCGGGCTGCCAAGGAATGGAAAAAAGAGCAGGGAGACTTGATTGAGCACAGAACTGGTGAGAAGGCCTCCTGTCCTGACCTGTTCATGTGGGAAGGGGTTTTGGTACCCAATGGAAAGGCTTTCTATGGAAGATACTGGGTAGGAAGTAATGCAGCTCCTAGAGTCTCTTGGTATTTTCCTTACTAGCCTATTAACCAGAGGCTGCAAGTGGGGGGAGTGTAAGGAAGGTAACATACACTGCCTCCTCCCCGTGAAACTGGTCTCTCTTAGATTTTTACAGAAGATGACTATACCTGCAAAGGAGTCTCAGAAAACAGTCATGCATCTCATGACCTTATTCCATCCATATTCATCCAGCTAGCACACTGTGTACTGCTTTGTATCTTTGGGGACAGGAGATGGAAATTCCAATATGGATTTTTATTTTTCTCCCCACCCCAAAACAACCACACAACGAAGAGCCCCTTTAAGCAATTCCTTTTATGCAATGAGCCATCCCACCCCTTTTCACCTGTATGAAGTTGGGGAGCTGCTCCTTGGTTAGCTTCTCCAGTTCCTTCTTGGTGAGCATTGTAGGATTTTTGCCTTCCGTGTTGTAATCTTTGGAAATGTTGGCAATAGTTTGCAAGGCTGATTCCAGTGGAGTCAGAGACATCTTGATTTGGCTGCTGATCTAGAAGGAAAACACCCAGTTCAGTGTGCCTGTGTAGGAGGGAAAGGTTTAGTCCATCATCCGTAATGAATGACCCTTTCTTACAGCAGTTGTGGACTGAGCCTCCATGTTCAGAGGCATTGTACCTCTGATGGTCAGGTTAATTAAAATGGAATGGCAACATACATGTTAATCATCATGTGTGCCTTACTCAGGAGTCAGGGCATCTGGCTGTAATTATGTTATTCTTGGTTAAGATTTGGGTCTGACTCCCTTATCCTTTTTAAAAGAATTGCTCTGTATTAATTAAAACATTTATATAACATCCATCTTCATGTCACACAGAAGCATGCAAATGCATATAGTCTGCACCCCATTGAAAACTCTGCCCAATGAAATGGCCTTGCAATACGTCCAAAACTTTCATAGAGATGGTAAGCCCCTCCCAAACTTTGGGAGACCATTCCACAGAACGATTGCTACAAAAGAGAAGACACAGGCTCTGGTGGATACACAGTGAGCTGCCTTAAGCTATAGGTGCAGAGGTTTGGCTCATGCCAGTTAAGTCCATGTCATATAGCAATAACAACATCAAGAATAACAAGAGTAAGAAGTATGCTTATATACCACTCTTCTTGATGGTTTAGTGCCCACCCAGAGCAGTGAAGAAAGTCATTCTTATTACCATCCCCACAATATAGCTGGAGAGCTGCAGCTTAGAGGAGTGGCTTACCCAAGGCAATCTGATGAGTTTATGGCAGCAGTGGGATTTGAAGCAGCAGAGTGCTGATTTGCAGCCCAACCACTTAAGCAGTACGCTACAGCAGCTCTGTTTAGCACTTCAAGCCATTCATCAGATTTTTCTGGGCAACTGAAATGTCAACAGGGTGCATTATTTACTGACACATCGCCCTGGCTCTCTTTTGGGTCAGTAAAATTGTGTAGGGGGAGGGCAGGAGCCCCTTCTGTCTTGACATGATGGTGCTCTCAAGCAGAATTAAGCCTCCACAGCACTGTTAAAAGGAGTTCGCCAGTGGGAACTCACTCTACAAAATGGCTGTGAATCTGCAGGCGGACCTGGAATTGCTGTCTCGTTAAGTTTGATCCTCAAAAAAAAGTTCTACAGAACTCATGCAGTGCAGTAAAAGACAGATACCCTCTGAAGGGGCTCTCTGAGAAGCAGGAGGCTGCTCTGTGGCTCCTACCATCTGCACCACATGGTCGAGTTTCTACATATCCCTTAGCAAGATCATGCCAATGAGGAGCTCGCAGAGGAAAAGAAGTGTTTTGTTGTTACAGGCGAAGAAATATTAAATTAATTGAATTTGCAATCTCTGAGCCTGGGGAAGCTAGGCAGTCCACCTGCTTCGATCATCTCCTCAATACATCCCGTATAGATGGCTGTTCAGTGTCTTTCTGGAGTCCTCCAATGAGAGAGAGAGTCTCCTTTCCACAAAAATATTGGGTTCTCTTTATTTATTTATTTATATCATTTCTATCCCACCTTTCTCAATGAGACTCAAGGCAGATTACATAGTGTGAGATTAACACAATCAGTGGCAAGGACAAGGCCAGGCATTTCCATGCAGTGTCAAGAACCTTTCCATACACAATGTCATGGTATATGAATACAAGTTTACAAAGACATAGTATTAGCAAGAATCCAGTATAGGGTTGAAGAACTGCTGAAACAGAACATAATCAATTCAAGGACTTATATTAAACAACATGAAGCACAGGTAGTATACAGTTCTTGAACCTCTCTTCCCATTTGTCAATTTCTCTTAAGATTCCACTGAAGTCTATTGCCTCATGATGACTTAAACCCACTATGTCTAATACAGGCTACTGCTGCAGAAGAAAAAATGCCTTCCCATGACAACCCTGTCTGTATATGAAGAGCACTCTTCAGCCTCCTCCTTACTCTTTTCTTCCGCAGCCCCAATTTTGCCTTTTCCTGCCACCTACATTGTCCTTCTAAGGTTTGTTTGCAATACTTACCGACCTTTCAGAAGGCCTCGATGAAGTGATGATGAATGAAACCTGGTGCGGAGTCTTGTACTGAGGGTGCTTTTATACGAGATTTCAAAGGGTAAGGAGACCTATGATTCATAATCAGAACAGCAAACATCCTTCTGATGCTGGAGGCCTTTTAGCTTGCTTTTATTAAAACATCACTTATGTAAGTGTTCATTCCCTTCCCCATAGAACAGAATGTGACCTTTGCTCTTGTAGTCCTCTTTCATTTTATAAGATTATACCCCTTGTTCAGAAGTTTTACTAATCATTTTTTATTATTTAAGGAATTACTTCATTCCATTCTGAAGACGGCACAGCTGAGTAAAGCATATTCTGTACTGATTTGAAGATGAGCAGAATTTCTCGGAAGACATCCGCCAAATATTATAATTCACATTGTCTCATTTCCTCCCAATTATTCCTAATCATTGAGAATTCCAATTCAGAATACGCCATTACTTCCTGTAACCAGACATTTACCAACATTTTACTTAGGTGATACTCTCTGGAAGTTTCTGTAGATGGAGGAAATAGAGGCCACTCTGTTGAGAAGGAAGACCATCTAAGGAGGGCAGAAGGAAAATGGGTAAAGGGCTGGAATATGGTGTTTGGTCCTGGCCAGAGATGCTGTAACTAATATTAAAAACTAGTAACAAAACCCATTGTGGGGAAAAAATACAATGGGCTCTAGAAAGGGGATGGCAGGTGGGCAGTGATTCGCTCTTCCTCAGTCACTGATTTAGGAGGGGGGCATTGTCATCTGCTCCATGACTGATCTGCCTGATCTCGACCACGTGAAGGGGTGGTGGGCTTTTCTACCTGCTCCATGTGTGATTCTTGCTGGGAAGTGCGGGGCATTGCCTCCTGTTCTGTGCCTAACTATGGCTGGATGAAAGGGGGCAGGCATTGCCACCTGCTCTGAGTCTCATCTCAGCTGGGTAAAGGGGGGTGGGCATTTCCACCTGCTCCCCGCTGGGTGAAGGGAGGAACAGGCATTGCCTCCTGCTCTCTGCCTGATCCTGGTGGGTTATGGTGGGTGACAGGCTTTAGTACCTGCTCTGCTCCTGATCCCAGCTGGGTGAAGGGGTATGGCCATTGCCAAATGCTCTGCTCCTGACTCTGGCAGGGTGAAGATGGGGGGGGGGGCATTGCCGCCTGCTCAGTGGCTTATTTCAGTAGGTTGAAGAGGATGGGCATTGCCACTTGCTCTGCTCCTTATCATGGCTGGGTGAAGGGTAGAAGGGCATTGCCTCCTGCTCTGCACCTGATCCCAACTAGGTGAAGTTGTGAGGTGGACATTGCCACCTTCTCCACTCCTGATCCCAAATGGGTATTGGTGTGGGGTGGGCCTTGCCACCTTCTCCACCACTAATACCATCTGAGTTATGGCAGGACCATTGCCACCTGATCTGCTTCTGATTCCAGCTGGGTTAAGGTGGAGGATGGGTATTGCCACCTGTTCCACTCCTAAGACCAGTTGGGTTAAGGGGTGGGTGGGTGGGGATTGTCACCTGCTCCACTCCTGATCCCAGTCGGGTAAAGGAGAGTGGCCATTGCCACCTGATCTGCTTCTGATTCCAGCTGGGTTAAGGTGGGGGGTGGGCATTGCCATCTTCTCTGCTCCTAATAACTGCTGGTTTAAAGCAGTGGGTGAGCAAAGCCACCTGCTCTTCTTCTGATCCCTGCTGAGTGAAATGGGGTGGGCATAGCCATGTGTTCCTCTCCTAATTTCAGCTGAGTTAAGGCCGGGGATGGCATTGCTGCCTGCTCTGCTCCTAATATCAACTGTGTTAAGATGGGAGGGAAAGTTCCACCAGCTCTTCTCCTAATACCAACTTGGGTAAGGTGGGGGTGGGCATTTCCACCTGCTCCAGTCCTTATACCAGCTGCGTTAAGGTGGGGGGTGGGCATTGTTAACTGCTCCACTCCTAATACCAGCTGGGTTAATGTGGGGTATGCGCATTGCCATCTGCCCTGCTCCTAATACCAGTTGGTTTAAGGCAGGGAGTAGGCATTGCCACCTGCTCTGCTCCTGATTCCAGCTGCCTGAAGGGGTATGGTCATTGCCATCTGCTCCACTCCTATTATCAGCTGGGTTAAGGCACAGGCTGGCATTGCCACCTGCTACACTCCTAATACCAGCTGAATAAAGGCAAGGGCAATCATTGACAACTGCTCCACTCCTGATCTCAACTGGTTCAAGGGGGCGGGCATTGCCACCTGCTCAACTACTGATACCAGCTGGGTTAAGGTTGGGGTTAGGCATTAACATCTGCTTCGCTTCTGATACCAGCTGGTTTATGGCAGGGAGAGGGCAATGCCACCTGCTTCCCTGTTAATACCTGCTGGATTAAGGCAGGCGGAGGGCATTGCCACTTACTCTTCTCCTAATTCCAACTGGTTTAAGGTGTGGGTTTATGGCCATTGCCAACTGCTCCTCTACCGATCCCAGCTGGGTGAAGGCAGGGATGGGCATTGCCACCTGCTCCACTTCTAATATCAGCTAGGTTAAGTTGGGTGGTGGGCATTGCCATCTGCCACTCTCCTAAGACCAGCTGTGTGAAGGCAGGAGACGGGTATTGCCACCTGCTCCCATCCTGCTCCTGGCCTGGGCTTCTCACCATCACATGTTTTCCACAGGGCCATGGTGCCTTGCCTAGGCTTCCCTCCATGACAGTGCCCTCTGGTGGGGCCCCAGTGTATAAAGTGAATTATCTGAAATATGCTTACTCAATTATGTAGTAAGATGGTGTTTTGGGGAACCCACCTTACTTGAGGGAGGAAAAAAGAAACTTTTATGTCTCTCCCAGAGAAAGAATTGAGCAAAGTAAAATGAGGAAGCAGAGTGATTGAAATTCATGCTTATATTTCATGTCGCACCACCCACACCATTTATGTCATAATATTCAGTATGGACAATATTTGAGGCTACGTAAGAATTCTTCCAGAGAACTTTTTTGAAAGGGAATGCAATCCACTGAGGAAAGGTTTTACAGAACGGGTATACCCTGAGTGTGTCATCACTAGTGCAGTAACATGGGCTGCACGGATCAATAAGAACGAACTGTTTCAGTGTAAAGAACAAATGACGGTACCCTTAGGTGGGTGGTGGACTATATGCACGTGGCCAGTGGCATCAGTAAAGTAGTCAAGAGACTATTAGTGCTTATATACATCAGGATATGAAGATTGTTCCTTGAGATCGATTTAGAAAACAGAAAATAAAATAGCAGCCTGTGGTGACAAATAGAGAAGCTGGGACAAGCAGACAAGCTGTATTTAAGCATTTTGTTGATTGACCCAGAAAGATACATAAGAACTGAACAAGTTATCCAGTGAGGAATTAAGTCATATTGTACTTACCTTCCAAGAATCTGGCCGAGTGCTCCTCACTTTGTTATATACCACGAGGAACCTTTGGATCACCGTCCCCATAATTTTACCCACAGAAATTTACAGCACAATGGCTTATATTTATTAACTATTTTTTATGGATTGATATTTGTAAAATTTATTGTAATATTGTAATATTTACCAGACTATTTATTCTATCTTTCTTGGTATAGTTGTGGTCAATGAGGATTAATGTTGAACCTGTGTATAATATTTATGAATGGCCAGTCAGTGTAGACTTATGAATGGTATTTCTCTGAGAAGCAACAATCAATTGCTTGTGGCTGACAATAGTGACAATTGTTTTTCTTATAGTATTTACTCAATATTCATTGTCATTCACTTATGAGCACTTTGTACTTTAAAGTATTTCTTTACTGTATTTTGCAGGGACTCGTTTTCTTTTGGTTAGTTGCACATAACCGTGACAGCCCTAGTTTGTGGATATGCAAAGTAAAAATTTTGGATAAAAAGAAGAGGCATAGAAATAGGAGCAGTTTAATGGAATCTTTATCTATAGTGGTAAAATTAAGTAAGTCAATAAACAAGTGAAATCATACATACAACAAGTAGCTAGCTACTAGTATGATGGATTGTTCTGACTCGCTCAAAGTCTATAGACTGTTGAACGATTCCCTTCATGATGTAACCGAGAAGGTGGCTGAGTTTCTCCATTCTGCCTTGAAGTTGCGTCAAAGGATATCATGGAGTTAAGCTCTAAATGTATTTTTGTATTTGTAATACAGCAATCTTTTAACTTTGTTCTTTCCTTTTGTAAGTGGATAACTGGAATTGCTGTTATATGCCAATAAAGGCTAACTTGACTTGAAGTAGCTAGCTATCAGATAACGAAAGTAATGAAGCTCTACAGTAGCGAGGCTGTGCATTTACATCTGCTCCTGCAAACAGCGTCTAGCTGGTAATTAACCCTTCTATAGTTTCTAAACAGGATTGACTCTAAGCCATGGTTATACTTCTGGGTTAGGTCTCGCAGGATGAAAACAAATGTGTTAACCCTATAATCACCAGAATTTAGATCTTGCCAACGCCCAACAGAATTATGGCAATGTTCAGAAAAATGCTATGAAGGATTAGGAGCGAAGCGATCTCATGTTCAATATTTATTTATGGAACACGTAATTTAAGAGTTTTTAAAAAAATGTTGGGTCAAAGTTAAGTGGGCATGCACTTTTTCTTTTCTTTCACCACGTGCTTTTTTTGCCTCTGAGATAGCATTCTTGATCTAGTCAAAATGTATAGAAAAGGTCTTCTGTGGATAAAGTCAGATAGCTTCTTCTCTGTAAAAAAAACTATTGGTGACGTTTCCATCATTTTCTGCTCTCTCTTTCTTTCCCAGACTCTCCGTTTTCTAATTTTTCTTGCAATTTTCTGTTACGTTATCCTGTCTTAGTTTAGATTTGACATCCCTGTACACAGTTCCTTTTGAGATTTTATTTACTCCTCTTTGTGTAGCGGTTTGGGATCTCCGTTGACCTGAAGAATATTACCCACAGAAATCTTGCACAGGTAGGTATGAATTGCATGTCAGCAAAGGAAACATAGAAAAGAGTCCAGTAGCACCTTTAAGATTAACCAACTTTATTGTAGCATAAGCTTTCAAGAATCACAGTTCTCTTTAGATACATGTGGAGAAGAGAAAAATATTACAACAAATAATGTGATCCTGTATTACAAACTTAGAAAATCCCCATTCTCATGATATTATGAAACATTTTCTGTTATAATTGGTATAACTGGTAGTAAGACGAGCCTACGAGCATTTGGATGCACGCCTGTTTCGTAATTGATCTTCCTCAGAAGTTATTCTCAATAAATCTTCCTCAGAAGTTATCTCCCTAAAATTAACCATAATCGTTATAACATAAGGGACACCATACAGCTGAATGGAAACTGAATCATATTAAAGAGCATATGCTATATTATTTAGACTTCTATTACTATACTTCCAATTTTCATTTCCTATGGCATCATGCAATTCATACCTCCCTGTGCAGGATTTCTGTGGCTGATGTTCTCCAGCTCAACAAAGTGCTTGAGAATATCTACACAGAGGAGTAAAAGAAATCTCAAAAGGAAACATGTACAAGGATGAAAATCTAAGGTGAAACATGATAACACCAAAATAATGCAAGAGAAAATACGAAATGGAGAATCAGGAAAAGAGAGAGAAAGAGAGGACAAAAATGATGGAAGTCCCACCAGTGTTTATTTTTGACTAAGCAGAGGCTATCTAACTTCATCCACCTATGACCTTTCTATACATTTTGAATAGATCAAGAATATTATCTTACAGGTAAATAGAGTGGGCAGCCCAAGGAAAAAAATGCTGATACCAACTTAACTATAGCCCAATATTTTTTTAAAAAAAACTCTTAATTTGCATGTTCCCTAAAACTACACTCCTCCTAATATTTCACAGCATTTTCCAGAACTTTGTCTTGATTTTACTTTATTAGACCCATCTCAGTTATTTGTCTGGGAGAGACGTAGAAGCATTTTTCCCCATTCTTCAGGTAAGGTGAGTTCCCCGGGGCACCATTTTTAATATTGGTCAGAGCATAAATAGCCAGGACTTGACCCCATAGACCAGTCCTTTACCCATCTTCTCACTTGCCTTCCCATAGATGGTCTTTCTCACAGCAGAGTGGTCTCAAATATCTCCAACTAGAGAAACTTCCAGAAAGTAGCACCTAAGAAAATGGTGGTAATTATCTGGCTACAGGGAGGAATGGAGTGTTCTGAAATGGAATTCTCCCTGATTAGGAATAATTGGGAGGAAATGAGACCATGTGAATTATCATATTTGGTGGACATCTTCCGAGAAATTCTGCTCATCTTCAAATGAGTACAGAATATGCTTTACTCAGCTGTGTTGTCTTCAGACTGGAATAAAGTGATACCTTAAATAATAAAAAATGATTAGTAAAACTTCTGAACGAGGGCTATAATCTTATAAAATGAAAGACGACGGCTGCAGCAAAGTACACATTGTGTTACTTGGCGAAGGAAGTAAATACCTCCATAAGTGATGTTTTAAGAAAACAAGCGAAAAGGCCTCCAGCATCAGAAGTTTATTGGGTGTTCTGGATATGAATCATTTGTCTCCTCATCCTTCTAAATCCAGTATAAAAGCGCCCTCAGTACAAGACTCTACACCCAGTTCCATCCATCATCTCTTCACCAATACCTTCAGAGAGTTTGGTAAGTACTGAGGATGAAGTTTAGAAGCCCAGATTAGATATTGGGAACTGGCAATATTGGGTCTGGAGAAGAGGAAAGACGGGGCATGAGAGTACTTTTAATATACACAGTGGCGTATCCTACGAAGACATTTTTTCATCTGCTCCAGTAGCCAAGATTAGACATACTGGGATTAAGTTCTGAGGAAATATATTTCAATGAAATTTTAGAAGAAAATTCCAACTGGGAAGAGCGGTTCAGGAACAGAACCAAATACTTTTGTAGGGATGAGGCTGTCCCTCACTGGAAGATTCCCAGCAGACACTGAACAGCCATCTGTAGGGGTTGCATTGAGGGGGTGGTTGAAGGAGGTGGCCTGTAAAACTCCTCCAGTCTCAGAGCCAAACTACAAGTAATGAATGACACTTGAACGGCAAGTGTATTCCTCCCTGTTAACTTGCCCTCCACTCGATCCACTTGCCGTTCAAGTGTCCTTCGTCACTTGTAGCTTGGCCCTCAGAGATTACAAAATTTGATGCCTCTAAATTGTCTCAGTTGGTAGCTACAAAACATTTCTTATTCACTGGGAGCTCCTAATTAGAATGCTGTGGCCCAGTGGCATGTAGCAGCTTGACAATGTGGTATAAATGGAAGGAGCTACAGAGCGGGCTTCTGCCTGTGAGAGTCCCCTTTCAGAGCGTGTCTGCCTCTCACGACACTCCATTGAGTTCAGCTCAACATCTTTTTTAGGACTAAGCTAAAAGAAACAGTGTTCCCAAGTTCAGCTGGGAATTCACTGCCATTTGGAAAGTAAGTTCCTACTGGGACACTACTGTTATGAGTGCTGTGGAAGCTCAATTCTGCTTGGGACCACGATGGCGTTGGGAAATGAGGGCTCATACCCTCCCTCCATGGAATTTTTCAGACCCAAAACTGTTCCAGGGGAATGTGTCATTAAATACTGCACCCTCGTGACGTTTCAGTTGGCCAACAAAATCAGATGAATGGCTTGAAGTGCTGACCAGAGCTGCTGTAGCATAGTGGTTAAGTGGTCGGGCTGCAAATGATTACTCTGCTTGTTTGAATCCTGTTACTGCCATGAACTCAGAAGATGGCCTCGGGTAAACCACTCCTCTTACTTTCTTCACGGCTCTGATGTAGCACTAACTGTCTACAAGAGCAGTACATAAACATACTTGTTCTTCTTGTTGTTGTTATATGACACAAGCTTAAGCTGCATGAGCCAAACCCCTGCACTTATAGCTTAAGGTAGCTCACTAGGAATCCACCAGAGCCCATGCATTCTCTTTTGTACTCTGTGACAGTTTTGGAGGTATTGCAAAGCCATTTCATTGGGCAGAACTTTTAATGGGGTGCAGACTACAGGTGTGTGGGTTTTTGAGACATGAAGATTGGTGGTATATAAATATTTTAATGAAGAAATAAAGAGCATTTTTAAATATATATATATAGGGGTGCCACAGAATCACAGAATCATAGACTTGGAAGGGGGCATACAGATCTTCTAGTCCAACCGCCTGTCCAATGCAGGATGAGCCTAAAGCATCTCTGACAAATATTCATCCAGCCTCTTCTTGAAAACTGCCAATGAACTGCATCAAACCAAAGACTCCCCAGAGAATACTGCCATACTTTGAAAGAGAGTGAGCAGATGTCTTGAGTGAAGCTCAAATGCAAAAGGTCTGCAGAAAGCCCATCCTCCCATTGCAAAGGAAACTGATTGATAAGTACCAGGCTGTCCTCGGTGACGAACTGAAAAATGAACCGAATGAAAGTTCATGGTACCATCTGCACCACTTGGTCGAGTTGCTACATATCCCTTAGCAAGATCATGCCAATGAGGAGCTCGCAGAGGAAAAGAAGTGTTTTGTTGTTACAGGTGAAGAAATATTAAATTAATCCAATTTGCAATCTCTGAGCCTGGGGAAGCTAGGCAGTCCACCTGCTTCGATCATCTCCGCAATACATCCCGTGTAGATGGCTGTTCAGTGTCTTTCTGGAGTCCTCCAATGAGAGAGAGAGTCTCCTTTCCACAAAAATATTGGGTTCTCTTTATTTATTTATTTATTTATTTATTTATTTATTTATTTATTTATTTATTTATTTATTTATTTATATCATTTCTATCCCACCTTTCTCAATGAGACTCAAGGCAGATTACATAGTGTGAGATTAACACAATCAGTGGCAAGGGCAAGGCCAGGCAGTTCCATGCACTGTCAAGAACATTTCCATAAACAATGTCATGGTATATGAATACAACTTTACAAAGACATAGTATTAGCAAGAATCCAATATAGGGTTGAAGAACTGCTGAAACAGAACATAATCCATTCAAGGACATATTAAACAACATGAAGCACAGGTAGTATACAGTTCTTGAACCTCTCTTCCCATCTGTCATTTTCTCTTAAGATTCCACTGAAGTCTATTGCCTCATGATGACTTAAACCCACTATGTCTAATACAGGCTACTGCTGCAGAAGAAAAAATGTCTTCTCATGACAACCCTGTCTGTATATGAAGAGCACTCTTCAGCCCCCTCCTTACTCTTCTCTTCTGCAGCCCCAATTTTGCCTTTTCCTGCCACCTACATTGTCCTTCTAAGGTTTGTTTGCAATACTTACCGACCTTTCAGAAGGCCTCGATGAAGTGATGATGAATGAAACTTGGTGCGGAGTCTTGCACTGAGGGTGCTTTTATACGAGATTTCAAAGGGTAAGGAGACCTATGATTCATAATCAGAACAGCAAACATCCTTCTGATGCTGGAGGCCTTTTAGCTTGCTTTTATTAAAACATCATTTATGTAAGTGTTCATTCCCTTCCCCATAGAACAGAATGTGACCTTTGCTCTTGTAGTCCTCTTTCATTTTATAAGATTATACCCCTTGTTCAGAAGTTTTACTAATCATTTTTTATTATTTAAGGAATTACTTCATTCCATTCTGAAGACGGCACAGCTGAGTAAAGCATATTCTGTACTGATTTGAAGATGAGCAGAATTTCTCGGAAGACATCCGCCAAATATTATAATTCACATTGTCTCATTTCCTCCCAATTATTCCTAATCATTGAGAATTCCAATTCAGAATACGCCATTACTTCCTGTAACCAGACATTTACCAACATTTTACTTAGGTTATACTCTCTGGAAGTTTCTCTAGATGGAGGAAATAGAGGCCACTCTGTCGAGAAGGAAGACCATCTAAGGAGGGCAGAAGGAAAATGGGTAAAGGGCTGGAATATGGTGTTTGGTCCTGGCCAGAGATGCTGTGACTAATATTAAAAACTAGTAACAAAGCCCATTGTGGGGAAAAAATACAATGGGCTCTAGAAAGGGGATGGCAGGTGGGCAGGCATTCGCTCTTCCATGTCACTGATTTAGGAGGGGGGTGGGCATTGTCATCTGCTCCATGACTGATCTGCCTGATCTCGACCACGTGAAGGGGTGGTGGGCTTTTCTACCTGCTCCATGTGTGATTCTTGCTGGGAAATGGGGGACATTGCCTCCTGTTCTGTGCCTAACTATGGCTGGATGAAAGGGGGCAGGCGTTGCCACCTGCTCTGAGTCTCATCTCAGCTGGGTAAAGGGGGGTGGGCATTGCAACCTGCTCCCCGCTGGGTGAAGGGAGGAACAGGCATTGCCTCCTGCTCTCTGCCTGATCCTGCCTGGGTTAAGGTGGGTGACAGGCTTTAGTACCTGCTCTGCTCCTGGTCCCAGCTGCTAGAAGGGGGTATAGGCATTGCCAAATGCTCTGCTCCTGACTCTGGCAGGGTGAAGACGGGGGGGGGCATTGCCGCCTGCTCAGTGGCTTATTTCAGTAGGTTGAAGAGGATGGGCATTGCCACTTGCTCTGCTCCTTATCCTGGCTGGGTGAAGGGTAGAAGGGCATTGCCTCCTGCTCTGCACCTGATCCCAACTAGGTGAAGTTGTGAGGTGGACATTGCCACCTTCTCCACTCCTGATCCCAAATGGGTATTGGTGTGGGGTGGGCCTTGCCACCTTCTCCACCACTAATACCATCTGAGTTATGGCAGGGGAGGGCATTGCCACCTGCTCCACCAATAATACCAGCTGGGTTAAGGTGGAGGATGGGTATTGCCACCTGTTCCACTCCTAAGACCGGTTGGGTTAAGGGGTGGGTGGGTGGGGATTGTCACCTGCTCCACTCCTGATCCCAGTCGGGTAAAGGAGAGTGGCCATTGCCACCTGATCTGCTTCTGATTCCAGCTGGGTTAAGGTGGGGGGGCATTGCCATCTTCTCTGCTCCTAATACCTGCTGGGTTAAAGCAGTGGGTGAGCAAAGCCACCTGCTCTTCTTCTGATCCCTGCTGAGTGAAATGGGGTGGGCATAGCCATGTGTTCCTCTCCTAATTTCAGCTGGGTTAAGGCCAGGGATGGCATTGCCGCCTGCTCTGCTCCTTATAACAACTGTGTTAAGATGGGAGGGAAAGTTCCACCAGCTCTTCTCCTAATACCAACTTGGCTAAGGCGGGGGTGGGCATTTCCACCTCCTCCAGTCCTTATACCAGCTGGGTTAAGGTGGGGGGTGGGCATTGACAACTGCTCCACTCCTCATACCAGCTGGGTTAATATGGGGTATGGGCATTGCCATCTGCCGTGCTCCTAATACCAGTTGGTTTAAGGCAGGGAGCAGGCATTGCCACCTGGTCTGCTCCTGATTCCAGCTGCCTGAAGGGGTATGGTCATTGCCATCTGCTCCACTCCTATTATCAGCTGGGTTAAGGCACAGGCTGGGCATTGCCACCTGCTACACTCCTAATACCAGCTGAATAAAGGCAAGGGCAATCATTGACAACTGCTCCACTCCTGATCTCAACTGGTTCAAGGGGGCGGGCATTGCCACCTGCTCAACTACTGATACCAGCTGGGTTAAGGTTGGGGTTAGGCATTAACATCTGCTTCACTTCTGATACCAGCTGGGTTATGGCAGGGAGAGGGCAATGCCAACTGCTTCCCTCTTAATACCTGCTGGATTAAAGCAGGCGGAGGGCATTGCCACTTACTCTGCTCCTAATTCCAACGGGTTTAAGGTGTGGGTGTATGGGCATTGCCATCTGCTCCTCTCCCGATCCCAGCTGGGTGAAGGCAGGGATGGGCATTGCCACCTGCTCCACTTCTAATATCAGCTAGGTTAAGTTGGGTGGTGGGCATTGCCACCTGCCACTCTCCTAAGACCAGCTGGGTGAAGGCAGGAGACGGGCATTGCCACCTGCTCCCATCCTGCTCCTGGCCTGGGCTTCCCACCATCACATGTTTTCCACAGGGACATGGTGCCTTGCCTAGGCTTTCCTCCATGACAGTGCCCTCTGGTGGGGCCCCAGGGTATAAAGTGAGTTGTCTGAAATACGCTTACTCAATTACGTAGTAAGATGGTGTTTTGGGGAACCCACCTTACTTGAGGAAGGAAAAAAGAAGCTTCTATGTCTCTCCCAGAGAAAGAATTGAGCAAAGTAAAATGAGGAAGCAGAGTGATTGAAATTCATGCTTATATTTCATGTCACACCACCCACAGCATTTATGTCATAATATTCAGTATGGACAATATTTGAGGCTACGTAAGAATTCTTCCAGAGAACTTGATTTTGAAAGGGAATGCAATCCACTGAGGAAAGGTTTTACAGAACGGGGATACCCTGAGAGTGTCATCACTAGTGCAGTAACATGGGCTGCAAGGATCAATAGCAATCAACTGTTTCAGTGTAAAGAACAAAAATGACAGTACTCTTAGGTGGGTGGTGGACTATATGAATGTGGCCAGTGGCATCAGTAAATAGTCAAGAGACTATTAGTGCTTATATACATCAGGATATGAAGATTGTTCCTTGAGATCGATTTAGAAAACAGAAAATAAAATAGCAGCCTGTGGTGACAAATAGAGAAGCTGGGACAAGCAGACAAGCTGAATTTAAGCATTTTGTTGATTGACCCAGAAAGATACATAAGAACTGAATAAGTTATCCAGTGAGGAATTAAGTCATATTGTACTTACCTTCCAAGAATCTGGCTGAGTGCGGCTCACTTTGCTATATACCACCAGGAACCTTTGGATCACCGTCCCCATAATTTTACCCACAGAAATTTACAGCACAATGGCTTATATTTATTAACTAATTTTTATGGATTGATATTTGTAAAATTTATTGTAATATTGTAATATTTACCAGACTATTTATATCTTTATTGGTATAGTTGTGGTCACAGAGGATTAATGTTGATTATACCTGTGTATAATATTTATAAATGGACAGTCAGTGTAGACTTATGAATGGTATTTCTGTGAAAAGCAACAATCAATTTCTGTGTGCCGGTGGCTGACAGTAGTGACAATTGTTTTTCTCATAGTATTTAGTCAATATTCACTGCCATTCACGTATGTGCACTTTGTACTTTAAAGTATTTAAAATATTTTTTAAAAAATTGAATTTCTTTACTGTATTTTTCAGGGACTTGTTTTCTTTTGGTTAGTTGCAAATAACCGTGACAGCCCTAATTTGTGGATTTGCAAAGTAAAATTTTTGGATAAAAAGAAGAGGCATAGAAATAGGAGCAGTTTAATGGAATCTTTATCTATAGTGGTAAAATTAAGTAAGTCAATAAACAAGTGAAATCATACATACAACAAGTAGCTAGCTATCAGATAACAAAAGTAACAAAGCTCTACAGTAGCGAGGCTGTGCATTTACATCTGCTCCTGCAAACAGCGTCTGGCTGGTAATTAACCCTTCTATAGTTTCTAAACAGGATTGACTCTAAGCCATGGTTATACTTCTGGGTTAGGTCTCGCAGGATGAAAACAAATGTGTTAACCCTATAATCACCAGAATTTAGATCTTGCCAACTCCCAACAGAATTATGGCAACGTTCAGGAAAATGCTATGAAGGATTAGGAGTGAAGTGATCTCATGTTCAATATTTATTTACGGAACACGTAAATTGAGAGTTTTTAAAAAAATGTTGGGTCAAAGTTAAGTGGGCATGCACTTTTTCTTTTCTTTCACCACGTGCTTTTTTTTTGCCTCTGAGATAGCATTCTTGATCTAGTCAAAATGTATAGAAAAGGTCTTCTGTGGATAAAGTCAGATAGCTTCTTCTCTGTGAAAAACAACTATTGGTGACGTTTCCATCATTTTCTGCTCTCTCTTTCTTTCCCAGACTCTCCATTTTCTAATTTTTCTTGCAATTTTCTGTTACGTTATCCTGTCTTAGTTTAGATTTGACATCCCTGTACACAGTTCCTTTTGAGATTTTATTTACTCCTCTTTGTGTAGTGGTTTGGGATCTCCGTTGACCTGAAGAATATCACCCACAGAAATCTTGCACAGGTAGGTATGAATTGCATGTCATCAAAGGAAACATAGAAAAGAGTCCAGTAGCACCTTTAAGATTAACCAACTTTATTGTAGCATAAGCTTTCAAGAATCACAGTTCTCTTTAGATACATGTGGAGAAGAGAAAAATATTACAACAGATAATGTGATCCTGTATTACAAACTTAGAAAATTCCCATTCTCATGATATTATGAAACATTTTCTGTTATAATTGGTATAATTGGTAGTAAGACGAGCCTACGAGCATTTGGATGCACGCCTGCTTCGTAGTTGATCTTCCTCAGAAGTTATTCTCAATAAATCTTCCTCAGAAGTTATCTCCCTAAAATTAACCATAATCGTTATAACATAAGGGACACCATACAGCTGAATGGAAACTGAATCATATTAAAGAGCATATGCTATATTATTTAGACTTCTATTACTATACTTCCAATTTTCATTTCCTATGGCATCATGCAATTCATACCTCCCTGTGCAGGATTTCTGTGGCTGATGTACTCCAGCTCAACAAAGTGCTTGAGAACATCTACACAAAGAGGAGTAAACAAAATCTCAAAAGGAAACATGTACAAGGATGAAAATCTAAGGTGAAACAGGATAACACCAAAATAATGCAAGAGAAAATACGAAATGGAGAATCAGGAAAAGAGAGAGAAAGAGAGGAGAAAATGATGGAAGTCCCACCAGTGTTTATTTTTGACTAAGCAGAGGCTATCTAACTTCATCCACCTATGACCTTTCTATAGATTTTGAATAGATCAAGAATATTATCTTACAGGTAAATAGAGTGGGCAGCCCAAGGAAATAAAATGCGGATACCAACTTAACTATAGCCCAATATTTTTTTTTAAAACTCTTAATTTGCATGTTCCCTAAAACTACACACCTCCTAATATTTCACAGCATTTTCCAGAACTTTGCCTTGATTTGACTTTATTAGACCCATCTCAGTTATTTGTCTGGGAGAGACATAGAAGCTTTTTTCCCCGTTCTTCAGGTAAGGTGAGTTCCCCAGGGCACCATTTTTAATATTGGTCAGAGCATAAATAGCCAGGACTTGACCCCATAGACCAGTCCTTTACCCATCTTCTCACTTGCCTTCCCATAGACAGGCTTTACTCTCAGCAGAGTGGCCTCCACTATCTCCAACTAGAGAAGCTTCCAGAAAGTAGCACCTAAGAAAATGGTGGTAATTATCTGGCTACAGGGAGGAATGGAGTGTTCTGAAATGGAATTCTCCCTGATTAGGAATAATTGGGAGGAAATGAGACCATGTGAATTATCATATTTGGCGGACATCTTCCGAGAAATTCTGCTCATCTTCAAATGAGTACAGAATATGCTTTACTCAGCTGTGTTGTCTTCAGACTGGAATAAAGTGATACCTTAAATAATAAAAAATGATTAGTAAAACTTCTGAACGAGGGCTATAATCTTATAAAATGAAAGACGACGGCTGCAGCAAAGTACACATTGTGTTACTTGGGGAAGGAAATAAATACATCCATAAGTGATGTTTTAAGAAAACAAGCGAAAAGGCCTCCAGCATCAGAAGGATATTGGGTGTTCTGGATATGAATCATTTGTCTCCTCATCCTTCCAAATCCAGTACAAAAGCACCCTCAGTACATGACTCTATACCCAGTTTCATCCATCATCTCTTCACCAACACCTTCAGAGAGTTTGGTAAGTACTGAGGATGAAGTTTAGAAGCCCAGATTAGATATTGGGAACTGGCAATATTGGGTCTGGAGAAGAGGAAAGACGGGGCATGAGAGTACTTTTAATATACACAGTGGCGTATCCTACGAAGACATTTTTTCATCTGCTCTAGTAGCCAAGATTAGACATACTGGGATTAAGTTACGAGGAAATATATTTCAATGAAATTTTAGAAGAAAATTCCAACTGGGAAGAGCGGTTCAGCAACAGAACCAAATACTTTTGTAGGGATGCGACTGTCCCTCACTGGAAGATTCCCAGCAGACACTGAACAGCCATCTGTAGGGGTTGCATTGAGGGGGTGGCTGAAGGAGGTGGCCTGTAAAACTTCTCCAGTCTCAGGGCCAAACTACAAGTGATGAAGGACACTTGAATGGCAAGTGTATTCCTCCCTGTTAACTTGCCCTCCACTCGATCCACTTGCCGTTCAAGTGTCCTTCGTCACTTGTAGCTTGGCCCTCAGAGATTACAAAATTTGATGCCTCTAAATTGTCTCAGTTGGTAGCTACAAAACATTTCTTATTCACTGGGAGCTCCTAATTAGAATGCTGTGGCCTAGTGGCATGTAGCAGCTTGACAATGTGGTATAAATGGTAGGAGCTACAGAGTGGGCTTCTGCCTGTGAGAGTCCCCTTTCAGAGCGTGTCTGCCTCTCACGACACTCCATTGAGTTCAGCTCAACATCTTTTTTAGGACTAAGCTAAAAGAAACAGTGTTCCCAAGTTCAGCTGGGAATTCACTGCCATTTGGAAAGTAAGTTCCTACTGGGAAATTACTCTTATGAGTGCTGTGGAAGCTCAATTCTGCTTGGGACCACCATGGTGTTGGGAAATGAGGGCTCATACCCTCCCTCCATGGAATTTTTCAGACCCAAAACTGTTCCAGGGGAATGTGTCATTAAATACTGCACCCTTGTGATGTTTCAGTTGGCCAACAAAATCAGATGAATGGCTTGAAGTGCTGACCAGAGCTGCTGTAGCATAGTGGTTAAGTGGTCGGGCTGCAAATGATTACTCTGCTTGTTTGAATCCTGTTACTGCCATGAACTCAGAAGATGGCCTCGGGTAAACCACTCCTCTTACTTTCTTCACGGCTCTGATGTAGCACTAACTGTCTACAAGAGCAGTACATAAACATACTTGTTCTTCTTGTTGTTGTTATATGACACAAGCTTAAGCTGCATGAGCCAAACCCCTGCACTTATAGCTTAAGGTAGCTCACTAGGAATCCACCAGAGCCCATGCATTCTCTTTTGTACTCTATGGCAGTTTTGGAGGTATCGCAAAGCCATTTCATTGGGCATAACTTTTAAGGGGGTGCAGACTACAGGTGTGTGGCTTTTTGAGACATGAAGATTGGTGGTATATAAATATTTTAATGAAGAAATAAAGAGCATTTTTAAATATATATATATAGGGGTGCCACAGAATCACAGAATCATAGACTTGGAAGGGGGCATACAGATCTTCTAGTCCAACCCCCTGTCCAATGAAGGATGAGCCTAAAGCATCTCTGACAAATATTCATCCAGCCTCTTCTTGAAAACTGCCAATGAACTGCATCATACCAAAGACTCCCCAGAGAATACTGCCATACTTTGAAAGAGAGTGAGCAGATGTCTTGAGTGAAGCTCAAATGCAAAAGGTCTGCAGAAAGCCCATCCTCCCATTGCAAAGGAAACTGATTGATAAGTACCAGGCTGTCCTCAGTGATGAACTGAAAAACGAACCGAATGGAAGTTCATGGCAGTTCATCAGAAATGGACTCGGATGAACCACTGGTTCATGAATTATGAACCGGCCTGGTTCATGACGAACTTTTGTTCATATTTTGGTTCATGTCCATTTCTAGTCAGGATACAAGGTCTTCTGCCTTCCCACCACTAATGGGCTCAACGTACTTTGCCTGTTCCTCTGCGCATTCCTTCCCAGGCAAGTTATTACCTGCCAGTATATTACCACTACAGGGCTGTCATGGAGAGAAAACAGGGGAGAAGAATCCCATGTATTTGATCCTGAACTCTTTGGAGGAAGGAGTGGTGAATCCAATTATATTGGATGAGCAAGTGAATAAGCCCAAGAGAGCATGCTTTATATTGTCGAAGGCTTTCATGGCTGGAGAACGATGGTTGTAGTGGATTTTCCGGGCTGTATCGCCATGGTCTTGGCATTGTAGTTCCTGACGTTTCGCCAGCAGCTGTGGCTGGCATCTTCAGAGGTGTAGCACCAAAAGACAGAGATCTCACAGTGTCTCAGTGTCACAGCCTGTGACACTGAGAGATCTCTGTCTTTTGGTGCTACACCTCTGAAGATGCCAGCCACAGCTGCTGGTGAAACGTCAGGAACTACAATGCCAAGACCACAGCTATACAGCCCAGAAAATACATTACAATCATGCTTTATATTATTTGGCAATGCAATACAGTTGCATGAGTAGGTATGGAAACAGAGTTGCCATCCAGGTTTGTTGCAGAATCAGGTCTCAGGCTTTTGACATAAAGCCCGTTTTTGATCAAAAAAAGCTCTGTTCAATTGGGTGGCAATTTGTAAGCAAAAGAAGGTGAAACACGGAAAGGAGGGATGAGAAAATTATCTTTGTGTGCAAGGAGCTGCAGCTCATATTTAAAACAGGGCTGGTGTAATAAAAGAAACTCCATTTCCTACTCTTTTTTCCCTATAACTCTACAATAGAAGGGGCTAGAGTCTTACTTAAAAAGAAAAAGAAAGCTAGGACTTCATTAAGCATGGCATATATTGTTACAATGTAAGATTGCAATAGTGCCAACTCAATTGCATAGTTAAGAAACAGAAGAAAAGTCTGTCACATAAACAGAGGGATAATGCTGAGAAAAAATGCCGAAGCCATCTCCAATTCAATAAAACTTTGCAAGAATTAGATGAAAATGGAAATGCCGTGTTCAGAAATGCCATTCAAGATAATTTTATTGGGCAGGCCGATGAGATAAGTGTGCAGGTCATTTTGTGTTCATGTCAAGCATCTTCTAGTCTCAGATGTTACCATTCAGTTGGAGGAGGGTTGTAAAAGTGGGGGGCTTTTGTCTCAGTGCCCCTGCTGGGATCCTCCCAGAACATCTTACGGCCACTGTGGGGGACAGAACAAATGTTTAATGTTTTACCAATCTCGAAATGTATATTAGTAACATGGAAGGGTGGGAAAGATGTAAATGTAACTGAAGAAACTGAGATCAGCCGCAAAATGCCTCAACTGTTTAAGCTTTCTCCTATGAAACCAGAGTTGATGAGGGAGGGAAGACAATGCAGAGGGAATTTTCAGGAAAAGAGTATAACAACCAAAAGGAAAAAAGCCTATCCCTACACTTGTGCACCAATTCCAAAGTGTTTTTAAAAGCTCTTCTAAACATGATCTACTCCAAATTCCACACACTCCTCATCAAGCAATGGGTCTAAGAGGCGCACACAAATCCAGAAATAATAAATCTTGTTCTGAAATGAGTGGTAATTCAGCAATGGAACTCATAGAGAAAGACAGGCTAGAGGGTACTTTGACGCCTTCAACCAACCGACCCACCATCCTATGCTCCTCCATTGAGGCTCAGGACACTTGCTGGCCCACCAGTCATAAAGCAGTCAGAGAAGAAAAGGTTTAGCTATGCAATGTGTGAAAAGTTAATGGAAGGGCACATTCAGTGATGCTGGGTGCCAGAATACGAACTATAAGAAATCCAAAAAGAAAGAAAGAAAGAAAGAAAGAAAGAAAGAAAGAAAGAAAGAAAGAAAGAAAGAAAGAAAGAATTCCTTTCACAATTTCATAACAATGAAGGTTATTTAAATGAGTGCAACATTAATTGTTAGAACATTCTTTCTTTTTAATCCTTTTTTCAAAGGCCGAAAATACCCCTGGAGCTACTGACAAGAACGTAGAGAATCTAACCAAACTGGGCGACCTCATGAAGTTAACTTTGGTAATGAAAGCGAGTGAAAAGGCTGTTCCAAAAGCTTGAGTGAGGCCAGCATGCCTTTAGAAACAAATGAGATCCTGGAAGCCTGCTAAATGAATCTCTCCCACACTCTTGGTTCAAGCCATCAAAAGTCAATAAAATCTGACTAATATTCCTTAGTTGATTGTTTGGTATTTTTATTTTTAGATTTTTCTGAGTTCATTACTGTAAGATATATTCATTTAGATGTCCATTTGTTCCTATCTAAGGCTTGCAAAGAACACCTGCCTTTATTATTATGGGGCCAACCGATTAAGCTAATCAGATATGAAACTTACTCAGTGTTAAGATTTTTTTTAAAGTTGCTTAATTTATACCCTGCCTTTATCCCCAATGAGGACAGAAAGTAGTTTACATCATTCTTCATTCCTCCATTTTGTCCTCACAAGAACCCTGTGAGGTTGGTTAGGCTGAGAGTACGGGAATGGTTCTAGATCACCTAGCAAGCTCCCATGGCAGGGCAGGGAATCGAACCTGGATGACCCAAATCCTAGTCCATCATTTAGCCACTACACTGCACTGTCTCTCCAGATAAGGGGCAACTTCACCATACCCAGAGATTTCTTCTTTCCTCCCACTTTTATGAAAACATAGAACATGAAACCTGATGAAGAGTTGTGTGCGTGTTGCGGGGCGGGTGGGGGGCGGTATCACAAATAGCTGGCTTCTTAACAACTGATTACAGAACTCACATTAAAAGCTAGGATCTGCAGCCTGATCATTGTTTAATAGGATCTCCTCAATAGCTCTACGCACAGTGTAGGCTTACAATGTATGACGTATAGTGGGCAAACTCTTGCTGCAGGCTTAATTGCTTACTCTCAGTCAATTGAATAGTAGGACAAAAATTGGAGAGACACTATCACAGCCCTTCATGATGCTCTAGGAATTACCCCTAATCTCTATAGGCTTTAACCGTAGAGACAAGGGGAATTCCTCGATCATCATGGGGATGGGAGGTGACCCATCAGTTCTGGATAATCACCAGAATTAATGTCAGTCTCTGTGATACTTTTACCAAAGGATAAACCCCCTCAAAGTGTCTCGGGATTTTCAAGTGATTGGCTGGCAACTGCAGCATTGTGCCTGATTTGGATTGTTATGAAGCCCATGCAGAAAAGAAATAGAAAAAGCTCAAGTGTACATGTTGAATTCCCAGATGGGGAGAATACTGCTCCTGAAGCATTTTCAGGTGGAACAGTTCCACAGGGGGAAGACTAAAGATTTTGCTCCATATACCCTGCAGCTGCAATCTAAGTCAGGGACTGTGGGCTTGTTAATTAAGGAGAACTTGGTTTTGCAAAAAGGATTTTACAACTTGTTTCCTGAGAGCCAAGAGCTCCATGCACCAAGCTCACTCCCAGAATTTCTGTCCAGTGGGTTGATATATACACTCCCTGCAAAAAAGTCTTCTTTCTCAAGCCTAGAAGGCAGAGACATAACAAGGCTGAATCAAGTTACATGACTCCAGGACCCCTCTCCAGGCAGACTGCCAACTATTTATTTCTGAGTATATGCAAACAGGCAGTGAGACAAGTCTACAGAAATGGTGACAGTTAGACAATAGCAACTTTCTGTTCTTTCTTATCTTTTACTTAGCTGAAAGCCTAGTGCAAGGCAACTTTTTATATGCTGTGTGCTTTCTGTATTTTATATCCTCTGTAGTTCAATAAAAACCTGTCTCTGGTGTTCACTCATGGGCCTTCTGCTTGGGCCATTGCTAGGACTCAGAGGCTCATCAGCTTCCCCCAAAGCTGGTGATGGGATATGTCCCTTTAAGTTGGGGTGTTTGTGGCTAAGTTAATTCAGATCATGGATGCCTATTGCCTACACACTAAACGTTCTCCTGAGTTAGATTGGGGACCTTGCAGAACTGGGCAGTGGGGGCTTGAGGGGTAGGTGGTGGAGTGAGCAGGTTCCCAAGGGAACAGACTAGCTCGCCTGGGTTTCAACACAGAACACATTTATCTGGACTGTGATTTAGTGGCCAGTATCTCCTGTGTATGCGTAAGGTCCCAGGTTGAGACATGTCAAGCTATTAGTGTCTATAGTGCATCTGCAGTTTCCCTTCACATGCTAGCAATTTTCACAAACCGTAACCCTTCCCTAGAAGAAAACACACAAATGTCCAAGAACGGAGTTATTCTAAACCTGATGCTTGGAAAATTCCAGCATCACCAATCATTGCCACGTAGCACAGCCTAGGAAAGAAGTAGCTCTGCTTGGAAAGATGGCAGGAACAGTCACAATGGCCCCTGACAATAGGACAAAATGCAGCATCAGGGGGGTGGCTGTAAGGCAACACTTTTTAGGAGGGCCCCTTAATCAAATGCACACACACAAGCCCACAGGAACATTCAGTGCTGTGGATCTTATCAGTAATATGCCATTAAAATTCATTTATGTTCTCTTTTTTTCCCTTTGGCTTGATTACTTGTATTAATTAGTTGCTCTTTCTTAGTTTGTTAGATATTAAGGTTTGTCATGTGTTTCACTGGCCTTCACATGGGTTCCACTCCAGTAACATCAGCTGATTAAAAACTTGCCATTATTAGTGAAACATCCTCACAGGACTTACAATCTTCAAGAATGAAAGAAGACTAGAGGATCTGGCTTGGCACTCGCCTTCCCTCAGCCCTCCGAACTGTAGTTGTAAATATTGAGGCGGTGCGCCCTCTCATCACTGAGGTCTCCTCCATCGATAAAAGAGTTGTCCTTCAGCTTGGTGTCATTCAGCCCTCTGTAGATAAACGGCTCTGTTGGGTCAGGAACCTCCATTAATGGGAAGAAAGCCAACTGCATGTTCAGAAAAATGTCTGCAACCGTATATGCCCTCACATCCAAAGGGCAAAGTCCTGCCCCTACCACTAGATAGGATAGTCACACCAATAATACATTTTAAAAAAAATCCTAGTTTTCACTTGAAGAGTTTGGGCTAATGCATGGGGTTCTTCCCCTTCTCATTTTATTGTTATCATAACCCTATGAGACCCTGTGATGCAGAGTGGTAAGCTGCAGTACTGCAGCCTGAGCTCTGCTCGTGACATGAGTTGAATCGTTGCGGAAGCTGGGTTCAGGTAGCTGGCTCTGGGTTGACTCAGCCTTCTAGCCTTCTGAGGTCAGTAAAATGAGAAGCCAGTTTCCTGGGGGTAAAGTGTGGATGACTGGGGAAGGCAATGGCAAACCACCCTATAAAAAGTCTGCCATGAAAACCTTCTGATGTGACGTCTCCCCCATGGGTCAGTAATGACTTGATGCTTGCACAGGGGACTACCTTTACCTTATCAGATTCAACTCCCCAAGAAGGCAGGCTTTTGGCTTATATACTTCCACTTCTAGCAAATGAAAGAGTGATAAGGTAGAGCGACAACCAGACCAAGAAGATCCTGCTCCTCCTGCCCACCTGACACCAGCTCAGAGGGTGAGTTCCAAGGGCTCTTCCGTTGTGATTCAGCAGATCTCTCTTATCCCCATGCTTGCCCAGCCACTGATTGACTTATCTGACACATCTACGGGCCATTAAGCTGAGCAAGGACGCCGTCCTTTATCTGACTCCCACCTGCCTTCTGAACTGGGGTTGGGGGGAGTGCCATACCCCTTCTAATTTTTTGCTTGTTTGTTTCAGAAGACTGAGAGTCATTCTATAAGTTTTTCTGAGTTTTGCTTTTTAGTTTTTTAGTTGTTTAAATTTTTCTCACCCAGTAAGTGAATCCAACCTGCCAGTTGGAAACCCGGACTGAAGTGGCACAATACAGCCAGCGTGAATCAACATAGGCGCCTTGCCCTCTCTGCTCCCCCCAGGACTCCATAGAGGCACAGTGCCCAGAAACAAATGAGACAGAAGGCTACAGTGCACCTTCACAACCACACTGCAGGCCTTTTTTTCTATGTGGAAGTAAGCAGAATAATTTCAATTCCCGTGGCTAAGGAAAAAACTGCTGTCCTACATCCCACTGTAGAATTCCTTATCTGCGCAGATCTAGAGCTCTTAATTTTAGTTTAATTTATTATATTTATATTCTGCCCTCCCCACTTTCGCAGGCTCAGGGAGGATAACAAGTACAAACACCATTAAAAACATTTAAAAACATTAAATATTATTCTGCATTAAACTATTCATGCTGCATAGTGGTTCATATATGCCTCTGTGTTCGCATAGGGGCGATGGTTTAACCCCCCCCCTTCACAGGGGGGGCACTTCCCGGCGTCAGCCATATGCCTGGCGGAATAGCTCTGTCTTACAGGCCTGGCGAAATGCAAGCAAATCTTGCCGGACCCTTGTCTCGCAAGACAGAGCATTCTACCAGGTCGGGGCCAGGACCGAAAAGGCCCTGGCCCTGGTCGAGGCCAGGCAGGCCTCCCTAGGGCCAGGGACACTTAAAAGATGTTTTCCACCAGAGCGGAGAGTCCTCTGGGGCTCATATGGTGAGAGACGGTCCCTCAGATACGTCGGTCCCAGTCTGCGTAGAGCTTTGTAGGTTAACACCAAAACCTTTACCCTGATTCGGTACTCCACTGGCAGCCAATGCAGCTGGCGTAGCACTGGTGTAATATGCTCCCACACCGGTGCTCCAGGAATGACCCGCGCTGCTGCATTCTGTACCAGCTGTAACTGCCGGATCAGGCCCATGGGAAGCCCACCATAGAGTGTGTTACAGTAATCCAGCCTAGAGGTGACCATTGCTTGGACCACTGTAGTCAAGTCACAGGGAGACAAATAAGGGGCAAGCTGCCTGGCCTGCCGAAGATAATAAAAGGAAGACCTGGCAACTGCAGTGATCTGTTCCTCCATCTTCAGGGAGGAATCCAGAATCAACCCCAGGCTCCTAACTCTTGGGGCCAGTGTAAGTGCTGCCCCATCAAGTGTAGGAAGCCGGGGTCCCAAAGCCATCTCCCCACGACCCACATACAGGACCTCCGTCTTTGTGGGATTCAATTTCAGCCGACTTTGTCTCAACCAACCAGCCACAGCCTCAAAAGCACGCTCCAGGGCATCAGGGGCCGATCCAGGCCACCCGTCCAACAACAGATAAAGCTGGGTGTCATCTGCGTATTGCTGACACCCAAGCCCGAAACTCCGCACCAGCCGGGTGAGGGGGCACATATAGATATTAAATAATAATGGAGAGAGTATCGCTCCCTGTGGCACACCACATACCAGTGGCCTACCAGATGACACTCTCTCCCCAAGTGCCACCCTCTGTCCCCGATCATGGAGAAAGGAGACCAGTCACTGCAGTGCTGTCCCCTGAAACCTCACATTGGCAAGGCAGTGGGTCAAAAGCTCATGATCGACCGTATCAAATGCTGCTGATAGATCCAGCAAAATCAGCAGTGCTGATCCGCTCTGATCCAGATGTCTGCGGAGATCATCTGTGAGGGCGACCAGCAATGTCTCGACCCCATGTCCCGGGCGGAAACCAGACTGGAAGGGGTCTAGGGCCGAGATCTCCTTCAGGAAATTCTGCAGTTGCTCCTCTGCCGCCCGCTCAATCACCTTCTCTAAAAACGGAAGGTTACAGATGGCCCTCTCTTCACCAAACGGTGCAGTAGTAACTGCACAAAATTCACCATTAACCCTTTCTCAGTTAACCCCTGCAGACACCTAACTGAACCTCATTAGCATCCCAGAGCTCTAGGCCCACCTGCTGCTCTGCCTGCTCCATGCTTAAAGGCCAGTGTTCCATCCCAAGAACTCCTTTGCCTGACCATGCCATGGCAGATGCAGCTAGACACCAATGCTTCCTTGGACACTATCTTGCATAACAAAGGAGTTTTTTGCGTGCCCAAGTCATTGGGAAGCACGGGTAGTGGAGAATCAAACGCAGTTCTCCAGATTAGAGTCCTGCCACTCTTAACCACTATACCAAACTGGCTTTTGAGATAAATTAGATTGTTTTACAGTTTTGCAATTAGATGTGGTTTTAGATAGAAATCCCTTCTCTTCCTTGCTCTAGTTCATGGAGAAAGCAGCCTTGGTGCTTGAAAAGAAAAAAATATTTTTTGCTGTTGATCTTGCATTTTGTTTTGTTTTTTCTATCACCAAATTTTGGTGGAATATCATAACCGCTTTTTCATCATGTGTACTCTGAAGCACAAAACATTGTCTGGCAAGGCAGAAATGATGCCAATCCTGGCAGGAGTTGGAAAATTACCAGAAGGTGTGTCAGATTGACTAGCTGACCCTCTGTTAGCTAATCTGCCTTAAAGATGGGGAATTAATAAGCAGTCGGCTAGTATTAAGGGATCAAGACCGGTGTATACTAAGGTCAGTAATCCTGGATTTCGCCCAATAAGAGAGAGGAGACTAATATTTCAAAGCATCAAAGACGTTACTTAAAACCTTGAGTGAAAAGTACATGAGAATCACACACTTTCATTACAAGACTAGGGAATAAAAGGTGAGAAAAATAGAGACTGTTGCACTAGCAGGAATATCGTTGGTGGGCAATACACACCTGTCCTGGTGAGAACAGAGATCCAGCAGCAAAGGACAGAAGGCCTAGTGAGATGCCAGCAAGGCACTAGGTGGGGTGGGGTAGGAGGAGCCCTGGGGAGTTCGAGCATCTCCCTTATATAGTCCCATTTCAGCCCCTAGGCTCGACCTGGGGTAGGCTTATGCCCTATCAAATGGTCCTCCGGAAATTTACGAAAAGTAAATGAAGTGCCACTCAGGTGGGATAAAGGAGTCCAGACTGGGTACTTAGAAGCCTAATGTTTGTGTTTGTGACACCTCAAGAATAACAAAGGGACAGGAGGAAGAACGAGTGAGGGGCAATTGATTTTTATGATGGTCCATGGGGACACTTCCAGAGGGAAGAAAGGGCAGAAGGGAAGGGCGGATGAGAAGTGATCTGCATTTTAGGATCATCCATCGCTTGATGGCTGGAAGCGATGATCTTGATTGTGGGATTACTTGGAGATCCTGAAGCGCCTTTTGCTCCTGGCATCTCCGTATCAAGAGGCCCAGCTGAGACACAGACATGCCAGGGCTTCCACAGCAAAAATAGTTGTCGTTTTAAAACTGACTCTGGGAAAATGGCTTCTCTCTCTTTCACTGCTAGTCCTAGTTCCTGCAAGAATCTCAGCAGGGGCTGGCATCTTGGCAAGCAGGCCCATTTATTTGGGTGCAGTGTGGGCAGAGTGTTTGCAGAAAGGGTGGCTTGTGGGTACTGATCAGGGGGCTGCCCTGCCAGTCCCATGACATTCCTTCGTCATGCATCAAATGATGCGCAGTCCACAAAATCTATGTCCAGATTCCAGGAGGGGGGGGGGGTTCCAGGCTACACCTCCATGCCTCAGAGAAGCACTTAAGTGAAACTAAGACCTCTTCCAGAAGGTCCTGCTTCATCTAATCAAAGCTCTTCTGTACTTTCCCTCACCCACCTTTCCCATCTGAGGTTTTCAGGGACATGACAAGCCCTTCCCATCTGGCAGTTGCAGGACGTCAAGCACCCTCTTCATCTTTAGTTTCACCCAGATGTGCACAAACAAGCATTTCCAAATTCATTGTTTCACCTTTAAACAAGCCATTAAGCTATTGCTTCAGGGGCAGAAGATGGATTTCTATCCTGGGCTTTTCAGCCAAGAGCTCAGTGTGTGTGTTCCTTGGATCCACATGTACACCATCAGACACGTGTCTGAGCCTTCTTCCCACAAAACGCTCGTTATTCATGCTGCTGCATTTACAGACATCCTTCCTCTCCTAGACTGGTACATAACGCCCTACCCTTTCTCCCTCTTCGTCACTGATTTCCTAGTTAGCATTATGTGCATGCCTTGTATGCATTCTATACAATTGTTCTTTTTACCGCTTCCTGTTGAACATTCACCTGGTTCATTCAGAGACTTCTCTTCAGGTATAATCCATGTATAGATTGGTGGAGATCTCGTAGTTTCCCCCTCTCTCTGTGGCCCTTTTATGTCAATTCCCCCAACTCATATTGAGACCCCCTCATTTGTGTAACGGTAGGATTAGATGGATATCAAAACAATAAATCTCACAGTACTTGACTCCCAAGAATCCCAGATTAAAGATATCAAACAATCCCCTAAGGTATATTAGTCAGATTTTTATTGACTGGTAGTGTCTTGAAACAAGAGTGCGAAAAAAAATCCATTTATCAGGCTTTTGGGATCTCATTTGTCTTTGAGGGCATGGTGGCCTCATTAAATTTACCTATTTTGAACAGTAATTTCAAAAGATATTGAATTCTTGTTAAGTATATCGCTGATCAGAGTCCTGAAACTTGCTATCAAAGTATCTCGAGAGGTATTTTCAGCCTGTATTTGAAAAAAAAAAGAATTAAAAAGAATGTTCTTATAATTATTGTTGTATTCATACTCATTTAAATAACTTCCATTGTTTTGCAATTGAGAACGGAACTTTTTTTGTATTTCTTACTCTTCAAATTTTGGCACCCACCATCACTGACAGAGCACTTCTATTAACCATTCAATCAATGCACGGCTAAAACTCTTCTCTGCCTGCTTTATGAGTGGTGGTCTACCAAGTATCTTGAGCCTCATTGGAGGAACATGGTTGAGGGTGTTAAAGTACTATCTAGCCTCTGTTTCTCTTTTATTTTTGTTGCTGGATCATGACCCACCTTGCCATGTGTTTCTGAAATAGATTTATTATTTCTGGATTTCTGTCTGTCTCTTAGATCTCTTGAAAGATAACATGTTTTGGGGACTTTTTTTTGAAAAACATGGAATTGGTGCACAACTGCAGTAATAGGTTTTTAGAAAGTAGTAGGCCTCTTTCATGGAGCTTGTCGATCATTTCAGCTGACAGATTTTTGGAGGGAGGGATTTGTCCATTTCTCTGGATATTCTCTCTGTGTTTTCTTCCATCCCTCATAAACTCCGGTTTCATTCAAGAAAAGCTAAACAGTAGGGGTGCGTCCTTTGGGTTCCTGGTTCGGAAAAAAATAAACCAGGCCCTATTCGTAAAGATCCAATATTTCTGAATTGGGGACAGTATGATGGCCCCGATTCAAAAATACTAAATCAAAGCTTCCCGAAACGATTTGGGTCACTTCGGGAAAGTTCGGGGCCTTTTAAAGGGCTCCCTCCCACCACCACCCCACTTATCTGGGACATCGTGGTGACAGGTGAAGTGGCCACCCTGCTTGCTGCGGCGGTGGCTGAACCGGCAGTGTGGGTGGCACAGCTGCTGGCTGCAGCCTTCCCCAATGCTCTGCTGGCCGCTGCGGCGGAGGAGGTGCCTGCTCCGACCTTCAGGAAAGGTAAGTGGGGTTGGTGTGAGGGGAAGGGGGCTCGGGGGGAGGTGGGTTTCTCACTTTGGTGTGCTCTGAATCATTAAGAAGCATAGTGAAGTGATTCCGATAACCCTAACCCGAAGCGGCTTGCCACTTCGGGTATTGGATTATTCCGAATCTTTTTCCTGCTTCGAGTAAACCCAAATATTTCCCTAGTGCACACCCCTACTAAACAGTTGTGTTGACTCTTAATCTGGCCCTCATGACTGGGTTGATGTAACGGTACAGATATAAAAAAATAAACTGTTGTTGTTTGTCACAAGATCTAGACAGCATTGGGAGTCTCTTCGCCAAGGATGCTGCAAATATCATGTCAAATGTGCTTGAGGTTCTAATAGGCCATGTTTTAATGAAGGATGGTCAAGCACCCATCAGTTCAACTCACAACCTGTTTCCCAGTTGTGGAGGCACACCCTTCACTCAAGAATACACCCCATTGTTTCACCTATTGTGACTGCACTGTCTCATGCAAAAGCATAAATCATAGAAGAGAGGATATTTGGGGACAGCAGTTATTGGCTTCTACAGAGCAAGAGCTGAGACTTGTCACCAGTGTAACTAATGATGCCCTACCCGTAGTAGACATAAAGCCTCCTTTCTTCACCTCTCTGGATAATACCACATTGGATGAGGATGTTCTGGAATCCTTTAAGGCCCTGCCTTTAGACGAGCAAAGGATGGTCATGGATAGACTGGAAGCCGTGAGAACTAAATTTTTAAAGAATATGCTGGACATTTCTGGTCCCTCTATCAGTTCAATGGCAGGAGTGGAAGCACCACCAGCAACATCAGCACCATCAGCGAACACCGAGTGTACTGGGATTCAAGTCCAAGCAGTTGTCCACCGACTTACGCCTTCCGGATTCCTCTCTTCAACTGTGCAAAGGGAGGGCGGGGCTTCTAGCTCTATAGCAAGGTGGAGGAATAAGGCCAAAGACCAGGACTTCATAGAATATCTTAAAACCTTTGATATTGTCCTTCTCCAGGAGACTTGGGCCCAAACTCCCTTATTTCTTGAGGGATTTAGATCCTACTCCCTTCCAGCATCTAGGACTAGTAGTAGTGGATGCCCTCATGCAGGACTAACCATCCTTGTGTCCTCTAGTCTTGATTTAAACTCTACTAATCTCCCAGGCTGCCCTCCTATTGCTCAAGCCATTATGATAAATTGTGGAAGTTCTCCTTTAATAAAACTAAATATTTATATCCCACCTTCCTCTGATAGATCTATTTTGTCCTCCTATTGGAGCAGTCTGGCTGCCTATCTTGAACAGCTAGAACAAGAATTCCCCTGTGTAGAAATAATCTTAGCTGGAGATTTTATTGCAAGAGTTGGTAATAATATTCCATCTCTTTTTAGTAATTTGGGTCTTGATCAGGATGCCTTGCTGTTTTTATTTACTCCCCCAATGAGACGCTCTAAGGACACTTTGTCAAATCCAGCAGGCTTGAAGCTAGCAGAGTTTTGCTTCCAATTCTGCAAAATCTGGCTGAATGGCCTGACAGGTTTTGACAAATCATATGAGTACACATATATTTCTACAAGGGGCTGCAGGGTCATTGACTATATTTTAGTCTCCCCTTCTTTTAGGTCACATGTCTCTGGCTTTACAGTTGGAGATCAGATTCTTAGTGATCATTTACCCCTGATTTGGGTCTTTGACATTAAGGGGAATTCCTCAGGATGTGGAATTTCTGTCTAGGATTCCACGATCTCCGGATCTTGGACATAAGACTCTGGAGGTACTGAAATCAAACATTAGTTTAGACCTTAAATCTGCATTAATAAATTCTTCTGATCCCTTAGAGGTGACAGAAACCTATGGGAACTTATTAAATATCATTACAGAATCCTTAAAACAGGATTCCAGAAGGGCTGTACCAAAGCAAGTAGCAAGTTCTCAGACGGCCGTATGGTTTGATGGGGAATGCAGGAATATAAAAGCCCATCTACGTACTATTTACTGTAATTTTCGTCATTCTGCAGCTACCTGCTTGCAAGTGGAGTATCAGATAACTAAAAATCATTTACACCAGGTTACAAGGATTAAGAGGCTGACCTTTATTAATAAACAATGGGAACAACTCTGATGCGCCCTTACCCTGAATGATTCCAGGCAATTCTGGGCTGTAATCAATGGTGCTATTCGCTCTGAGATCCCTTATATATCAGCCATGGTTTCAGTATTTTTCGGACTTATTCTGTGAAGATCCCCCTAATGGAATGCAACTGGTTTATTCTCCCCTGGATGGTCTCCCAGAGTGGCCTCCTGTCACTCGGGAGGAAATAACAACTCTTATAGATCAGCTCAAATCAGGTAAAACTCCTGGTCCAGATGCGATAATCCCAGAGGTGCTGAAAGCTGATCCAGAGTGGTGGGCCCCTCTGCCTGCTTCTCTCTTCACTATGGTAAACAAGACTGGCCAGATGCCAGAGGCCTGGACCAATGCGATTATTGTTCCCATTTATAAGAAGGGTTGTTATCTCAACCCCTCTAACTTTAGACCAATCAGCCTTCTATCCGTTATTGGGAAACTATACGCTATATTCTTGCAAATTAAGCTCAGCACTTGGATGTCATCTAGTAAAATATTAGGCCCAGAACAGGTGGGGTGTTGCCAGGGGAAGTCAGCTTTGGATAATTGTTTAGTCCTCGCTCATTTGATTAATAAATACATGAGCAGGAAAAGATCTAAACTGTATATTGCCTTTCTGGACCTTAAGGGAACCTTTGACTCTGTCTCAAGAGAACTTCTCTGGGCAAAGCTTGAGGGGATGTCACTAGATAAGAGGTTATTATCTCTTATCAAAAGACTTTACTCAGCAACGTCTTACCAGGTCAGATGTTCTTCCCTCGGGAGACTCTCACCCAGGATTCTTATTAAGAAGGGGGTTAAGCAGGGGTGCATTTTAGCCCCCCATCTGTTTAATCTTTTTAAAAATGATCTTGCCCCCTTTTTGTCACTGGTTGATGGTCACAGTCCTTTACTTGGCTCCGTTTCTATCCCTTTGTTATTATATGCGGATGATGCGGTTCCTCTGTCTTCTTCCCGTGTTGGATTGAATAGTTTATTGAACCGTTGCCTTGAATACTGTGTGACCAACAGACTGGAGTTAAACTATGAAAAATCTAAAGTGTTGGTTCTCCCCAGTTCCCGGAAACTGCATAACTGGATTGTCAATGGTAATAGACTTGAACAAGTTAAGCACTTTAAATACCTGGGTGTCTATTTCCAATCTAATTTAACGTGGACCTTCCACCGTAGGATGGTTATCAATACAGACAAAGTTAATGCTGCAGCAATATCCCACTTTTATTTTTCTGATCGAGGTAACCAATATGTGCCTGCTGATCTTAAAGCCTTCAATGCAATGCTTCTAGCACAGAATATTCCAGTTGTTAAACCCTAATAGCTAACTAAGTTGCCCCATCTTAGTAAATCACAGAGACATAAAGCTTGGAAGATTATAGGCATGGTCAAATGGGCCATGTTTGAGTCACGGAAGACCAAACACCTAGAGATTCAGCTCACATCCTGTTTGTCAGTCATGAAAAAGAAGCTGATTTCTCAATGATCATTTTGACAGTTCGCTGATAGATTTGTGGTTGGTGACAGACGTTTCAGCATATTGTAACAGTGCCGTACAGCATGGGGCAACTGGTCTTTATCTCTGCCATTCGCCGGGAAAGGATTCATTTAAAAAAAAACTCAGTAATTACATTCTAAGATTCTAACAATATATTGCTATGATCACTGAAGTCCCAGCTTACATTTTGGTTTTAAGTAAGACTCCAGCCCTTTGCATTGTGGAGGTATAAGGCAAATGGTGTAAGTAACTTGTTTCCATTTATTGCACCATAGACCCTTTTCTGAAGATCAGCTGCAGATCATTGTACGCAAGGATAATTTTATCATTCATCCCTTGGGTATTTGGTGTTCCTTTGCTTACAAATTGCCACCCAATCAAACAGAGATTTTCTACCAGCAACGATGGATTTCATAGCAAAGGTCAGAGATCTGATTCTGCAACCAACCTAGATGGCAACTCTGTTTCCGTACCAGCAGCAGTATTGCATTGACATATAATATAAAGCAGACTCTCCAGTCATTATTCACTTGCTCATCCAATGTAATTGGGTTTTCCACTTCTTCCTGACATAGAGGGCTCTTTTATTCCCTGTTTGCTCTACACAACGACCCTCTGAGATATCATTCCCAAACTGAGGTAGAGGGATGCAGTGGTATACTGGCAGGTAACAACCTGGCTGCCAAGGAATGGAAAAAAGAGCAGGGAGACTTGATTGAGCACAGGACTGGTGAGACGGCCTCCTGTCCTGACTTGTTCATGTGGGAATGGGTTTTGGTACCCAATGGGAGGCTTTCTATGGAAGATACTGGGTAGGAAGTAATGCAGCTCCTAGAGTCTCTTGATATTTTCCTTACTAGCCTATTAACCAGAGGCTGCAAGTGGGGAGACTGTAAGGAAGGTAACATACACTGTCTCCTCCACGTGAATCTGGTCTCTCTTAGATTTTTACAGAAGATGACTATACCTGCAAAGGAGTCTCAGAAACCAGTCATGAATCTCATGACCTTATTCCATCCACGTTCACCAAGCTAGCACACTGTGTACTGCTTTGTATCTTTGGGGACAGGAGATGGAAATTCCAATATGGATTTTTATTTTTCTCCCCACCCCAAAACAACCACACATCGAAGAGCCCATTTAAGCAATTCCTTTTATGCAATGAACCACCCCACCCCTTTTCACCTGTATGAAGTTTGGGAGCTGCTCCTTGGTTAGCATCTCCAGTTCTTTCTTGGTGAGCATGGTAGGATTTTTGGCTTCCACATTGTATTCTTTGGAAATGTTGGCAATAGTTTGCAAGGCTGATTCCAGTGGAGTCAGAGACATCTTGAGTTGGCTGCTGATCTAGAAGAAAAATACCCAGTTCAGTGTGCCTGTGTAGGAGGGAAAGGTCTAGTCCATCATGCATAATGAATGACTCTTTCTTACAGCAGTTGTGGACTAAGCCTCCATGATCAGAGGGATTGTACCTCTGATGGTCAGGATAATTAAAATGGAATGGCAACATACATGTTAATCATCATGTAAGCCGTACTCAGGAGTCAGGACATCTGGCTGTAATTACGTTATTTTTGGTTTATATTTGGGTCTGACTCCCCGATCCTTTATAAAAAAATTTGCTCAATATTAATTAAAACATTTATATAACACCCATCTTCATGTCACACAGAAGCATGCAAATGCATGTAGTCTGCACCCCATTAAATGTTGTACCCAATGAAATGGCCTTGCAATACGTCCAAAACTTTTATAGAGATAGTAAGCCCCTCCCAACCTTTGGGAGACCATTCCACAGAACGATTGCTACAAAATAGAGGACAGGCTCTGGTGGATACAGAGTGAGCTGCCTTAAACTATAGGTGCAGAGGTTAAGCTCATGCCAGTTAAGTCCATGTCGTATAGCAATAACAACATCAAGAATAACAAGAGCAAGAAGTATGCTTATATACCACTCTTTTTGACAGTTTAGTGCCCACCCAGAGCAGTGAAGGAAGTCATTCTTATTATCATCCCCACAATATAGCTGGAGAGTTGTGGCTGTGGCTCCTACCATCTGCACCACATAGTCAAGTTGCTACATATCCCTTGGCAAAATCATGCCAATGAGGAGCTCGCAGAGGAAAAGAAGTGTTTTGTTGTTACAGGTAAAGAAGTATTAAATTCATTGAATTTGCAATCTCTGAGCCTGGGCGAGCTTGGCAGTCCACCTGCTTCAATCATCTCCGCAATACATCCCGTGTAGATGGCTGTTCAGTGTCTTTCTGGAGTCCTCCAATGAGAGAGAGTCTCCTTTCCACAAAAATATTGGGTTCTCTTTATTTATTTATTTATTTATTTATTTATTTATTTATTTATTTATTTATATCATTTCTATCCCACCTTTCTCAATGAGAGTCAAGGCAGATTGCATAGTGTGAGATTAACACAATCTGTGGCAAGGACAAGGCCAGGCATTTCCATGCAGTGTCAAGAACATTTCCATACACAATGTCATGGTATATGAATACAACTTTACAAAGACATAGTATTAGCAAGAATCCAATATAGGGTTGAAGAACTGCTGAAACAGAACATAATCAATTCAAGGACTTATATTAAACAACATGAAGCACAGGTAGAATATAGTTCTTGAACCTCTCTTCCCATTTGTCATTTTCTCTTAAGATTCCACTGAAGTCTATTGGCTCATGATGACTTAAACCCACTATGTCTAACATAGGCTACTGCTGCAGAAGAAAAAATGTCTTCTCATGACAACCCTGTCTGTATATGAAGAGCACTCTTCTGCCCCCTTCTTACTCTTCTCTTCTGCAGCCCCAATTTTGCCTTTTCCAGCCACCTACATTGTCTTTCTAAGGTTTGTTTGCAATACTTACCGACCTTTCAGAAGGCCTCGATGAAGTGATGATGAATGAAACTTGGTGCGGAGTCTTGCACTGAGGGTGCTTTTATACGAGATTCCAAAGGGTAAGGAGACCTATGATTCATAATCAGAACAGCAAACATCCTTCTGATGCTGGAGGCCTTTTAGCTTGCTTTTATTAAAACATCACTTATGTAAGTGTTCATTCCCTTCCCCATAGAACAGAATGTGACCTTTGCTCTTGTAGTCCTCTTTCATTTTATAAGATTATACCCCTTGTTCAGAAGTTTTACTAATCATTTTTTATTATTTAAGGAATTACTTCATTCCATTCTGAAGACGGCACAGCTGAGTAAAGCATATTCTGTACTCATTTGAAGATGAGCAGAATTTCTCGGAAGACATCCGCCAAATATTATAATTCACATTGTCTCATTTCCTCCCAATTATTCCTAATCATTGAGAATTCCAGTTCAGAATACTCCATTACTTCCTGTAACCAGACACTTACCAACATTTTACTTAGGTTATACTCTCTGGAAGTTTCTCTAGATGGAGGAAATAGAGGCCACTCTGTTGAGAAGGAAGTCCATCTAAGGAAGGCAGAAGGAAAATGGGTAAAGGGCTGGAATATGGTGTTTGGTCCTGGCCAGAGATGCTGTGACTAATATTAAAAACTAGTAACAAACCCCGTTGTGGGGAAAAAATACAATGGGTTCTAGAAAGGGGATGGCAGGTGGGCAGGCATTTGCTCCTCCTCTGTCACTGGTTTAGGAGGGGGGGGCATTGTCATCGGCTCCATGCCTGATGTGCCTGATCTCGACCATGTGAAGGGGTGGTGGGCTTTTCTACCTGCTCCATGAGTGATTCTTGCTGCTAAATTGGGGACATTGCCTCCTGTTCTGTGCCTAACTACGGCTGGATGAAAGGGGGCAGGCGTTGCCACCTGCTCTGAGTTTCATCTCAGCTGGGTAAAGGGAGGTGGGCATTGCCACCTGCTCCCCGCTGGGTGAAGGGAGGAACAGGCATTGCCTCCTGCTCTCTGCCTGATCCTGGTGGGTTAAGGTGGGTGACAGGCTTTAGTACCTGCTCTGCTCCTGATCCCAGCTGGGTGAAGGGGGTATGGCCATTGCCAAATGCTCTGCTCCTGACTCTGGCAGGGTGAAGACAGGGGGGGGGGCATTTCTGCCTGCTCAGGGGCTTATTCCAGTAGGTTGAAGAGGATGGGCATTGCCACTTGCTCTGCTCCTTATCCTGGCTGTGTGAAGGGTAGAAGGGCATTGCCTCCTGCTTTGCGCCTGATTCCAACTAGGTGAAGTTGTGAGGTGGACATTGCCACCTTCTCCACTCCTGATCCCAAATGAGTATTGGTGTAGGGTGGGCCTTGCCAACTACTCCACCACTAATAAAACCTGGGTTAAGGCAGGGGAGGGCATTGCCACCTGCTCCACCAATAATACCAGCTGGGTTAAGGTGGAGGATGGGTATTGCCACCTGTTCCACTCCTAAGACCAGTTGGGTTAAGGGGTGGGGGGTGGGGATTGTCACCTGCTCCACTCCTGATCCCAGTCGGGTAAAGGAGAGTGGTCATTGCCATCTGATCTGCTTCTGATTCCAGCTGGGTTAAGGTGTGGGGTGGGCATTGCCATCTTCTCCGCTCCTAATACCTGCTGGGTTAAAGCAGTGGGTGAGCAAAGCCACCTTCTCTTCTTCTGATCCCTGCTGAGTGAAATGGGATGGGCATAGCCATGTGTTCCTCTCCTAATATCAGCTAGGTTAAGGCAAGGGATGTCATTGCCGCCTGCTCTGCTCCTAATAACAACTGTGTTAAGATGGGAGGGAAAGTTCCACCAGCTCTTCTCCTAATACCAACTTGGCTAAGGCGGGGGTGGGCATTTCCACCTCCTCCAGTCCTTATACCAGCTGGGTTAAGGTGGGGGGTGGGCATTGTTAACTGCTCCACTCCTAATACCAGCTGGGTTAATGTGGGGTATGGGCATTGCCATCTGCCCTGCTCCTAATACCAGTTGGTTTAAGGCAGGGAGCAGGCATTGCCACCTGCTCTGCTCCTGATTCCAGCTGCCTGAAGGGGTATGGTCATTGCAATCTGCTCCACTCCTATTATCAGCTGGGTTAAGGCACAGGCTGGGCATTGCCACCTGCTACACTCCTAATACCAGCTGAGTAAAGGCAAGGGCAATCATTGACAACTGCTCCACTCCTGATCTCAACTGGTTCAAGGGGGCGGGCATTGCCACCTGCTCAACTACTGATACCAAAAGTGGTACAGATGAATGGCTGTTTCTGCAAAAACTCACAAGCCACAAGAGGGATAAACCCGCAGGAAATACACGCACGTTAAAGCATTCACAATTTATCAGTTAAAGTGCAAGTGCTACTCAGTTAATCAGTGCATACAACAATCAAATAAAGCAAGTATTTCATCACAATGTACTTCCTATGCAATAATAGCAGCAATAAATCCAAGGAGCAGAAAACAGTTCATAACATCCTCTGTAAATCCGGGTATATAGCAAGAGTCCTTTCTAATGCAGTTCCTTATAATTGAAATCCAATCCGTTAAAGCAATCTTCCTTGGTTCCTTCAGCGTGTAGGAGAGACATAGAGATGAGGGTGATAACAAACCTCCTCCCGCTCAATCTGGGGCTGGCTATAGTCCTCAGATTTCGTTGTTCCTTCCTCAGGAGCGAGTTCTCTACCACGGACATACATTCATTAATTCTTCTAACCACCATAATTAGTCCCCCATCCACAATTGCTCAAATTATACAAATTATACTCACACACAAGCCACACGCAAGGAAGAATGAACCGGACCAAAACGTTCTTCATAGGTAACTATTCAAAGACAGCTCACTGTTTAGACCTTTTGGCTTAACTGTGTCTAACCTAAAAATCCAAAGTGCCTCGCGACGAAGGAGATGCCCATGTGCCCACTCACTACTGTTTCGTACCACCTCCAACACAAACACCCTAAGGGCGCTCTCTTGATGTCCTGCATTAGAAAGGATGTATTCCGCGGGGACTTAGGGTCCAGAAACCACCTGGGATGTTTGGATCCAATGAAGAGTTTAAGTCTGTTTCGGCAGCTATACTGAATAAATGTAGTTTGGATCTCATGTTGCTCATCATTAGGAGATGCAAAAAGGAGAGTGCTGAGGTACTGAAGGATATAGAAAAAACAACGGAAACTGTTCAGACTAGCATGCCTTCCATGGAATTTGAAGCACGTCTAAAGGAGTTGGAACAGGAGGTGCGACTCTTTGAGAATCGCACCAAGGAGGTGAAAATAAAGAAGTATAAGCGGGATACTTTAGACTATGCAAACAATAGGGTATACAGTTGGTGGGATATGTCTAGCAGTAATAGGGACTCTAACCGTAGGGTGACTTGGGCTGATCCTTTTCTGATCTGGAAACATCAGGAGTGTCTGATAGCTCGAGCGATGAGGGTACTAGTACCCGACACCTCCGGAATAGAATGGTGCCTGTGGGGCATAGGCAGTCTTTTTTAGAACGAGGCAGAAAGAAGCCGTATCACAAGACACGACAGAGACCTTAGTGTTTAATTTGTCTGCACGCCCCTTAAACCAGACGGAGTTATCGGTCTTGAATAGGGGCTTAGGTTTTGTGCCGACACCTAGGTATTTTTCCTTTCAGACAAGATTGGATTTATTCAAATTGTTTCATCAGATCAAATTGAAAGCCTATTTCAGTAAAGCTGAGGAAGGTGATACTAGATCGGACTTTGAATTGCCCAAGTGCCTTAGACAGGCATCTTCATTCATGCCACCTACTCTGGATTATAGGATAGAAGCAATCGAACATATGGTGTTGAAGGATGTTGCAGAACTTGAACATAGACCCCTTCGGGTTTGGCAAAATTTGTCTACAGCTGAGAGGAGAGCGATTAAATCCTTGCGGGACGATAGAACGATTGTTATAAAACCAGCAGACAAGGGGGGAGGGATTGTGGTCATGGACCATGGTATGTATGTTGAGGAAGTGCTGAGACAATTAGGTGACAACACGTGTTATTTACGCATTCCAGCAGATCCTACAACTCATATTAGAGACATGATCAAAATAGTGCTAGATGAGGCTAGGGAATTAGGTGAGATAGACGATTGACTCCATAAATCCCTGCAAGCAAAAGCACCATGGATCCCTTTATTTTATGTGCTGCCGAAGGTGCACAAACAAGTTTTTCCTCCCCCCGGGCACCCGATCATATCGGGCTGCTGTTCAATTCTTGAACCATTAGCCATCCTTCTTGATTTGATTTTGCAGCCAGCAGTAGCCAAAATTAGACCTTTAATTTACGATACTCGGGATTTCCTCAAAAGAGTGGAGGGATTCATTATGGACAAGGGTAGTGGCTTCCTCACCATGGATGTCACTTCCCTCTATACGATCATACCACATGAAACTGCTAGGGCAGTGGTGGAAGAAGCTCTTAGCAATAGTCCTGAGAATCGACTGCCCTCTCATTTTTTGCTCCAGTCAATAGATCTGATACTAGAAAAAAACTATTTCCGGTTTGATGATTCTTTTTATTTCCAGCTGAAGGGTGTTGCTATGGGGTGCTCTGCAGCACCGGCCATAGCAAACCTCTTTATGGGTAGATGGGAAAGTGAATACATTCTGAACCCTTTAAATCCCTTTCATGATAAGATAGCCCTTTACTTTCGGTACATTGATGATCTCTATTTTGTTTATAGAGATATGGATAATGTGGAACAATTCTGCTGCTGGCTAGATAATAGAGATCCGAATGTCCGGTAAACTTGGAAACATAGTAATCAGGAGATCAGCTATTTGGACGTTATATCTTACAGAGGGGCAGGCAATAAGATTATGGTCAAAACTTATCACAAAGAAACAGACAAAAATTGTTACCTAGAGTTTGGATCTTTTCACCCACGGCACCTTAGGGTAAATATTCCTTTTAGTCAACTCTTAAGAATTAAGAGAAATTCATCAGCCAGGGAAGATTTTGAGAGAGATGGCCGTGAGTTATGCAGGAGCTTTGTAAGGAGAAATTACCCAGAGAATGTGTTGCGTTCGGCTTGGGAACGCACCAGCTCTAGGAATAGGGAATCTCTCTTTAATGGTGTCGCGAAGGAACGTTCCAACAGGATTGTATGGGCCTTGGACTATACCCCACGGGCTTATGATATTAAAAAGATAGTCTCGAAGCACTGGAGTTTAGTTTCAGATATAAGAGGTTGTGAACATCAGCCGATATTCAGTCACCGGAGGACTAGGAATTTGAAAGACCAGTTGGTGAGTGCTGACATACGTATCAGGGAGAGTTCACTGCAGTTACTGGTTGGTAATTTTAAATGCAGTCATTGTCAGATCTGCAACAAGTTCTGTGAAGGCAAGGAAGTTATTTTCAAGGATAAGAAATACACTCTTCGACACTTCGCTAATTGCCAGACCAAGGGCGTTATCTATGCATTAGAATGTCCCTGTAAGTTGCTGTATGTTGGTTGTACCTCGAGACCAATTAAGGTCAGGGTTAAGGAACACATCTCAAGGATCAGGAAGAATATTCTGGAGGCACCATTAACATTGCACTACAGGAAAAAAGGACATCAAGAGAGCGTCCTTAGGGTGTTTGTGTTGGAGGTGGTACGAAACAGTAGTGAGTGGGTACATGGGCATCTCCTTCATCGCGAGGCACTTTGGATTTTTAGGTTAGACACAGTTAAGCCAAAAGGTCTAAACAGTGAGCTGTCTTTGAATAGTTACCTATGAAGAACGTTTCAAATGGGGAGGGTCCCTTTAAGAGATGGGTCACACAGTAATGAGTCTGACTATTTGAAGAACAAACGTGTGTGAGGAGGGCGTGCGCTAGAAAGCACTGCCGCCCGTCCGGGTTTTGGTCTGGTTCATTCTTCCTTGTGTGAGGCTTGTGTGTGAGTGTAATTTGTATAATTTGAGCAATTGTGGATGGGGGACTAATTATGGTGGTTAGAAGAATTAATGAATGTATGTCCATGGTAGAGAACTCGCTCCTGAGGAAGGAACAATGAAATCTGAGGACTATAGCCAGCCCCAGATTGAGCGGGAGGAGGTTTGTTATCACCCTCATCTCTACGTCTCTCCTACACGCTGAAGGAACTGAGGAAGATTGCTTTAACGGATTGGATTTCAATTACAAGGAACTGCATTAGAAAGGACTCTTGCTATATACCCGGATTTACAGAGGATGTTATGAACTGTTTTCTGCTCCTTGTATTTATTGCTGCTATTATTGCATAGGAAGTACATTGTGATGAAATACTTGCTTTATTTTATTGTTGTATGCACTGATTAACTGAGTATCACTTGCACTTTAACTGATAAATTGTGAATGCTTTAACGTGCGTGTATTTCCTGCGGGTTTATCCCTCTTGTGGCTTGCAACTACTGATACCAGCTGGGTTAAGGCTGGGGTTAGGCATTAACACCTGCTTCTCTTCTAATACCAGATGGGTTATGGCAGGGAGAGGGCATTGCCACCTGGTTCCCTCTTAATACCTACTGGATTAAGGCAGGCAGAGGTCATTGCCACTTACTTCTCTCCTAATATTAACTCGTTTAAGGCAAGGGGTGAACATTGCCACTTGCTCCTCTACTTAAAGCTTCTGGGTTAAGGTGAGGATGGGTATTGCCACCTCCTCCACCACTAATATCAACTGGGATAAGGCGGGGAGATAGCATTGCCACCTGCTCTGCTCCTAATCCAACTGGGTTAAGGTGTGGGTGTATGGGCATTGCCATCTGCTCCTCTCCCGATCCCAGCTGGGTGAAGGCAGGGATGGGCATTGCCACCTGCTCCACTTCTAATATCAGCTAGGTTAAGTTGGGTGGTGGGCATTGCCACCAGGCACTCTCCTAAGACCAGCTGGGTGAAGGCAGGAGATGGGCATTGCCACCTGCTCCCATCCTGCTCCTGGCCTGAGCTTCCCACCATTGCATGTTTTCCACAGGGACATGGTGCCTTGCCTAGGCTTCCCTCCATGACAGTGCCCTCTGGTGGGGCCCCAGGGTATAAAGTGAGTTGTCTGAAATACGCTTACTCAATTATGTGGTAAGATGGAGTTTTGGGGAACCCACCTTACTTGAGGAAGGAAAAAAGAAGCTTCTATGTCTCTCCCAGAGAAAGAATTGAGCAAAGTAAAATGAGGAAGCAGAGTGATTGAAATTCATGCTTATATTTCATGTCACACCACCCACACCATTTATGTCATAATATACAGTATGGACAATATTTGAGGCTACATAAGAATTGAGGAACTAAATTGAGGAACTACAATGCCAGGACCATGGCAATACGGCCTGGAAAACCCACAACAACCAACCTACGTAAGAATTCTTCCAGAGAACTTGATTTTGAAAGAGAATGCAATCCACTGAGGAAAGATTTTACAGAACGGGTATACCCTGCGTGTGTCATCACTAGTGCAGTAACATGGGCTGCACAGATCAATAAGAATGAACTGTTTCAGTGTAAAGAACAAAAATGACAGTACCCTTAGGTGGGTGGTGGACTATATGCATGTGGCCAGTGGCATCAGTAAATAGTCAAGCGACTATTAGTGCTTATATACATCAGGATATGAAGATTGTTCCTTGAGATAGATTTAGAAAACAAAAAATAAAATAGCAGCCTGTGGTGACAAATAGAGAAGCTGAGACAAGCAGACAAGCTGAATTTAAGCATTTTGTTGATTGACCCAGAAAGATACATAAGAACTGAATCAGTTATCCAGTGAGGAATTAAGTCATATTGTACTTACCTTCCAAGAATCTGGCTGAGTGCGGCTCACTTTGCTATATACCACCAGGAACCTTTGGATTGCTGTCCCCATAATTTTACCCACAGAAATTTACAGCACAATGGCTTATATTTATTAACTAATTTTTATGGATTGATATTTGTAAAATTTATTGTAATATTGTAATATTTACCAGACTATTTATATCTTTATTGGTATAGTTGTGGTCACAGAGGATTAATGTTGATTATACCTGTGTATAATATTTATAAATGGACAGTCAGTGTAGACTTATGAATGGTATTTCTGTGAAAAGCAACAATCAATTTCTGTGTGCCGGTGGCTGACAGTAGTGACAATTGTTTTTCTCATAGTATTTAGTCAATATTCACTGCCATTCACGTATGTGCACTTTGTACTTTAAAGTATTTAAAATATATTTTAAAAAATTGAATTTCTTTACTGTATTTTTCAGGGACTCGTTTTCTTTTGGTTAGTCGCAAATAACCGTGACAGCCCTAGTTTGTGGATTTGCAAAGTAAATTTTTTTTGGATAAAAAGAAGAGGCATAGAAATAGGAGCAGTTTAATGGAATCTTTATCTATAGTGGTAAAATTAAGTAAGTCAATAAACAAGTGAAATCATACATACAACAAGTAGCTAGCTATCAGATAACGAAAGTAACGAAGCTCTACAGTAGCGAGGCTGTGCATTTACATCTGCTCCTGCAAACAGCGTCTGGCTGGTAATTAACCCTTCTATAGTTTCTAAACAGGATTGACTCTAAGCCATGGTTATACTTCTGGGTTATGTCTCGCAGGATGAAAACAAATGTGTTAACCCTATAATCACCAGAATTTAGATCTTGCCAACTCCCCACAGAATTATGGCAATGTTCAGGAAAATGCTATGAAGGATTAGGAGCGAAGCGATCTCATGTTCAATATTTATTTACGGAACACGTAAATTAAGAGTTTTTAAAAAAATGTTGGGTCAAAGTTAAGTGGGCATGCACTTTTTCTTTTCTTTCACCATGTGCTTTTTTTGCCTCTGAGATAGCATTCTTGATCTAGTCAAAATGTATAGAAAAGGTCTTCTGTGGATAAAGTCAGATAGCTTCTTCTCTGTGAAAAACAACTATTGGTGATGTTTCCATTCTTTTCTGCTCTCTCTTTCTTTCCCAGACTCTCTGTTTTCTAATTTTTCTTGCAATTTTCTGTTACGTTATCCTGTCTTAGTTTAGATTTGACATCCCTGTACACAGTTCCTTTTGAGATTTTATTTACTCCTCTTTGTGTAGCGGTTTGGGATCTCCATTGACCTGAAGAATATCACCCACAGAAATCTTGCACAGGTAGGTATGAATTGCATGTCATCAAAGGAAACATAGAAAAGAGTCCAGTAGCACCTTTAAGATTAACCAACTTTATTGTAGCATAAGCTTTCAAGAATCACAGTTCTCTTCAGATGCATGTGGAGAAGAGAAAAATATTACAACAAATCATGTGATCCTGTATTACAAACTTAGAAAATTCCCATTCTCATGATATTATGAAACATTTTCTGTTATAATTGGTGTAATTGGTAGTAAGACGAGCCTATGAGCATTTGGATGCATGCCTGTTTCGTAGTTGATCTTCCTCAGAAATTATTCTCAATAAATCTTCCTCAGAAGTTATCTCCCTAAAATTAACCATAATCGTTATAACATAAGGGACACCATACAGCTGAATGGAAACTTAATCATATTAAAGAGCATATGCTATATTATTTAGACTTCTATTACTATACTTCCAATTTTCATTTCCTATGGCATCATGCAATTCATACCTCCCTGTGCAGGATTTCTGTGGCTGATGTTCTCCAGCTCAACAAAGTGCTTGAGAACATCTACACAAAGAGGAGTAAAAAAAATCTCAAAAGGAAACATGTACAAGGATGAAAATCTAAGGTGAAACAGTATAATACCAAAATAATGCAAGAGAAAATACAAAATGGAGAATCAGGAAAAGAGAGAGAAAGAGAGGAGAAAATGATGGAAGTCCCACCAGTGTTTATTTTTGACTAAGTAGAGGCTATCTAACTTCATCCACCTATGACCTTTCTATACATTTTGAATAGATCAAGAATATTATCTTACAGGTAAATAGAGTGGGCAGCCCAAGGAAAAAAATGCTGATACCAACTTAACTATAGCCCAATATTTTTTTTTAAAAACCTCTTAATTTACATGTTCCCTAAAACTACACTCCTCCTAATATTTCACAGCATTTTCCAGAACTTTGCCTTGATTTGACTTTATTAGACCCATCTCAGTTATTTGTCTGGGAGAGACGTAGAAGCATTTCCCCCCATTCTTCAGGTAAGGTGAGTTCCCCGGGGCACCATTTTTAATATTGGTCAGAGCATAAATAGCCAGGACTTGACCCCATAGACCAGTCCTTTACCCATCTTCTCACTTGCCTTCCCATAGATGGTCTTTCTCACAGCAGAGTGGCCTCTACTATCTCCAACTAGAGAAACTTCCAGAAAGTAGCACCTAAGAAAATGGTGGTAATTATCTGGCTACAGGGAGGAATGGAGTGTTCTGAAATGGAATTCTCCCTGATTAGGAATAATTGGGAGGAAATGAGACCATGTGAATTATCATATTTGGTGGACATCTTCCGAGAAATTCTGCTCATCTTCAAATGAGTACAGAATATGCTTTACTCTGCTGTGTTGTCTTCAGATTGGAATGAAGTAATACCTTAAATAATAAAAAATGATTAGTAAAACTTCTGAACAAGGGCTATAATCATCTAAAATGAAAGACGACGGCTGCAGCAAAGTACACATTGTGTTACTTGGGGAAGGAAATAAATACATCCATAAGTGATGTTTTAAGAAAACAAGCTAAAAGGCCTCCAGCATCAGAAGGATATTTGGTGTTCTGGATATGAATCATTTGTCTCTTCATCCTTCCAAATCCTGTATAAAAGCACCCTCAGTACAAGACTCTACACCCAGTTTCATCCATCATCTCTTCACCAACACCTTCAGAGAGTTTGGTAAGTACTGAGGATGAAGCTTAGAAGCACAGATTAGATACCAGGAACTGGCAATATTGGGTCTAGAGAAGAGGAAAGACGGGCATGAGAGTACTTTTAATATACGCAGTGGTGTATCCTACGAAGACATTTTTTCATCTGCTCCAGTAGCCAAGATTAGACATACTGGGATTAAGTTACGAGGGAATATATTTCAATGAAATTTTAGAAGAAAATTCCAACTGGGAAGAGCGGTTCAGGAACAGAACCAAGTACTTTTGTAGGGATGAGACTGTCCCTCACTGGAAGATTCCCAGCAGACACTGAACAGCCATCTGTAGGGGTTGCATTGAGGAGGTGGTTGAAGGAGGTGGCCTGTAAAACTCCTCCAGTCTCAGAGAATCCAAATTTTTTTTTAAAAAAAAATATATAGGGGTGTCAGAGAATCACAGAACCATAGACTTGGAAGGGGCCATACAGATCTTCTAGTCCAACCCCCTGTCCAATGCGGGATGAGCCTAAAGCATCTTTGACAAGTATTCATCCAGCCTCTTCTTGAAAACTGCCAATGAACTGCATCAAACCAAAGACTCCACAGAGAATACTGCAATACTTTGAAAGAGAGTGAGCAGATGTCTGGTGTGAAGCTCAAATGCTGAGCAACATGGAAGTTGCCATTCAGTGCTAATTGTCTGGAGTATCAGGGGTATATTGCCTCTTAACATGGAGGCTCAGGCCACAGCTGTTGTAAGAAAGAGGCTTTCAATAGGGGTGATGAATGGACCTCTCCCTCCTACACAGAAACACTGAACTGGTGGTTTTCTTTCTAGATTGGCAGCCAGCTCAAGATGTCTCTGACTTCAATGGAATCAGCCTTGCACACTATTGCCAACATTTTCAAACAATACACAGTCGAAGGGACTAATCCTCCCATGCTTACCAAGGAAGGACTGGAGAAGATAACTAAGGAGCAGCTCCCCAACTTCATACAGGTGAAAAGGGCTCATTGCATAACAGGAATTGCTCACCTTGGCTGTTTTATGTGCAGTTCAAAGGGAATTGGATGAACTGGGTTGGGATAAGTTTATGGGGTGCATTGTTGGTTTCTGAAAAATTTTGGAGCCCATCATGAGCATATTCTTCTTCTATAAATCTCCAACATAGACCAGTTTCCTAGGGAGGAGACAGCGTTATGATACCCTCCTTATCCTCTCCTCACCTGCAGTGTCTTCTGTATTAGCTAGCAAGGGAAATCTCTTTAGATTCTAGGAATAGCATTCATTCCTCCCAGCAGCCTCCACAGAAAGCGTCTTTGTTTCTTACCAAAACTCCTTTCCCATATGAGTAAGTCAGGTTTAGAGATGGGCTCAGACCAGGAAAATACCAAATCATGCACGCAAAATGCCACCCCTACCCTCAGGGGCCCTTCTCCCACTCTTCCTACCACCCCCCCACCACATGCATTCCTTAACAATCAAGAAATCTGGAGTTAACTATAATGTGCATGTCAGTCCCTTGAAGACCGAAGCACTATGGAGTTAATGACCCATTTGATTTCTACATCCTCAGACACAATTAGGGATCCGTTTCCCCCGGTGGGGGATCCCCCACTCCCACCTCTTGCCCCCTGTCACTGCTTACCTTGCTGGAAGGGGGAAAGTTAGGGAATGAGCCTTCGGGGTATGCTCCTGGGGCTGCTGCAGTAATGTCACTGATGTCATCTGGCTGCCCTGAGAGTATTCCTGTGCTTTGCAGTGGGCTGATTTGGGCCCTAAACAGTCCGAAGCAGGATCACTTGTGGCCCAAATCAGCCTGCTGTGAAGTATGTGCGCTCCCCAGCCTTGTGTGATGATGACATCATTTCCTAGAAGAGACATCATCATGCCAGTGCAGTGCCATGAAATGATCATGCATGTGTGAACAGACCCTAGGTATCCTCTAGGCTTCAGTGATGGTGTAGTAATGTCAACAATGTTTTCACACACATTATAGAGAGAGAGACAGACAGACAGACAGACAGACAGAGAAGGAGGGAGGCACTGAACCTAGATTATTTCATCTTTTTTACTGTCCCCTTCCAAAGCCAGGGTAGCATTGGCACAATGCCCCCCCTCCCCCCGGCCTGAGCCTTAGAACCAGTTTGCATTGACTGGCCCATGCATCATACTCATTTTTGAGACCCATCCAAGTTGTGTGCCTTTTGGAGTGGAATGGTTAATTTGGTGGTGGGGTATAAACAATTTTAAGATATCCAGTGCAGTGCAATGGCTAGAGTGTTGGACTAGAATCTGGGAGACTCTGATTCTGTGCCTTCGAGGCTTGATGGATGTTCTTGACTCAGCCAATGTAAACAATTGAGTTGTGTTTTTCAGAGGCAGTCTTAGTGATTTTGGGGCCCTGGACAAATGTTCAGGACGGGGCCCCAGAATCAGTGCCGCCCCACCACTGGCTCCTCGCCAAGGCCAAGCAATGGGTGGCCCTTGCCCTATGTGGAGTGGGCAGGAGCTCCTGCTGCTGACATTTTCCATTTTGTTACCTAGGCCCCAGATAGAGTAGGCTGGAGTGTGTTGTCTCCCTCTCCTCCCCTCCACCCCCTTCAACTACTAAGAAGGCCATCGGTGGATGAAGTCACTCCCAATGTGGGGCATGGAGCAGCTGTCTCTTGTTATAGCCTGTTTGTTATGATGAGGGTAAGACAAAGCAAGGGAGAACAACACTGTGTAAACCACTATAGGTTTCCAGGGGGGAGAAAACCAGGGCATAAGATAAACTATTAAATGGGTGGGGAGGGGGTATTATATGTACTGAGATATATATTTTATGTGTATGTGTGTATGTTTTATGCATTCAAATCACTTATGGTGAACTTAAGAATTATTGAGCTCCAAAATATCCCAAAATCCTTGTCCATGTATTGCAAACTGAAGTCAGTCTACCACATCTAGGGTATTCTTCTTTTCCCTACTGCCTTCAATTTTTCCTAGCATTATTGTCTTTTCTAGTGAGCCTTGTCTTCTCTTGATGTCATGTGACCAAACCACAATCATTATATCTTCAAGGGAGAAATCAGGCTTGACTGGGTCAGGAAGCCAATTACATGTCTTTTTAGGAGTCCACCATGGTATATGTAAAATCAAAACTTTCCTCCTACATTACAGTTTGAATGCATTTTCTTCCTGTAAGCTTTGTCTAACTTGTACTTTAATGCAACTGCTCATTTGGCCAAAAGGCCTTGAGCAATGCTACATCAAATACTTCAAAATAAAAATTTATTATGAAAACCATTTAAAAATGTCTTTAAGTGCCACACTTAAAATACGTAGATTTTAAAAACATAAGCTAAATGTTTGGGTACAACTAGACATGTGAATGAGTAAAATGCAGCCCAATGCCACTGCTGTTCAAATCCCATTTTTAATGATGGTCTGGATTGACTTGCATTGGCATCATTGAACTTGGAATCAGGAACCTGGAAGTGTTCCATGGGGGCTGCAACTTCCGTGCTCAGGCTAAGAGTGTGGAAATGGGATCTCTGTGGGGCTGCAAACTCCGGCCTTGTAAGTTCCTGGCAATTTGGAGGTGGGACTTGTGGGAAGGGAAATCTGAGTAGAGATTTCCCCTAGAATCCATGGTCCACATTTGCCCTCTAAAGAGTTTTCCCTTTGGAAGCTGCCATTTTCTCTAGGGAACTACTCTCTGTAACCTGAACTCCAGGCCCAACCAGGAGTTTGGCAGCCCTAGGCCAATTTCTGATAAAGATGGCAAAGGAGGGCCAGCAACTGATAGAGGCATGGAAGCCCTCACCAGGACATTGGCCAGGGCCTACTTGGGAACAGAGGACTACCAGGGAATAAAGTCCCCAAGTTGGTGCTCTCATCCCCCATAGTCCACTCCTAACAGCCCCACACAAACCCAATTCCCCCACCCCAGCTGCCACACACAGACCCAAATCCTCCAATTAGCCCCTCACAGACCCAAAACCACCCCCAGCTGCCACACACCCATTACCCCAGGAACAGGTTGGCCAGCCCTCCCCCTTTATTCCCTATGCTGGGAACTTCTAAACTTTATTTCCCAGGGCAATTCCGCACAGCCTAAGGGTGCCGCAATGGTGGGCACACGCCAGAGTGCTGACTTGTCCCTGGGACACACACACACAACCACCCCCTGACCCCCCCTACCCATTTAGAAGGCTGGCCAGCCTGCCCCATTGTTCCCTATGCTGGGAACCAACCTCCCATCAACGAAGGGAACACAGACACTCAAAGATTCAAGTTAGAAAAAACTTTATTTTATCACTGTCAAATTACAACAGGTCAACAAATCACAACATATCACACTAATTGTCCCCCAAAAAACAGCACAACACAATTAACTACACATCAGAGAATCTTAAAAACATTTTTTTTGAAATGGACAAACTCTAAATTTTTGAACATATTCACAGGTTACATAGTAGGAGGGCACAACTGGGCATGGAAAAAGAAGCCCACACTAGACAAGATTATCATAACTACCAGCTTAAAACCACTGTCTCTTCATAACCCAACTTGATGGGGGGGAAACCACTGCAACAGGGTCAAGCAGAACCTATGTCATTTCCTGCGGCTATGCTTTCAGTTCAGGCACAAAAAGCCAAACTGGGCACTGCCAAGGCACTGGACACTGGTATTTCTGGAGCAGTGTTGCAGAGGTCTCCCCCCACCCCCACACCAACCTCAGCATTTACCTGGAAACATCTGCGAGAGATCATCATTGGCTGGTGTCCATCCACAACTCTTCCCGCATCCCCCACCCCAGCAAACCAAACATTAACATTACAACAATTTTTTTTGTTTTTTGTTTTTAAACATGAACATTTCATCAACTTTGAAAAAACATAACCACAACATTTTTTGGGGTTTTTTTTTAACCTGAACATTTCATCAACTTTGAAAAAACATAACCACAACATTTTTTGGTTTTTTTTTTTTTTACAAAGATTTCAACAGTGAAAAACAGTGAAAAACATCTGATTTTTTCCCATTCCCTAATCCCCACCTAAGCAATCCCTATCTAACCTATTTCTCCCGCCAGTGGCAATCCATGTTTCTGGGGCATTATTTTTCTGAATAAATTTGGTCCCACAGGGTCTGTCTCAGTGCTGGGAGAGGTTTTTAATTCCCTTGGGGGGGGGGTTCAAATTGCTGGGGGGATTCCCCTTGCCACCGGTTCCTAACTACCCTCCCTCTACTGGCCGGTTTTAACTGCGTCTACAGGGTTTTATGCAGGGGAGAGCGCGATTCCAAAGGATTGGACTCGCAGAGAATGCAGGCCACAAGTTGGGCTCACCTCAGTCACTCTGGAAGTCCAGTCCTGAGAAATCGAAGAGGCGAGAGTTGACCTTCAGGAAGGTCAACTGCTCGACTCTCCATGGGAGAAGGCGAGTGCAATGTGGGCCGACAATGTCGCCCGCATGTGAAAAGATGCGCTCGCTCTCCACGCTCGTCGGAGGGCATGAGAGCAGCCGCTGCGCCTCAAGGGAGAGGTCTGGCCAGACCGACTCCTTCCTGGCCCAGTAGCTGAGCGGATCGGTGGAGAGCGACTCGCAGGGCTCCGCGAGGTAGTCCCTGACCATTGCCTCCGCCGGATCCTCTCTCACGGTCCTCACGACCCCAGAGGGGATGAGGGCCCACCGGAGCAGCTCCATCTCCATCGGTACTCCGGTGGTGGCCGTGGGGGGGGGCCTGCGCAGAGGGGGCGTCAGAGGGACCCACGTCCCCCCTGTCGACAGGCGTCCCCTCGCGGCCTGCCTGCGCCTCACCCAAGAGCAGAGCCCGTCTCTGGCTTGGGTGAGGTTCCCGTCCCGCTCGGCGAAAGTGCCCTTTATGCACAGGTCACACATGGTCGCCAAGATGTATGACTTGTCCTGTGTGAGAGGAGTTAGCCTGGCAGCTATGCCCTGCTGCAGCCTTCTCACTAATGCACACACCGCTGGAACAAGGTCAGCACAGGGCGCGACCCGGTCTGCAAGGGTGGCTAGATTCCTCTGGAGCGTGTGCACCAGGGGAATGACCAGACCGAGGGTCTCCGTGTCTGACGAGACCGCCACAGTGAAGTCCTTGAAGGGCTTCAGGACCTCCACTGTCTGGGTGACGGTGAGCCAATCCTCCCGGCTGAACTCACCCAATTGACTCGCACAGCGGCTCTCGGAGAGCCACGCGTGGAGTGCGGCCTGCTGCTCCATCAAGTGCTCAAGCATGGCGCAGGTGGAGTTCCAGCGAGTGCTAATGTCAGTGATCAGAGCGTGCTCTGGCACACCTGTCCTGACCTGTGTCTGGCGCAGTTCGTGCGTGGACTTCACGCTGCACGAGAAGTGAGCCGTGAGCCTCCGACATTTCTGGATAAGTAACTGGAGTTCATGGGTCCAGGTATCAAAGGGTTCCTTTGAGGAGCCCATCCCCAGCACATCTCTCACCACTAGGTGAAGCTTGTGAGCCACACAGTAGATGCACTCTTGGCTCACTAGATGCGCTGCCGCCCTCATGTTCTTGCCACCGTCCGTCACCATGCATCCCACGGTGGCGGGTCCCTGGCCTATCCACTCTTCCAACTGTCTCCTTAAGGTGGCAGCGATGTTCTCCGCCGTGTGGGACACATCGAGCACCTCGGCATGAAGCAAGGCCTTGCAGTAGCCGGCCCGGTGGTCTCCCATCCTTCCCTGGCTAGCTGTGCTAGGCACCTCCCCCCGGCCCCCACCCAGAACCGCCTCAGGTTCCCACCAGTGAGCAGTAAGCGAGAGGTACGCTTGCTGCACACTTGGGCAGGTCCAGATGTCGGATGTGAAGTGTACAGTTCTCCCGGCAACCCGGGACAGATGTGCCTTCACATGATCCCTGGCAGCCCTGTAAAACGAGGGCACCACTGATCTGCTCAACGTCGTGCGAGCAGGGACGGCGTACCAGGGAAAGCAATCTCGGAGCAGCCCTGAGAAGCCGAAGTCTTCAACTATGGAATACGGTCTCCCATCCACTGCTACCATGTTGACGATGTGGCACATGATGCGCCGGCTCACCCTCCGGATCCCCTCTCTGGGCACACTAGCGCCCTGCATACCAAGCATCTCCGGGAGAGAGGCTTGGCGTCCCTTTCCTGCAGGTACCCTTAGGGGAAGAGCACCAGAGGAGCCTGCCTCCTTCTGGCTAGCTGGCGGCCGTGCGGCGCCACTCGAACCCTCCTCCCGAAGAAGCACCGCCTGGTGGTGCCTCTTCATATGGTACCTCATCCCAGACATGGAGAGATGCTGCACATCTTTGCCACGGCTGACACGCTGCCTACAATGCAGGCACAGGGCTGCTCGGGGATCCTCCGTTGTCTGGAAGTGCTTCCAGATTTCGGAGGAAAAGGGCATCCCACTCTTCACAGGAGAAGCGCTTCCGGGACCACCCTGAAGCACCTCCTGTGAGGTGCTCTGGCTGGACACACCATGTCCCACTCTCAGCCGGGCAGGTGGGGATGGACGAGGCTGAAGGGGCAGAGATGTGGGCTCTTCCACCACAGTCTCTGCCTCTTCCTCCCGCATCCTCTCCTCCTGCACAGCCGCGAGAGGCCTGCTGCTGGCCTCAGAGGAAACTGGGGTGGACCGCCCCAGGGGGGGGGTCTCATGGGCAGTTCCTCCAACATCCTCCGGGTTCCTGGGGTGATCGTGAGGGATGGAAAAGTCACATGCCCCACGTCCATCCCAGGAGACACCACATGCTGCCCCTCCTCCAGCAGCTGGCTCGCAACCACTGGAGGAGGAGGAGCCTCAGCAGCAGGCCCCTGCCCAGTGCCAGCCCCTGCCTCACGCACCCGGGTTGGGGGTGGCCCTCCAGCAGCTGCCTCAGGAAAGAGAGTCTTGCGAACCCTCTTCCTGTCACCAGAAGCCAGGCTGGTGAACGGCAGCAGCGCAGGGGAGGGCCTCCTCCGCTCAGATGGGGGGGCTGCCGCAGCAGTTCCCCTCTCCCTCCCCTCCTCCCGTCTAGATTTCTCCCTAACCTTTCCCCCGGGGCCCCTCTCTGCTTTCCTCTCTGACACGCTTTCCCCTCCCGAAATCTACCCTAACTAATCAGAAAAGCTTGGGAAAACAAAGGTCAACTTTGTTTTCGAGACCTAACTCACCTGCTCTAAATCTGTGCTTCTAGTGGCTCTGTGACTTGGAGATGAACAATTAAGTGCCTTTTTAAGCAACCCTATTCATGTCGGGGAACCTGAGCCTGCCAAACAGCTGAATTCCTCCGGAATTGAGCTGGCCCTAAACCCCAATAACAGGTGACAGCCTTAGACACTCACACACTAGTATGCCCGGGCCGGCCTGGCACCACCACGGGTGCCAGAGATGGGCAGTGGAACCCTAGTTATGGGGGCACTAATGGGAAGCCTATTGACAGCTATTCCAAATTTATATATATATATATATATATATATATATATATATATAGAATTCAAACCTAACGCTCACTCACTACTGCTTTTCCTGCTGAGTCCCTATTTAGTTTTTTTTTTTTAAAAAACTAGGCTTGGTCTCCATATCGATTATGTTGAGGGCACTTAGCCACTGAATACCTACCAACTGGCCTACCTACCTAAGACACTATTTAGCAGGAAAAATGTTTCTGTGGTGTGACGGTGTGGGGTGTGGATGTGGTGGTCTGAAGATAAGCCTCCCCCCTTCCAAGCTAGCAAGAACCCACCCCTAAGCCCACCCTAATATAAACCTGGACTCACACACCACCACCAGTCCTGCAGTCCAGCGATGTTCAGGCGGTCTTGCAGCTGGTCCTCCTCTCCTCCGCGATGCTGTCAAGAAAGTTGGAATGTTAACAGAGTCAATAACACACGCCGCACACGCAACCCCCAATAGTCAAGGCCCCATTGGTCAAGTCAAGTCAAGCCCCCCCCCCCGAAAGGCTAGGGCCAACCAGTGGTAAAATAAAACACATCCACCCAGCAGAGCTTTGGGCCTGTGTAGGCCCAAAGCTGACACACTCATTTTTTAGTCCTGTGAAACATTAGATCAAGCCCACCCCACACTCAAACATGACAAACGAAACATCAAAGAAAGCAGGCACAGCAATCAATGCTGGCCCCCCAACCCCCAAACAATGTCCTCTTGCCCAACTAGAAAATGTCCCCCCTAGACCAAGCCATAAAGACCAAGCTAAAGCATATGCTAGCAGATTGCCACAGCAGCAGACATAACCTCAAAAAACAAATTTTTCAACAACTTTACCAGTCCTCCACTACAGATTTCCAGCAATGTTGATCCTCCATGCAGAGATCTGCAGGCCGATGTCCACCAAGTGCAGTCCAGTCCAGAAGAGGTCTGTTTGTGAAGCAAAACTGTGAGTGCCGGGCCAGCTACCAGAAGGGTTACCAAAGCCGGAGCAGCAGGCCTGTGTGTAGGCCACAGGCTGGCACAGTTGTTCAGGAGCCTGTTGGGAAGCCTTGGAAGCAGGGAACCAGACACAGAATAACAAGGCCACACACACACCATTCCAGTTTGTGAAGCAAAACTGTGAGTGAGGCCAGCTACCAGAAGGGTTACCAAAGCCGGAGCAGCAGGCCTGTGTGTGGGCCACAGGCTGGCACAGTTGTTCAGGAGCCTGTTGGGAAGCCTTGGAAGCAGGGTACCAAACACAGAAAAACAAGCCCACACCATTCCAGTATGTGAAGCAAAACTGTGAGAGCCAGCCAGAAGAAAGGCAACAAAGACACCCAGCAGAGTTTCTGGCCTGTGTAGGCCCAAAGCTGGCACACTCATTTTTTAATGTTAAACAAGATCAAGCTTAAAGAAGGCAAGCACAACAACCAATGCTGAACCCCCCCACCACCAAACATTGTCTGCCCAACCTGTCCCCCCAGGCCATGCCAAGACTAAACTGAAACACCTTTTTGCAGAGGCAGGCCACAGCAGCACATTGCCCAGCATCAAAAAAATTTACAAAAATTTAAAAAAGGCCTACCAGGTCTCCTCTCAGGACGTCCAGCACAGATGATCCTCCAGGCAGATGTCCTCCAGATGCAGTCTCTCTCCTCCTCTCTCGGGCAGCAGCAGCAACAGAAGTGTTCCAGACCAGTCTTGCTTCAAATTTAAATCCCCTGCTGCAGCCTCAGCCAAAGATTTAAATCTATTGGCTGGCATAAGAATGCAGCAGTGGGATTGGTGACTCCTAAAGTCCCCCCTCCCCTGCCTTTCCCCACCCACACTCCAAGAGTCACCCTCCTCCTCCTCCCACTCCCCTACCTGTTAATTTTGGCAGGAATCTCTGCTGCTTTGCAAATGCAAAGTGCAATGCAATGCTTGCACCTTGCATTTGCAAGGCAAAGCAGGATTCCCTATCCTCCTTTGCAAGAGGGGTGGGGGGTGACAGAAGGAGTGAGTGATTCACTCCTTCTCCCCCCCTCCCCTCTTCTAAGAGCCTGCAGGAAGCCTTTGCTTCCAGCAGGATTTTGCTAGACACTTGCTAAGGCAAATGGCTAGCAAAACAAAATGGCGATTCTCGAATGCCGATAGAAAGCCGAAAGAAGCCGAAACGTTTCAGCTTTCTCCGAAACGTTTCGGCTAACCCGAAAGAAGCCAAAACACTTTTGTTTCGGCTTTCTTTCGGCATTCAGAATGCCGAAACGCATATCCCTAGTTGTTAATGTTCAGACCCCTTCTCCATACTGGAAGAACAGTTTATATATATGGAATATCATAACTCCTTTTTCATCATGTGTCTTAAGCACAAAACATTGTCTGGCAAGGCAGAACTGATGCCAATCCTGGTAGGAGTTGGAAAGTTACCAGAAGGTGTGTCAGATTGACTAGCTGACCCTCTGTTAGCTAATCTGACTTAAAGATGGGGAATTAATAAGCAGTCAGCTAGTATTAAGGGATCAAGACCGGTGTATACTAAGGTCAGTAATCCTGGATTTCACCCAATAAGAGAGAGGAGACTAATATTTCAAAGCATCAAAGACGTTAAGTACATGAGAATCACACACATTCATTACAAGACTAGGGAATAAAAGGTGAGAAAAATAGAGACTGTTGCACTAGCAGGAATATCGTTGGTGGGCAATACACACCTGTCCTGGTGAGAACAGAGATCCAGCAGCAAAGGACAGAAGGCCTAGTGAGATGCCAGCAAGGCACTAGGTGGGGTGGGGTAGGAGGAGCCCTGGGGAGTTTGAGCATCTCCCTTATATAGTCCCATTTCAGCCCCTAGGCTCGATCTGGAGTAGGCTTATGCCCCATCAAATGGTCCTCCGGAAATTTACGAAAAGTAAATGAAGTGCCACTCAGGTGGGATAAAGGAGGTCCAGACTGGGTACTTAGAAGCCTAATGTTTGTGTTTGTGACACCTCAAGAATAACAAAGGGACAGGAGGAAGAACGGGTGAGGGGCGATTGATTTTTCTGATGTTCCATGGCGACACTTCCAGAGGGAAGAAAGGGCAGAAGGGAAGGGCGGATGAGAAGTGATCTGCATTTTAGGATCATCCATCGCTTGATGGCTGGAAGCGATTATCTTGATTGTGGGATTACTTGGAGGTCCTGAAGCGCCTTTTGCTCCTGGCATCTCCGTATCAAGAGGCCCAGCTGAGACACAGACATGCCAGGGCTTCCACAGCAAAAATAGTTGTCGGTTGTTGGGGGTTTTCCGGGCTGTATTGCCGTGGTCTTGGACCACGGCAATACAGCCCGGAAAACCCCCAACAACCATCGTTCTCCGGCCGTGAAAGCCTTCGACAATACATCAAAAATAGTTGTCGTTTTAAAACTGACTCTGGGAAAATGGCTTCTCTCTCTTTCACTGCTAGTCCTAGTTCCTGCAAGAATCTCAGCAGGGGCTGGCATCTTGGCAAGCAGGCCCATTTATTTGGGTGCAGTGTGGGCAGAGTGTTTGCAGAAAGGGTGGCTTGTGGGTGCTGATCAGGGGGCTGCCCTGCCAGTCCCATGACATTCCTTCTTCATGCATCATATTGGCCTCAGTACCAAATGATGCGCAGTCCGCAAAGTCTATGTCCAGATTACAGGAGGGGGGGGGTCCAGGCTACACCTCCATGCCTCAGAGAAGCACTTAAGTGAAACTAAGACCTCTTCCAGAAGGTCCTGCTTCATCTAATCAAAGCTCTTCTGTACTTTCCCTCACCCACCTTTCCCATCTGAGGTTTCCTGGGATATGACAAGCCCTTCCCATCTGGCAATTGCAGGACATCAAGCACCCTCTTCATCTTTAGTTTCACCCAGATGTGCACAAACAAGCATTTCCAAATTCATTGTTTCACCTTTAAACAAGCCATTAAGCTATTGCTTCAGGGGCAGAAGATGGATTTCTATCCTGGGCTTTTCAGCCAAGAGCTCAGTGTGTGTGTTCCTTGGATCCACATGTACACCATCGGACACGTGTCTGAGCCTTCTTCCCACAAAACGCTCGTTATTCATGCTGCTGCATTTACAGACATCCTTCCTCTCCTAGACTGGTACATAACGCCCTACCCTTTCTCCCTATTCCTCATTGATTTCCTAGTTAGCGTTGTGTGCATGTCTTGTATGCATTCTATACAATTGTTCTTTTTACCGCTTCCTGTTGAACATTCACCTGGTTCATCCAGAGACTTCTCTTCAGGTATAATCCACGTACAGATTGGTGGAGATCTCGTAGTTTCCCCCTCTCTCTGTGGCCCTTTTATGTCAATTCCCCCACCTCATGATGAGACCCCCTCATTTGTGTAACGGTAGGATTAGATGGATATCAAAACAATAAATCTCACAGTACTTGACTCCCAAGAATCCCAGATTAAAGATATCAAACAATCCCCTAAGGTATATTAGTCAGATTTTTATTGACTGGTAGTGTCTTGAAACAAGAGTGCGAAAAAAAATCCATTTATCAGGCTTTTGGGATCTCATTTTTCTTTGAGGGCATGGTGGCCTCATTAAATTTACCTATCCAACAGTAATATTAAATGATAGTGTATTCTTGTTAGCTATATCGCTGAGCTGAGTCCTGAAACTTGCTATCAAAGTATCTCGAGACGTATTTTCAGCCTGTATTTGAAAAAAAAAAGAATTAAAAAGAATGTTCTTATGATTATTGTTGTATTCACACTCATTTAAATAACTTTCATTGTTTTGCATTTGAGAACGGAATTTTTTTTGTATTTTTTACTCTTCAAATTTTGGCACCCACCATCACTGACAGAGCACTTCTATTAACCATTCAAACAATGCACGGCTAAACCACTTCTCTGGCTGCTTTATGAGTGGTGGTCTACCAAGTATCTTGAGCCTCATTGGAGGAACATGGTTGAGGGTGTTAAAGTACTATCTAGCCTCTGTTTCTCTTTTATAACATGTTTTGGGGACTTTTTTTGAAAACATGGAATTGGTGCACAACAGCAGTAATAGGTTTTTGGAAAGTAGTAGGCCTCTTTCATGGAGCTTGTCGATCATTTCAGCTGACAGATTTTTGGAGGGAGGGATTTGTCCATTTCTCTGGATATTCTCCCTGCGTTTTCTTCCATCCCTCATAAACTCTGGTTTCATTCAAGAAAAGCTAAACAGTAGGGGTGCGTGCTTTGGGTTCCAGGTTCTTGAAAAAAATAAACCAGGCCCAATTTGTAAAGATCCAATATTTCTGAATTGGGGACAGTATGATGGCCCTGATTCAAAAATACCAAATCAAAGCTTCCCGAAATGATTTGGGTCACTTCAGGAAAGTTCGGGGCCTTTTAAAGGGCTCCCTCCCACCACCACCCCACTTACCTGGGACATCATGGTGACAGGTGAAGTGGCCACCCTGCTGGCTGCTGCGGCGGCTGAACCGGCAGTGCGGGTGGCGCAGCTGCTGACTGCAGCCTTCCCCAATGCTCTGCTGGCCGCTGCGGCGGAGGAGGTGCCTGCTCCGACCTTCAGGAAAGGTAAGTGGGTTTGGTGTGAGGGGAAGGGGGCTCGGGGGGAGGTGGGTTTCTCACTTGTTATGCTCTGAATCATTAAGAAGCATACCGAAGTGATTCCGATAACCCAAACCCGAAGCGGCTTGCCACTTCAGCTATTGGATTATTCTGAATCTTTTTCCTGCTTCGAATAAACCCAAATATTTCCCTAGTGCACACCCCTACTAAACAGTTGTGTTGACTCTTAATCTGCCCCTCATGACTGGGTTGTTGTAACGGTACAGATATAAAAAAATAAACTGTTGTTGTTTGTCACAAGATCTAGACAGCATTGGGAGTCTCTTCGCCAAGGATGCTGCAAATATCATGTCAAATGTGCTTGAGGTTCTAATAGGCTATGTTTTAATGAAGGATGGTCAAGCACCCATCAGTTCAACTCACAACCTGTTTCCCAGTTGTGGAGGCACACCCTTCACTCAAGAATACACCCCATTGTTTCACCTATTGTGACTGCACTGTCTCATGCAAAAGCATAAATCATAGAAGAGAGGATATTTGGGGACAGCAGTTATTGGCTTCTACAGAGCAAGAGCTGAGACTTGTCACCAGTGTAACTAATGATGCCCTACCCGTACTAGACATAATGCCTCCTTTATTTACCCCTTTGATAATACCACATTGGATGAGGAAGTTCTGGAATCCTTTAAGGCCCTGCCTTTAGACGAGCAAAGGATGGTCACGGATGGACTGGAAGCCGAGAGAACTAAATTTTTAAAGAATATGCTGGACAATTCTGGTCCCTCTATCAGTTCAATGGCAGGAGTGGAAGCACCACCAGCAACATCAGCACCATCAGTGAACGCCGAGTGTACTGGGATTCAAGTCCAAACAGTTGTCCACCGACTTAAGCCTTCCGGATTCCTCTCTTCAATTGTGCAAAGGGAGGGCGGGGCTTCTAGCTCTAAGTCTCCAGGCACAGAGAACTCTTCCCGGTCGGCTGGCTCTATCAGTAATGGATGTGTTATTCTCGATGAGAACAATTCTTTAGATCAGCTTGTTGAGATGGACTGATGCCCAGAGAGACCTTCACCCATGTCAATTAAATTTGTCTCTTGGAACATAGCAGGGTGGAGGAATAAGGCCAAAGACCAGGACTTCATAGCATATCTCAAAACCTTTGATATTGTCCTTCTCCAGGAGACTTGGGCCCAAACTCCCTTATTTCTTGAGGGATTTAGATCCTACTCCCTTCCAGCATCTAGAACTAGTAGCAGTGGGCTCCCTCATGCAGGCCTAACCATCCTAGTGTCCTCTAGTCTTGATTTAAACTCTACTAATCTCCCAGGCTGCCCTCCTATTGCTCAAGCCATTATGATAAATTGTGGAAGTTCTCCTTTAATAAAACTAAATATTTATATTCCACCTTCCTCTGATAGATCTATTTTGTCCTCCTATTGGAGCAGTCTGGCGGCCTATCTTGAACAGCTAGAACAAGAATTCCCCTGTGTAGAAATAATCTTAGCTGGAGATTTTAATGCAAGAGTTGGTAATAATATTCCATCTCTTTTTAGTAATTTGGGTCTTGATCAGGATGCCTTGCTGTTTTTATTTACTCCCCCAATGAGGCGCTCTAAGGACACTTTGTCAAATCCAGCAGGCTTGAAGCTAGCAGAGTTTTGCTTCCAATTCTGCAAAATCTGGCTGAATGGCCTGACAGGTTTTGACAAATCATATGAGTACACATATATTTCTACAAGGGGCTGCAGGGTTATTGACTATATTTTAGTCTCCCCTTCTTTTAGGTCACATGTCTCTGGCTTTACAGTTGGAGATCAGATTCTTAGTGATCATTTACCCCTGATTTGGGTCTTTGACATTAAGGGGAATTCCTCAGGATGTGGAATTTCTGTCTAGGATTCCACGATCTCCGGATCTTGGACATAAGACTCTGGAGGTACTGAAATCAAACATTAGTTTAGACCTTAAATCTGCATTAATAAATTCTTCTGATCCCTTAGAGGTGACACAAACCTATGAGAACTTATTAAATATCATTACAGAATCCTTAAAACAGGATTCCAGAAGGGCTGTACCAAAGCAAGTAGCGAGTTCTCAGACGGCCGTATGGTTTGATGGGGAATGCAGGAATATAAAAGCCCATCTACGTACTATTTACTGTAATTTTCATCATTCTGCAGCTACCTGCTTGCCAGTGGAGTATCAGATAACTAAAAGTCATTTACACCAGGTTACAAGGATTAAGAGGCTGACCTTTATTAATAAACAATGGGGACAACTCTGATGCGCCCTTACCCTGAATGATTCCAGGCAATTCTGGGCTGTAATCAATGGTGCTATTCGCTCTGAGATCCCTTATATATCAGCCATTTCCCCCGATACATGGTTTCAGTATTTTTCGGACCTATTCTGTGAAGATCCCCCTAATGGAATGCAACTGGTTTATTCTCCCCTGGATGGTCTCCCAGAGTGGCCTCCTGTCACTCCGGAGGAAATAACAACTCTTATAGATCAGCTCAAATCAGGTAAAACTCCTGGTCCAGATGCGATAATCCCAGAGGTGCTGAAAGCTGATCCAGAGTGGTGGGCCCCTCTGCCTGCTTCTCTCTTCACTATGGTAAACAAGACTGGCCAGATGCCAGATGCCTGGACCAATGCGATTATTGTTCCCATTTATAAGAAGGGTTGTTATCTTAACCCCTCTATCTTTAGACCAATCAGCCTTCTATCCGTTATTGGGAAACTCTACGCTAAATTCTTGCAAATCAAGCTCAGCACTTGGATGTCATCTAGTAAAATATTAGGCCCAGAACAGGTGGGGTGCTGCCAGGGGAAGTCAGCTTTGGATAATTGTTTAGTCCTCGCTCATTTGATTAATAAATACACGAGCAGGAAAAGATCTAAACTGAATATTGCCTTTCTGGACCTTAAGGGAGCCTTTGACTCTGTCTCAAGAGAACTTCTCTGGGCAAAGCTCGAGGGGATGTCACTAGATAATAGGTTATTATCTCTTATCAAAAGACTTTACTCAGCAACGTCTTGCCAGGTCAGGTGTTCTTCCCTCGGGAGACTCTCACCCAGGATTCTTATTAAGAAGGGGGTCAAGCAGGGGTGCATTTTAGCCCCCCATCTTTTTAATCTTTTTTAAAATGATCTTGCCCCCTTTTTGTCACTGGTTGATGGTCACAGTCCTAGACTTGGCTCTGTTTCTATCCCTTTGCTATTATATGCGGATGATGCGGTTCATCTGTTTTCTTCCCGTGTTGGATTGAATAGTTGATTGAACCGTTGCCTTGAATACTGTGTGATCAACAGACTGGAGTTAAACTATGAAAAATCTAAAGTGTTGGTTCTCCCCAATTCACGGAAACTGCATAACTGGATTGTCAATGGTAATAGACTTGAACAAGTTAAGCACTTTAAATACCTGGGTGTCTATTTCCAATCTAATGTTTTGTGGACCTTCCACCGTAGGATGGTTATCAATACAGACAAAGTTAATGCTGCAGCAATATCCCACTTTTATTTTTCTGATCGAAGTAACCAATATGTGCCTGCTGCTCCTAAAGCCTTCAGTGCAATGCTTCTAGCACAGAATATTCCAGTTATTAAAACCCTAATAGCTAACTAAGTTGCCCCATCTTAGTAAATCACAGAGACATAAAGCTTGGAAGATTATAGGCATGGTCTAATGGGCCATGTTTGAGTCACGGAAGACCAAACACCGAGAGATTCAGCTCACATCCTCTTTGCCACTCATGAAAAAGAAGCTGATTTCTCAATGATCAGTTTGACAGTTCGCTGATAGATTTGTGGTTGGTGACAGACATTTCAGCATATTGTAACAGTGCCGTACAGCACGGGGCAACTGGTCTTTATCTCTGCCGTTTGCCGGGAAAGGATTCATTAAAAAAACCCCAGTAATTACATTCTAAGATTCTAACAATATATTGCTATGATCACTGAAGTCCCAGCTTACATTTTGGTTTTAAGTAAGACTCCAGCCCTTTGCATTGTGGAGGTATAAGGCAAATGGTGTAAGTAACTTGTTTCCATTTATTGCACCATAGACCTTTTCTGAAGATCAGCTGCAGATCATTGTACGCAAGGATAATTTTATCATTCATCCCTTGGGTATTTGGTGTTCCTTTGCTTTCAAATTGCCTCCAATCAAACAGAGCTTTTCTACCAGCAACGATGGATTTCATAGCAAAAGTCAGAGATCTGATTCTGCAACCAACCTAGATGGCAACTCTGTTTCCGTACCAGCAACAGTATTGCATTGACATATAATATAAAGCAGACTCTCCAGTCATTATTCACTTGCTCATCCAATGTAATTGGGTTTTCCAATTCTTCCTGGCATAGAGGGCTCTTTTATTCCCTGTTTGCTCTACACAACGACCCTCTGAGATATCATTCCCAAACTGAGGTAGAGGGATGCAGTGGTATACTGGCAGGTAACAACCTGGCTGCCAAGGAATGGAAAAAAGAGCAGGGAGACTTGATTGAGCACAGAACTGGTGAGAAGGCCTCCTGTCCTGACCTGTTCATGTGGGAAGGGGTTTTGGTACCCAATGGAAAGGCTTCCTATGGAAGATACTGGGTAGGAAGTAATGCAGCTCCTAGAGTCTCTTGGTATTTTCCTTACTAGCCTATTGACCAGAGGCTGCAAGTGGGGAGAGTGTAAGGAAGGTAACGTGAAACTGGTCTCTCTTAGATTTTTACAGAAGATGACTATACCTGCAAAGGAGTCTCAGGAACCAGTCATGCATCTCATGACCTTATTCCATCCATGTTCACCAAGCTAGCACACTGTGTACTGCTTTGTATCTTTGGGGACAGGAGATGGAATTCCAATATGGATTTTTATTTTTCTCCCCACCCCAAAACAACCACACATCGAGGAGCCCCTTTAAGCAATTCCTTTTATGCAATGAGCCATCCCACCCCTTTTCACCTGTATGAAGTTTGGGAGCTGCTCCTTGGTTAGCTTCTCCAGTTCGTTCTTGGTGAGCATTGTAGGATTTTTGCCTTCCACGTTGTATTCTTTGGAAATGTTGGCAATAGTTTGCAAGGCTGATTCCAGTGGAGTCAGAGACATCTTGAGTTGGCTGCTGATCTAGAAGGAAAACACCCAGTTCACTGTGCTTCTGTAGGAGGGAAAGGTCCAGTCCATCATCCATAATGAATGACTCTTTCTTACAGCAGTTGTGGACTGAGCCTCCATGATCAGAGGGATTGTACCTCTGATGGTCAGGATAATTAAAATGGAATGGCAACATACATGTTAATCATCATGTGAGCCTTACTCAGGAGTCAGGACATCTGGCTGTAATTACGTTATTCTTGGTTAAGATTTGGGTCTGACTCCCTGATCCTTTTTAAAAAATTTGCTCTATATTAATTAAAACATTTATATAACATCCATCTTCATGTCACACAGAAGCATGCAAATGCATGTAGTCTGCACCCCATTGAAAACTCTGCCCAATGAAATGGCCTTGCAATATGTCCAAAACTTTCATAGAGATGGTAATCCCCTCCCAAACTTTGGGAGACCATTCCACAGAACGATTGCTACAAAAAAGAAGACACAGGCTCTTGTGGATACGCAGTGATCTGCCTTAAGCTATAGGTGCAGCGGTTTGGCTCATGCCAGTTAAGTCCATGTCATATAGCAATAACAATATCAAGAATAACAAGAGCAAGAAGTATGCTTATATACCACTCTTCTTGATGTTTTAGTGCCCACCCAGAGCAGTGAAGAAAGTCATTCTTCTTATCATCCCCACAATATAGCTGGAGAGCTGCAGCTTAGAGGAGTGGCTTACCCAAGGCAATCTGATGAGCTCATGGCAGCAGTGGGATTTGAAGCAGCAGAGTGCTGATTTGCAGCCCAACCACTTAAGCAGTACGCTACAGCAGCTCTGTTTAGCACTTCAAGCCATTCATCGGATTTTGCTGGGCAACTGAAATGTCATCAGGGTGCATTATTTACTGACACATCGCCCTGGCTCTCTTGTGGGTCAGTAAAATTCTGTAGGGGGAGGGCAGGAGCCCCTTTTCTCTTGACATGATGGTGCTCTCAAGCAGAATTAAGCCTCCACAGCCCTGTTAAAAGGAGTTCGCCAGTGGGAACTCACTCTATAAAAAGGCTGTGAATCTGCAGGCGGACCTGGAATTGCGGTCTCGTTAAGTTTGATCCTCAAAAAGAAGTTCTACAGAACTCATGGAGTGCAGTAAAAGACAGATACCCTCTGAAGGGGCTCTCCAAGAAGTAGGAGGCTGCTCTGTGGCTCCTACCATCTGCACCACATAGTCATGTTGATACATATCCCATGGCAAGATCATGCCAATGAGGAGTTCACAGAGGAAAAGAAGTGTTTTGCCGTTACAGGTGAAGAAGTATTAAATGCATTGGATTTTGCAATCTCTGAGCCTGGGGAAGCTTGGCAGTCCACATGCTTCAATCATCTCCTCGATACATCCCTTGTAGATGGCTGTTCAGTGTCTTTCTGGGGTCCTCCAATGAGAGAGAAAATTGGGTTCTGTTTATTTATTTATTTATATCATTTCTATCCCACCTTTCTCACTGAGACTCAAGGCAGATTCCATAGTGTGAGATTAACACAATCCGTGGCAAGGACAAGGCCAGGCATTTCCATGCAGTGTCAAGAACCTTTCCATACACAATGTCATGGTATATGAATACCACTTTACAAAGACATAGTATTAGCAAGAATCCAATATGGGGTTAAAGAACTGCTGAAACAGAACAATCCATTCAAGGACTTATATTAAACAACATGAAGCACAGGTAGTATATCGTTCTTGAACCTCTCTTCCCATTTGTCATTTTTTTCTTAAGATTCCACTGAAGTCTATTGCCTCATGACTTAAACCCACTATGTCTAATATAGGCTACTGCTGCAGAAGAAAAAATGCCTTCCCATGACAACCCTGTCTGTCACTGGAGCATTTAGTCCCTGCTTCATTCTTTCTTATATCATTGGTAAATGGGTATTTTGCAAATACCCATCTATTTCTTGCAGATTAACAGACTTCCTTTGAAATAATTTCAAATAATATTTATAGAAGGCATGCTTAATTGCTTGTAACCATTTTCTTCTCCTTTTTCTTCTTCAATTGCCAGGCTAGATACTTTCCTGGTTTATTTGCTCCTTCAAATGACTTCTGCTTTAATGTCTTTAATTTCCATTCTAATTCCTTGTTTCTAATGGCTCTTATTTGGTCCTGCAGTATTTTGATTTCTTGTCTTATTGATTTTTTCCAGGTTTTTTCTTTAATTGTTGTTCTTTTTAATATAATTTCTCCTGTATTTCCTGCCATTTCTGCTGTTTTCTTTTCTAGTACTTATTGTTTAATGAGATTAAATGATTTCTTATTACTGCCTTGTACATGTCCCATACATCTGAATTGAGACTTCATTGTTATTGTTTAATCGAAAAAAATTGCTTAGTCTCCTCTCTCAGATACTTCAAATTTTCTTGATTTTGTAATAGATCTTCATTTATTCTCCATCTTACTTTTCTTCTACCCATAGTCGTTTTCCATAGTATTGGATTGTGGTCTGCACTCACCCTTGGCATAATTTCCACCTTTTTTTGTCAATAAAGATAATTCCTTTGACGTCCAAATCATATCAATCTGTGAAAATAATGAATGTCTTGCTGAGTAGTATGTAAAGTCTCTTCCTTTCGGATTTTCCTTTCTCCATACATCCTCAAAGTATTCTTGTTGAACTAGTTCAAAAAATATTTTCGGTAACTTCCCAGATTTTTTGTTGCCTCCCTTTGTCTTCCTGTCTAATTGCAAATCCACCACACCGTTAAAATCTCCAGCCATTATCATCTGGTCATATGAATCTTGATCTAATTTGTCCATTATTTCTTTAAAAAAATGGTCTTTTGCACCATTAGGTGCATAAAGTCCTAATATCCAAAAGTCCTAAAGTCCTTTTGGCATTTACATTGATTTCCACAGCCACATATCTTCCACCCTGATCTTGAAAAATTAATTTAGAGTCTATGGCTTCATTTATATAAATTACTACTCCCTTTTTTTTTTGCTTGGACGATGTTATATATTCTTTTCCCAATTGTTTATTTTTAAGTACTTTATGTCTTTATCTTTGATATGTGTCTCTTGTAAACAAATTATATTACAATTTTGTCTCTTTAGCCAAAGAAAAATTGTTTTTCTCTTTTGGGGAGAGTTTAGTCCATTTACATTCCACGATATTAATTTGTATTCCATGGTGTTACATTCTTAATGCTCCAGGAAAGTCCTCCATGTTCTCCTCCAAGAACTTTTCCATCTGTTCTCTTGTTTTAATAGTAATTCTTAGAGCTTTGTAATGAAAACTTAATCCTTCCGGTATTTCCCATCTATATCTAATGTCCTTATCTCTTAGTTTCTGGGTCAATTCTTTGTATTTTTTCCCTTCTTGGAGAATCCGTTTTGGCATCTCTTTCATGACCTTAATTCTGCTCCCCTCCACTACTAAGGGATTTTCAAAATGCCTTTTGATAATTTCTTCTTTCATTCTCTTTGTAACTAGTTGCACGATAATATCTCTTGGTACCTTCTTTTGTTTTGCATAAGCTGAATTAATTCTGTATGCCAGATCCATATTAGCTGCTATTTCCACTGTTTCTTTGCCTAGAAATTTTGCCAAAATTTCTGTCATCTGTTCTTGTGCATTTTGGGTTTCCAGTTCCTGCATGCCACGAAATCGTAACTGCCGTTCCATCGTTTTGCACTCCATCATTGCCATTCTTGCTTGCATCTCTTGGTTTTCTTGCTTCATATCCATGGTTAAATACTTAATCTTTTGTTCTATCTGCTCTACTTTGTTGCTGGTTGCTTGTAATTCCTCTTTTATTCCATCCATATTTTTAGCCAGTACCGCTACTTCCGCTTTAATAGCATCTTTCACTTCAGCCTTGATAGCATCTTTCATCTCTTTTAAATCTTTTGTAAGCATCTCTTGCATTTTTTTGCAGCAGTTCTTTATGATTCTCCACCACTCTTTTCTCCAGCCCCTGGATCGCTGTATCCACCGAGGCTTGCCACTCCTTATCTACTCCTTTTTTTCCTGCCATTGTGGGACTCGGTTTTGAGCCCCCCCACGTGTCTGCTCTCTTCCTTAAATCTGTTTTGAATTGCTTTACCCTTCTCTTCTTAGTATTTTTAAAAATCTTTTGTCATTCAGTTAAAAAATAAATCTTTGTAGTTCCCAAAATGTTGGGCATTTTTTCTCTATGGTTCTTTTGCTGCTTCTCTATGATTACTGGCTTTGCTTCATACCTTAGTTAAGATGGTGCACTTCCTGTTCCTGTAGTCTTCGTAGTCTCTCCAGTACACCCTTTGTTTTGCTTCTGGGTCTTACTTGACCAAACAGTCTTCTTGCTTCCTGCCCTTTACTGTCCACTCTAAGCACCGCATTGTCTCCTCTCCTGCTAACTTCCCATCTCGCGATGTTTTCACTAGTCCACACCTCCTTTCTCACGCTGGTTATCAGTTTTCTGACCACAAGTAAGTATAAACAATATTTCCTTTCACTTTTTTAGTCCTTAAAAGCTTCACCAGTGCCCAAGTTTAGCACTTTGCCTGTACCTTAGCGTTTATTCGGTTAAATTCTGTCCTTTTAAATTTTTTATCTTGGTCTTTTCACTTCCATTTTAATTAACAAAGTCTAATAATGATCTTTACCTTTTGATGATTTGAGGGTTGTCTGTGTTGTTTCCTTTGCTTATTAGTTGGTAAAAGCTGTTGCTGAAGCTTGGCTTTTTCATGATCTTATCCCAATTAAATGACTCCTGGGGCACTGCAGAGTTGGTAGCTTGCCCTTCTCTGAGGGGACCTCAAGATGGTGGGGACAATCCGTGATTCAGAACCCCCCCTCACTGAGATCACACTCTTTCAGGGTGCTAAGCCAATCCTCTCCCTGAAGTTGGGTTGGAAGCGGGTGTTAGAGCGCCCTGCTTACCAGAAAAAAACAGTGCCTCGGACAGCCCAGATCTCAGGCTCCTTCAGATCACCATTAATCCCAAACCAGAAGTCCAATACTTACTGACCTTTCTGAAGTCTTTGATGAAGAGATGATGGATGAAACTTGGTGCAGAGTCTTGTATGGAGGGTGCTTTTATATGAGATTTCAGAGCGTAAGGAGACCTATTATTCAGAATCAGAACATGAAATATCCTTCTGATGCTGGAGGCCTTTTAGCTTGCTTTTATTAAAATATCATTTATGTAAGTGTTCATTTCCTTTCCCATATAACAGAATGTGCCCTTTGCTCTTGTAGTCCTCTTTCATTTTATAAGATTATAGACCTTGTTAGTAAGTTTTACTAATTCTTTTTTATTATTTAAGGTATGACTTTATGCCATTCTGAAGACGACACAGCTGAGTAAAGTATATTTTGTACTCATTTGAAGATGAGCAGAATTTCTTGGAAGACATCCGCCAAATATTATAATTCACATGGTCTCATTTCCCCCCAATCATTCTTAATCATTGAGAATTCAAATTCAGAATACTCCATTACTTCCTGTAGCCAGACATTTACCACCATATTACTTAGGTGATACTCTCTGGAAGTTTCTCTAGATGGAGGAAGTAGAGGCTGCTCTGTTAAGCAGGAAGACCATCTGAGGAGGGCAGAGAGAAAATGTGTAAAGAGCTGGAATATGGTATTTGGTCCTGGCCAGAGAATGTGAGCCTGTGACTAATATTAAAAATAGTGTTTTGGGGAACCCACCTTACTTGAGGAATGAAAAAAGAAGCTTCTATGTCTCTCTCAAAGAAAGAATTGGGCAGAGTAAAATTAAGAAGCAGAGTAATTGAAATTCATGCTTATTTTTCATGTCACACCACCCACACCATTAACATCATAAGATACCATATGGACAATATTTGAGGCTACATAAGAATTCTTCCAGAGAACTTGATTATGAAAGGGCATGAAATCTACTGAGGAAAGATTTTACAGAACGGGGATACCCTGAGAGTGTCATCACTAGTGCAGTAACATTGGCTGCTAGTATCAATTGGAATGAACTGTTTCAGTGTAAAGGGGAAAAAAAGACAGTACCCTTAGGTGGGTGGCGACCTGAAGTTGCCTGGGAAGCTGGGAAAACAAGAGCATCTGTTTTGGCAGGCCAGGTGCTTTGATCGCCTGCTGCTAACCCACCCCAGGTAGTGGGGTCTAGAACACTACATGATCCTAAGAGTGTGTGATCTCAGTGGATGGGGGGTTCTGAATAAAGGATTTCCCCCACCACCTTGAGGTCCCCTCTGAGAAGGTTGAGCTAAGATCTCTCCAGAGCTCTTTGGAGTCAAATGCCGATATAAGATCGCCTGAACCCAAGCATCTGTACCAAAATTGAACGTCTTTAAATGGAAGAAACAGCACAATCAGCCCAAATTTAACAAGAAAAGGTAAAGTTTACTATCTCACTTTCCAGAATTAAAGGTGAAAGAAAAAGCATAAGAGGAACAAAATAAAAATACAAGACTGCTAGATGAGTAAAGGAGTAAGGCAATTTTGAGAAATTTGGTGAATTTCAAAGAAGAAAATAGCATTAAAAGAGAGAAAAAAAGTTTTGTTTATAAATACCTGTGGTTTTGCAAGAGATAACGACGCTGGGAAAGGGAGGAAGGAGCTAGAATCAGTTGGAGCATCGCGAGAATAGTGTGAGAACAAAAGGGACATTGAGAATAGATGATCTTCCTGCCTAGAGAGGGAACAAGTGGCAGAAGAAGTGGAGGAGGAGAGTGGAAAAGGACTCCAGAAGCAAAACAAAGGCACCATTGAGAGGAGTTGAGACTAGAAGGTCAGCAGGAAGCGGAAGTCGGCCATTTTAAGAAGGTAAGGAGGAACAAATTGGACAAAACGCCATAGAGAAATTCCACCTGACATCTTGGTGAGGTCTAAAATATTAAGTTCAGAAAAAAAAGTTAATTTTTAAATTAAAGACTTGGAAATTAAAGGAAGCAGGCGTGAATATTAAAAACGGAGCTCAGAAAGAGAGCAGACACTTGGGGTGGTGTGAAAACTAACCCAGGCATGACAAAGAAAGGTGAGAAAGAAATGCAAACAGTGCTGGAGGCGCTGGAGAAAAAAGTGATTGATGGCAACAAGGAGTTGTCTCAAACAATACAACAAATGGAGGAGAGACAGTCTCAATCAACACAACAAATAGAGGAGAGCTTGCTAAAAAATTTAAAAGACCTAATAAAAGCAGAGGTCTCTGAATTGGTAAAGAGTATAGAAGATGTTGAAACAGAGCTTCAAACAACGAATCAAACAGTAAAGGAAGTGGAGCAGACGACCTCTGGTTTAAAAACAGAAAACCAAGCATTAAAGGAGCAGATGGCAGTGATGGAATGCAGAATTATGGAAAATCAATTAAGATTTCAAGGAGTCCCGGAGTCCTTGACTCAAAATACACAGGAGCAAATGACTGAAATATTGTCAGATTAATTGGAAAAACAGCCAGAAGAAATTCAAGGTAATATGGATTTGGCCTTCAGAATAAATTCCAACTATGCATAGCAGAGGAATTTACCTAGGTATATAATTGTACAACTCACAACCAAAAGAATGAAGGAAGAAGTTTTAAGTAGGCACTTTCAAAACCCTCTGGTACTGGAAGGAAGTAGAGTCAGAATTATGAAGGAGCTGCCGAAGAAAATTTTACAAGTGCGTAAAAAATACCAAGAATTAACTGGGAAATTGAGAGAGAAAAAGATCAAGTATAGGTGGGAAATATCTGAAGGCTTGAGCTTTACGTTTAACTCAGCAAGAGTGACCATTAAGTCAAAGCATGAGATGATTGTGTTTTTGGTGGATAACAAAAAAGACTTTCCAGGAGTAATAAAAGAGTAGAAATATGAAGTACAAACTAATATCTTGGAATGTTAATGGTTTGAATTCACCCCAAAAACATAAAATGATTTTTCATTGGGTCAAGAGGCAAAATTGTAATATAATATGTTTACAAGAAACCCACATTAAAGAGCAAGATTGTTAAGTCTTTTAAAAATGGACAATTAGGACAAGAGTGTTGGGCATCTGCTAAACAGAAGAAAAGAGGGATTGTGATTTATATAAAAAAAGAATTGGACCCTAAATTGATTTTTAAAGACAAAGAGGGAAGATATTTGGCAGTAGAGATTATTGTGAATTTTAAGAAGACCCTGGTTTAAGGTATATATGCACCAAATGGAGCTAAAGATGATTTTTATAAGGAACTAATTCAGAAAATGGATAAGTATGCATATGAGCAAATTATAATGACTGGGGATTTTAATGGGGTGGCTAATTTGCAATTAGATAGGAAATCCAAAATACAGAACAAAAAGGCTGGGAAGTTACCAAAATCCTTTTTTGAATTGGTTGGATAGGAAAATTTGGAAGATATTTCAAGGAGCTGGAATCCTAAAATAAAAGATTTTCCTTTTTATTCGACAAGACACCAGTTGTTCTCAAGACTTGACATGATCTGGGCAACAAAGGATCTAAATTTGATTACAAAGAAAATAGAAATTATGCCAAGGGTGAGTTCGGATCATAATCCAATGATGTGGACAATTATGACAGGAGTCAGGAAGTTTAGATGGAGATTAAATGAACATCTTCTACAGACCCAAGAGAATGTTGAAATAATTCAAAGAGACAAAGGACTTTATTTAGCTGAATGCTGATCAAGAAGTCCCAAACACATACGGTGTGGAATACATATAAAGCTGTGATCAGAGGGATCTTGATCACACTGAACAGTAGGGAAAAGAAAAGAAAAGCAACTTCAGAAGATACAAGAGAAAATTCCCAATAAAGAGAAAGACTTACAGAACAGACCGGGGAAGAAATCAATAATCCAGAAAATTAAGATATTACAAGAACATCTAAGAGCTTCTGCAAATAAAGAGAGAGAATGACATTTAAAATCTCTGCAGCAAAAATCCTTTAGGGGGCCAACAAGCCAGGGGAATATTTAGCCTGGCAATTGAAAAAGAAAAGTTATAGGGAAGATAATAGAAGAAGGAACAGAAATAATGGACCATCAAGGCATAAAAAGAGCTTTTTATAAATATTATGCAAAATTATTCCAAAAGGAAATGATAGATTTAGACAAAATAGAAGCATATTTGGAAAGAGTAAAAATACCAAAGATTTCAATGACAATGAAAGAGATTTTGAACGCTCCAGTAACAGAAGGAGAAATTTTAGATGCTATAGAATCAACTAAAATAGGGAAAGCACCGAGTCCAGATGGAATTACAGCAAAATTCTATAAAGTAATGAAAAAAAGACTTGGTGCAGCTTCTACAAAAGTTGATGAATGAAATAATTAAGAAGAAAAATCCCCCGAAGACTTGGAATAAAGCAAATATTTCACTGATCCCAAAAGAGTCACAAGATTTACTAAATGTTAAAAGTTATAGGCTGATTTGTTTACTAAACAATGTTTACAAAATTTTTGCAAGACTTATAGCGGAAAGGTTTAAGAAATTTTTGATAGAATTCGTAGGGGAAGAGCAGGCCGGATTTTTACCGAATAGACAAATTAGGGATAATCTGAGAGTGGTGTTGGACGCCATTGAATATTATGATAAGCATCCAGAAAAGGAAGTAGGCCTGTTTTTTGCTGATGCTGAGAAAGCCTTTGACAATTTGAATTGGGATTTTATGTTTTTGACGATGGAAAAGATGGATATGGGGCAAGATTTCATTAATGCAGTGAAAGTGATCTATTTTGAATAAAATGCATCATTAGTGGTAAACGATGATTTGACAGAAAAATTTGCGGTAAGAAAAGGTACAAGACAAGGATGTCCACTTTCACCGTTACTATTTGTTATGGTGTTGGAAATACTTTTGAGGCAAATAAGAGACGATGACAATATCAAAGGTATAAAACTCAAAGGGTTTTCTTATAAGTTCAGAGCATTTGCAGGCGATGTAATGTTTATAGTAGAAGATCCAATCCAGACATCACCAATATTGTTAGATAAAATTAAAGAGTTCGGAGATCTGGCAGGATTTTTTATTAATAGAGCAAAGTCGAAATCACTCTGTAAAAATATGACAAAAAAAGAAACAAGAACAATTAATGAATGTTTCAAAGTGTGAAGTGGTTCAGAAAACAAAATACCTGGGGGTAGAAGTATCAGCTAAGAATATAGATCTATTTAAAAATAATCATGAAAAATTGTGGTCGCAGATAGAGAGAGATCTGTTGAAATGGAACAAATTGAATCTGTCATTGTTAGGACGTATATCAGTTGTTAAAATGAATGTACTACCGAGAATGATGTTTCTGTTGCAAACAATTCCAATTGTTAAAGAAATGAAACATTTTGATAAATGGCAAAGAAGAATCTTAGATTTTATTTGGGCTGGGAGAAAACGGAGATTTAAGATGAAGGTACTGTGTGATGCAAAAGAAAGGGGAGGCTTGCAATTACCAAATTTGAGATTGTGGAAGGGTTCAATAACTTGTTTGGTTGGCATGCGTATTTATGGTATGAGAAATATAAAATGGATGGTATGTTTCAGCATCATTTTGTGAGAAGGAATATTTTCATGATTTGGCAAAAATATAAGAAGTTTCTGGGTGAAAAAAGACCTATGTGGATTGTACCAGCGGAAGTGGTGAACCCAAATATGTATTATAGAGGGGAAGATTGGTTAACCTATAAGGAATTATTGAGTGGAGAGAAAGACACCCTCAAGATAAAAGGTAAAGATGAGTTACCATTTGAGTATGGTTGGTTACAATATAGGCAAATTAAGGATATATTTGAAACTGACAAAAGAAATGTAGGTTTTAGAATAAAAAATACAGATCTAGAAGAGATTTTGTTTGGTGAAGAAGTGAAAATGATTTCTAAAATATATAAAATTTTACTGACATGGTATACACAGGATGAGGCTGTTAAAATACAGATGGTGAAATGGGCAATACATTTTAACAAATAAGTGACAATGGAAAGCTGGGAATTTCTATGGAAGAATACTTTGATGATATCCACATGTAACAATTTGAAAGAGAATGGATATAAGATGATTTATAGATGGTATTTAACACCGAAAAAGCTAGCAACTGCAAATAGTGCAATGTCAAAAAAATGTTGGAAATGTAAAAAACATGAGGACACCTTTTACCATATGTGGTGGACCTGTGAAAAGGCCAAAATGTTTTGGTCTAAGATTTATGGAGAAATGCTTTTAATTATGAAATGTAATTTGTTGAAGAGCCCGGAAATGCTGTTGCTAGGATTGAATATGCAAGAAGTTAACATGAGGGACAGAACTTTGTTATGACTGTTGCAGCAAGAATTTTGTATGCACAATCCTGGAAACAAGAAGACATACCAGAAGTTGAGGAATGGATCCAAAAACTGTTGCAACATGGCGGAAATGGACAAATTGAAAAGGAAATTGAGAGAGCAGAATCCGAATGAATTTTTAACTGACTGGAAGAAGTTTAAGGACTATGTGGAAAGTAAATGGGATGTGAGAGGACAACTGTGAACTCTAGGTAGTTATTAAATAACATGAGCCATGAGAATGAACATGAACTTTACCTTAGATAATAGGGACTACATAGTAATTAGAGATAACGATAAGAAATTAAGGGTTTTTAGTGCTGTTGGAAGTCAAAAAGGGAAAAAGGGAGAGGGGGAAGGGATGGGGGCATATACTGTAATTATAAGGGTAAATGAATATGTATTGCGTATTACGTTATATGTTAACCCATTCAATAAAATTTCTATTAAAAAAAAGTTATGTTGGGAGTACTCAAACAGCAGTGAAGGTCGGCATGAATATTTTGAGGATAAAGATAAAATAGTGGAGGAATCCCTTACCCAACATTTCTCGAATCCCATAATGATGCCAGACAATTCAGATACTCAGTATTACAGGTCTTAAAGGTGGACAAATCCAAGGACTTATACAAAGAGCTTCTAAAACCAGAAGTTTTCTGGACGTATGAGTTAAATGCAATGACACCACACGGTTTGAATCAGACCATAGACTATTCATGTTATTTATGATAGATTTACACAGGCTGCAATTATTCATTAATTGTTTGTTAGGTTGAGACATGTACCTTAAAGAAATTGTGAAATGGCTCGAGGGAGGGTTAAGTATCCCTTTAAAACAATTGATACCGGGAATGAGTCGATGTGCTCTTTGACACTGGGGAAGAAACCTTTGGAGAACATTGAATGACCACAATTTGTCAGTAACAATTTTTTTTATTTATAGACATGATACAATGTAAGAAGAAAATTGATAGTAGTGTTGTGCTTATATATATATCAGGATATGAAGATTGTTCCTTGAGAACGATTTAGAAAACAGAAAATAAAGTAGCTGCCTGTGGGGACAAACAGAGAAGCTGGGACAAACAGACAAGCTGGATTTAAGCATTTTGTTGGACCCAGAAAGATACATAAGAACTGAACAAGTTATCCAGTGAGGAATTAAGTCATATTGTACTTACCTTCCAAGAATCTGGCTCAGTGCTGCTCACTTTGCTATATACCACCAGGAACCTTTGGATCACCATCCCCATAATTTTACCAACAGAAATTTACAGCACAATGGCTTATATTTATTAACTAATTATTATGGATTGATATTTGTAAAAATTATTGTAATATTTACCACACTATTTATTATATCTTTATTGGTATAGTTGTGGTCAATGAGGATTAATGTTGAACCTATATATAATATTTATGAATGGCCAGTCCGTGTAGACTTATGAATGGTATTTCTGTGAAAAGCAACAATCAATGTCTGTGTGCCGGTGGCTGACAATAGTGACAATTGTTTTTCTTATAGTATTTGCTCAATATTCACTGTCATTCATGTATGAACACTTTGTACTTTAAAGTATTTAAAATATATTTTAAAAATGGGATTTGTTTACTGTATTATGCAGGGACTAATTGTCTTTTGGTTAGTTGCATATAACCGTGAGAGCCCTAGTTTGTGGATTTGCAAAGTAAAATTTGTGGAGAAAAGGAAGAGGCATGGAAATGGTAATTATCTGGCTACAGGGAGGAATGGGGAATTCTCCATGATTAGGAATAATTGGGAGGAAATGAGACCATGTGAATTATCATATTTGGTGGACATCTTCCAAGAAATTCTGCTCATCTTCAAATGAGTACAGAATATGCTTTACTCAGCTGTGTTGTCTTCAGATTGGAATAAAGTAATACCTTAAATAATAAAAAATGATTAGTAAAACTTCTGAACAAGGGCTATAATCTTATAAAATGAAAGAGGACTGCTGCAGCAAAGTACACATTGTGTGTACACATTGTGTTATTTGGCGAAGGAAATAAATACATCCATAAGTGATGTTTTAAGAAAACAAGCGAAAAGGCTTCCAGCATCAGAAGGATATTGGGTGTTCTGGATATGAATCATTTGTCTCCTCATCCTTCCAAATCCAGTACAAAAGCACCCTCAGTACAAGACTCTATACCCAGTTTCATCCATCGTCTCTTCATCAACACCTTCAGATTGTTTGGTAAGTACTGAGGATGAAGCTTAGAAGCCCAGATTAGATACCAGGAACTGGCAATATTGGGTCTGGAGGAGAGACGGGGCATGAGAGTACTTTTAATATACCCAGTGGGGTATCCTAGGAAAACATTTTTTCATCTGCTCCAGTAGCCCAGATTAGACACACTGGGATTAAGTTACGAGGGAATATATTTCAATGGAATTTTAGAATAAATTTCCAACTGGAAAGCAGTTCAGGAACAGAACCAGATATTTTTGTAGTGATGAGACTGTCCCTCACTGGAAAAAAAAATCTAGTCCTAAGTGTGAGATGAAATGGATGGCAACCTCCAAGAAAGGAGTCTCCTATCTTCCCAAAGCCTATTCCTACACTTGTGCACCAATTCCTATCTTGAGGCTTCACATACTTGCAAAGCAAACCTCCCTTTGTTTTTATGGAACCAACCAATTAAGCTAATCAGATCTGAAACACACCCAATATTCAATGTTAAGGGTTTTTTTTACTTCCCTCATTTATATCCAGCCACTATCCTCAAAGGAGACCCAAAGTGGCTTATATCATTCTTCATTCCTCCATTTTGTCCTCACAAGAACCCTGGGAGGTTGGTTAGGCTGAGAGTATGAGAATGGCTCAAGGTCACCCAGCAAGCTTCCAAGGCAGAGCAGGGAATTGAACCTGGGTCAGGCCATCCTAGTCCATCATTTAGCCACTTTGGTAGCTCAGAAGGGAATGGAGAATGGAGGGTTCAAAAGGATGGGTTTGCCTTCTCATTCCCCGAGCACAGAATGCCCATCCCAGAAGGGGGATGTCTCAGGTACTATTTGGAAACTCTTGATGTGCTAGTTAGACAGTAGCAACTTTCTGTTCTTTCTTATCTTTTCCTTAGCTGAAAGCCTAGTGCAAGGCAACTTTTTATATGCTGTGTGCTTTCTGTATTTTATATCCTCTGTAGTTCAGTAAAAACCTTTCTTTGGCCTTCACTCATGGGACTTCTGCTTGGGCCATTTCTAGGACTCTGTTCACACTCATAGGCTCATCGGCTTCCCCAAAAGCTGGTGACAGGATATGCCTCTTAAAGTTTGGGTGTTTGTGGCTAAGTTAATTCAGATTATGGATGCCTATTGCCTACACACTAAACATTCTCCTGAGTTAGATTGGGGACCTTGCAGCACTGGGCAGTGGGGGGTTGAGGGGTAGGTGGTGGAGTGAGCAGGTTCACAAGGGAACAGACTAGCTTGCCTGGGTTTCAGCGAAGGACACATTTATCTGGACTGTGATTTATTGGCCTATTATCTCCTCTGTATGCGTAAGGTCCCAGGTTGAGACATGTCAAGCTTTTAGTGTCTATAGTGCATCTGCAGTTTCCCTTCTCACGCTAGCAATTTTCACAAACCGTAACCCTTCCCTAGAAGAAAACACACAAATGTCCAAGAACGGAGTTTTTCTAAACCTGATGCTTGGAAAATTCCAGCATCACCAATCATTGCCACGTAGCACAGCCTAGGAAAGAAGGTGCTCTGCTTGGAAAGATGGCAGGAACAGTCACAATGGCCCCTGACAATAGGACAAAATCCAGCATCAGGGGGGTGGCTGTAAGGCAACGCTTTTTAGGAGGCCCCCCTAATCAAATACACACACAGAAGCACACAGGAACCTTAAGCGCTGTGGATCTTAACAGTGATATGCCATGAAAATCCATTGATGTTCCCTTTCTTTTTTTTCTTTGGTTTGATTACTCGTATTAATTAGTGGCTCTTTCTTAGTTTGTTAGATATTAAGGTTTGTCGTGTGTTTCACTGGCCTTCACATGGGTTCCACTCCAGTAACATCAGCTGATTAAAAACTTGCCATTATTTGTGAAACATCCTCACAGGATTTACAATCTTCAAGAATGAAAGAAGACTAGAGGATCTGGCTTGGCACTCACCTTACCTCAGCCCTCCGAACTGTAGTTGTAAATATTGAGGCGGTGCGCCCTCTCATCACTGAGGTCTGCTCCATCCATAAAAGAGTTGTCCTTCAGCTTGGTGTCTTTCAGCCCTCTGTAGATAAATGGCTCTGTTGGGTCAGGAACCTCCATTAATGGGAAGAAGGCCAACTGCATGTTCAGAACAATTTCTGCAACCATATATGCCCTCACATCCAAAGGGCAAAGTCCTGCCCCTACCACTAGATAGGATAGTCACACAAATAATACATTTTTTAAAAAATCCTAGTTTTCACTTGAAGAGTTTGGGCTAATGCATGGGGTTCTTCCCCTTCTCGTTTTATTGTTATCATAACCCTGTGAGACCCTGTGATGCAGAGTGGTAAGCTGCAGTACTGCAGCCCGAGCCAGTTTCCTGGGGGTAAAGTGTGGATGACTGGGGAAGGCAATGGCAAACCACCCTATAAAAAGTCTGCCATGAAAACCTTCTGATGTGACGTCTCCCCCATGGGTCAGTAATGACTTGGTGCTTGCACAGGGGACTACCTTTACCATATAAGATTCAACTCCCCAAGAAGGCAGGCTTTTGGCTTATATACTTCCACTTCCAGCAAATGAAAGAGTGATAGGGTAGAGTGACAACCAGACCGAGAAGATCCTGCTCCTCCTGCCCACCTGACACCAGCTCAGAGGGCGAGTTCCAAGGGCTCTTCCGTTGTGATTCAGCAGATCTCTCTTATCCCCATGCTTGCCCAGCCACTGATTGACTTATCTGACACATCTACGGGCCATTAAGCTGAGCAAGGACTCCGTCCTTTATCTGACTCCTACCTGACTTCTGAACTGGGGTTGGGGGGAGAGCCATACCCCTTCTAATTGTTTGCTTTTTTGTTTCAGAAGACTGAGAGTCATTCTATAAGTTTTTCTGAGTTTTGCTTTTTAGTTTTTTAGTTGTTTAAATTTTTCTCACCCATTAAGTGAATCCAACCTGCCAGTTGGATGCCCGGAGTGAAGTGGCACAATACAGCCAGCGTGAATCAACATAGGCACCTTGCCCTCTCTGCTCCCCCCAGGACTCCATAGAGGCACAGTGCCCAGAAACAAATGAGACAGAAGGCTACAGTGCACCTTCACAACCACACTGCAGGCCCTTTTTTCTATGTGGAAGTAAGCACAATAATTTCAATTCCCGTGGCTACGGAAAAAACTGCTGTCCTACATCCCACTGTAGAATTCCTTATCTGCGCAGATCTAGAGCTCTTAACTTAAATTTAATTTAATTTATTATATTTATATTCTGCCCTCCCCGCTTTTGCAGGCTCAGGGCGGATAACAAGTACAAACACCATTAAAAACATTTAAAAACATTAAATAATTCATTTACAAACATTTAAAAACATTAAATATTCTGCTGCATTAAACTATTCATGCTGCATAGTGGTTCATATATGCCTCTGTGTTCGCATAGGGGTGATGATTTAACCCCCCCTTCACAGGGGGGGCACTGCCCGGCGTCAGCCATATGCCTGGCGGAATAGCTCTGTCTTACAGGCCTGGTGAAATGCAAGCAAATCTTGCCGGGCCCTTGTCTCGCAAGACAGAGCATTCTACAAGGTCGGGGCCAGGACCGAAAAGGCCCTGGCCCTGGTCGATGCCAGGCGGGCCGCCCTAGGGCCAGGGACACTTAAAAGATGTTTTCCACCAGAGCGGAGAGTCCTCTGGGGCTCATACAGTGAGAGACGGTCCCTCAGATACGTCGGTCCCAGTCTGAGTAGAGCTTTGTAGGTTAACACCAAAACCTTTACCCTGATTCGGTACTCCACTGGCAGCCACTGCAGCTGGCGTAGCACCGGTGTAATATACTCCCACACCGGTGCTCCAGCAATGACCCGCGCTGCTGCATTCTGTACCAGCTGTAACTGCCGAATCAGGCCCATGGGAAGCCCACCGTAGAGCGTGTTACAGTAATCCAGCCTAGAGGTGACCATTGCTTGGACCACTGTAGTCAAGTCACAGGGAGACAAATAAGGGGCAAGCTGCCTGGCCTGCCGAAGATAATAAAAGGAAGACCTGGCAACTGCAGTGATCTGGTCCTCCATCTTCAGGGAGGAATCCAGAATCACCGCCAGGCTCCTAACTCTCGGGGCCAGTGTAAGTGCTGCCCCATCAAGTGTAGGAAGCCGAAGTCCCAAAGCCATCTCCCCACGACCCACATACAGGACCTCCATCTTTGTGGGATTCAATTTCAGCCGACATTGGGCCAAGCTACACATGACAAATGACACTTGAACAGCAAGTGTATTTCTCTCTGTTCACTTGCCCTCCACTCAATCCACTTGCCGTTCAAGTGTCATTCATCATGTGTAGCTTGGCCCATAGTCTCAACCAATCAGCCACAGCCTCAAAAGCACTCTCCAGGGCATCAGGGGCCGATCCAGGCCACCCGTCCAACAACAGATAAAGCTGGGTGTCATCTGCGTATTGCTGACACCCAAGCCCGAAACTCCGCACGAGCCGGGTGAGGGGGGCACATATAGATATTAAATAATAATGGAGAGAGTATCGCTCCCTGTGGCACACCACATACCAGTGGCCTACCAGATGACACTCTCTCCCCAAGCGCCACCCTCTGTCCCCGATCATGGAGAAAGGAGACCAGCCACTGCAGTGCTGTCCACTGAATCCTCACACTGGCAAGGCAGTGGGTCAAAAGCTCATGATCAACCGTATCAAATGCTGCTGATAGATCCAGCAAAATCAGCAGTGCTGATCTGCCCTGATCCAGATGTCTGTGGAGATCATCTGTGAGGGCGACCAGCAATGTCTCGACCCCATGTCCCGGGCGGAAACCAGACTGGAAGGGGTCTAGGGCCGAGGTCTCCTTCAGGAAATTCTGCAGTTGCTCCTCTGCCGCCCACTCAATCACCTTCTCTAAAAACGGAAGGTTACAGATGGCCCTCTCTTCACCAAACCGTGCAGTAGTAACTGCACAAACTTCAGCATTAACCCTTTCTCAGTTAACCCCTGCAGACACCTAACTGAACCTCGTTAGCATCCCACAGCTCTAGGCTCACCTGCTGCTCCGCCTGCTCCCTGCTTCAAGGCCAGTGTTCCATCCCAGGCACTCGTTTGCCTGACCATGCCCTGGCAGATGCAGCTAGCCACCAATGCTTCCTCGGACACTATCTTGCCTAACAAAGAGGAGTTTGTTGTGCGCCCTAGTCATTGGGAAGCACGGGTAGTGGAGAATCAAACGCAGTTCTCCTAATACTTTCCCCTCAAAACTTCCTCTTCCTTCCTCTCTGCTTGGAGCCTCCATCCCATTGCCCCTCCATGAAACTGGAATGAAGTCATATGCTCAGTCACATTTCCTTCATTGGAGTGGGGGAAGGGTTGTTAATGTTCAGACCCCTTCTCCATACTGGGAGAACAGTTTATATATATGGAATATCATAACTCCTTTTTCATCATGTGTCTTAAGCACAAAACATTGTCTGGCAAGGCAGAACTGATGCCAATCCTGGCAGGAGTTGGAAAGTTACCAGAAGGTGTGTCACATTGACTAGCTGACCCTCTGTTAGCTAATCTGCCTTAAAGATGGGGAATTAATAAGCAGTCAGCTAGTATTAAGGGATCAAGACTGGTGTATACTAAGGTCAGTAATCCTGGATTTCGCCCAATAAGAGAGAGGAGACTAATATTTCAAAGCATCAAAGACGTTACTTAAAACCTTGAGTGAAAAGTACATGAGAATCACACACATTCATTACAAGACTAGGGAATAAAAGGTGAGAAAAATAGAGACTGTTGCACTAGCAGGAATATCGTTGGTGGGCAATACACACCTGTCCTGGCGAGAGCAGAGATCCAGCAGCAAAGGGCAGAAGGCCTAGTGAGATGCCAGCAAGGCACTAGGTGGGGTGGGGTAGGAGGAGCCCTGGGGAGTTCGAGCATCTCCCTTATATAGTCCCATTTCAGCCCCTAGGCTCGACCTGGGGTAGGCTTATGCCCTATCAAATGGTCCTCTGGAAATTTACAAAAAGTAAATGAATCACCACTCAGGTGGGATAAAGGAGCTCCAAACTGTGTGCTTAGGAGCCTAATGTTTGTGTTTGTGACTCCTCAAGAATAACAAAGGGACAGGAGGAAGAGCGGGTGAGGGGTGATTGATTTTTATGATGGTCCATGGTGACACCTCCAGAGGGAAGATGAAAAGTGATCTGCAATTTAGGATCATCCATTGCTTGATGGCTGGAAGCGATTATCTTGATTGTGGGATTACTAGGAGATCCTGAAGTGCCTTTTGCTCCTGGCATCTCCATATCAAGAGGCCCAGCTGAGACACAGACATGCCAGGGCTTCCACAGCAAAAATAGTTGTCCTTTTAAAACTGACTCTGGGAAAATGGCTTCTCTCTCTTTCACTGCTAGTCCTAGTTCCTGCAAGAATCTCAGCAGGGGCTGGCATCTTGGCAAGCAGGCCCATTTATTTGGGTGCAGTGTGGGCAGAGTGTTTGCAGAAAGGGTGGCTTGTGGGTGCTGATCAGGGGGCTGCCCTGCCAGTCCCATGACATTCCTTCTTTATGCATCATATTGGCCTCAGTACCAAATGATGCTCAGTCCACAAAGTCTATGTCCAGATTCCGGGAGGGGGGCGGGTCCAGGCAACACCTCCATGCCTCAGAGAAGCACTTAAGTGAAACTAAGACCTCTTCCAGAAGGTCCTGCTTCATCTAATCAAAGCTCTTCTGTACTTTCCCTCACCCACCTTTCCCATCAGAGGTTTCCCGGGATATGACAAGCCCTTCCCATCTGGCAATTGCAGGACGTCAAGCACCCTTTTCATCTTTAGTTTCACCCAGATGTGCACAAACAAGCATTTCCAAGTTCATTGTTTCACCTTTAAACAAGCCATTAAGCTATTGCTCCAGGGGCAGAAGATGGATTTCTATCCTGGGCTTTTCAGCCAAGAGCTCAGTGTGTGTGTTCCTCGGATCCACATGTACACCATCGGACACGTGTCTGAGCCTTCTTCCCACAAAACGCTCGTTATTCATGCTGCTGCATTTACAGACATCCTTCCTCTCCTAGACTGGTACATAACGCCCTTCCCTTTCTCCCTCTTCCTCACTGATTTCCAAGTTAGCGTTGTGTGCATGCCTTGTATGCATTCTATACAATTGTTCTTTTTACCGCTTCCTGTTGAACATTCACCTGGTTCATTCAGAGACTTCTCTTCAGGTATAATCCATGTTTAGATTGGTGGAGATCTCTTGGTTTCCCCCTCTCTCTGTGGCCCTTTTATGTCAATTCCCCCAACTCATATTGAGACCCCCTCATTTGTGTAATGGTAGGATTAGATGGATATCAAAACAATAAATCTCACAGTACTTGACTCCCAAGAATCCCAGATTAAAGATATCAAACAATCCCCTAAGGTATATTAGTCAGATTTTTATTGACTGGTCCTGTCTTGAAACAAGAGTGCGAAAAAAATCCGTTTATCAGGCTTTTGGGATCTCATTTGTCTTTGAGGGCATGGTGGCCTCATTAAATTTACCTATCCAACATATTTGGAACAGTAATATCAATCGATATTATATCCGTGTCAATTATAACGCTGAGTATTTTCTCCACACTTCTTTTCAAAATATCTTGAGACATATCTTCATCCTGTATTTGAAAAAAAAAAAGAATGAAAAAAGAATGTTCTTATATTTATTGTTGTATTCATACTCATTTAAATAACTTTCATTGTTTTGCATTTGAGAACGGAACTTTTTTTGTATTTCTTACTCTTCAAATTTTGGCACCCACCATCACTGACAGAGCACTTCTATTAACCATTCAAACAATGCACGGCTAAACCTCTTCTCTGCCTGCTTTATGAGTGGTGGTCTACCAAGTATCTTGAGCCTCACTGGAGGAGCATGGTTGAGGGTGTTAAAGTACTATCTAGCCTCTGTTTCTCTTTTATTTTTGTTGCTGGATCATGACCCACCTTGCCATGTGTTTCTGAAATAGATTTATTATTTCTGGATTTGTGTGTGTCTCTTAGATCTCTTGAAAGATAACATGTTTTGGGGACTTTTTTTGAAAAACATGGAATTGGTGCACAACTGCAGTAATAGGTTTTTGGAAAGTAGTAGGCCTCTTTCATGGAGCTTGTCGATCATTTCAGCTGACAGATTTTTTGGGGGAGGGATTTGTCCATTTCTCTGGATATTCTCTCTGTGTATTCTTCCATCCCTCATAAACTCCAGTTTCATTCAAGAAAAGCTAAACAGTAGGGGTGCGTGCTTTGGGTTCCTGGTTCAGAAAAAAAATAAACCAGGCCCAATTCGTAAAGATCCAATATTTCTGAATTGGGGACAGTATGATTGAACTGATTCAAAAATACCAAATCAAAGCTTCCCAAAACGATTTGGGTCACTTTGGGAAGGTTCGGGGCCTTTTAAAGGGCTCCCTCCCACCACCACCCCACTTTCCTGGGACATCATGGTGACAGGTGAAGTTGCCACCCTGCTGGCTGCTGCAGCGGCTGAACCGGCAGTGCGGGTGGTGCAGCTGCTGGCTGCAGCCGTCCCCAATGCCCTGCTGGATGCTACGGTGGAGGAGGTGCCTGCTCCGACCTTCAGGAAAGGTAAGTGGGGTTGGGGTGAGGGGAAGGGGGCTTGGGGGAGGTGGGTTTCTCACTTTGGTATGCTCTGAATCATTAAGAAGCATACCAAAGTGATTCCGACAACCCAAATCCGAAGCTGCTTGCCACTTCCGGTATTGGATTATTCCGAATCTTTTTCCTGCTTCGAATAAACCCAAATATTTCCCTAGTGCACACCCCTACTAAACAGTTGTGTTGACTCTTAATCTGGCCCTCATGACTAGTTTGTTGTAAAGGTACAGATATAAAAAAAATAAACTGTTGTTGTTTGTCACAAGATCTAGACAGCATTGGGAGTCTCTTCGCCAAGGATGCTGCAAATATCATGTCAAATGTGCTTGAGGTTCTAGTAGGCCATGTTTTAATGAAGGATGGTCAAGCACCCATCAGTTCAACTCACAACCTGTTTCCCAGTTGTGGAGGCACACCCTTCACTCAAGAATACACCCCATTGTTTCACCTATTGTGACTGCACTGTCTCATGCAAAAGCATAAATCATAGAAGAGAGGATATTTGGGGACAGCAGTTATTGGCTTCTACAGAGCAAGAGCTGAGACTTGTCACCAGTGTAACTAATGATGCCCTACCCGTACTAGACATAATGCCTCCTTTATTCACCCCTCTGGATAATACCACATTGGATGAGGAAGTTCTGGAATCCTTTAAGGCCCTGCCTTTAGACGAGCAAAGGATGGTCACGGATAGCCTGGAAGCCGAGAGAACTAAATTTTTAAAGAATATGCTGGACAATTCTGGTCCCTCTATCAGTTCAATGGCAGGAGTGGAAGCACCACCAGCAACATCAGCACCATCAGTGAACGCCGAGTGTACTGGGATTCAAGTCCAAGCAGCTGTCCACCGACTTAAGCCTTCCGGATTCCTCTCTTCAATTGTGCAAAGGGAGGGCGGGGCTTCTAGCTCTAAGTCTCCAGGCACAGAGAACTCTTCCCGGTCGGCTGGCTCTATCAGCAATGGATGTGTTATTCTCGATGAGAACAATTCTTTAGATCAACTTGTTGAGATGGACTGACGCCCAGAGAGACCTTCACCCATGTCAATTAAATTTGTCTCTTGGAATATAGCAGGGTGGAGGAATAAGGCCAAAGACCAGGACTTCATAGCATATCTCAAAACCTTTGATATTGTCCTTCTCCAGGAGACTTGGGCCCAAACTCCCTTATTTCTTGAGGGATTTAGATCCGACTCCCTTCCAGCATCTAGGACTAGTAGTAGTGGACGCCCTCATGCAGGCCTAACCATCCTTGTGTCCTCTAGTCTTGATTTAAACTCTACTAAGCTCCCAGGCTGCCCTCCTATTGCTCAAGGCATTATGATAAATTGTGGAAGTTCTCCTTTAATAAAACTAAATATTTATATCCCACCTTCCTCTGATAGATCTATTTTGTCCTCCTATTGGAGCAGTCTGGGCTGCCTATCTTGAACAGCTAGAACAAGAATTCCCCTGTGTAGAAATAATCTTAGCTGGAGATTTTAATGCAAGAGTTGGTAATAATATTCCATCTCTTTTTAGTAATTTGGGTCTTGATTAGGATGCCTTGCTGTTTTTATTTACTCCCCCAATGAGACGCTCTAAGGACACTTTGTCAAATCCAGCAGGCTTGAAGCTAGCAGAGTTTTGCTTCCAATTCTGCAAAATCTGGCTGAATGGCCTGACAGGTTTTGACAAATCATATGAGTACACATATATTTCTACAAGGCGCTGCAGGGTTATTGACTATATTTTAGTCTCCCCTTCTTTTAGGTCACATGTCTCTGGCTTTACAGTTGGAGATCAGATTCTTAGTGATCATTTACCCCTGATTTGTGTCTTTGACATTAAGGGGAATTCCTCAGGATGTGGAATTTCTGTCTAGGATTCCACGATCTCCGGATCTTGGACATAAGACTCTGGAGGTACTGAAATCAAACATTAGTTTAGACCTTACATCTGCATTAATAAATTCTTCTGATCCCTTAGAGGTGACACAAACCTATGGGAACTTATTAAATATCATTACAGAATCCTTAAAACAGGATTCCAGAAGGGCTGTACCAAAGCAAGTAGCAAGTTCTCAGACGGCCCTATGGTTTGATGGGGAATGCAGGAATATAAAAGCCCATCTACGTACTATTTACTGTAATTTTCGTCATTCTGCAGCTACCTGCTTGCCAGTGGAGTATCAGATAACTAAAAATCATTTACACCAGGTTACAAGGATTAAGAGGCTGACCTTTATTAATTAACAATGGGAACAACTCTGATGCGCCCTTACCCTGAATGATTCCAGGCAATTCTGGGCTATAATCAATGGTGCTATTCGCTCTGAGATCCCTTATATATCAGCCATTTCCCCCGATACATGGTTTCAGTATTTTTCGGACCTATTCTGTGAAGATCCCCCTAATGGAATGCAACTGGTTTATTCTCCCCGGATGGTCTCCCAGAGTGGCCTCCTGTCACTCCGGAGGAAATAACAACTCTTATAGATCAGCTCAAATCAGGTAAAACTCCTGGTCCAGATGCGATAATCCCAGAGGTGCTGAAAGCTGATCCAGAGTGGTGGGCCCCTCTGCCTGCTTCTCTCTTCACTACGGTAAACAAGACTGGCCAGATGCCAGATTCCTGGACCAATGCGATTGTTGTTCCCATTTATAAGAAGGGTTGTTATCTCAACCCCTCTAACTTTAGACCAATCAGCCTTCTATCCATTATTGGGAAACTCTACACTAAATTCTTGCAAATGAAGCTCAGCACTTGGATGTCATCTAGTAAAATATTAGGCCCAGAACAGGTGGGGTGTTGCCAGGGGAAGTCAGCTTTGGATAATTGTTTAGTCCTCGCTCATTTGATTAATAAATACATGAGCAGGAAAAGATCTAAACTGTATATTGCCTTTCTGGACCTTAAGGGAGCCTTTGACTCTGTCTCAAGAGAACTTCTCTGGGCAAAGCTCGAGGGGATGTCACTAGATAAGAGATTATTATCTCTTATCAAAAGACTTTACTCAGCAACATCTTGCCAGGTCAGGATTCTTGCTCACCCAGGATTCTTATTAAGAAGCAGGTTAAGCAGGGGTGCATTTTAGCCCCCCATCTGTTTAATCTTTTTAAAAATGATCTTGCCCCCTTTTTGTCACTGGTTGATGGTCACATTCCTAGACTTGGCTCCGTTTCTATCCCTTTGCTATTATATGCGGATGATGCGGTTCTTCTGTCTTCTTCCCGTGTTGGATTGAATAGTTTATTGAACCGTTGCCTTGAATACTGTGTGACCAACAGACTGGAGTTAAACTATGAAAAATCTAAAGTGTTGGTTCTCCCCAGTTCCCGGAAACTGCATAACTGGATTGTCAATGGTAATAGACTTGAACAAGTTAAGCATTTTAAATACCTGGGTGTCTGTTTCCCGTCTAATGTTTCGTGGATCTTCCACCGTAGGATGGTTATCAATACAGACAAAGTTAATGCTGCAGCAATATCCCACTTTTATTTTTCTGTTCGAGGTAACCAATATGTGCCTGCTGCTCTTAAGGCCTTCAATGCAATGCTTCTAGCACAGAATATTCCAGTTGTTAAGACCCTAATAGCTAACTAAGTTGCCCCATCTTAGTAAATCACAGAGACATAAAGCTTGGAAGATTATAGGCATGGTCTAATGGGCCATGTTTGAGTCACGGAAGACCAAACACCTAGAGATTCAGCTCACATCCTCTTTGCCAGTCATGAAAAAGAAGCTGATTTCTCAATGATCAGTTTGGCAGTTTGCTGATAGATTTGTGGTTGGTGACAGACGTTTCAGCATATTGTAACAGTGCCGTACAGCACGGGGCAACTGGTCTTTATCTCTGCCATTTGCCGGGAAAGGATTCATTAAAAAAACCCCAGTAATTACATTCTAAGATTCTAACAATATATTGCTATGATCACTGAAGTCCCAGCTTACATTTTGGTTTTAAGTAAGACTCCAGCCCTTTGCATTGTGGAGGTATAAGGCAAATGGTTTAAGTAACTTATTTCCATTTATTGCATCATAGACCCTTTTCTGAAGATCAGCTGCAGATCATTGTACGCAAGGATAATTTTATCGTTCATCCCTTGGGTATTTGGTGTTCCTTTGCTTACAAATTGCCACCCAATCAAACAGAGATTTCCTACCAGCAACGATGGATTTGATAGCAAAAGTCAGAGATCTGATTCTGCAACCAACCTAGATGGAAACTCTGTTTCCGTACCAGCAACAGTATTGCATTGACATATAATATAAAGCAGACTCTCCAGTCATTATTCACTTGCTCATCCAATGTAATTGGATTTTCCACTTCTTCCTGACATAGAGGGCTCTTCTATTCCCTGTTTGCTCTACACAACGACCCTCTGAGATATCATTCCCAAACTGAGGTAGAGGGATGCAGTGGTATACTGGCAGGTAACAACCTGGCTGCCAAGGAATGGAAAAAAGAGCAGGGAGACTTGATTGAGCACAGAACTGGTGAGAAGGCCTCCTGTCCTGACCTGTTCATGTGGGAAGGGGTTTTGGTACCCAATGGAAAGGCTTTCTATGGAACATACTGGGTAGGAAGTAATGCAGCTCCTAGAGTCTCTTGATATTTTCCTTACTAGCCTATTAACCAGAGGCTGCAAGAGGGGAGAGTGTAAGGAAGGTAACATACATCTGTCTCCTCCACGTGAAACTGGTCTCTCTTAGATTTTTACAGAAGATGACTATACCTGCAAAGGACTCTCAGGAACCAGTCATGCATCTCATGACCTTATTCCATCCATGTTCACCAAGCTAGCACACTGTGTACTGCTTTGTATCTTTGGGGACAGGAGATGGAATTCCAATATGGATTTTTATTTTTCTCCCCACCCCAAAACAACCACACATCGAGGAGCCCCTTTAAGCAATTCCTTTTATGCAATGAGCCATCCCACCCCTTTTCACCTGTATGAAGTTTGGGAGCTGCTCCTTGGTTAGCTTCTCCAGTTCGTTCTTGGTGAGCATTGTAGGATTTTTGCCTTCCACATTGTATTCTTTGGAAATGTTGGCAATAGTTTGCAAGGCTGATTCCAGTGGAGTCAGAGACATCTTGAGTTGACTGCTGATCTAGAAGGAAAACACCCAGTTCAGTGTGCCTGTGTAGGAGGGAAAGGTCCAGTCCATCATCCATAATGAATGACTCTTTCTTACAGCAGTTGTGCACTGAGCCTCCATCTTCAGAGGCATTGTACCTCTGATGGTCAGGATAATTAAAATGGAATGGCAACATACATGTTAATCATCATGTGTGCCTTACTCAGGAGTCAGGACATCTGGCTGTAATTACGTTATTCTTGGTTAAGATTTGGGTCTGACTCCCCGATCCTTTTTTATAAAATTGCTCTGTATTAATTAAAATATTTATATAGCATCCATCTTCATGTCACACAGAAGCACATGCAAATGCATGTAGTCTGCACCCCATTGAAAACTCTGCCCAATGAAATGGCCTTGCAATACGTCCAAAACTTTCATAGAGATGGTAAGCCCCTCCCAACCTTTGGGAGACCATTCCACAGAACGATTGCTACAAAAGAGAAGACACAGGCTCTGGTGGATACACAGTGAGCTGCCTTAAGCTATAGGTGCAGAGGTTTGGCTCATGCCAGTTAAGTCCACGTCATATAGCAATAACAACATCAAGAATAACAAGAGCAAGAAGTATGCTTATATACCACTCTTCTTGACAGTTTACTGCCCACCCAGAGCAGTGAAGAAAGTCATTCTTATTATCATCCCCACAATATAGCTGGAGAGCTGCAGCTTAGAGGAGTGGCTTACCCAAGGCAATCTGATGAGTTTATGGCAGCAGTGGGATTTGAAGCAGCAGAGTGCTGATTTGCAGCCCAACCACTTAATCAGTATGCTACAGCAGCTCTGTTTAGCACTTCAAGCCATTCATCTGATTTTGCTGGGCAACTGAAATGTCAACAGGGTGCATTATTTACTAACACATCACCCTGGCTCTCTTTTGGGTCAGTAAAATTGTGTAGGGGGAGGGCAGGAGCCCCTTCTCTCTTGACATGATGGTGCTCTCAAGCAGAATTAGGCCTCCACAGCACTGTTAAAAGGAGTTCGCCAGTGGGAACTCACTCTACAAAATGGCTGTGACCCCACAGGTGGACCTGGAATTGAGGTCTCGTTAAGTTTGATCCTCAAAAAGAAGTTCCACAGAACTCATGGAGTGCAGTAAAAGACAGATACCCTCTGAAGGGGCTCTCTGAGAAGCAGGAGGCTGCTCTGTGGCTCCTACCATCTGCACCACTTGGTCGAGTTGCTACATATCCCTTAGCAAGATCATGCCAGATGAGGAGCTCACAGAGGAAAAGAAGTGTTTTGTTGTTACAGGTGAAGAAATATTAAATTAATCCAATTTGCAATCTCTGAGCCTGGGGGAGCTTGGCATTCCACCTGCTTCGATCATCTCCTCAATACATCCCGTATAGATGGCTGTTCAGTGTCTTTCTGGAGTCCTCCAATGAGAGAGAGAGTCTCCTTTCCACAAAAATATTGGGTTCTCTTTATTTATTTATTTATTTATTTATTTATTTATTTATTTATTTATTTATATCATTTCTATCCCACCTTTCTCAATGAGACTCAAGGCAGATTACATAGTGTGAGATTAACACAATCAGTGGCAAGGACAAGGCCAGGCATTTCCATGCAGTGTCAAGAACATTTCCATACACAATGTCATGGTATATGAATACAAGTTTACGAAGACATAGTATTAGCAAGAATCCAATATAGGGTTGAAGAACTGCTGAAACAGAACATAATCAATTCAAGGACTTATATTAAACAACATGAAGCACAGGTAGTATATAGTTCTTGAACCTCTCTTCCCATCTGTCATTTTCTCTTAAGATTCCATTGAAGTCTATTGCCTCATGACTTAAACCCACTATGTCTAATATAGGCTACTGCTGCAGAAGAAAAAATGTCTTCCCATGACAACCCTGTCTGTATATGAAGAGCACTCTTCAGCCCCCTCCTTACTCTTCTCTTCTGCAGCCCCAATTTTGCCTTTTCCTGCCACCTACATTGTCTTTCTAAGCTTTGTTTGCAATACTTACCGACCTTTCAGAAGGCCTCGATGAAGTGATGATGAATGAAACTTGGTGCGGAGTCTTGCACTGAGGGTGCTTTTATACGAGATTCCAAAGGGTAAGGAGACCTATGATTCATAATCAGAACATCAAATATCCTTCTGATGCTGGAGGCCTTTTAGCTTGCTTTTATTAAAACATCTCTTATGTAAGTGTTCCTTCCCTTCCCCATAGAACAGAATGTGACCTTTGCTCTTGTAGTCCTCTTTCATTTTATAAGATTATACCCTTTGTTCAGAAGTTTTACTAATCTTTTTTTATTATTTAAGGAATTACTTCATTCCATTCTGAAGACGACACAGTTGAGTAAAGCATATTCTGTACTCATTTGAAGATGAGCAGAATTTCTCGGAAGACATCCGCCAAATATTATAATTCACATGGTCTCATTTCCTCCCAATTATTTCTAATCATTGAGAATTCCAATTCAGAATACGCCATTACTTCCTGTAACCAGACATTTACCAACATTTTACTTAGGTGATACTCTCTGGAAGTTTCTCTAGATGTAGGAAATAGAGGCCACTCTGTTGAGAAGGAAGACTATCTAAGGAGGGCAGAAGGAAAATGGGTAAAGGGCTGGAATGTGGTGTTTGGTCCTGGCCAGAGATGCTGTGACTAATATTAAAAACTAGTAACAAAGCCCATTGTGTGGAAAAAATACAATGGGCTCTAGAAAGGGGATGGCAGGTGGGCAGGCATTTGCTCTTCCTCTGTCACTGATTTAGGAGGGGGGCATTGTCATCTGCTCCATGACTGATCTGCCTGATCTCGACCACGTGAAGGGGTGGTGGGCTTTTCTACCTGCTCCATGTGTGATTCTTGCTGGGAAGTGGGGGGCATTGCCTCCTGTTCTGTGCCTATCTATGGCTGCATGAAAGGGGGCAGGCATTGCCACCTGCTCTGAGTCTCATCTCAGCTGGGTAAAGGGGGATTGGCATTGCCACCTGCTCCCCACTGGGTGAAGAGAGGAACAGGTATTGCCTGCTGCTCTCTGCCTGATCCTGATGGGTTAAGGTGGGTGACGGGCTTTAGTACCTGCTCTGCTCCTGATCCCAGCTGCTAGAAGGGGGTATAGGCATTGCCAAATGCTCTGCTCCTGACTCTGGCAGGGTGAAGACAGGGGGGGGGGCATTGCCACCTGCTCAGTGGCGTATTTCAGTAGGTTGAAGAGGATGGGCATTGCCACTTGCTCTGCTCCTTATCCTGGCTGGGTGAAGGGTAGAAGGGCATTGCCTCCTGCTCTGCACCTGATCCCAATTAGGTGAAGTTGTGAGGTGGACATTGCCACCTTCTCCACTCCTGATCCCAAATGGGTATTGGTGTGGGGTGGTCCTTGCCACCTGCTCCACCACTAATACCATCTGAGTTATGGCAGGACCATTGCCACCTGATCTGCTTCTGATTCCAGCTGGGTTAAGGTGGGGGGTGGGCATTGCCATCTTCTCTGCTCTTAATACCTGCTGGGTTAAAGCAGTGGGTGAGCAAAGCCACTTCTGATCCCTGCTGAGTGAAATGGGGTGGGCATAGCCATGTGTTCCTCTCCTAATTTCAGCTGGGTTAAGGCCAGGGATGGCATTGCCACCTCCTCTGCTCCTAATTTCAACTGTGTTAAGATGGGAGGGAAAATTCCACCAGCTCTTCTCCTAATACCAACTTGGCTAAGGTGGGGGTGGGCATTTCCACCTGCTCCAGTCCTTATACCAGCTGGGTTAAGATGGGAGGGAAAGTTCCACCAGCTCTTCTCCTAATACCAACTTGGCTAAGGCGGGGGTGGGCATTTCCACCTCCTCCAGTCCTTATACCAGCTGGGTTAAGGTGGGGGGTGGGCATTGTTAACTGCTCCACTCCTAATACCAGCTGGGTTAATGTGGGGTATGGGCATTGCCATCTGCCCTGCTCCTAATACCAGTTGGTTTAAGGCAGGGAGCAGGCATTGCCACCTGCTCTGCTCCTGATTCCAGCTGCCTGAAGGGGTATGGTCATTGCCATCTGCTCCACTCCTATTATCCAGCTGGGTTAAGGCACAGGCTGGGCATTGCCACCTGCTACACTCCTAATACCAGCTGAGTAAAGGCAAGGGCAATCATTGACAACTGCTCCACTCCTGATCTCAACTGGTTCAAGGGGGCGGGCATTGCCACCTGCTCAACTACTGATACCAGCTGGGTTAAGGCTGGGGTTAGACATTAACATCTGTTTCGCTTCTGATACCAGCTGAGTTATGGCAGGGAGAGGGCATTGCCACCTGCTTCCCTCTTAATACCTGCTGGATTAAGGCAGGCGGAGGGCATTGCCACTTACTCCTCTCCTAATATTAAGTCGTTTAAGGCAGGGGGTGGACATTGCCACTTGCTCCACTCATTAAAGCTTCTGGATTAAGGTGAGGACGGGTATTGCCACCTGCTCCACCACTAATATCAACTGGGTTAAGGCAGGGAGAAAGCATTGCCACCAGCTCTGCTCCTAATTCGAACGGGTTTAAGGTGTGGGTATATGGGCATTGCCACCTGCTCCTCTACCGATCCCAGCTGGGTGAAGGCAGGGATGGGCATTGCCACCTGCTCCACTTCTAATATCAGGTAGGTTAAGTTGGGTGGTGGGCATTGCCATCTGCCACTCTTCTAAGACCAGCTGTGTGAAGGCAGGAGACAGGTATTGCCGTCTGCTCCCATCCTGCTCCTGGCCTGGGCTTCTCACCATCACATGTTTTCCACAGGGACATGGTGCCTTGCCTGGGCTTCCCTCCATGACAGTGCCCTCTGGTGGGGCCCCAGGGTATAAAGTGAGTTATCTGAAATATGCTTACTCAATTATGTAGTAAGATGGTGTTTCGGGAAACCCACCTTACTTGAGGAAGGAAAAAAGAAGCTTTTATGTCTCTCCCAGAGAAAGAATTGAGCAAAATAAAATGAGGAAGCAGAGTGATTGAAATTCATGCTTATATTTCATGTCACACCACCCACACCGTTTATGTCATAATATACCGTATGGACAATATTTGAGGCTACGTAAGAATTCTTCCAGAGAACTTGATTTTGAAAGGGAATGCAATCCACTGAGGAAAGGTTTTACAGAACGGGGATACCCTGAGAGTGTCATCACTAGTGCAGTAACATGGGCTGCAAGGATCAATAGCAATCAACTGTTTCAGTGTAAAGAACAACAATGACAGTACCCTTAGGTGGGCAGTGGACTATATGCACGTGGCTAGTGGCATCAGTAAAGTAGTCAAGAGACTATTAGTGCTTATATACATCAGGATATGAAGATTGTTCCTTGAGATAGATTTAGAAAACAGAAAATAAAATAGCAGCCTGTGGTGACAAATAGAGGAGCTGGGACAAGCAGACAAGCTGTATTTAAGCATTTTGTTGATTGACCCAGAAAGATACATAAGAACTGAACAAGTTATCCAATGAGGAATTAAGTCATATTGGACTTACTTTCCAAGAATCTGGCTGAGTGCTCCTCACTTTGTTATATACCACGAGGAACCTTTGGATCACCGTCCCCATAATTTTACCCACAGAAATTTACAGCACAATGGCTTATATTTATTAACTAATTTTTATGGATTGATATTTGTAAAATTTATTGTAATATTGTAATATTTACCAGACTATTTATTCTATCTTTCTTGGTATAGTTGTGGTCAATGAGGATTAATGTTGAACCTGTGTATAATATTTATGAATGGCCAGTCAGTGTAGACTTATGAATGGTATTTCTCTGAGAAGCAACAAGTAATTTCTGTGTGCCGGTGGCTGACAATAGTGACAATTGTTTTTCTTATAGTATTTACTCAATGTTCATTGTCATTCACTTATGAGCACTTTGTACTTTAAAGTATTTCTTTACTGTATTTTGCAGGGACTCGTTTTCTTTTGGTTAGTTGCACATAACCGTGACAGCCCTAGTTTGTGGATTTGCAAAGTAAATTTTTTTTGGATAAAAAGAAGAGGCATAGAAATAGGAGCAGTTTAATGGAATCTTTATCTATAGTGGTAAAATTAAGTAAGTCAATAAACAAGTGAAATCATACATACAACAAGTAGCTAGCTATCAGATAACGAAAGTAACGAAGCTCTACAGTAGCGAGGCTGCGCATTTACATCTGCTCCTGCAAACAGCGTCTAGCTGGTAATTAACCCTTCTATAGTTTCTAAACAGGATTGACTCTAAGCCATGGTTATACTTCTGGGTTAGGTCTCGCAGGATGAAAACAAATGTGTTAACCCTATAATCACCAGAATTTAGATCTTGCCAACTCCCCACAGAATTATGGCAATGTTCAGGAAAATGCTATGAAGGATTAGGAGTGAAGTGATCTCATGTTCAATATTTATTTACGGAACACGTAAATTAAGAGTTTTTAAAAAAATGTTGGGTCAAAGTTAAGTGGGCATGCAATTTTTCTTTTCTTTCACCACATGCTTTTTTTGCCTCTGAGACAGCATTCTTGATCTAGTCAAAATGTATAGAAAAGGTCTTCTGTGGATAAAGTCAGATAGCTTCTTCTCTGTAAAAACAACCATTGGTGACGTTTCCATCATTTTCTGCTCTCTCTTTCTTTCCCAGACCCTCCGTTTTCTAATTTTTCTTGCAATTTTCTCTTATGTTATCCTGTCTTAGTTTAGATTTGACATCCCTGTATACAGTTCCTTTTGAGATTTTATTTACTCCTCTTTGTGTAGAGGTTTGGGATCTCTGTTGACCTGAAGAATATTACCCACAGAAATCTTGCACAGGTAGGTATGAATTGCATGCCATCAAAGGAAACATAGAAAAGAGACCAGTAGCACCTTTAAGATTAACCAACTTTATTGTAGCATAAGATTTCAAGAATCACATTTCTCTTCTGATGTATGTGGAGAAGAGAAAAATATTACAACAAATAATGTGATCCTGTATTACAAACTTAGAAAATCCCCATTCTCATGATATTATGAAACATTTTCTGTTATAATTGGTATAATTGGTAGTAAGACGAGCCTACGAGTATTTGGATGCACGCCTGTTTCGTAGTTGATCTTCCTCAGAAGTTATTCTCAATAAATCTTCCTCAGAAGTTATCTCCCTAAAATTAACCATAATCGTTATAACATAAGGGACACCATACAGCTGAATGGAAACTGAATCATATTAAAGAGCATATGCTACATTATTTAGACTTCTATTACTACCAATTTTCATTTCCTATGGCATCATGCAATTCACACCTCCCTGTGCAGGATTTCTGTGGCTGTTGTTCTCCAGCTCAACAAAGTGCTTGAGAACATCTACACAAAGAGGAGTAAAAAAAATCTCAAAAGGAAACATGTACAAGGATGAAAATCTAAGGTGAAACAGGATAACACCAAAATAATGCAAGAGAAAATACAAAATGGAGAATAAGGAAGAGAGAGAGAAAGAGAGGAGAAAATGATGTAAGTCCCACCAGTGTTTATTTTTGACTAAGTAGAGGCTATCTAACTTCATCCACCTATGACCTTTCTATACATTTTGAATAGATCAAGAATATTATCTTACAGGTAAATAGAGTGGGCAGCCGAAGAAAATAATGCTGATACCAACTTAACTATAGCCCAATATTTTTTTAAAAAAACTCTTAATTTTCATGTTCCCTAAAACTACACTCCTCCTAATATTTCACAGCATTTTCCAGGACTTTGTCTTGATTTGACTTTATTAGACCCATCTCAGTTATTTGTCTGGGAGAGACGTAGAAGCATTTCCCCCCTGTTCTTCAGGGAAGGTGAGTTCCCCAGGGCACCATTTTTAATATTGGTCAGAGCATAAATAGCCAGGACTTGACCCCATAGACCAGTCCTTTACCCAGCTTCTCACTTGCCTTCCCATAGACAGGCTTTACTCTCAGCAGAGTGGTCTCAAATATCTCCAACTAGAGAAACTTCCAGAAAGTAGCACCTAAGAAAATGGTGGTAATTATCTGGCTACAGGGAGGAATGGAGTGTTCTGAATTGGAATTCTCCCTGATTAGGAATAATTGGGAGGAAATGAGACAATGTGAATTATCATATTTGGTGGACATCTTCCGAGAAATTCTGCTCATCTTCAAATGAGTACAGAATATGCTTTACTCAGCTGTGTTGTCTTCAGATTGGAATAAAGTAATACCTTAAATAATAAAAAATGATTAGTAAAACTTCTGAACAAGGGCTATAATCATCTAAAATAAAAGACGACAGCTGCAGCAAAGTACACATTGTGTTACTTGGGGAAGGAAATAAATACATCCATAAGTGATGTTTTAAGAAAACAAGCTAAAAGGCCTCCAGCATCAGAAGTTTATTGGGTGTTCTGGTTATGAATCATTTGTCTCCTCATCCTTCCAAATCCCGTATAAAAGAACCCTCAGTGCAAGACTCTACACCCAGTTCCATCCATCATCTCTTCACCAACACCTTCAGAGAGTTTGGTAAGTACTGAGGATGAAGCTTAGAAGCACAGATTAGATACCAGGAACTGGCAATATTGGCTCTGGAGAAGAGGAGAGACGGGGCATGAGAGTACTTTTAATATACACAGTGGGCTATCCTAGGAAGACATTTTTTCATCTGCTCCAGTAGCCAAGATTTGACATATTGGGATTAAGTTACGAGGGAATATATTTCAATGAAATTTTAGAAGAAAATTCCAACTGGGAAGAGCGGTTCAGGAACAGAACCAAATACTTTTGTAGGGATGAGGCTGTCCCTCACTGGAAGATTCCCAGCAGACACTGAACAGCCATCTGTAGGGGTTGCATTGAGGAGGTGGTTGAAGGAGGTGGCCTGTAAAACTCCTCCAGTCTCAGAGATTCCAAAATTTGATGCCTCTAATTTGTCTCAGTTGGTAGCTACAAAACATTTCTTATTCACTTGGAGCTCCTAATTAGAATGCCGTGGCCCAGTGGCATGTAGCAGCTTGACAATGTGGTATAAATGGTAGGAGCTACAGAGTGGGCTTCTGCCTGTGAGAGTCCCCTTTCAGAGCGTGTCTGCCTCTCATGACACTCCATTGAGTTCAGCTCAACATCTTTTTTAGGACTAAGCTAAAAGAAACAGTGTTTCCAAGTTCAGCTGGGAATTCACTGCCATTTGGAAAGTAACTTCCTACTGGGACACTACTGTTATGAGTGCTGTGGAAGCTCAATTCTGCTTGGGACCACGATGGCGTTGGGAAATGAGGGCTCATACCCTCCCTCCATGGAATTTTTCAGACCCAAAACTGTTCCAGGGGAATGTGTCATTAAATACTGCACCCTCGTGATGTTTCAGTTGGCCAACAAAATCAGATGAATGGCTTGAAGTGCTGACCAGAGCTGCTGTAGCATAGTGGTTAAGTGGTCGGGCTGCAAATGATTACTCTGCTTGTTTGAATTCTGTTACTGCCATGAACTCAGAAGATGGCCTTGGGTAAGCCACTCCTCTTACTTTCTTCACGGCTCTGATGTAGCACTAACTGTCTACAAGAGCAGTACATAAACAAACTTGTTCTTCTTGTTGTTGTTATATGACACAAGCTTAAGCTGCATGAGCCAAACCCCTGCACTTATAGCTTAAGGTAGCTCACTAGGAATTCGCCAGAGCCCATGCATTCTCTTTTGTACTCTATGGCAGTTTTGGAGGTATCGCAAAGCCATTTCATTGGGCAGAACTTTTAATAGGGTGCAGACTACAGGTGTGTGGCATTTTGAGACATGAAGATTGGTGGTATATAAACATTTTAATGAAGAAATAAAGAACATTTTTAAAAATATATATATAGGGGTGCCACAGAATCACAGACTTGGAAGGGGGCATACAGATCTTCTAGTCCAACCCCCTGTGCAATGCAGGATGAGCCTGAAGCATCTCTGACAAATATTCATCCAGCCTCTTCTTGAAAACTGCCAATGAACTGCATCAAACCAAAGACTCCCCAGAGAATACTGCAATACTTTGAAAGAGAGTGAGCAGATGTCTTGAGTAAAGCTCAAATGCTGAGCAACATGGAAGTTGCCATTCAGCGCTAATTGTCTGGGGTATCAGGGGTATATTGCCTCTTAACATGGAGGCTCAGGCCACAGCTGTTGTAAGAAAGAGGCTTTCAATAGGGTGATGAATGGACCTCTCCCTCCTACACAGAAACACTGAACTGGTGGTTTTCTTTCTAGATTGGCAGCCAACTCAAGATGTCTCTGACTCCAATGGAATCAGCGTTGCACACTATTGCCAACATTTTCAAACAATACACAGTCGAAGGGACTAATCCTCCCATGCTTACCAAGGAAGGACTGGAGAAGATAACTAAGGAGCAGCTCCCCAACTTCATACAGGTGAAAAGGGCTCATTGCATAACAGGAATTGCTCACCTTGGCTGTTTTGTGTGCAGCTGGTTGATGGGGGTGGGGTGCAGAGAAATTAAGATCTCTGTTGTAATTCCATCTTCTTTCCTCAAATCTCTATAGCAGTTCAAAGGGAATTGGATGAACTGGGTTGGGATAAGTTTATGGGGTGCATTGTTGGTTTCTGAAAAAAATTGGAGCCCATCATGAGCATATTCTTCTTCTATAAATCTCCAACATAGACCAGTTTCCTAGGGAGGAGACAGCGTTATGATACCCTCCTTATCCTCTCCTCACCTGCAGTGTCTCCTGTATTAGCTAGCAAGGGAAATCTCTTCAGATTCTAGGAACAGCATTCATTCCTCCCAGCAGCCTCCACAGAAAGTGTCTTTGTTTCTTACCAAAACTCCTTTCCCATATGAGTAAGTCAGGTTTAGAGATGTGCTCAGACCAGGAAAATACCAAATCATACGGTTCATGGTTTGTCACATTTCACGAACCATAAACTTTCATGAACTTGCCCCGGTTAGCGAATCAGTTCGTTTGGTTCGTAAAAAGGTCACTTTAAGGGCAGCAAAAGGTCTGCAGAAAGCCCATCCTCCCATTGCAAAGGAAACTGATTGATAAGTACCAGGCTGTCCTCAGTGATGAACTGAAAAACGAACCGAATGGAAGTTCATGGCAGTTCATCAGAAATGGACTCTGATGAACCACTGGTTCATGAATTATGAACCGGCCTGGTTCATGACGAACTTTAGTTCATATTTTGGTTCATGTCCATTTCTAGTCAGGATACAAGGTCTTCTGTCTTCCCACCACTAATGGGCTCAACATACTTTGCCCGCTCCTCTGCGCATTCCTTCCCAGGCAGATTATTACCTGCCAGTATATTACCACTACAGGGCTGTCATGGAGAGATCCTGAACTCTTTGGAGGAAGGAGTGGTGAATCCAATTATATTGGATGAGCAAGTGAATAAGCCCAAGAGAGCATGCTTTATATTATTTGGCAATGCAATACAGTGCCATGAGTAGGTATGGAAACAGAGTTGCCATCCAAGTTTCTTGCAGAATCAGGTCTCAGGCTTTTGCCATGGAGCCCATTTTTGATCATAAAAAGCTCTGTTCAATTGGGTGGCAATTTATAAGCAAAAGAAGGTGAAACATGGAAAGGGGGGATGAGAAAATTATCTTTGTGTGCAAGGAGCTGCAGCTCATATTTAAAACAGGGCTGGTGTAATAAAGGAAACTCCATTTCCTACTCTAGCTAGGACTTCATTAAGCATGGCATATATTGTTACAATGTAAGATTGCAATAGTGCAAATTCAATTACATAGTTAAGAGACAGAAGAAAAGTTCCTCACATAAACCGAGAGACAATGCTTATGGCCATTGAGGGAGACAGAACGAATTTTTAATGTTTTACCAATCTCAAAATGTATATTAGTATCATGAAGGGGTGGGAAAGTTGTAAATGTAGCTGAAGAAACTGAGATCTGCTGCAAAATTCCTCAATTGTTTAAGCTTTCTCCTATAAAACCAGAGTTTATGAGGGAGGGAAGACAACGCAGAGGGAATTTTCAGGAAAAGAGTATAACAACCAAAAGGAAAAAAGCCTATCCCTACACTTGTGCACCAATTCCAAAGTGTTTTTAAAAGCTCTTCTAAACATGATCTACTCCAAATTCCACACACTCCTCACCAAGCAATGGGTCTAAGAGGCGCACACAAATCCAGAAATAATAAATCTTGTTCTGAAATGAGTGGTAATTCAGCAATGGAACTCAAAGAGAAAGAGAGGCTAGAGGGTACTTTGACGCCTTCAACCAACCGACCCACCATCCTATGCTCCTCCATTGAGGCTCAGGACACTTGCTGGCCCACCAGTCATAAAGCAGTCAGAGAAGAAAAGGTTTTGCTATGCAATGTGTGAAAAGTTAATGGAAGGGCACATTCAGTGATGCTGGGTGCCAGAATTTGAAGTATAAGAAATCCAAAAAGAAAAAAAAAAATTCCCTTCACAAATTCATAACAATGAAGGTTATTTAAATGAGTGCAACATTAATTGTTAGAACATTCTTTCTTTTTAATCCTTTTTTCAAAGGCTGAAGATACCCCTGGAGCTACTGACGAGAACGTAGAGAATCTAACCAAACTGGGCGACCTCATGAAGTTAACTTTGGTAATGGAAGCGAGTGAAAAGGCTGTTCCAAAAGCTTGAGTGAGGCCAGCATGCCTTTAGAAACAAATGAGATCCTGGAAGCCTGCTAAATGAATCTCTCCCACACTCTTGGTTCAAGCCATCAAAAGTCAATAAAATCTGACTAATATTCCTTAGTTGATTGTTTGGTATCTTTATTTTTAGATTTTTCTGAGTTCATTACTGTAAGATATATTCATTTAGATGTCCATCCGTTCCTATCTAAGGCTTGCAAAGAACACCTGCCTTTATTATTATGGGGCCAACCGATTAAGCTAATCAGATCTGAAACATACTCAGTGTTTTTTTAAAGTTGCTTAATTTATACCCTGCCTTTATCCCCAATGAAGACCGAAAGTAGCTGACCTCATTCTTCATTCCTCCATTTTGTCCTCACAAGAACCCTGTGAGGTTGGTTAGGCTGAGAGTACGTGAATGGTTCTAGATCACCTAGCAAACTCCCATGGCAGGGCAGGGAATCGAACCCGGATGACCAAAATCCTAGTCCATCATTTAGCCACTACACTGCACTGTCTCTCCAGATAAGGGGCAACTTCACCATACCCAGAGATTTCTTCTTTCCTCCCACTTTTATGAAAACGTAGAACATGAAACCTGATGAAGAGTTGTGTGCGTGTTGCGGGGCGGGTGGGGGGCGGTATCACAAATAGCTGGCTTCTTAACAACTGATTACAGAACTCACATTAAAAGCTAGGATCTGCAGCCTGATCACTGTTGAATAGGATCTCCTCAATAGCTCTATGCACAGCGTAGGCTTACAATGGACAGCCTATAGTGAGCAAACTCTTGCCGCAGGCTTAATTGCTTACTCTCAGTCAATTGAATAGCAGGACAAAAATTGGAGAGACACTATCACAGCCCTTCATGATGCTCTAGGAATTACCCCTAATCTCTATGGGCTTTAGCTGTAGAGAGAAGGGGAATTCCTCGATCATTATGGGGATGGGAGGTGACCCATCAGTTCTGGATAATCACCAGAATTAATGTCCGTCTCTGTGATACTTTTACCAAAGGATAAAACCCTTCAAATTGTCTCAGTATTTTCAAGTGATGGGCTGGCAACTGCAGCGTTGTGCCTGATTTGGATTGTTGTGAAGCAAACGCAGAAAAGAAATAGAAAAAGCTCAAGTGTACATGTTGAATTCCCAGATGGGGAGAATACTGCTCCTGAAGCATTTTCAGGTGGAACAGTTCCACAGGGGGAAGACTAAAGATTTTGCTCCATATACCCTGCAGCTGCAATCCAAGTCAGGGACTGTGGGCTTGTTAATTAAGGAGAACTTGTTTTTGCAAACAGGATTTTACAACGTCTTTCGTGAGAGCCAAGAGCTCCATGTGCCAAGCTCACTCCCAGAATTTCTGTCCAGTGGGTTGATATATACACTCCCTGCAAAAAAGTCTTCTTTCTCAAGCCTAGAAGGCAGAGACATAACATGGCTGAATCAAGTTACATGACTCCAGGACCCCTCTCCAGTCAGACTGCCAACTATTTATTTCTGAGCATATGCAAACAGGCAGTGAGACAAGTCTACAGAAATGGGCCGTTTCCAGACAGCTTACCTGCCTCCGGAACGTCGCGCCATGTTGCAGGGAAAACACAAAATATCGCGTTTTCTCGCACGAGTTTTGCGTGACATCACGCAAAACTCGCATGAGAAAATGCGGTATTTTGCGTTTTACCCGCAACATGGCGCAACGTTCCGGAGGCAGGTAAGCCGTCTGGAAATGGCCATGGTGATAGTTAGACAATAGCAACTTTCTGTTCTTTCTTATTTTTTTAGCTGAAAGCTTAGTGCAAGGCAACTTTTTATATGCTTTGTGCTTTCTGCATTTTATATCCTCTGTAGTTCAATAAAAACCTTTCGTTGGTCTTTACTAGACATCGGCTCGAATGGAAAAAAAAATCCGAACACCCTGTTCGTTGGTTGTTGTGGGTTTTCCGGGCTGTATTGCCGTAGGAACTACAATGCCAAGACCACGGCAATACAGCCCGGAAAACCCACAACAACCATCGTTCTCCGGCCGTGAAAGCCTACGACAATACACCCTGTTCGTTGTTTGGTACCATCCCCAAACAACGAACAACGAACATATATGAACATGAACTGTTCCCAGACATGTTCGTTGTTCATTGTTCATGGGGGCCAGAACCCCCCCCAACCCCAAAGCCCCCCACTTAGCCCCCTCCCCTTAAACCCACTTACCTGGCCCTTAAAAGATCCCTTTAAACAATCCCCCCTGCTGCCTGCCAGCTGATAGTTTAAAGGGCCCTTGCACGAATGCACAGCTGCCGACAGCCCGGCTGATGGAGGGAAGGAACGCTTTATAAGAATCATAGCGGAAAATGACGCCCCTGAGGAAGTGGAGGCACGAAATCTGAGTTTTTGAGCCGGCCCCAGATAGGGCGTGGAACTGTATTCCATCCGTTCCATTTTCTGCTGTTTAAAGGATAAGAAAAAGAGAAAAGAAGACTCATCACTGAAAAAGATCTTTCTCTGGCCTGTATTGCCGTTTGCCACCCCAGTTGGAATGAAGAGGCAGACACAGGAGTTGGAACTAAAGGGCCACTTTATTAATATAACATCAACCATTAAATACGGCAAGAGCAAACTAGCGGTACAGGTCAAGCCATGGGGTCACCCCTGGACCACCGCCTTGACCTGTCTGGGTGAGCCCCACAGCCCCAGGTAGGAGCCATCCATGTAATGGCTTTTCCCTGGCCAGCCAGGCAAAATGGTTCCCCCCTTCAAGCTCCTAAAGCCTCAGCCATACAGCATGAGGGAAGGACTTACACATGGGGTTCACTGCAGGCAGTCTCCGGGTGGTGGTAGCCATCACAAGCATACCATCTGCTCCTGGTAGACTCCATTTCCCCACCAATGGGGAATTGCCCAGGGGTGCTCACCAGCCCGCTCCCTATCCCCAAACTCTCTCCTGCCACCGCTGGGGCCAAGCCTCTGCTTAGGCCCAAGCGCCCCACAGGTGGCCTAATGCCCACCGGAGCCCTTGCAGCTGGTTTATGATGATGTCATTGCCAGTGAACCCTGTCACCTCTGTAGAGGTTGGGAAATCCAGCCCTTATCCTAAGATGAAGTAATTGGACTAGTGAACCCCCACACCTCTGTAGAGGTTGGCAAATTCAGCCTTATGTGGAGGCGTGGCAAATAAATGCACAGACCCCTCCCCGCTGCGGGAGTATTGCAGACCAAGCCTCAACCCACCAGGCCCCCACTTGCCCACACAAGCCTGTAACAAAAGGGGAGCATATTGCCCAGTCAGATCACCTCCATGCAGTAAATGACTAAAATGAGGCAGAGGCCAACCTCCCCTCAAACCATCAGACCACTACTTGCCTGTGCTTTGCAAGTCCATGTGAGCCTGAAAGGAAAGGGCCATGCCCTGTGAGCCAAGGTCATTACCCAGGGTGAATGACCAGTACGTGAGGTGGAGACCGACCTCCCCTCGAACCATCAGGCCACTACTTGCCTGTGCAATGCAAGCCTGTGTGCACCTGTACAGAAAGGGCTGTGCCCTGTGAGCCAAGGTCAACACTCTCCAGGTGAATGACCAGCATGTGGGGCGGAGGACTCCCCTCGAGCCATCAGGCCACTCTTTGCCTGGGCACTGCAAGTCTGTGAGTCTGTAAGAAAAACGGTATGCCCTGTGAGCCACGGTCATCACTCACCAGGTGACTGACCTGGACGTGAGGCAGAGGACCACACCTCCCCTCGAGCCATTAGGCCACTCCTTGCCTGGGTGCTGCAAGTCTGTGAGCTTGTAAGGAAAACGGCATGCCCTGTGAGCCAAGGTCATCACTCACCAGGTGACTGACCTGGACATGAGGCAGAGGACCACATCTCCCCTCGAGCCATTAGGCCACTCCTTGCCTGGGTGCTGCAAGTCTGTGAGCCTGTAAGGAAAACAGTATGCCCTGTGAGCCACGGTAATCACTCACCAGGTGACTGACCTGGACATGAGGCAGAGGACCACACCTCCCCTTGAGCCATTAGGCCACTCCTTGCCTGGGCACTGCAAGTCCGTGAGCCTGTAAGGAAAACGGTATGCCCTGTGAGCCAAGATCATCACCCACCAGGTGAATCACCAGGATGTGAGGTGGAGGACCACACCTCCCCTCGAGCCATCAGGCCACTCCTTCCTGGGTGCTGCAAGTCTGTGAGCCTGTAAGGAAAACGGTATGCCCTGTGAGCCAAGGCCATCACCCACCGGGTGAATGACCAGGACGCGGGGCGGAGAACCACACCTCCCCTCGCACCACTCCTTGCCTAGGTGCTGCAACCCTGTGAGCCTGTAAGGAAAATGGTAAGCCCTGTGAGACACGGTCATCACTCACCGAGTGACTGACATTGACGTGAGGTGGAGGACCACACCTTCCCTTGAGCCATCAGGCCACTCCTTGTTTGGCCGCTGCAAATCTGTATACCTGTAAGGAAAACAGCACACCCTGTGAGTGAAAGTTATCATCCACCAGGTGAATGACCCAGACATGAGGTGGAGGACCGCACTTCCCCTCGAGCCATCACCCTGCCTGGGTGCTAGAAGCCTGTAAGCCTGTAAGGAAAATGGCAGGCCCAGTGAGACGAGGTCATTACCCTGCAGGTGAATGACCAGGAGTAAGGTGGGGGACCACACCTCCCCTCGAGCCAACAGACCACTACTTGTCCGGGCACTGCAAGTCTGTGGGATCCAGTAAAGAAAGAGGGGCCAGGCCATGATCTGCCGTAGCCTACACCTCCTCAGGTGCATGACTCGATATGCAGAGGGGAGCAGTTATCTCACCACAGCGGCAGCAGCCTGGCCAACACAGTTCTAGTTGGCCCCGTGACTTGATAACTGCCATTAACAAAACCAAGCTAATTCCCAACTGGCATCCTCTAGGCTCAAATGACTGCCCGAACAACCCCGTGCTGGGCCAGCAGATGAGGGACTTCACCCTCCTGTGGCAATACACCGCACCCACCAAAAAAAAAAACATGATGAGTAAGACATTCTACAACACCAGCCTCAGCCGAACTCTGAACAATCACTGTTGGCTGGCACCAGACAACCTGCTGAATAACAGCCTGAGGTCCATGGCTGTGGCCCTAGAGGCTGCCCCATACAAGCTGGGTACTGAGAGAGAGCTGCCAGGCCATGTGGGGTATCACTATCTCCGAAACACCCGCCGGGGGTGGTGAGGGAGTGTCCTACATGTCAGGGAAGTGGCCACACCCTGTTGCAGGGTCTCCCTTTGCTACCCAAGGGGGACGTGGCCCCAGCCCCCCTGGGCCCCATGGCCTTCATGACCACCCTTTGGGTTTGACCCAGTTGCCACTGAGACCTGCCAACTTCACACCATGCGCCAGAAAGGCAACCCCTGACCACTCCATAAGGGATTAGCCATAGGAAAACTGAGCAGACAATGGAAATAGAGATGTATGAAAGCCGGGTGTTACTTGCTCACTGAGGAAAAGATCTGATTCAGATCAAGGCAAAACCAGAGGCAGGGTGCCCAGTTGGAAGAGCCCAGCCTGTATTAGATTGGCCCCTGAATGAAAACCCCACAGCAAAGAGCCCCAGGCGGGGCTAGGAGGCAAAATGCCAACCCAGAGCTGCCGGAGGCCTTACCAACCGCTGTACCCACCCTGACCTCATGGCCAGTCAAGAGTGTGTGCGTGTAGGGCAAGACTGCCCTGGGAGGTTCCTATGCCAAACAGGCCTGTTGGATATCATGCTTCTGTCCCATGAGAGGACAGCACTTGAGCTTCTGACCACATAGGCTCAGATGCCTCACCAATGGGTAGGAAGCCCTGGCATGTATAGCCTAAACATGTTAATAATGTCACAAAATTAACAGTTGATTTATATACTGCCCTCCAGGACACACACTGCCCACTGAGAGAGTTTAAAAAGTGTAACTGGGCATAATGTACCAGGGGTGAAGGGACCAGGCCTGATCAGCAAGGCTGCATGGCAAGACATACCCCAGCCAGGGCCCATGGGCCCACCCTCGTTGCCCACAGGCTCCCTGCTACAGATACCAGCCCAGTTTACTCCACAAACTCGGTAGCTGACAGCACATTCGCACAGCAGTCCCACACCCTATGGTCTGGGATATGCTTCCCATGCCAAACACAGCAAATGCCCCCATTATCTCCTTAACTGGTGGTGGCACTCTACTGTTACCAGCACAAGCTCCAACTGTAAATCTCCTTCGGCCATATCAATGTCATTTTCCCCCATCACCTCACAAAAGGCTGTGTGTCAGACTAGTTGCTGCCAAGGGCGCTGGACAATCCACCTCTGCCAGATGGACTTGACTTCATCAATCCACTGCAACCGTCCCAGGACCAGCTTATGGCAGACTAGCACACTCAGCTGCTGCCCATCACTTACGGTAATCTTGTCAATCAGCTCCACTGTCTCCTCTGCATCACTGGATTACAGCAGCCTAGGCCAGATCCACTACTGGCTGTCAATTGTGCGAATCTGGTAGAAAGATCAGATCACATCTTAGACTTCTGTGCTCTGTGTGACAGCTCTGCTGGTCTCAGCAGATGCAACAACACAGCATGCCTTTAGGTGGCATGTGTGACATGAATGACAAAACCTAAAAACAACCCTTTAGGCCTACAAAGGCTGCAAAATTGAGCAGGGGAAGGCGGGGCAGCAGGTGGTTTAACTAGCCACGACCCTGGGACTATAGATCCTTGCTAAGCCAGCAGGAATAATATGTGAGGCAATTCACCATTCAGATGACTGCAAGCCTCCTCCCCTGCCCCCACCGGCCTCAGGCAAGCCTTCTCTGCTGTTGCTGTAAGTACTCTCTCCAGACAAAGTAGAACAATGGGGTGGGGGAGATCTAGGCAGAAATTTTGTCCAGATCTTGCTATACATCTTATGGCAGTTAAGGCAGTCTTCATTGTACAGCTGTTAAGAGAAATTCTCTTAATTGGTCCTTGTCCAATTTCTCTCTGAAATCCAACAATCTGCATCTTTTCTTTTGTAAGGGAATTTGGAGTCAGTTTCTAACAATTCTATTTATTATTATAACAACAACAACAGATTTATATACCGCCCTTCAGGACAACTTAACACCCACTCAGAGCAGTTTACAAAGTATGCCATTATTATCCCCACAACAAAACACCCTGTGAGGTGGGTGGGGCTGAGAGAGCTCTGAGAGAGCTGTGACTAGCCCAAGGTCACCCAACTGGCTTCAAGTGGAGGGGTGGATCAGGATCCTCTTCCTCCCTTGGCACCTGCAGGAGAACATACTTTGTAAACCGCTCTGAGTGGGCATTAAGTTGTCCTGAAGGGTGATATATAAATCGAATGTTATTATTATTATTATTATTAGGTAGCTATTAGCAGCACATATTTAACAGCACATACAACAGGTAGTGCATAAGGCTGCATATTGGTGAAGTATATGATCCTTAACTCATTAGCAATCATCTGAGAGCCCCTCCCTACAATACAAACGCCTTTTTGAATAATTCAGCTTTGCATTGTTTGCAGAAAGCTAGGAGCGTGGGGACTCTCCTGACCTCCTCAGGCAGGCCATTCCACAGGGTAGGGGACACCACAGAGAAAGCCTGTGTACGAGCTGCTGTTGATTTTGCCCATATGCAGGGTGGCACCTGCAGGAGACCCTGTTCAGAAGAGTGACACAATAATAACTACACATACTACTTTTCTAGACAAGTTAGTGCCCCCTCAGAGAGGAGAACAAAGTCAGTGTTTTTATCCACACAATACAGCTAGGGAGCTGAGGCTGAGGACAAAGCTAGACAATACTTCTGGCATTTGTTTGAACCTGTTTCAGTCGAGGCCATTTTAAACAGATTTGTAGTTTTCTACTACGAGGCCCCATATAGAACAGGCGTGGAGCAAGGGAGCCCTAACATGTGGGCTTGATGGCCAACCAGCTCAGCCAGAGGGGTGGCCTTGCTTCCTCACACGGACATGCCAGGTTGGCACAAATAGGAAGAAGAAGACGGGTTATGCAGATTTGTCAGCTGGGTCACCGTCTTTCTCCAGCTGCCTCCTCTATCTAGGAAACTCAGAAGAGTCCACTTTTTTGGGGGGGGGGAGTTGTTCCAACATTAATCCAAGCACCAACTTACTGCTTTTCATGCCAGGGCTAGATCTTTAAAGCATTTTTCAAAGGGCAATAGCAGCCACACAGAGCTCTGCTCAGAGCTATCGTACGTGGCAGGGAGAGGATATAACAACTGTGCACAGTTATCCTTGCATCGTTTTCAAATCTGCTATCCTGAGCTGTTATTATTTTTGGAAGGGGGGGAGCTACTGTCTCCTTGCCTGTGCCCCCGACACCATGCAATGGTGATACAGTTAGGGGATGCATAAGACCAGACCAGTTTCCCTTTTAAAAGCCCATTCAAAGACCTCCTGTTGTCATGTGATTTTTTGGCAGCAGGGCCATGTAGACTGGCCGGCTGGGTTGCCCTCTTTCTTCTGCTGCCACCATTTCCTGTTCACATGGCAACCCCTCTCCCCTACACTTCAGATGGCAGTGCGGTGATGTCCACATGTCTAGGGGTGTGGGCACCTCCTGCTGTCACCTACTTTTGCAGTTGAAAGACAACAACCTGGCCAGTGAGCCTGCATCTATCTTCTTCCTGCCCTCACAGCCAGGTGGAGGTAGGGCTCACAGGTGCCCACAGTGGTGGACAAATTCCTGGAGGTTTCCCCCCTTGCCAGTGATCAACAGGAGGTGGCAGGCACCCCAGGAACATATGTGACATGTGCGCTCCCAGGGGGCGTGATGATGGCACTCCTGGAAGTGACATCTTTGCACCAGCCATGAGAGTACTTCCATACTTCGCTTGGGGCCGATTTTGGCCCCAAACTGGCCAAATTGGCCCCGCACAGACCACACCACAGGCACGAGGTAAGTGCCAGGTTCCCCCTCCCTTCCGCCAGGTGGGTATAGGGACCTGGCTAGTGAAGCACTGACAGGCAATCTCTCTCTCCCTCAACCTGGCATGCCAGGGCAAGGAGATGCCGTCACACCTCCGGGTGAGCTGGCCAGTTTGTTAAACCTGTGTGCTAGGGCTGCTACTGTGTACTGAGCCTGGAGCTCAGAATGATTGCAGGCCAGAGCGATTTCAGCCAAAACAAAGTTCTTTATTGCAAGCCAGAACAGACAGACGACAGCAGACACTCCTCACTAGAAGACACACACCACTGAACAGAAGCCCTCAATATATACACAGAAACCCCACCCCAAGAATAACTGGTAACCAATAGGAACACGTACTTTAGAATGCCGTCATTTGCATGAATTATATACAATGTATTATACAGGCAGGCCACTGATTGGTCTTTATTGGAGAGGATCGATTGGCTGCTGCCCCCAGAAAGTACCCAATGAATGTGCAGACGAATGTAAGTAATGACAGTGAAGTGCGTTAGGAACGTTGACATGTTATGAAGCTCAACACAGTGCACAACATTAAATACAGTAGAGGCCTTGTCCAGCCTAACTCAGCCCAATACACAACAGCTGTACCAGCCCCCCTTTCCACGAGGTGGGTATAGGGACCTGGCAAGGTGAAGCACTGACAGGCGATCTCTTTCTTCCTCAACCTGGCATGCCGGGGCAAGGAGATGCGGTCACACCTCCGGGTGAGCTGGCCGGTTTGTTAAACCTGTGTGCTAGGGCTGCTATTGTGTACTGAGCCTGGAGCTCAGACTGATTGCAGCCCAGAGCGATTTCAGCCAAAACAAGGTTCTTTATTGCAAGCCAGAACAGACAGACGACAGCAGACACTCCTCACTAGAACCTGAGCAACAAAGGGAGTTCCACCGGTACTGAAGACAAAACTCGCTAACACGCAACCGGGGAATCAACGTTAAGCTATAAATAACCTATTATTTAATGTTATGCAAAGTGCTAAGTGCAAAGTTGTGCAGTGAATACATCAATCAATCAATAAATACATGCAATAAATACTATATTCAAAGTCTGTCAGCCTAATATTGCAAAATTCAATAGGCTCTAATGAGCAGTGCCCAATATACAAGGGGCGGAGTACTAGGAGGCGCGTCAGAAGATAGTTGTGGTAGTAAGTGGTCCACAGTCCAAAGTTGGAACGAAGTTGCCAAAAGGCATATTGGCTGCCCCCAGAAAGAACCCAATGAATGTGCAGATAAATGTAACCAATTATGAAGCTCAACACAGTGCATAACATTAAATACAGTAGAGGCCTCGTCCAGCCTAACTCAGCCCAATACACAACAGCTGTACCAGCCCCCCCTTCTGCCAGGTGGGTATAGGGACCTGGCAAGGTAAAGCACTGACGGGCAATCTCTCTCTCCCTCAACCTGGCATGCCAGGGCAAGGAGATGCGGTCACACCTCCGGGTGAGCTGGCCGGTTTGTTAAACCTGTGTGCTAGGACTGCCTTGCTCCATGTCTGTTCTGGATGAGGCCTCATGGCTGTGTGTTAGAAAATTACAATGAATTAAAAATGATCTGAAATGACTTGAGGGAGTGGGCGTGTCCAGCCTCCAACATCTCTCTGCAGTGCCAGAATGGCTGCCGGCAGCAGCAGTCTGATGTTTTTGGACATGTTATGTTTGTGGTTTTCAGCTCTTAGGAACTTTTTTTAACCAATTTGCTCGGAGCAGTTGTGCTGGGAAGGATGTGATTGCAGGTTTCCAGTGCTGGGTTGGGAGATTTCTGGGGATTTGGGGGCAGAGCCTGTGGAGGGCAGATTTTGGGGAGAGGAAGGCGCTCAGCCAAGGGTGTGATGCCATAGAATCCACCCTCCAAAAATCCCATTTTCTCTAGGGAAACTGATCTTTAGTCTGGAGATTGGTTCTAATTCTGGGAGAATTCTCAGTCCCTCCTGGAGGTTGGCAACCATAACTCCATAAAGCTGGTTTTATATCCAGGATTCAGCCAAAGGGGAGAAGGGAGAGAAATACATTATTTCCGTCAGTTAAGAGCAGCATCAATAATTCCCCTCAAAATATGCAAAAAAACTTTTCCCAATAGAGCAGCCTCACATGTTTGAAGATCCTGCATCTAATTCTATAGCTTTTATTTGGTAGCTTCTGGATAGCCCAGGTGAGCCTAATCTCATCAGATCTCAGAAGCTAAGCAGGGTCGGCCTTGGTTAGATGATTTGCTTCAGCCCTCAGGGAACAATTTTGACTTGCGGGAATGGGTTTATAAAGGTGACAACTTAATTGACAATTGGCCAGTTACTCAGACAAAGGTCTCCCCATGCTATAAACTTATTTAAAAAGACCATCTTAGAGCCTCCTACTTGGTTGATATCACTAATCACAACCTCAGAATGGCATTTACATCATTGAGGTTCCAAACAATGCCAACTGAGTTACTTTTAGGTCGGTACTCCAAAAAACCAAAGGAGCAATGCATTTGTTTATGTCGTAGATCAGTAGAGGACCTTCTTTACTATGTCCTGGCTTGTCCTTTGTATATGGAACCCAGAAATAAATTCCTGTCCAAGACCCTAAATGACACACATTTCCTCTCTGACTCTGACAAATCAGTATACATGTTATATGACGTAGATGCTGCCGTATCCTATAAAGTGGCTTTTTTTGCCTTGGCCGCTAGAAAGATAAGACCAAGTGCGATTTCTAAGACAGCATCTCATTGGTCTCAACAGTAACTCCAGGTCTTGTGTTTTGCTTATGTTTTGCTTCCTTGTGTTCTGAATAATTTTAATGTTGTCTGGTAAATCTCATGGTTGTAACTTGTATACATGTTTTGCTTTGTAAAGGCCAATGGCCATATACAATAAATTTATCTACTACTAGTAGTGAATGGATGGGAGACCTCCAATGAAGACCAGGGTAGCAGAGACAGGCAATGGTAAATCATCTCTGTTAGTCTCTTGCCATGAAAACCCCATGGGGGGTGTCACCATAAGTCTGCTGTGACTTGAGGGCACTCTCCACCACATTTTTAGGGGTAAAAGCTCCCTTCTTCAGTATCCCGTCTGTATCTGAAGAAGGGAACTTTGACTCTCGAAAGCTCATACTCTGATATTCTTCTTGGGCTCTACGGTGCCACTGGACTCAAAATCCTGCTGTTCTACTGCAGATCAACACCGCTACCTATATTAAACTACCTTTGATTGAATTTGTCAAATTTTGAGTGAGTCTCTGTTATTCTGAGCCTGGAATGCAGGGGTTAGCAGAGGAGGTGTTTTGCACCATGGAAATAAGTTGACCACCTGCTGAGTGATCCATATCAGACCTCTGCTAAAAAAACAGCTACAGAGGCTGGTGAAAAAGTTGGCAGCCCTAGACTTTGTACTAGTTTTGGATTGTGTAACTTATCAAGTCAAGGCAAGAAGCCCTAGATCATATGTCATGATTAATTACTTATGCTTTTTTCAGCAGTGTTTTGTCTCTAGTATCCAGATTTACGCTTGTCGTTAAATTTCTGCAACACATATGCTCTTGGATTATTCATTGAATCTCCCAGCTGTTGCTCGTATTGACTTGCACTGTGTAATCCACCTTGAGAGTCTCTCTACATGAGATGCCTCAACGCATGTTAATCAAGTGTTGAGAGACACAATGTTATCCGGGAATCATAGTTTAAAAAGACAGAGCTGGTGGAGATCACTCCTCAGAGGGTTTGTTAATTTCATCTTCGCCTCCCCAAAAGCTCTGTAAATTTCTCCTCTCCAGTCTAGAACTGAGTGGGATTGCAACCAGAGGGCAGTGAGGAATGGAAATGGTCTGGAGCTGCCTTTCAGAGTGGGGCATGGACCTGGAGAGGTTAGAATGGGCTGAAGTTTCCCTTCTGGCATTTCACAGCCCCTTCACACAGCTCTTGTGTATAGTAAAGCCTTTGCCCAGCTGCTGGCTCTACCTTTTTAAACTATCCTTCTTGCCTAACATTGCATCTCCCGACATGTGTTCTTCACATGTCAGATGCATCATGTAGAGACACTCTGAGTCTCCATGAGAAAGGAGGAGTATAAAGACCACAGAGCTGCAGAAATGTCCTTGTTCTCTATAACTCTCAAAGATACAGGAGCTCCCCCTCCCTTTGAATCTTGCTGTCCTATGATTCCTATGAACAACAGGAACACAGGAACCTTCCTTATACTGAGTCAGACATTTAATCTATCATGGTCAGTTTGCTGAGAACTCAGGCAGTCTTTCAACATCACCTCTGCGATGCAGCAGAGCCGTGTTCCATCAAGGGTTAACAGGACAATTAATGTTCTACCAGCCCGGTAAACTGGATGGAGATGTTCTCTTTCAGCTATGGAATGAAGGCTGTTCAGCCAGGAGAGCAACACTAATTAATTTCAGTGCTGGGAGGAGGGAGAAATGAGCACTACTGCAAGAGTTCTGGAAAGTTACCAGAAGCTGGAATTCCTGTTGGTTGACACCAGTTAGAAAACTATTACTGGCCTAAGGTCCCAGCTTCTGGGTGCTTTGGTGCCTTTCATTTTGCTTCAATGCCCGCCCATGCTTGAGGTGCTCTGGTGCTCTGGTGCTTGTATATTTCAGTGCCCTCCTGCTACTCAACTATCTGTATGTGTTGGAGCAAAGTTCCAGCTCAGCTCCAGGTACCTACTGTGACAGCCAGACCAGGTCGCTTTGTTTTTTTCTTAAGCTTCAGATCTGCTGTGATTTGTATTGGTTTGATTTTAATGAATTGTTAATGGAATAGTTTGATCAAATACATAATAAAGAAAATATTTCCTTACAGAAGTCTGTTTACTTGTGAGTAACCCTACCTCGGAACCTGGAGGAGGTTATCTGGGGCTTTGCCAGGGTTTGTTCAGAAAAGAAGGAGTTCCTCTGGCTTCCAGGCATGGGCAGACAGAGGAACAACAACAAAAAACCCTTTGCCCTTCACAGAACTTAGCCTCTGCTCGGGGGGCTAGGCAATGTCACAACTAGACATGGGCACGAACCAAAAAAAATTAATGAACCAGCAGTTCGTGGTTCGGTGCCACCGATGAACCCGAACTAACAAACCAAAATGAACATTTCCCGCTGAAGAACCAGTTCGAGGTTCGTGGTTCGTGGGCATCAGAACGGCCCTCATTGGACTTAGAGAGCCCATATTCCCAGAGAGTATTTAGCAGGTTCTCCTCCAGCCAGCATCCAAGTTTGGTCAAGATTGCAATAGGGATCTTGGAGTTATACCCTCTCCAATCCTAGGCCCCCAGGAAACTTCCATTCGATACAATTAGAGCCACCAGTTGACATTGGCCCAGTGTACAAGGGGTTGGCCGTCAGAACTGCCTATCAGGGTTTGCAAGGATGAGATTGGAGTGCCCATGGCTACAGAACACCCCTTTCCCCCTCCCTCCCCCCGGGTGTCTTCTCCCACGTAACCAATTGTAACCAATTTGCAGCTCCATGGTTGGAAGGAAGACCTGCCGATCAAGGTAAGCTGGGCTTCGATTCGGGTTTCCAGGGCGACAGAAGGAGTGCAGACAGAGTCCAGGCATTCCCCCAGCTCCATTTCCAAGGGAATTGATTGATGGTACCTATCTGTCTGGCTTCATGAACCGCGGGCGAACGCAATGAACCGGGTTTCCAACGAACGCTGGTTCGTTGGCCATGAACCCTCATGAACCGCCGGTTCACGAACAGATGATCAGGCAGTTCGTGGGGTTTTTTTGGTTCGTAATGCCGTTCGTGCCCATGTCTAGTTACAACCTCTTATTTAGTCCGTCACAATGTAGAAGCTGCAGATTGAATCTTCATTTTGAAGAAACAGGGTGAATTTAAAAAAAATAAAGAAATAATATTTAATTATTAATAAAGGCATGTCCTTACCTGGATAGCCCAGGCAAGCCTGATCTTGTCAGATCTTGGCTGCTAAGCAGAGTTGTCCTTGGTTAGTAATTGGATGGAAGACCTCCAACAAAGACCAGGGTTGCTATGCAGAGGCAGGCAATGGCAAACCACTTCTCTTAGTCTCTTGCCTTGAAAATCCCACCAGGAGTTGCCATAAATCAAAGGTGACTTTGACAGCACTGCCCACCACCACCACCAATTAATAAATGAGATTAAAAGAGCTGCGGTTTTAGATATTGGCCACTAGATGGCAGCAGAGAAAGGTGTATGGTGGGGGAAGCTAGTTTGACATCCAGGATTTCAGCCAAACATGAGTGACTGTAGATGCAGAGGAGTTAGCCGTGTTAGTCTGTAGTAGCAAAATCAAAAAGAGTCCAGTAGCACCTTTAAGACTAACCAATTTTATTGTAGCATAAGCTTTCGAGAATCACAGTTCTCTTCGTCAGATGCATCTGATGAAGAGAACTGTGATTCTCGAAAGCTTATGCTACAATAAAGTTGGTTAGTCTTAAAGGTGCTACTGGACTCTTTTTGATGAGTGACTGTGAGTCTCTCTACATGTGACAACTTACACAAGGATGATCAAGTGTAGGGAGGCTCAACGTTAGTCGGGAAGTGTAGTTTAAAAAGACAGAGCCGGCAGAGGTCGCTCCTCAGAGGGTTTGTTAATTTCATCTTTACCTCTCAAAGGGCAGGTAAAATTGACAAAGCCTTCAGAGAGGTGGAGAGGAAATTAACAAACCCTCTGGGGGATGATTTCTCCTGGCTCTGTCCTCCTGTTTCCCTATACTTGAGCATCCTTGTGTAAGAGGTCTCGTATAGTTTCTCTTCTGATTTCTTGGTTGCAGTCTCATTTTGGATGATGATACAGCCAAGGAATACAAAATCTTTGCCAATTTCTTCATTGACAACCTTAAAGCTGTATAATTCCTCTGCAGTCATTACCGTTATCTTAGGGTAAAAAAACACACACACCTGTATGCTACAGGAAATTCTCATTTCCCATGTACCCAGTACCCAAGTTGAATAGAACTTAATATTCTAGAATTCCACGAACACTGTGGGACCGCTTCTCTCTGTATGTTCCACCATGGTATGGTGGCACGTGTTTGCCCATGTGCAGGTGCTACCTAGCTCATGGGCAGAATCAACAACTGCCCATACATGTGCATTCTCTTACAGAACAGCCTACCTGGAGATATCAGGAAAGTTTCCACTCTCCAGGCTTTCTGCAAACAATGCAAAACTGAATTATTCAAGAGGGCATTTTACTCAGGTAGGAGGGCTGTACTGTAAGGAAACGGTCTCAAAGAAATGCCTCAGTAAAGACAGAGCTCATAGACTTTGCTATTATGTGCTATTATGCACTATCTGTTGCTTTAAGTATGATCCTACTGGGTAGTTCTATGTTGTTTAATATGTCAATCTCAGAAGTGCTAATGCTCTGTTTCAGCATTTCTTCAACTCTGAATATGAGATTTCTTCTTCTGGCCTAAATCTTTGCAAATTTGTGTTCATAGACATTATTTATTGAAATGTCCTTGAAATTGCCTGTAATAACTCACACTGTGCAATCCGTCTTGAGTCTCAGTGGGAAAGGCCGACTATAAATGACATAAATAAGTAAGTAAGTAAGTAAGTAAGTAAGTAAATAAGTCACAGTACAACATCCTACCAGTGGCTTCAGTTACAGGGACGCCGATTAGGGCGCACATCTACCTTGTGTTATGCCAGCTGCACTGCATCCCGGTTGAGTTCCAGATCCAGTTCAAGGTACCGGTTCTAGAGTTTAAAGCCCTTCACAGACTGGGACCTGCATACCTACGGGACTGTGTCTCCCACTATGTCCCCCACAAGGCCTTCTGCTCCGTGGATAAGCAGCTTCTGGTGATCCACTAGGGCCTGCAAGACAGAAATGTTCTACTGGGCCTTTGATTAAGAGCCAGCGTCTTGTCCCCTCTTATGACCGCCAGCGTCTTGTCTCTGAAGCCGTCTGGATTTGCATCACGACGGTGCCCAAGGTTTATGGTGCTTTACAGTAGCCTGATTGTTTAGCGGCACCTGGATTCTTTCATGTTACCTGATCTACATGACTATGAGATTGTATTGTATGTTTTAATTGTATATTCTTGTTTTAGCTGCCCTGAGCCCACTTGCAGGAAGGACGGGATATAAGCTGAATGAATGAATGAATGAATGAATGAATGAATGAATGAATGAATGAATGAATGAATGAATGAATGAATGAATGAATGAATGAATGAATTTTTGTCAGAGGCTAAAAAAAATCAAAACAAAGATTGACATTATTGATAACTGTGTCATAGAACACATACGTGCATTCCTTTAAATAACCATCAAGATGCATTTTGAGAAAGGAACACTTTTGTGGATTTCTAATTCCTCCATTATGGTATCTTGGATCACTGGCTGATCCCTTCCATTTCACTACATGGTTTCTCTATAGCTTGAGGGAGGTTGGGTTTCAGCAGTGCAAGATATTAGTTCTGGTGGTATTACTGCCTGTTGTTGAGTCTTTTATTGACCCATGGTAAGTATTTTATGACTTGGCTCCTGCCTTGTGCATTCATTCTAACTGGTGAAATTCCATAAATCTCTAGATCTTGTTAGATGTGGAATGGTATAGCATAGCACGATCTCATCATATCTTGGAAACTAAGGAAGAGAACCACGAAAGACAATACAGAGGAAGGCAAAGATAAAACAACTTCTGTTTCTCACTTGCATTGGAAGCCCCTTACTATTGTTGCCATATGTCAGTTGCAAATTAATGCCACAAACATATATTAGATGCCCTCACCTGGATAGCCCAGGTTACCCTGATCTCATCAGATCTAAGAAGCTAAGCAGGGTCTGCCTTGGTTAGTAATTGGATGGGAGACCTCCAATGAAGACCAGGGTTGTGGAGGCAGGCAATGGCAAAACACCTCTTTTCATCTCATGCCATGAAAATCCCAACAGGGGTTGCCATAAGTCTGCTATGACTTAAGGGCACTCGCCACCACCACCACATATATTAAACATTGGTGGCCTTTCTTCAAGGCTTCTGGGCTGTGGTCATACATTGGCAAGGAATCTCCCCTGAGGAGAAATCTTAAATCTCACCTCACACTAGAACTTTCTATCTTTTACCCTCACCCTCTATTGCCATGTGGTGGTAGAGTGTCCTCTTAGTAGAATATTGTCAGAATCCCTGAAGTACCAACTAGTTTGAAGTTAATTTCTAGCCCTTTCCATTGTGGAGTTATGAGAGGAAAGACTGAGGATGGAACTGTGGGGAGGAGCAGCGAGATGAGAGGCATCACTAAGAGCAGCAGTACAGGCTGTTTTCATGCCGAATCCCATGGATCCTCCCCAGGTTTTCAGATGCTAGGAAGTCTACCTCACTGACAGTTGTTAGTGCCTGACACCATCTTTTCTAGGATCTAAGAGTGAGGATCCAGAGTCAGGCAATTGGTGAAGGAAGTTGCAGAAAGACAAGACACAAATTGAAAAGACTGCGAGGAAGAACCATTGGTTCATTTTGTAAATAAAGGCAGCAGGGAGGGGAGAAACTTAAGGCACTTGAAGCCTGAAAGTGACAGCATAGCGTCAACAAAGCTCTAGGAATTTCCCAAATCTTTATGGAAAAATCCATAGAAATTTGGGGACTTCCTAGAGCATCCCCCAATGCTCTGATATCACAGAAGTGACAGCAGCAAAACACAATGCTGGCTTCTCCCATCCTTTTTCACTTTCGCTGCACCATCAAGCTTCAGTGGCACTCAGAAAGTGCAAGCAGGAGGCTAGTGGCAACCTGTCAGACCTACATATATTCAATCTATTTCCAATACCCTTAAGATTAATTAGGGAGAGAAAAGAACTCCTTTATCCCTATTAGTTCAATCCTGTGATAATGCATTCAAGGTACTTGGCTGTTCACAGCCATGATTGCTCTCCATAAACAATAAAGTAAAACCAGAATACAGAATCAGGAAAGAGCGCAATAAAAAAAGTACAACATGCACCATTAAATTTTCACTGACTTTAAAACTGCAGCCTAATTTCTTGTTAGGGTTACTGGTCCCCTGGGGGGGGGGAGGTGGGAATCTTCCACTCCTAGCCTTTCCCACCAACTACCACTTGTTTGGCTGGTGGAGGAAAAAGTGCAGGAAGTGAGCTCCCAGTGCGCTGTGATAACGTCATTCCCAGGAGTGATGTCGTCACACAGGCCCCCGAAGTGCTCCAGGGCTTTGCGCTGGGCTGAAACCTGGGAGCATTCCTGTGGCCTGTGCCATGATGTCTCTCCCAGAAGTGAAGGCATCACACTAGACCAGGTGTGTGCACACACGTGTCTGGAAAAGGTCACACCCAGAAGGTGCGACAACATCACACCTGGAAGTGACATCATTGGGCTAGAAGAGGAAGTGCTACCACACTTTATTTGGGGGCAATTTTGGCCCATACCAGGCTGAATCAGCTCCGGATGGACAAAGTAAGTGCCGACCCCCACCTCGCTAAGAAGGTAAGGGGACCTGGCTGTCAGGTTGTAATCATGTTTGAACCAAAGAGACTCCATTTTAACCTTGCCAGTATATTAAGTGTGCTTTTTACAGGTGCGAAGCCTGGAGGAGGGAGAGAGAGACTTTTTTCGTCTGCATGCCGTCTGTGCCTTCCTGCCATCCTTGGGAAATTTTCCTTTCCCATCCACAGGCCGTTTGTTTTGAGAACCAGGGGGGCTGGGGCCTGAGGGAATCTGCTTACTGTGTACCTATTCTTTTGCTTGTCATTCGTAACAATGCTTTGGGTCAGCTAAGATCCTTGTATCTTGGAATGTGTACTCCTTGGTTGAAAACCTTCAGTAAAGCCTTTGGAAATCAATGGACTTTTGTCTTATTGCAAGAGGTTGTTGAAGTTGCAACTTTTGGCAAGCCACAGTCTGACACTGGCAACTCTATTTCCTGTATCGGACAATCACCATGAGGCCATTTCAGATTTGTTCTGCCCTTTTGGGGCCTCTGTAAGGAATCTATAATAGGAGAACAATTCTGACCTATTTTGCAATATTATTGCTAAATCTTAGAATACTAGATAATGTATTTGAAGTGAACTGAACAATGTGCTTTACAAATTACTATTGTTATTGTAATTCTTGCTAAAAAGAACAGCAAACATTATTATCATCCCCTTTCTTGGTATCGTGCCTGGAAATAATGAGGAATAGTCCCTCCTCCCCTCCCTCCCATTTGGAACAGGATGATGGCAAAAATATCCCCCTCTCCCCTTAAAGGGTGGGGATAAGCTTGCCAACTTCCAGGTGGAGGCTGGGCTTCTCCCAGAATTATAACTGATCTTCCGAAGATATAAATCGGTGGCTGCTTTAAAGGGCAAACTCTATGGCATACCATAAATTCTAGGAGGAATGCAAGTCCCTCTCCAAGAACTGCCACCATATATCCAGGAATCTCCCAAGCCAGAGTTGGCAACCCTAGGTGGGGGCTGTATTGAGCTCCTTACAAAGCCTGAATTTCGCTACTGCTACTTGGCCCCTGAGTCCTACAGAGCTGTGCTGTGCAGATGCTGGCGAGGACATAGAGCCACCTAGTGGTCATTTTGATAAGTGCTAAATCTCCCTATGGATTAATTCTGGACTATGCTGGACTGGTTGGACCGCTGGTCTGATGCAGCAGGGCTTTGCCCCTTGTCTGTGGGTGGCCTTCTTTTGCTGTTCTTGAGGTTGGCATGGGGGTACTTTTATTACTTATATTAGCTGTAGCAATGAGAGGCAGCAGGGAAACCAATTGAGGGGGTTATGTAGGGTTACCAGCCTCCAGGTGGAGCCTGGAGATTTCCTGGAATTACAACTGAATGTCAGTCCTAGGGTGGCAGTCCCTGGCAATTAGATCCCCAAGTTCTTCACAGCAAGCAGGCAGGTGCATTGGTTGAAGAAAATTTATTTGGAGATCTATTCAGTTCAGGTATGCAGTCATAGGTAGAAGTTGGCAGAAGTGATTATTCAAACAACTGATATAGGGGACATTCTCCTGCCCTTTGCATTCAGGTGTGAAAACCCAAAAAGTCACATGGGAACAAATTAGTTTAGTCTAGACAAAGTACAGAGTGGAATCATTCTCTCCTGTGAAAAAGATACATTTCAGTATACAGCTGCAGCTCTGGTTCAAGGCCACTCAGAAGTGAAAGCGCATATTTCTTAGAGATAACAAAGGGGCCACTTGCTCCTCTGGAATTTAATATTAGCAGTCTAGACACCCTCAGGTGACTTATATAAAATGCATAAGATACAGTAGTTAACTTTGGCATTATATCAGCATGAGTTTAGTGTAAGATGCAGAACACAACAATGGCATGGATGCAGAACATAACAATGGCATATAACACAACAATAGCATGGATGCTGGCATACATGACACTGATCTCCAGATTACAGACATCATTTTCCCTGGAAAAAATGGCTGCTTTGGAGGGTGGACTCTACTGGTATCATATTTCACTGAGGTCATTCCCCTCTACATATACCCACACACATACTTGGGTCCACCTCTAGATCTCCAGGAATGTTTCAACCCAAAGTTGGCAACCTGAATTCAAAGGCTAAATTGGTATCTCCATCTGTACGAGTTTTTAAAAAGATGAGCATCGATCGGGCATGCATGCTGTGCAAGACTAGTCTCCAACTAAATTGCTCAAGATTTTTTTCCTTCTTTAGGAGGAAGGAAAGATGTCAGAGGTTCACCTCATTCCTTTATCTGCTGGGGGCATTTTGTAACTCAGGTTTCAAAATAAAGATTGCGCAATAGCCTGCAGGTGAGTAATGGCGAATCATAGAGAAGGGCCCCAACAACCATTCACCTTCTGCCCTATGAAAGAGAAGTATAGTGGATAACCTTCCTCTCAAGCTGTGAGGTTTGGATTTTCACCAACGGCCCCTTCGTAAGAGTCTCTCTGCACGTTTCTAAGTATCTAGGGACACTCAAGTGAACCTCGTTTCATGTGTCCCCTGTTCTGCCCAAGGGCAGGTGGTTCTTTTTTAGGATTTGGACGTAATAAGCACACAGATGTTGAGGGAAGAAAGTTTATTACACACACTACAAAAATAGTACAAAGGAAATCAGTGCTTAGTGAAGTAATATAGAAAGTACAAGACAAACCACCCATATACTAGAAGAACAGCAAGAAAGGATATCACCCGTGCCCTTTGCTCTGTCCAATTGCTGGGAGCCCCGTCAGCAAAGAGCAAACTCCGTAGGCCCGGTACTGAAAGGCAGTCTTTGCAGCCAAGTCCGTGCCAAGGCTCTGATTCTTGCTGGCTCTGTCTCAGATGAAAGTGTCCATGGGTTCACCTGGCCCTGTCACCCTCCCTAACAAAGCCTGATTAAAGGGAGGGATGGTTGATCAGAGGACCAAGGCCGAGGAATGCAGTCAGTGGCAAGCTGGCCTTGAGGATCTAAGCTTAACTGATAAGGCCAGCACCTGGCACCCATCCAAGACCTGATTGCCTGGTCCTCCCTTAATTAAGAGGTTACCCATACTCTTAATCCAGGTGCCTAATGCACACCTCCCTCCACTGTGCCTGGGACGGGGAGAATTCCATCTCAAGAATCAGCACAAGGTGCATCTTAGAAGGCATATACATGCCAAAGATGGCTCTTTAGGCAAGATGGACGGACTATGGGACCACCGTCTCCTCGGAATACACCCCTCTTCCGCAATTTCCACTGCACCCCCGCTCCAACTTTCCATGCGCTCGCTCTCACAGTCACACTTCAATTTGCTCCACATGAATAAATTCACGTGTCCTGTATCAGTTCCTCCTCAACCGCTAAACGTATCCCGTTTCCCCCCAATATATTCATCGAAATTCAGATCTTGACACTTTCTCACACCTGAAAGAAATGCCAATTGGCAGGTCAAAGGATCTTACAGAACTTGTTCTCTCAGCGAACAGAAGAGCTGAATTGCTGCTCTGCCCTATGGAATCACTTGCAGATGTAGTCTCACTAAGGGAGCTCCCGTGAAAGTGGCATTCATGTGCGCAGAACAAGAACAGCCTGCACATGAATTGAGGATGACACATACAATCCTGAAGTTGAGCATCCCTAGGTACTTAGTAACATGTAGAGAGACTCCAAGAGTCTCTCTACACAAAACATCTTACACAGGGACCCTCAAGTGGCTTACTTTCTGTATGGTCATATATTCAAGTGTACTCTGTGTCTCTAGTAATGGGAGAACAAGTATAGAATCTTTCCCCTGAGCATCCCCCTGTGAGATGTCTTGTGCAGAGAGACTCCAAATCAGAGTTGCTCTACTCTCCCTGTCTGTTTCTGTTCAAATCCAGCCCCCTATCTGACCACAATCCTGATTATATGCAAAGATCACAGCACTGAGAGTCATTAAGGTCCTCAAACATAGGAAATCATTTAAACAGAAACCGAGTTAAAAATGGTGAACAAGCTGCCTTCTGCTGACTCACACCCTTGGTCTGTCATAAGAACATGTGGAATCTGCTGGATAACAACAAGAACAACTAGAACTGTGGTTATCTACTGCTCTTCTAGACAGATGAGTGCCGCACTCAGAGAAGTGAACAAAATCATTATATTATTATCCCTGCAATATAGCTGGGGAGCTGGGGGAGAAGATTGGCTTACCCCAAACCACCAGCTGAGCTCATGGCAGCAGTGGGAATTGAAGCAGTCGAGCGCTGATTTGCAACCTAATTACTTAACCAATCAATCAATAATCAAAGCTTGACAATATTGTTGTGGCTGTCTAGCAACAGACACTAAGAGCATCCCTTTCTATTATTATTATTATTATTATTATTATTATTATTATTATTATTATTATTATTATTATTATTATTATTATTATCCCACTCTCCCCGCAAGCGGGCTCAGGGTGAGTCACAACAGAAGATAAAATATACAAGATAAAATCACAATCAATTAATACAGCTTTCTAATAAAACACCTGCTCACCATATAAAAAAACATATAGAACCTGACGGAGGTGGAGGTGCTGCTTAACCATGCGTGATTCTCCCTTTATCCTTTGGAGGGTAATCCCTCCATGTATTTTGGGGAGATTTCATATTGTTTTGCAAGCCTCTTCCTTTTCTCCAGGTTTGTAGAAATATCTGTCTCGTCTGTCCATGGCCCCAAATCACTGGGTTTCAGTATCCACCGAAGAGTCCACATTGAGAAATAGATATATTGATAATTCCTATGTATATGCACAGCATTTTCAAGGCTTTCTTTAAATATAAATATTTCCATAACAAGTAATATGATACAGTGTGTTTAATAATGATATTATTAAAGAGTTCAGTTTCATTATTAAAAAGTTCAGGGTTTTTCAGTGTTCCAAACCTCAACTTTGTATTCCAACATGCTTATCTATATAAGATTCCTACCTATGTAATAGTGTCTCAGTCCAAATAATACATTTTTTTTATTTACTACAGAATACATTTTCTCTCTGCAGCAAATTCTCAAGTGAAAAATTAAGAAATTTACATTTTTAAATTTCATAGTATGATGTTCATTGTTAACTAAGTTATTTATGATAGCATTTATGTTGTTAAATCAGTAAAAAACACTTTTAAATTTGATAGGAAAGTGAGCGTTACATGTATTTCAATTTTTCCCAAACTTGGTTTTGTTCTAGATCCCATGCACACATCACCTCCCCTTCTGTGGCTTCCAAATTTTTAGAAATTTAGAAATTAAAACAAAATTGAGATGCTGCAGATTAAACCAGAGACTTTGTATCATGTAAAGCCTAACCTAATAGTGTCAGATTATCAGTTAGTAATTTCAACCCTGCCTACCATTAATTATGCCCAAAGCATGCTTCTAATACTTTATCATGATCGCACAAACAAAATGAAAAGGCAACTTTAGTGTCTCTTCCAGGGAGACACTGAACACTCTTACCAGGGAGTATTGTTTTCTTCTTTTCTTTTCTTTCTTTCTTTTTCTTTTTTTTTTGCTTTATATTAATTTATATATATTTTTCTCAATGGTTTTCGTTCCCTACCGTTTGCTCCATTTTCCTGCATATTATATGTTTTAATGTGCAATTTATTCAGAATTCATATGAACATACTGTTTGCCAAGAGTCACTCACAGACAGATAATGCTTGCTTCTGCTATCGAGCTGAAAACAGTGAAACTTTCCATCCACTATCAGCTCATACCCACACAATTTTCCTAGAAACCATTTTTCTTCAGCAATCTGCAACACAATCCTAGGAATTGTTTACTCAAAAGTAAGTCCAACTTCTTTCCATTGGGGTTATTTCCCAAGTGTGTAGGAATGCAGACTTAAGTGAAAGACATACAAGTTTCCTTGGGAGTATATCTCATTGAATTCAATGGGGGCTTACTTTTGAAAATTTCTGGTTTTCTTTTCTTTTCTTTCTTTTTTTTTTGAGATAAGGAAAAATTTAATTATCTGATTTTTGGCTGCCAGTTAATTTTTATATTTTTGTTTTATTAACAGTTTTATATCATTAAAAACAAACCTAAAAAAACTACAATTAAACAAACTATAAAACAAACAAGAATAAAACAACTAAACAACTTACAAAAACATACATAATAAAAAATAAAACAACAAAAACAATCCACACTAAAAAGTTTCCAATTTTCTCCAAAACAAATATTTGTATCATATCAAATCTACACTTCCTCTAAGTAATGATCAACGGGTCTCTTTTTTCTGCATGGTCTAGTATTTCTGCATGGCCTATCTCCTAGACCCACTCAGAAAAAAAATGATGTTTTCCCATAACAGTTTAATCTATATGTAAGTTAAACACAGAAGAGTGTCTCCCCCAACCCCTGTCACTCAGATTTGTTGGCATTATATACATATGGTTGTATATAAAATATATGTGGTGTTTATGTGTGTAAAGTAAATCATATATACATATAATGCTGATTTAGGTAAAGGTAAAGGTAGTCCCCTATGCAAGCACTGAGTCATTACTGACCCACAGGGGGACGCCACATCACGACGTTTTCTTGGCAGACTTTTTACGGGGTGGTTTGCCCTTGCCTTCCCCAGTCATCTACACTTTACCCCTAGGAAACTGGGTACTCATTTTACCGACCTCGGAAGGATGGAAGGCTGAGTCAACCTTGAGCTGGCTATCTAAACCCGGCTTCCGCCAGGATCGAACTCAAGTCGTGAGCAGAGCTTCGATTGCAGTACTGCAGCTTACCACTCTGCGCCACGGGGCTCTAATGCTGATTTATTGACACACAAATAATGATGGAATGTTTATAGTGATTTTTTTTAATGTTGAATGCTTTACAGGAAAAATTCAGTCAGAGGAACCAGAAAATGGCAGGAGACATAGAGAATCACAGGCTCATTTTGTACAAGGGAGAATTAACATTGAAATAGTGATTTGAGAGTCTTGAGAAATCTGAATACATACCTACAAATTACTAAGAGCCCCGTGGTAAAGAGTGGTCAGCTGCAGTGCTGCAACTCAAGCTCTGCTCACAATCTGAGTTCGATCCCGGCGGAAGCTGGGTTTAGGTAGCAGGCTCAAAGTTGACTCAGCCTTCCATCCTTCTGAGGTCGGTAAAATGAGTACCCAGTTTCCTGGGGGTAAAGTGTAGATGGCTGGGGAAGGCAATGGCAAACCACCCCATAACAAAAAGTCTGTCAAGAAAACCTGATGTGACATCCCCCCATGGGTCAATAATGACCCAGTGCTTGCACAGGGGGATTACCTTTACCTTTTACCTACAAATTACAAGCAAGTCCCTGTTTTCACCGATGAAGCATTGTATCACTTTTTAAAAGAATAAAATCCTGACAATACTCTTACAAGCTCAGGACATGATTCCTTTCTGTGTTCTATCCTCATGACAACCTTGTGAGGTAGGCTAGGCTGAAGTAAGTGGTTGGTCAAAGATCAACCAGTGAGCTTTATGATTGGAAAGAGATTTGAAGTCCTAGTTCACCAGTAGAGAGTAGGGCTGCCAATCTCCAGGTGGTGGCTGGAGATCTCCTGATCTCCAGGCAACAGGAATCAGTTCCCTGGAGAACATGGCTGCCTTAGAAAGTGGATTCTATGGCATGATACCCAGTAAAGATCCTTCCCCAGACTCCTCTCCCCAATCTCCAAGAATTTCCCAAGCTGGAACTGGCAACTCTAGTAGAGAGGGAAAGACTTGACCTTATGAGCCCAAGTCATATGACGGTAGATTTGGGGTGAACACTAGAAGAAACTTCATACCAGAGCCATTTGAAAATGCAATCAATTCCCTTTGGAGTGGCTGGCTCTTCCTTGGTGGAGATCTTCAAGTTATATAGACTGGAAGGGGCCTTGAAGACCTTCTAGTCCAACCTCCTTTTCTGAGCAAGATATCCAAAGCTGGAGCATACCCAAGAGACAGCAGTTTCTAATTACTCTAACTAAGGATCCCAGGTGCCGGTCAGTGGCGGGCAATCTCCTGGCACTTATTTGCTGCCAGCCAGTGGGAGGTTTTGGGCTGCCTGGAGATCACCTGCCACTGACAGGCATCCTGGGAACACATGTGGCACACGTGCTCCCAGCAGACGTAGCAACATCACTTCCAGAAGTGACATCATTATGCCAGCTGCGGCAGTGTTCCTGCACCTTGTTCGGGCACAAAATCATTCCCAAACAGGCTGATTCTCAAAGAATCATTATCACTCAAGTGCCAGGACTACAAGCTTTGTGCACACGCAAAAAAAATTACACACAGTAGATACGAAGTAAGTGCCAGGTCCCCCCTCCCACCAGGAGGGTATAGGAACATGGCAAACCTACTGCATTGTAACCACTATACAACATTAACTCTGAGAAGTATGTAGCTGCAGTTCTGTACATGGAGATTAAAATATCCAACAGAGAAGGTTCTGAATTTGCAGCACTTTTGCAAAACTATAACTCGGGGAAGAGGGTTGTGTGTGTGTGCAGAATTCATGACAGTCACCGCAACTGTGACACTGATATGACTTCAAATACTAGAGTGATATCTCCAGAGATGAAAAGCAAGGCTTAACCAGAGTGGAATTTTACCTGGTTGCAAAGCATCTGCCCGTTGCAGAAGTGAGAACTGCATGGAAACATTTACTCCCCTGGGAAGGCCAAAGGCTAGATATTTTCCTTTTCTTATGTCCACAGCATGGATGGAAAAATTACAATGAAGTAAGGCCTTTGTGTCATAGACAACTGATCACTATCAGCCCAGATAGAATAATTTCATCATCACCTAGGGGGGTCTTGGAAGGGTATAAGAATTCCTTGAACCGAAGGGAGAGTCACTCTTGCTTTCTGCTTTGCCTTGAGACTCCCTGACTTCTCCAAGAACAGGTATGTGGAATCTTTGCAGATCTGCAGTCCAGTTTGTGTATGCTTTGCTATATTCTGTGTTCACTGGGGTTTATCTGCTAGCAAGTGGGTACAGGTTTAAACTATCTATCTGGCTTTTCAAAGTAGTTTAATTGCCACTTGAATGCTTGGGTAGTGCAGGTTTTTCAGAGACGCCTAGAAATTTATATTCATGGCTATTTCTAGGAGAATAGGTCCATCGATGGTTATTAGCCATGGTTGTTAAAGCGAAGAGAGTAATCCTAAGCAAGTCTAGCCAGAATCCTTCTCTAGTCTACTCCATGGGTCTTACTCCCAGGAAAGAATTCTTAGGGCCAAGCTACACATGACGAATGACACTTGAACAGCAAGTGTATTTCTCCCTGTTCACTTGCCCTCCACTCAATCCACTTGCCGTTCAAGTGTCATTCGTCACGTGTAGCTTGGCCCTTAGGCTTGCACTGGAAATCTCTGTGTTTAGAGGAAGTGTTTCTCTGCATAGCAACTGCTGAGGGTCAGCAACAGAGAAAAGGGTTTGGCCTCTTTGCTGTTTGTAGGCCTTCTAAAGTCATCTGGCTGACAGCTGAGGAAGACAGAAAACTGGACTAGGCAGCACTTCAGCAGCACAGCTCTTAAGAGACAGCACCTTCAATAAACTACACTTCCCAGGATTCTTTGGGGGGGGGAGGATAAAGTTGTTTGGCCACAGCTGGCAACCTTGGAAGGAAATGGAGGTGGAGCCTGGCATGCTAGCATTGCTTTGGTGTGCTTACATCACTTCTGGTAATGTTTACCAGAAGTGACATAAGCATGCTGGTGTGGCTCCTTTCCTCACCTCATTTCCTCTCACTAATATCCACGATTCTTGCAGGGAATAAAACCAGAAGGCCCCCTGCTATAGTGGGAGGCCTGGAATCCCTGGGAGGGGAACCTTGACAGTAAAATTGGTATAGTGCCAAACATGTATTCACAGAGAAGATCTGCTCAAATTCTTTTTTCAGCTGGTCTTTTCATCCTCACTACTCTCTGCCTCAGTAGAATTCAAACACTATATTGTAAAGACTGAGAGCCAGTTTGGTGTAGTGGTTAAGAGCAGCGGGACTCTAATCTGGAGAACTGGGTTTGATTCTCCCCTCCTCCACTTGAAGCCAGCTGGGTGACCTTGGGTCAGTCCCAGCTCTCTCAGAGCTCTCTCAGCCCCACCCACTTCACAGGGTGATTGTTGTGGGGATAAGAGACAGTAGTGGTTAAGAGCATGGGACTCTAATCTGGAGAGCCAGGTTTGATTCCCCACTCCTCCACTTGAAGCCAGCTGGGTCACCTTGGGTCAGTCACAGCTCTTCTAGAGCTCCCTCAGCCCCACCCAACCTCACAGAGCAATTGTTATGAAGATAATAATGACATACTTTGTGAACTGTTCTGAGTGGGTGTTAAGTTGTCCTGAAAAGTGGGTGTTAAATTGTCCTGCCATTATAAAGCCACATCACTGCACTGTCACATAACTTATTCAAAGCATTTTAGGCACTCTGATAAGTTTACAAGGCAATCCTAAACAGCATTATACTCTTTCAAGTCCACTGAAGTTAATGGGTTCAGAATGGTTTAACTCTTCTTAGATGATTTAGCAGCCTCCTAAACATAGCTTCCAGGTATTGTCAGGAGATGAGTCAGAACTCTCATTTCAGTATTTTATTAGCAGAGATTTGCATTTTACAAGCATAGATAACAAGATTACACAGTCCTTGAAGCTACTAGAAATGGCCTGTAGGTTTGATCCATGTTGAAATAATGCCCTCTGTCGAGCAGTTTAGATGTTTTGTTTTTAAAGTCCATATAGCAATCAGAGAGTCTTATGTTATGTGCAAACCAAACCGGCTCCTTTAAAAGAATGAGATTAGTTTAGCTGTTTGCTGATATGCTTCATGTAAACTGCTCTGAATGGGTGTTAAGTCATCCTGCAGGGCAGTATATAAATCAAATGTTATTATTATTATTACTTAAGATGTCCACCAATTTTAGGAGGGGGGAGTGTACAAATTTTCCATTGTTAGATTTGTACTTGTTTTCTTTTAAAAATGACAAAATATACTCTTCATTTACTATCAAAGCATAATAGTAATAGTAATAGTAATAGTAATAGTAATAGTAATAGTAATAGTAATAGTAATAGTAATAGTAATAGTAATAGTAATAGTAATAGTAATAGTAATAGTAATAGTAATAGTAATAGTGCCCTTCAGGACAATGTCTGCTCAGAGTGGTTTACAATATGTGTTATTATTATCCTCACAACAATCACCCTGTGAGGTGGGTGAGAGAGCTCTGAGAGAGCTGTAACTGACCCAAGGTCATCTAGATGGCTTCAAGCAGAGAAATGGAGAATCAAATCCGGTTCTCCAGATTACAATCCTGCCTCTCTTAAACACTATACAAAACTGGCTCCTTTATGCTCCAAGTTTTAACAATAAGAAATTAAAAATATCCAGATATCTAGTCTTGCTAATAATCCTAATGGGCTCATGTCTCCTTTCTGGCATGGTCAGGATGTCCTTTAGCCATTCTGGAGGACCTGGTTCCTGCCGGTCAATCTGCTCCTTCATACATTGTATATTGTCATACTGCCTTCCCACTTAGAAACCATTTTGTTGTTCCAGTCATTGCAAGCAGCAGAGCACATCTGCAATTCAGAGCAAATTGAGAAGCAACACTAACCACAAATTGCATCAATGTGTATGTTACAAATTTGTCTGAAGATTTACAACTCTCTCCCTTTTATAACTTTTGATTAATCAGGGTGTGTAGTGTGCCATCTAACAAATCTACACTTTCCGTATTGCCGAAAAGCATTATAATTACAGTCTTTTTCGGGATCAGAGCTCATTCCTTCAGATGCTGCAGTAGGAAAATCATATTCCACATTTTTATAGGGAAAATTACCAAAGGTGGAAGAGAGTCTTGGTATGAATCCTGTTATAAATCTTTCAGGTTTGATTCTCTGTGTAAGGAACTAGAATGTTTCATTTGGTCCTCATAAGCAGGGTGTCTTGGACTACATGTGTATTAAATTTTGTCTTTTGAACTAATTTGAGAACCATCTGGGGGCATATTTTTAGTTTCCCTTGATGGGCAGAAACGCATAAATGCCTAGTTTTTGGTGTGTGTGTGTTGTATTTGTTTTAGGAATCAGTGTCTAGGATGTTACTACATTTTCAGGGCAGATGCCTTAATCGTTTTGATACCCTGAGGGTTTGTGAATTAATCTATCAGTCAGTCTCTGAGGCCCAAGTACATTACTCTGTTTTTTCCTCTCTCCATCTAATATGATAACATTTTTTTCCTAGAACCATGTCTCAGCTGGAGAATGCTATGGCAGTCATCATCAACATCTTTGGCCAGTATGCTGCCCAGGCACCTCCTCCTGACAAGCTCAGCAAGAAGGAGGTGAAACAGGTGATTGAGAAGGAGCTTTCAGGCTTCCTGAAGGTGAGTCGAGCTGACCGAGGTGGACTCGGAGGAACGGGTGAATAACGGTTGACATAGTGACCTTTCTGCTAATCATATTTATTTACGTACTTAATTTATACCTGCTTTTCTTCCTAATGGGGACCCAACGCAGCTTACGTTAGTCACCTCTTCTCCATTGTATGTTCTCAACAACCCCATGGAGTAGGTGTTCTGAACTTAATGCTGTGTGTGTGTTATGGGCTGTCAAGTCGCCTCCAACCTATGGTGACCCTATGAATGAAATACCTCCAAAATGTCCTATCATTAACAGACTTGCTCAGATCCTGCAAACTGGAGGATGTGGCTTCTTTTATTGAGTCAAGCCATCTTGTTTTAGGTCTTCCTCTTTTTCTACTGCCTTCCACTTTTCCTAGCATTATTGACTTTTCCAGAGAGTCTTGTCTTCTCATGATGTGACCAAAGTACAATAGTTTCAGTTTTGTCATTTTAGCTTCTAGGGAGGATTCAGGCTTGATTTGATCTAGTACCCACTTACTTGTCCTTTTGGCTATCCATGGTATATACAAAACTCTCCTCCAGCACCACATTTCAAATGAATCAATTTGCTTCATGTCAGCTTTCTTTACTGTCCAACTTTCACATCCATATATAGTAATGGGGAATATCATAATTTGGATTATCTTGATCTTGGTTTTCAGAGAGGCAATTCTATGACATTGTTGTGGAAATGTCCTTAACATTGTATAGAAATGTCCTTGATGCTGTATGGAAATGTTCCCGAAACTGATTATACTAATCTCACACTATGTAATCCATCTTGAATCTCAGTGAGAAAGGTGGACTATAAATGACATAAATAATAAAATAATATATTTAAGGATCTTCTCTAGCTCCCATACAGCTGCTCTTCCAAGTCTCAATCTTCTTCTGATTTCTTCATTGCAGTCTCCCTTTTGGTTGATGATTGAGTCAAGGAATAGAAAATCTTGAACAATTTCAATTTCCTCATTGGCAACTTTAAAATTGTGTAATTCCTCAGTAGTTATTACTTTTGTCTTCTTGATGTTCAGATGTAATCCTGCTTTGGCACTTTCTCCTTTAAACTTCATCAGTATTCGTTTCAAGTCTTCACTATTTTCTGCCAGTAACGTGGTGTCATCTGCATATCTCAAATTGTTAATGTTCCTTCCACCAATTTTCACTCCACCTTCTTCTAGATATAATACAGCTTTCCTTACATATACTCTGCATAGAAGTTGAACAGGTAGGAAGATAATATGCATCCTTGTCTGACACCCATGCCCATTGGAAACCATTCTGTTTGCCCATATTCTGTCCTGACAGTAGTCTCTTGACCAGAGGCTGGACAAGAGGCTACTATCACTTAATGCTAAACAGAAGAATAAAGAGGAAGCATAGTTTCAAATAGAAGCACCATTTAATAAGCGACTGTGTAAAGCTGCAGTGGCAACAACTTCCTTTCTCCCTATTCCTGCCCACAGTAAGTCCTGGAATGGACTACAGCAGTTATTTGGCTGGATTAAGCCAACCATCCTTCATTTCATCTATCAGGATAGATCTTACGTTGTATGGAAGGTGCTAAGTATTTATTTTCCATTGACAGGATCAGGCCAACCCAACCATTGTTGAGGAGGTCTTCAAACTGCTGGACCAAAATCCAGACCAGGAGATGCATTTTGAAGAGTTCATGGCCTTCGTCACAAAGGTCACCTCAGCATGCCACAAGAGCCTGCACAAGGAGTGAATGAGTGTAAAGCTGATCCCAGGAGATGGTGATGCCGTGGAAAGCAGCAGAAAAAAAATGGAATGAATGCACCATGCGTTGGCAGTGGGTTAGAAAAGAGCCAGGATGGAGAGAAATGAAGATATGATACATTGATGGGATGATATGTTTTGAGGTGGTGTCAGACCGGTTCCAATAAAGATATTTCATTAAGTTACTCAAATAGTCACTGTTGTTCATGGTTGCCCAATATTTTGATGGATGGGGTGAATGCAGGGTGGCCAACTCTTTTTTCTAGACTATGCTCCTGTCCCTTAAATAGCAGGTGGGTCTGCAGACACTGAGCAGGAGATACACAGTGCTTATCTCCATGTGGTAAATAGTTCTATTCCCACAGCAGGTCAAGCTTCTGTGGAAGCACAGATGCAAGTCAGTTTTGTGTTTTTTTCCCTGTCAGCTGGTCACCCTAGAGAACAGGTATGTGTGTGTGTGTGTGTGTGTTTAAACTATACATCTTGATCATATCAACAGGAGTCCCATGACTGACTAGTTAGGGAAGCAGGGACCACCTCCACCCTCGAAAATGCCAGCCTGAGAGCCAAGATGCCCTACACAGGTTGGACACTTGTCAGCTTCCCTCAAGTTTTGATGGGAAATGTAGGCGCCCTGGTTTTACAGCTTGGCTCTCCATTACAGCTGCAAGACCAGGATGCCTACATTTCCCATCAAAACTTGAGGGAAGCTGACAAGTGTCCAACCTGTGTCAGGCATCACTTGTAGCTTGGCTCTGAGTCTTCATGCTTTCTGGATTAGCCACCTACACTAGAACCTGATTCTTTCCAAAATCAATGTCAACGTTCATTCCTTACCAGTTTAACGTGATTCTTTTATCAGTAGGGTTGCCAATGGAGAGGGGAAATGGCTGGTGAATTAGTTAGAATCCCTTGGAGGTCAGGAAGGGGAAGCCCCTTGGTCACATCACTACCCTTGCAACTTACACTGAAAGATCCCACCAGCTGGGTCAGTCCCACATCATGCCTCCTACAGGGGACAACCAAATGGTCCCTGACAACAGGTGCCACTGTTAATTTTGAAACTTGCTTGCCCCCAAAATGAATAATGAAATACTGGACAAAAGCGCTTCTGAACATGGAAACAGTTGTTTCCCTGTACCAAAAGCAACCCTATGTCCTATAGAGAATACTGCCCATTTTCCCAAGGTGCTCAGGGGACTGTATGAGGCCCTCCTTTCCTCATTTTATCTGAACAAACCATCCTATGCAGTTAGTTAGAAAGAGAGGGAAAGAGTGGCTGGCCTAAGTCACCAAGTGACCTTCATGGTGGTGGTAGGTGGGGAGATTCAAACCTGGGTCTCTCATATTACCATTCTAACTACTGCACGACACTGCCACATTAAGACTGTCTTGAGAATCCTGACTGTCAGAAGAAGATGCAATTGTCAGCAGACGTTGGAGGACAGGGTGATAGGGAGGCATCCGTCCTCCCATCCCATAGGCTGGTTCCTTTATTTACAGAGAGACTGCTCATGAACAAGGCAAGAGAGTCCGGAGAGATAAACGTGGTTGGAGACCCACTTTTAAAACAGAGATGTGGGCGAGGAGGCCCTGTGGGTGAGGATCCCTGATAAGAGACTGAACCTTGAAGAGGAAGGAAGGAACTGGGTAGCAATGACTTCTCCAGCTGCATCCCCAGGGGGCTTGGACTTTCATCTTCCTTACATGGGCCATTTCAAGAGGAAAAGCCAGAATAGTGAATTAAGTGGCAAGGGCCGAGGGCAGGGGGTCGGTCCAGTCTGGTAAAGAGAGATTTAATGAGTGGAAATGGTCCAGTGAAACTGTTCATGACATTAAGTCATCTTGAGGATAACAACAGCAACTCAGAGCGGTTTACAAAGTATGTTATCATTATCCTCACGACAATCATCCTGTGAGGTGGGCGCAGCTAAGAGTGCTCTGAGAGAGCTGTGACTGACCCAAGGTCACCCAGCTGTCTTCAAGCGGAGGAGTGGGGAATCAAACCCAGTTATCCAAATGAGAGTCCCACACTCTTAACCGCTACATCAAACTGGCTCTCCAGTTTGATAATGAGCAGTAGAGCAGATGTTAAATGGACAGCTAGATGGACCATTTGGTAACCATAGTGGTTGGGATTGCTGGACTCAGATTGGGAAAACCTCTGGGAACTAGGAGGCAAAATCAGGGGAAGGTCTTCCATCTTTCTGCCTCTGAGTCAAACTGCCACATGCATAAGGTGCTGACCAGATTGCTCATAGTAGTTCACACATCTGTATGGAAGTGGCTACAGGATCAGGTAAACCCCCAAGTGTTAAAAAGATCTTTTAATAGCTGGACTAAAATGAAACCTGTACAGTTCCTTTAAAGGGAATTGTGGCCTTTTTGAAGAAGACCACTATAGCAGCCCACAATTCCAACAAGCAAAAAAATTAAATTTGCAACATGTGAAGGGGGCAATGCTGTTCGATAGGAAAGATGAAGACCAGATAGAGCAAAGATTAGCAGAACGGTTTGAAAAGAATGCACGTGTTAAAAAGAAGTTGTGGAGTTACCTATTATCTGAGAGCAACGTAATGAAAACAAACAACCTGATATAGCTGCGTATCCATCTGGTGTGGTGGGTGGAGAGTGCCCTCAAGTCATAGTTGACTTATGGTGACCCCTGGTGGGGTTTTCATGGCAAGACACTAACAGAGGTAGTTTGCCATTGGTTGCCTCTGCAGCCCTGTCTTCATTGGAGGTCTCCCATCCAATTACCATCCAAGGCCAACCCTGCTTAGCTTCTGAGATCTGATGAGATCAATCTCACCTGGGCTATCCAGGTCTGGGCATCCATCTGATAATGTGTCATAACAACATTGGATAAAATTAAGGAGTAGAAGGATATAAATCCATGCATGATAAAATGTGCCAGTAAACGACAACATCTGAATATGATACATCCATATCATGATTAGACATTGGCATGAACGGAACCCCCCCCCCGAACAAGCTGTTCGTTGTTCATTGCCATCCACGAACAACGAACAATGAACAGTAACGAACATGACCCTGTTCACAAACATTTTCGTTGTTCATTGTTCGTGGCCCTTTAAAGATCCCTTTAAACTCTCAGCTGGCAGGTGGCAGGGGGGATTCACGCGGAGGAGTGGGGAATCAAACCTAGTTCTCCAGATTAGAGTCCTCCCACTCTTAACCACTACACTAAACTGGCTCTCTGAATTAGTGGTTAGAATGTTAGGCTAAGATCAAGGAGGTCTTAGTTCGATTCTCCACTCTGCCATGGAAGTTTGTTGGGTGACTTTGGGCCAGGCACACAGTCTCAGCCTAACCAACCTCACAGGGTTATTGTGAGGATAAAATGGAGGACAGAAGAACATAAACCACTTTGGGTATCTGTTTTTTGGGGGGGTAGGATATGATATTTGTTGTAAAACTAATTTTGCTTACAATTTATCACGAAAGGATGATCTGTGGGGCTGCTACGTCATCTAGTGTTGCCACTGCATCCTCCCCAAGCTCCACCTCCAAATGTCTAGGAATTTGGGCTGTCCTGAAGCTGGCTATCCTAGTAGCTGGATAAAAACAAAAAAACAAAACAGCGCCATCTATAGTTTCCCCCGATCGTCTTGGGATTTCCAAAGCAATTTCTAAATTTTTATGCTGAATTTTGCAGTGAATATGTTCCTTCAACTTAGTGGCTCTTGCTGACTGCCACTAGGTGATGCTCTTCTACAGGAACGAAACTATTTTTATGGCTGAACTAGTCACCCAGGAAAAGCAGGAATAGTTTCTACTTTTCTTTGAAGATAGTTTCAGGGGGAGCAGTCATGTTCGTCTGTAGTAAAAGAGCAAGGTTCGGATCCAACAGCACCTTACAAATCAACTGGATTCCCAGGGTATGACTTTTTGAGAATCAAAGCTCCCTGTGTCAGATGCAAGGAAGGAAGGAATCCTTATAATCCAGGAAGAGGGTGGGAGGGGCATTGCAAATTAGAGTGCCAGGAAGCTCGCTATAATACATGTTGCAATTAGCTTGATACAGCATGGGTGTGAAGTGCAGAAAATTATTGAAAAAGCAGCCCGGAAGGTTTTGATTTTAGGTGGAAGGGCAAAGGTGCTGAAACTTTTCTACTGTTCCTCATCTGAAGAAAGGCAGCTTTCCCTAGCTGCTTTTTTTTTTTTTTTACTAAAGAAAGGAAAAACTACCTTTTGAACATCTCCGGCTTGAGGATTATTGGCCTGGCTCCTGAACTCCAGTGTTCTGTGAATATGTAAAGGTTGTTCACTGCTGTTATCTATGCCAATTTAGCAATCTGACAGAGAATGTGCTGATGAGTTTAGCTGGTGAGCAATGTTTGGATGTTGATAAGGACTTGGGCCTCGTTGTTGCTCTTCTGGGATTTATCAACAGCCTTTGAAATTTTAGCCTACAATGTGCTTTGGATTGGTTTGGATTGGGGGTTGGACTAGATGGTCTGTAAGCCCTCTTCCAACTGTATGATTCTATGATACTTGGTTACTATCTGGAGTTAGATGGCACAAGCATATTACATGAACAGTTGGTAAGTGATTAGTAAGTGAATAGTTACCAGGTTAAATTCAAGGTACTGGGGATTGGACCCACACATGTGCGGGGCCACCTCTCCTGCTATCAGGGGTGGTGCCAGGGTTTCTGGCACCCGAGACTGCCCCTACACATGCACACAAAGAGTATGCACATGCCCCCTGGACTGTGATATCATCTTGCAGCAAGCCAACCCCATTGGCCGGTGGGTGGCTGGGACAGCACGCGGAGGCTGCCCATGCTCCCAGTTGGGTGCGGCAGGTGGTTGGAGAGGTTCTGAAAGCTGCCCCAGATGCCTGCTGTGCCTGGCCTGCAGCTGCTGCGCCTGGCCGGGGGCATGTGTTGGCGGCGGCAGCAGCGGCGCAGGGTAGGAGGGTGGCAGGCTGCAGCAGCTGCGGGCCAGGCACCCCAGCTCTGCAGCATGTGCCTCCACCCCAGCGCCCCCTCTGGCACCCCGCTTTGGCATCTCAGCACTCGAGGCGGGGGCCAGACCTGCTTCAATGGGCACGCCAGCCCTACCTGCTATGCTTCACCTCAACTGCATAAACAGAGAGTATCACGATATGACAATTAACACAACAAGGTTACAGATCATGACAATTTACTAAGAAGCAACTTAAACTAGATTAAATGACCATTCAATAAGACTTATATAGAAAAAAAAATCTCTTGTATATGTTTCATTAATTCACAAACTTTCTAGAATAAAGCAACCTGCAAACTGCATTAATCCATAATACAATAATTCCATCCTATATTATATCTATAGTGTATTTATCTTATGTTAATTCATACCTATAAAGTTTCCATTCATCCACCATTCCATAAATATATTATATAATCGCTCAGGCAAGTATTGCACTATGGATTGCATTATGGATTAATGTGGTTTGCAGGTTGTTTTATTCTAGCATGTTCGTGAATTAATGAAATATATACAAAGGAAACTTACAGGCTTAACATGCGGGCTGTGTTTCTGCTGAGGGCTAGGCGGAAGTGGAGGCGTGGACAGAGCCTAAAGAGGACGAACATCTGGAGGCCTCTTCCAAAGGGTGCACAATGCGGTTGGCGCCATTCCAGCAATGCTTTGGCAGGAGCAGGATTATTTTCCTGTCCACTTACCTCTTAATAGGGTGGTCATGGGCCTGTCACAACTTTAAGGGTTTGGTGGTTTTGAGGCATTGGGCTGGACCCTCAATAGGGTGAGTGCAGCAGCCAGGCTGCTCACCCCTGCGGAAAAGGGAGGCAAGGCTCAACCAGCATGGCTGGTGGTGGAACATAGAATGCCATCCCATGGGGACCAGCATCAGGCTAGAGCAGAGGCCAGCCTTGGGCTGGAGTGTTATGCATCGAACAGCATGTGGGCCTC